>NC_133129.1:94532255-95132255 GCF_048418815.1 Hemitrygon akajei | reverse complement strand
GTTTTCATTACTATGTATTGGAATTCACTGCTGCCTCAGAAAAACAAACTTCACAACATGTACCAGTAGTGTTAAAACTAATTTTAATTCTGGTTAATTCTAACAAATTTCTACACAAGTACGCTGGAGATTCCAGCTGCTTACATCACCATCCCCATAGAGAGACCACTGCACAAGAACAGAAAAAGCTTTGCAGGTTTCTAAGCTCAGCCAGCTCCATCATGGGCACTGGCCTCCTCACCATCGAGGACATCCTCAAATGGCGATGCCTCAAGAAGGTAGCATCCATTGTGAAAGACCCTCACCATCCAGGACATGCCTGCTTTCTCATTACTTGCATCAGGGAGGAGATACAGGAGCCATAAGACATTAGGAACAGCTTCTTCCCCTCCGCCTTCCAATTTCTGAATGGTCCATGAACACTACCTCACTACTTTGCTTACTTTGTGGCATGACTTATTTTTGCGTGGCTGGGGGGGAAATACATCTCCACCAAAGAATGTGCAAGACACTCCTTCCCTCCACCAGCCTGCAGGTCACCCTTGTAGCACCCGCTTAGTGACTCTCCCCCCCCCCCCAAAAAAAAAAATTAGGGCCACCTGAAGCCATAGGAGCAGGTGGTGGATGGTTAAACGAGCAGCTGGTGCTCATCATAAGTCCTAGTTATATGACCACTGATCGCAGGGAGACAATTTGAAGAGTATTGATAATGTCTGGGGTCACCCGTCTTGTAAAGACACTGACCAGAAGAAGGCAATGGCAAACCACTTCTGTAGAAAGAATTGCCAAAAACCATCATGGTCATAAGACTATGATCACCTATATCATACGATACGGCACAAAATTGATGATGATAATTTCTTTCTATATAACCTTATTGTAATTTATAGTAATTTTTTATTTATAGTGCTGATTGCTGCTGCAAAGCAAAAGATTTACTGAGATATGCCAGTGATAATAAACCTGATTCTGCAGAATTTGAAACATTACTTCCAAAACAAGATTGGTGTCATTTACAATAAAACCAGTGACTCAGAGCACTCCACTGGAGCCACAGAAACAGGCCATTCAGCCCATCTCATCTATGCCTACTACAGCATCCTCTCTGCTAGTCCAATGACTAGTCCAATTACTCATTTTGGCCCATAACTCTCCAAGCCTCTCTGTGTACCTATCCAAATGCCTCTTAAATGGTGCAATTGTACTCGCCTTGACCACTACCTCCGGCAGCTCTTTCCAGGTACTCACTACCCTTTGTGTGAAGAAACTGCTTCTCAGGTCCCTCCCAACTTATCTTGTATCTGTGCCTTCCCAACTCTAGGGGAAAAGACTATGACTATCCACCTAATCCATACCCCTCATGATGTCATAGATTTCTATGAGGTCAGCTCTTGGCCTGCTACATCAATTGCCCTTCCTCCAGTTAAAGCATAACACTCACCTGTATTCTCTGCTCCCTTTCCATTGTGCAATCAGCTACCCAAATTACCAGATCAACATAAGACTTAATTACTTACTGCCAGTCACGCCCCTGGTGCTTCTGGCAGCAATGAAGGTCCTTCATCTCTAGTGGTGTTCAGGGCTTCCTTCATCGTGACTATAGCTTCCATTTTCTATTTTTAAATCTTTATTATTTATGATTATTGAAGATCAACAGAAACAAAGATACATGAAGGCAATATGTCATTATGTACCATAAATAATTAAATTAGCAAATAACTGATTAACAAAGCTAAGCAATATATCAATAATAATATGAAAAATAAAGTGTTAAGAATTTTTTTTTGAAAGAAAAAGAAGAAAAAAAACCCCCTACTAACTGAAAAAAAAAACTGAGAAAAAACCCTTTGGGAGCACAACCCCGGAGCTATACATCATACAAGCTTCCATTAAAAAAATCAATCAGCCAACTCAAATCCATTTAAAGAAAAATCGCATGGAAACCATATTAATTAACTCAAATCAGATGATAGTAGCGGGTGAATGAACCCCACCTTTTCTCAAAATCAAATCGAGAATCAAAAGTTCGACTTCTGATTTTCTCCAAACTAAGACATAGTTTGGAGACCTGAGAAAACCATTGTATCAAAGTAGGAGCAGAAGCATCTTTCCATTTCAACAAAATAGCCCTTCTGACCAATAATGTAACAAAACTAATCCTATAAATCAAAACTAACCCCAATCCTCCCACCACCCCAAAAAAGCCTGAAATTCGGCAAAAAAAGCTGAAATGCATCCCCATAGAATAAAAAAGAGAGAGACTCCGCGAGCTGCCCATTTTATAATAGTGGTTTTAAAAAGCTTTCCTTAATTCCTCTCCCCAGTTACAAAGAAAACAACATACGACCCTAAAATAGAAAAGCCCTGCAGAGGAAAACAATATTTTGCTAAATATAAAAAGCCAAACACTACAAAGCAACACACCACCATGGCAAGTCATATTAACTGGTTCTTCTGCCCACTTACAGGCCTTGCTTCTAACTGATCTATATGCAATTTAAATATCAATTTGCTTTAATGCCTTCCATTGCCTTACAGAGTATTATTGTGCTGGAACAATGGACACTGGTGAGGCTGAGTAATCATTAAAACATGGAACGGATTCCCAACTGAAATGGTTAATACAAGAGGACACAATTTTACGGTGATCAGAAAAAAGTATAGGGATCTCAGAGAGTTTTTTTTCATAAACCAGTGGGTATGGAAAGATCTGCCACGTGTAGTCATAGAGGCAGACACAGTAAGGACATTAAAGAAACTCCTAGTTAGGTTCATAATGAGAGACGAATAGAATTCTCTACAAAACGGAAGCATTACACTAATCATAAAGTAGATTGAAAAGTAAGCAGAACATCATGGGCCAAAGGGCCTGCACTGTGCAGTATTGCTCTACAACATCTGGTTCCCCATATCCAGCATAAAAGTTCAGAGAAAAAATGTTTATACTTAATCCTTAAAAACAAGCTGGGGAACACAGAAACAATCTCCAAAGATGCCAAAACAATAAAATTAAACAAAGAGAAAAATGCCTATGTAATCTCCATTGAAGAAAAATCAGCACCATTTCCCATTTAACTAACACACCCATTGAAAAACTTTTTAAAAAACTAATTATGTATCAACTAAGCACTCCCAACTATATATAAGAAAAAAACCTTATGAACTATGGAAACTATCACTTAATTAATGAAAAAAGGAGGATAAAAGCAAATAATCAAACAATCTGTCCGTTGTATTAATTCGCTCAGTAGAACAAACCGATTTCAAAAAAATCATTCATTCATGTCAAAAAGTTCACATCTTCTTTAAATGGTCGATCGATCAAAGGACATCTGAAGCAAATCAGAAATATTCAAAGCTTATCTTCTTTCCGAAATGACAATTATTCAGCAGACCTAAAACCATTCAAACCTCGGCTACAACTGGAATAAAGTTAACATAGTCCAATCCCACTTTGGGATCCAGAAAAACACGTTGAGTCAAATCTTTGAGAAATAATTTTAATCGGGCTGGATATTGAAGTGATGGGAATAATCCTTTATCATAGGCTATCTTCATGGTTGGAACAAATTTAGACCGCAGGTCCATAACTTCCCGTGGGTAATCTTCATAAAAACGAATCTCGGAGCCTTTAAATTTAAAAACTCTGTGTTTCCTGGCATATTTTATGATTTGGTCTTTAACTTTGAAACGAAGGAAGCAGAACAAAACTGACCTTGGTTTATCCCGGTTCCGAGATTTTGAAGTGAAAATTCTGTGTGCTCGTTCGATGTCGGGAGGTTGAGGTAAAATATCTGGAAACAGAAATTGAAACAAGTTAGCAAAATAGCCTAATAAATCTCCAGTCTCAGATCCTTCCTTCAATCCAACAATTCGAATATTATTCCGACGAGATCTTGCTTCCAAATCGATAATCTTCTGTTGAGACTTTTCCAAGTGAGCTGAAATCTCCATGATTTGACACTTTGCCTCTTTAAGTTCAGAATTCAGGGAAATATTATTTTCCTGCACAAATTGAAAGCTCTTGTAATGACTTCATCTCAGAAGAGGTAGCATCAAGTTTACGGTGTTGTCTATCTTCTTGTCGAGACCCATCAGCGAATATTCTAGAAGCTCAGCCCAAGCTGGTGCTCCCTCCAGCTTTTTCCCCTTTCCATTGCTGGATTCAGGAAGCTGCTTTCTGCTTCTTAAAGATTGTGACATAGTAACGACTATTCCCCTCTAAGATCCAACAAATAAAAGTTAAAAATTCAAAGTTTAAACTGGGGAAAAAGAAGAACTAATTGCAGCCACACAAATCCTTGTGTCACACCATAGACAGTAGGCGGAGTCTCCCTGTGACTATAGTTTCCTCTCGGTTTTCACTACTGTCAGTCATGCAGGTCCCGGGTGAAGATTCGGGAATACCGTCACACTCAGATGTAGAAAGACTCTTCATTGGTGCTTCCATAATAATTTTTGTTTTATCAGTCAGGGTTGTTAGCCGTGAGCTGAACCCCCAGAACTGGAGGATCAGTGAACCACTTTTAGTCTGGCCTCTACCCTTTGACCTGTTTGGCATGGGTGACCCTACCAAGAGCCAAATCATAAAGCCCTGACTCCCAGTTAACAGAGCTCTCTGGGTCATTGAGGCATGCAAGCTTCGAAACCCTTGTAGTCCTCTTGGAGGATGACCATAAAACCCAGGACCAGAATTGTGGCATTCTGGCTACCGGATGTTGGAGAACTCATTGTTCATTCCATCGTGTTCCGTTTCACTCTGCCAGAGTGAAACGGGAGCCACTGCCCAGCTCACTCTGCAAGGTCGAGTGCATGTCCCTGTCTGTACCAATGGTGCTGATGTGGAGATGATACAGAATTTCGAGTTTTTTGGTGTAAATATCACCAAATAATTTGCACTAGTCCAGCCACATTGACTCTCTGGTGATGAATCCTCAACAGTGTGCCCACTTCCTCAGGAGAGCATAAGGACATAAAACATCAGAGAAGAATTAGGCCATTCAGCCCATCAAGTCTGATTTATTTTCCCTCTCAAACCCTATCTCCTATCTTCTGCCTGTAACCTTTGATGTCCTTACTTTTCAAGAATCTATCATCATCCACTCTAAGTAAAGATTTGGCCTCCACAGCCATCTGTGGTAAGGAATTCCAATGATTCACCACCCTCATGCTAAAGAAATTCCTCATTTCTGATCTAAAGGAACATCCCACTCTGAAGCGATGTGCCCTTGTCTTAGACTCTCCTACTATCAGAAACTTTATCTCCCCATGCCCACTTTATCTAGGTTTGTCAATATTCAATGCAATTTCTCCGAACCCCCATTCTTATAAACTTCAGTGAGTACAGACTCAGTGGCATTAAATGCTCTTCATACATTAATCCTTTCATTCCCGGGATCATTCTTGCCAACCTCCTCTGGACCTTCTCCAATGCCAACACATCCTTTCTTAGATACGGGGATTAGGAGGGTAAAAAGTTCAGCAAGTCTTTGTTGGCTTGCACTAATTTTTAGCAATGCACCATAGAAAGCATCCTTTCTAAATGTATCACAGCTTGATATGGCTACTATGCTGCCTAAGACTGCAAGAAATTGCTGAGAGTTGGGGATCATAACCACAAGAGATTCTGCAGATGCTGGAGATCCAAAGCAACATGCAAGATGCTGGCAACCGCCAGGACTTAAGAACTTTTTAAAAGCTATTATTAATGCTTTTTGAGATAGTGATTTAGATGCATATCATATTTTTTACTGAGTTAAGTAATGTATGTAATTAGTTTTGCTACAACAAGTGTATGGGACATTGGAAAAAAGTTGAATTTCCCCATGGGGATGAATAAAGTATCTATCTATCTATCTATCTTATGGAAAAGAGTAAACAGCTGACATTTCAGGTCAAGACCCTTCATCAGGACTGGAAAGGAAGGGGAGTAGAAAGGCGGGGGGAGGGGAGGAAGAAGTACAAGGTGGCAGGTGAGAGGTAGAACTGGGGGAGGGAGGGGTGAAGTAAAGAGCTGGGAAGTTGGTTGGTGAAAGAGGTACAGGAGAAGGGGGAATCTGATAGGAGAGGACAGAAGGCCATGGATGAAAGGGAAGGTGGAGGAGCTCCAGAGGAAGGTGATGGGCAGGTAAGGAGAAAGGGTGAGTGAGGGAAACAGGAATGAGGAATGGTGAAGGAGAGGAAGTGGGGCCAATTACCGGAAGTTCGAGAAATCGATGCAGATACTGGAAATGTAGAGCAACACACACAACAATGCTGGAGGAGCTCAGCAGGTCAGGAGCAATCTACTGTCGATGTTTCAGGCCGAAACCATGGAGAAGGCTGCCTGACTCTCCGAGTTTCCCTACCATTTTGCATGTATTACTCCAGAGTTGTGGACACAACTCAGCACATCACAGGCTCTCCACCACTGGCTCTGTCTACACTTCCCACTGCCCCAGGAAAGCAGCCAACATAATCAAGGAACCCTCCTAGCCTTTGTTCTGAGAGAGAGAAAAAACACCTTGCTCTCTTAATGCTGGTGCTCAAAGCAGTTGTTTATTTTAAACTGGAACTGATTTAAAGAGTCTTAGCCCAAAGGGCGTGATTGCTATTGCTGTCTGGTTTGGTGCAGCACCCTCTCACAATACACAGAAAGGACAGCCAACAGTCAGGTCAGCAGCAAAGGTCATTGGCTGCAGTCTACCACCACTGCAGGACTCGCCAGTGTCCAGGACAAAGAAGCAGGCGGAAAAATCAGGGCCAACACTACCCACCCTGCAAACTGCCTTTTCCAAAAGCTCACTTCTCAAAAGCGCGAGAGAATTGTTAAAACAAAAACTTCACGCCACCCTAAAAATTTCTTGCTCCAGGTAGTTAATCTGATCGACCATCCTAGTTAACCCACTATTAACCCCATCACTGCACTACACTTTAAACCAGTTTTTTAAAATGCCGTTTACATTGTAAATGGATGCTGGTATTTTCGTATTGGTGCTGGCTGGTGGTATATTGATTTCCATACTGGGCTTCGAGGCGAGTGATCCTAGGTTTGGATCTGTCCAGCTCCTTGCACACTTTCCATCCAGCTTCGAGCTAGCAACTTGGCCTCATAAAAAACAAACAACATGCTAAAGAAACTGCAAGGTTGCCACCCAATGCATCACAAGGCTCGGGGAGGAACAACAACTTATGTACTTGCATGCATTTTATTCCATATCCGTACTTACACCTCTAAATTTATATTTTATATAATTCTTTACTCTTTATGATAATGGAATGTTGTTTTTTTTGTTGCATGTCGCACCAACACACTTCAGCAAATTTCCTGAATATGGCGAATAAAGTGATTATAGTGGAGAAGTTGCAGAGATTCACCAGGATGTTACCTTGGGATGAAACTCCTTAGCTATGAGGAGAGACTGCATAACTTAAAAAAAATTAAAAACTAGGAGTAGAATTAGATCATCTTTCCCATCAAGCCTGCTCTGTCCTTTATTAAGATTATATCTGATCCGGTCGTGTATTCAGTTTCACCGTCCTGGCTTTTTCCCATAACACTTAATTCCCCTGCAATGCAAAAATCTATCTAACTGTGTCTTAAATATATTTAATGAGGAAGCCTCTACTGCTTCCCTGGGCAGAAAATTCCACAGATTCACTACTCTCTGGGAAAAGCAGTCTCTCCTCATCTGCATCCTAAATCTATTCTCCTGAATCTTGTGGCTATATCCTTTAGATACCAGTGGAAACAACTTCCCTGCCACTACCTTATCTATCATTTTCATAATGCTGTACGCTTCTGTAAGTTCCCTTCTCATATTTCTGACTTCCAGCAAGTACAGTCTCAGGGGACTCAATTTCTCCTCATAGGTTAACTCCCTCGTCTCCGGAATTAATGTGGTGAA
Organism: Hemitrygon akajei; assembly: GCF_048418815.1. NCBI lineage: Eukaryota > Metazoa > Chordata > Chondrichthyes > Myliobatiformes > Dasyatidae > Hemitrygon > Hemitrygon akajei. The sequence goes on along the minus strand of NC_133129.1, from coordinate 95,124,369 downwards.
TCTCCTCTGCAGCGCCTCCACAGCCGGTATATCCTTCCTCAAGCAATGAGACCACAACTGCCCAGTACTCCAGGTGTGACCTTACCAATACCCTGCACATTGCAGCATAACCTCCCTGCTGGAAATCCAGTCCCTATACAATAAGGGCCAACATTCCATCTGCCTTCTTGCCAACCTATTGCACCTGTAAACCAACCTTTTGCAATCCATGCACAAGCACTCCCAAGTCCCTTGGCACAACAGCATACTGCAGTCTTTCACTGTTTAAATAATAATCTAATCCTCCATACCCCACTCTGGCCTTTTACTTCTTCACACCTCCCTTTTACTTTCCCCTGGGTCCCCTCTTCCTTCCCTTTCTCCTATTGCCCATACTCCTCTCCCATCAGATTTTTTCTTCTCCAGCCCTTGACCTTTCCTTGCTACCTCACTTATCACCTTTCAGCTAGCCTCCTTACCCTCCCCCCACCTTTTAATTTGGACACCTCCCCTCTTCCCATCCAGCCCTGACAAAGCGTCTTGGCCTGAAACATCAATTGTTTATTCTTATCCATCGATGCTGCCTGACCTGCTGAGTTCCTCCAGCATTTTGTGTGTGTTCCTCTTGATTTTCTCCTGTTTGTAATCTGAGCTTCTGTTTTTCCTTTTAAAGTGGATGATCTCATATTTAGAAACGTTGTACTCCATCTGCCAGACTCTTGTCCATTCACTTAACCTATCTATATCTCCCTGCTGACCTTCCTCATCCTCTGCACAATTTGATTTTCCACCTAATTTAGTGTCATCAGCAAACTTAGATACACTAAACTGAGTCCAAATCATTAATGTATATCATGAACAGTTAAGCTGTGTCTGTTTTTCTTGGAGCAGAGGTGGCTGAGGGGGGACTTGATAGAGGTGTATAAAAGTAGCCTAGGTAGTAGGAAATAAAAATAGATGTTGTTAATTCTCACCGCAGGCAGCATCTATGGAAAAAGAAACAGTCAAGATTTCAGGTTTTAGAAGCTTTGCCCCTAAAATATCATCTGTTTCTCTCTCCACAGATGCCGTCTGACCTGCAGGGTTATTTCCAATCACAAACAAGAGACGATTTGCAGATGCTGGAAATGCAAGAAACACATACAAAATGCTGGAGGAACTCAGCAGGTCAGGCAGCCAAGTTCAAGGTTTAAAAGTTCAAAGTAAATTTATTATCAAACCACATATAATCCTGGCATTTGTTTTCTTGAGGCACAGTCAATAAATCCAATAACCATAACAGAATCATCGGAAGACTACGCCAACAGGGTGGACAACCAGTGTCCAAAAGACAACTAGATGTTAAACAGAAAAGCAAAAAATAATTGAAATAATTAATAAGCAATAACTGAGAATATGAGATGAAGAGTCCCTGAAAGTGAGTCCATAGCTTGAGGGAACAGATCTGTGATGGGGCAAGTGAAGTTGAGTGAGGTTATGGCCTCTGGTTACAGACCCTGGAGGTTGAGGGGTAATAACTGTTCCTGAACTTGGTGGTGCTGTCCTGAGGCTCCTGTACCTTCTCCCTGATGGCAGCAGTGGGCAGCGAGAGCATAACCTGGGTGATGGTGGCCCCTGATGATGGATGGTGCGTTTTTGTAGGATTTTCCATTCAAGGTCTAATGTGCTGGGACCTCTGGTGCTACAGGTTATATGCTGATGCTAATTGGGTAGGGATTTCTTCAAACAAGCCTGACTGAAATCTCTGACGACGATTTGAAATGAATCGGGGGGGAAAAGTTTCTTCTTTATCACACCCCCACTGTTTGCCTTTTCTGAATCAGCAGTTCTGCCCATTGTACGAAGACAACTGTTTATTCCTCTCCGCAGATGATGCCTACCCGCTGAGTTCCTCCATCGTGTCGTGTGTGTGTTACCCTTATATATTTTGCACATTGCTCTAAACCTATGGCCTCTAATTTTCGTCTCACAACCTGAAGGGAAAAAAACCTGCATGTATTTACCCTGATTATTCCATCTACATATGAACGGTCTCTCTCTTCCCCTCTCACTCAGTGAAGCTGCCTACGTATGGATTCTCTCTCTCTCTCTCTCTCTCTCCCACCCCCCCCCCCCCCCCCCTTGATGCTGCTGGAGGATGGTGTCAGACTGTATGGGTTTTGGGCAAAGTTCAATTGACGTTGGCTATGGAATGGACTCTGTAGTTCATGTTATGCTGTGTTTCTGGTTTCTGGACACTCAGTTTCTTGTTGTTGCTGTTCCGGTGCTATTTTGATCGAGGCAGGCTAGAGATGTGGCCTGCAGATAACAAGAGACACGAATATGAACTGGACTGAATTTGCCTGGACTCTTTAGATGTCTCTGTGATTTGGCGTTTTGTACTCTGTGTTTTTCACTCATTCTTTTTCCTGCTGTGCATATGATTTGTTCTTTCTTTTCTGCATTGGGAGTTTGATGTTTTTCTTTAAACTGGTTCCATGGTGTTTCTTTGTTTCGTGGCTGTCTGTGTGAAGACAAATCTCAGGGTTGAAAACTGCAAACATATTTTGATAATAAATGTACTTTGAATCTTTGAACACCTCTATAAGATTCCTCTCCTCCTGCACTCCAGGGAATAAAGTCCTAGCCTATTCAACCTTCCCCTATAACTCAGGTCCTCGAGTCCTGACAACATCCTTGTAAATTTAGAGAGGAGATTTCGAGGAGAAATTTTTCACCCAGGGGGTTCTAGAACTTGCTACTTATTGCCTGAGGGATTGGTGGAGGCAAATACACTCCCAAACTTTAGGAAGTATTTTCATTGCCAAGGGATAGGAAGCTACAGAACAGGTGAATCAGACTCAAGATTTATTATCTCTGACTTATTGTACGTGCAATGAAGTTTGTTGTTTTGCAGTCATAGTGCAAAGATAGACTCAGTGGCCTCTTTATTACACTTGTACACCTGCTCACTAATCAGCCAATCACGTGGCAGCAACTCAATGCATAAAAGCATGCAGACATGGTCAACAGGTTCAGTTGTTGTTCAGACCAAACATCAGAACGGGGAAGGGATGTGATCTAATTGACTTTGTTTATGGAATGATTGTTGGTGCCTGATAGGGAGGTTTGACCATCTCAGAAACTGCTGATCTCCTGGGATTTTCACACACAACAGTCCCTAGAGCTTACAGAGAAGGGTGCAAAAAAACAGAAATCGTTCTGCGACGGGCAGTTCTGCGGGTGAAAGCGCCATGTTAATGGGTGAGGTCAGAGGAGAATGGCCAGACTAGTTCAAGCTGACAGGAAGGTGACAGTAATTCAGATAACCACGTTACAACTGTGGTGTGCAGAACAGCATCTCTGAACGCACAACACATTGAACCTTGAAGTGGATGGACTACAGCAGCAGAAGACCATGAACATACAGTCAGTGGTCACTTTATTAGGTGCAGGAGGTACATTGTAAAGTGGCCACTGAGTGTAGAGAATTACTATAAATTACACAACTAAATTAATTGTGCAAACAAAAGGAATAACAAGCTAGTAATACACACTAAAATGCTGGAGAAACTGATAAGGTCATGCTACATCTGTGGAGGGAAATGAACAGTCAACATTCCAGGCCCAAACCCTTCATCAGGACTGGAAAGGAAGGTGGGGGGGGGGGGGCAGGTGCAGAAGCCAGAATAAAATGCTATGGGGAGGGGGAGGAGTACAAGCTCACAGGCCAAGTGCGAGGGAGGTTTGAAGTGGGAATGAAGTGAGAAGCTGGGATTTGACAGGTGGAAGAGGGAAGGAGCTGAAAAAGATGGGCTCTGATAGGAGAGAATAAGGGGGGAGGAGGCGAGGAAGTGGAGGGTGATGAGTAGGCTGGGAGGGTGGGGAATAGCAAAGAGGGTCAAGGGTTTTAAGGACCGTTCAGAAATCCGATGGTGGGGGGGGGGGGGAAGAAGCCGTTTATGAATCATTGAGTGTGAGTCTTCAGGTTCCTGTACCTCTTCCCTGGTGGTAGTTACAAGAAGACCGGGGTCAGAGATCCGTAGGGGTCTGGGAGTTGATGCCCAAAGGCCAAAATTGAGGCTGAATGGGCTGAAGACCGAAGTTGGAGCCCAATGACTGTGTGATTTTGAGAAGAGGGACTCACCCTGGGCGTGCGAGTGAGCAGACGGGAGGGATGAGTGTGCGTCTTGCCGTTGGCATCGTGCTTTGTTTTTCCGTTTGCGTTGTCCCGTGGAACACTGGGTGGGTATGCAGTCATTGGTACCGGAATGGCTCGAGGCCGAAGGTGGCCTGCCCTGGGGTTAGGGGACTGCAGATGTGGGTGGGTGGGAGGGTTGGAGGAATGGGGCTTGTTTGGCTGCTGCTGCTTCGCCACTTGGTATGGCCCGCGTTGTTCTGCCAAACATGGCGGTGTAGTTTGTTGGTGCTGGAATGTGTGACCATCCTTGGGGTTGCACCACAAACAACGGATTTCACTGTATGTCTCAAAGTACTTGTGATAAATAAATCTGATTCTGACTCTGGTACATCTCGGGTGGCGAGATGATGCCACCTTCTTGAGACACCATTATTGAGTAAGTGTGGTTAATGAAATAAGTACCGAACATGATGGGCCAAGGGGCCTGACTGACTCTCTTTAAAACTTACATGAAAACATGGACTAATGCACTCAAATGTTGAACAAGTAGAAAGACAGCAGTTCCCAAATTGAAAGAATCCCAGCCATCACTACTGCAAGGTGTAAAAAGATGACATTTACAGATTCAGGATTATTCATTGTCTTTCTGCAGTGCTCACATGAAAGAAGAACAAATTGATTGCCACCCTGATCTGATGGCAGAGGGGGCAGCTGTTTCCCCCTCCACCATCAGGTCTCTGAACAGATAATGAACCCACGAGCACTACCTTGTAATATCGTACTTATTTATAGCAATTTTTGTCTTGCTGCCACAAAACAACAAATTTTAGGGAAGTGTCAGGGGTAATAAATCTGATTTCAATGCTCCTGATATTACATTTTTGGTATATTTGACCATCCATTTCCAATCCATTTGTTTGAATTCGAAATTAATTTTCCAGCCCCCCCCCCCCCCCAATCAAGACGACAGCAAAAATGAAAATGCGCAAGTCACTCTGTATCATACGTCACCAAGGCTGGTTTATCAGTCTTGTTGAAAACGCCGGCCTTGGAGTGGGAGAAGCAAGCAGCCAGACCATTTTCAGCGAGGCCTTTCAGACGGTGAGTGCCAGGGTAACACGGCAGCCCTGCGGACACTCGCATTCATTACAGCAGTCTGCAGTGCAGGACGTTTGCAGCTTGAGGGAAACCAGGCATTTAAAGACACTGTCAGGCAGAACAGGGAGGAGGGTGGGTACAGCGACAGAGATGGAAAAGAGCAGGCAGGGGAGGGTGATGCAGGACCATGGAAAGGGATGGGAGATATGAAGAGAGAGGAAGTGGATGGAGGAAGAGAGAGACAGACAGAGGGGGCAGAAGATGGTGAGGAGATACAGAAAGGAGAGGTTTAGAGAGAGAGTAATGGTAATGGGGAGATATGGGAAAAGGAGGGGTGAAGGAGCTGGATATAATGGAGGGAGAACAGAGATATACAAAGCAAGAGAGGGCAGGGGCGACAAAGAGAGGGATGGAGAGGCAGAGAGGAAGAAAGAATATACAGCAAAATGAGGGGGGAGGTGATGGAGGAAGATAAAGAGATTTATAGGGAGGAAAAGGGAGAGTGGGGAGTGAGAGGAAGCCAGGGACAGAAGAGGGATCGGGAGAGAAAGGGAACGCAGAATAGAGATGGGGGGAGGGGAAGGAGAGAGAGCCCAAGGAAAAAGGAATGGGGGATGGACGGGGGGTGGGAAATCACTGAGGGAGATCCAGATAGTATGGACAGATAAGAGAAGGGCATGCAGTCGAGAGGAGCGGGGGTGGGGGATAACGGATGCGGCAGGGGGGGAGAGAGGGAGAGGGAGGCGGATACTGTCGGAGACGGGGACTGTGACAGAGGGGCTGACTGATGAACAGTGTGGTTTCCAGCTCCGGCTGGCTGGCTGCCCGCCCCTGGCGTGAGGAGCCGGGCCTGCGGACGGGCGGGCTGAGCGCTTTCTCTGCAGGGGCCTGCGGGAACCGCAGACTGCAGCGGCGAGAAGGCGAACGGGGGGATCGGAAGACCGGGAGGTATGGAGGGGAGCTGGCGGGGTGGGGAGAGAGGAGTGGTGAGGGTGAGGGATGGCAGGAAGGGGGTGACTGGACGGAGGGAAAGGAGAGGGGGTGGGGCGGTATGGCAGGAAGGGCGTGACAGGATGGGGGGGAGAAGGAGGGGGGTAGGGGAGAGTTGTGAGTGGGTGTTGAAGATGCAGGAAGTATTGAGAGTTGGGGAAATTTTGATCGGGGACCGGGTGAGTTAGATTGTGGGGGGTGGGGGGGGTGGAGTTAGAGTGGAGCAGTAGAACGGGTAGGGAGTGGGCACTGAGGGTGTGGACATTGTGGAAAAGAGTGTGGGGAAGGGGAAGAGGTAGGGAGAGGAGCCAGGGAAGGGATTTCAGTGGTGGGGTAGTAAGTAAGGATGGGAATTGAGGGAAGTGAAGATTGTGGGGAGAGTGGAGGCAGGGGAGTGGGGTAAGGAGGTGAGGTTGAGAGGTGTGAAGGAAGTAGGGAGTGGCAAGAGTGAAACTGAGGGCTGGGGAGGTGGTGATCAATGGTGAGGAGGGAGAATGAGAGGTTTGGAGAGGGAGGCTAATTGGAGCCTAAGGGAGAGGGAAACAGGGACAGGAGGAGGTGAGTGCAGGGAGGGGCAGCAGGGTGTGTGACAGGGCACCAGGACGGGAGAGAGGGAGAAAGGGGAACACGAGTAGTAACGTTGGCTGGTTGGAGCCCGGCCTTGAGGGTGAAGGACCGGAATATGTCAGGGTGTGTGGAGAGGGGATCACGAGGGCACACTACACAGCGGGTGCTTTACTGACCTTGCCTGGTACCCAGGAGGGCGTGGGGAAGGGTGATGCAATGCGCCCGGAAGGTGTTCAGACATAGGAATCAGCTGCTTGTGACTGCACGTGCCTGGGTACCAGGCAAGGTGAGTAACACACCAACTGTGGGAGCTTAATGTGGATGAACAGCTCGCCAGTCACCTTGTCCCAAGCATCATTTTGTCTCTGTGTGGTTTAATTTACGAATGGGGCAATTAATTGATTTTTCGCGGTCAACGGAGGTCGTTGTGACTTCAGGCCATTCCACTATGGAAGTACCACACCGGATGCGGCTACCTCACCCTCAACGTAATGAATTCCTTCCAGAGACACGGATGCTGGAAAAGCACACAAAATGCTGGAGGCACTCAGCAGGTCAGGCAGCACCTATGGAAATGAATAAACAGTTCACATTTCAGGCCCAGACCTTTCATCAGGACTGAAAAGGAACGGTGGGGGGGGGGGGGGGGGGGGGGTGCAGATGAGGAAGGAGTACAAGCTGGCCAGTGATAGGGGAGACCAGCTGAAGGGGAAGGTGGGTGGGTGGAAAAGGAGGGGTGAAGTAAGAAGCTGAAAGGAGATAGGAAAAGTAAAGAACTGAAGAAGAAGGAATTTGATAGGGGAGGAGAGTGGGCCATGCAATAAAGGCCCACCCACCCCCACTTACCTTTCCCTTCACCGGGTCTCACCTATCACTTGCCAGCTTGTACTTATTTCCCGCCCTCCACACACCTTCATATTCTTCCCTATCCTGCTGAAGGGTCTCAGTCTGAAATGTCAACTGGTTATTCTCCTTCATAGATGCTGCTAAATTCCTTTGCTATGACTCTCCCCTCTCCCCCCCCCAGTTTATCGTTCACATTCCTGAAATCGCTTCTTATATTAGAATATATAAAATATATAAGCAATGTGGTAATGTTAAGACTTATCGAGGCATTGGTCAGACCAGTATTGTGAGTGGCCTTCGGTTTCTTGATCCCTCTATGTCAGAAAGGATGTGCTGGCATTGGCGAGGCCTCGGAGGAGGTTCGTGAGAATGATCCTGGGGATGGAAGGGTTAACGTATGAGGAGCATTTGATGTCTCTGGGCCTGTACTCGCTGGTGTTTAGAAGAATGGTGGGGGGGGGGGGATCCTCATTGAAACCTATCGAATAACAAAAGGCCTAGATAGAGTGGATGTGGAAAGGATGATTCCTTCAAAGGGCACAGCCTCAGTATACAAGGATGTTTCTTTAGAATAGAGATGAGGAATTTCTTCAGCTAGAGAGTGGTGAATCTGTGGAATTTATTGCCACAGATGGTTGTGAAGGCCAAGTCATGGAGTATATTTAGAGGTTGAAAGATTCTTGATTAATAAGGGCATCAAAGTTGTGGGAAGAAGACAGACAAATGGGGTTGAAAGGAATAATGAATCAGCTATGATGGAATGGTGGAAACAGACTTGATGGGCAGAATGGCCTAAATCTGCTTCTCTGTCATGTGATCTTATACCTTGCTGCCGAGTTTGGTGTGATCATACCTCTTTGACTACTCTCACACATCTCCCCCGCTACATAAATGGGAAGCTGTTGTAGCACGAGTAGCTTGGAGGCCTGTCCCAAGACACAAGCAATTACCTGTATACTGGGGGCTCTCGCGGCATGTGTCTGGAAATCCGTCCCCGAAGGCATGGTGGCAGTGACAGAAGGACCCCACCTCCTTGAGGGCAGTAAGGAATAAACAATAAATGCTGGTCTTAGCCAGCGCCAACGCCTGAAAAATAACGCCCGACTGGAAAGGTCGTCAGCGACTCAGATACCAGCCACTCAGTCACCTTGTTCCCGAGCCTCCCAGCTCTGCATATTCTGTGATTGATCAGTTTCCCCAGGGATCTGACTCACAGCCTCTGTCCCCACCCTCCCACCTGCCTCACTGCGCTATCCTGTCACACATCCTGCTTCGGGATAGTGACGGGAATTCGGCAAGACCGGGAGACTGATGGATTTGGAACATCTCCAATCCAAATTCTGCATTTGGTTTGCGGGAATTCTGTAGCTGAGAGAGGAGAGGAGCGGGCTTTATTTTTGAACGAAGAGTGTTCCTTGCACGGGTCAAAGTTGGACAGCCTTTGGGGGGAGGTTGCAGGATCATAACATGGAAGTCTGCCCTATGGCCCAACCCATTCATGGTGTCCCTCTGAATTTGTCCCATTTTCCGTGTTTTGCACATACCAAGGAGCAACATTATGTGCCATATACATTAGGAATATGGTACATATATATATATAAACACATATATTAGGACTGTGGTATTTTGGTCAGAGCATGACAGGTGACAAAAACAACAATGGTCAACAATTATAAGGAATTATATAAAAGTAAAGTTGGAGTTAAAAGTATGGATATGGATAAAATTGGCATAAATACTAAATCCCAGCACATATTTACAATGAAAACCTCATTATAAAATGTAGTTAAAAGTGGTGTTTACAGCACAGTACAGATGGGGTTAATAGAGATGGGTGTGGGGGCTAACTAGAATGGTAGATCATATTAATTGCCTGGTGGTAGAAAGTTTTAAGATGGCAAAAAGTTTTTTTTTTAAATAGCCTTGTAGCGTTTTCCAGAAGTGAGCTTTTGGAAAAAGCAGCTTGCAGGTTGGGTGGTGTCCGTATTGATTTTTCCTGCCTGCTTTTTTTATCTTGGACACAGACAAGTCCTGCAGTGATGGCAGACTGCAGCCAATGACCTTTTCTGCTGACCTGACAGTTGGCTGTAGTTTTCATATACTGTGAGAAAATGCTGCATCAAACCAGGCAGTAATAGCTGATGTGAGGATGCTGTCTATGACAGCAGTGTAGAACTGCACCAGTATGCTCAAAGTAAGTTTATTATCAAACTATAGCTATGTCACTATGTACTACCCTGAGATTCATTGTCTTGTGGGCAGGCGCAGTAAGTATAGAGTCAATGAAAAACTGCACTCAACAAAGGCGGACGAACAACCAATGTTTAAAAGACAACAGACTGTGCAAGTACAGAAAAAAAGAAAATAAATAAACAAGCAATAAATGTCAAGATTATGAGTTGTAGGGCCCTTAAAGGTCAGTCTATTGGTTGTGGAAGCAGTTCAGATTTGAGGTGAGTGATGCTGTCATCTAAGGTTCAAGAGCCTGATGATTTAACTGTTTGGGGGAAAGTGGAATTTTACCAATTGCCACATATCCCTGTGTACTATCTCCCTATTGTGACACAATCTGCCACAACCGCTACATTTATGAAGCATTTGGGAGGACACCCTGAAGGATTGGGTCCTAATGTGGGTAGATGAGCAAAAAGACTGGCCTAAACCTGATGGGCTGAAGGGCGTTTCTCTGTGATCTGTGACCTGAGGTGCATTGTCCTTTGTTTAAGGTGTCAGTGTGGCAGCCCGATCTGTATGCAGACCACCTTCTGGGTGAAGAGGTTGTCCCTCAGGTCCCCTTTTAACCCCTTCCCATCTCATCTCAAGCCTATGCCCACCATTTCTTGAATCCCTAACCCCCTAGGAAGAAGACAGTGTGTGTTCACCCTACCTACTTGAAAAACAAAGTCAAAGTAAATGAACAATATTATCAAAGTATGCATGTTGTCATTGGAGAGAGTCCAGAGGAGTTTCACAAGGATGATTCCAGGAATGAAGCGGTTAACGTATGAGGAGCGTTTGGCGGCCTTGGACATGTACACACTGAATGTGGGGGGATCTCATTGAAACCTCCCAAACTTTGAAAGGTCTAGATTGGGTGGAAGCGGAGAGGATATTTCCTATGGTGGTGGTATCCAGAACTAGAAGGCACAGCTCAGAATTGAGGGCTAACCTTTTAGAACAGAGGTGAGGAGGATTTTTTTTTTTAGCCAGCACGTAGTGAATCTGTGGAATGCTCTGCCACAGACTGCGGTGGAGGCCAAGTCTGTTGGTAGAGTTAAAATGCAAGTTGATAGTTTCCTGATCGGTCAGGTCATCAAAGGATATGGATAGAAGACAGGTGTATGGAATTGAGTGGGATCTGGGATCAGCCATGATGGAATGACGGAGCAGATTCGATGGGCTGAATGGCCTAATTCTGTTCCTATGACTTATGGTCTTGTATGTCACCATATACTGTCATGAGATTCATTATCTTGCAGGAACTCACAGGAAAATAAAGAAATTCAGTAGAATTTATGAAAATTATACACAAAGTTGGAGAAACAGCCAATGTGCAAAAGAAGACAGATACTGCAAAAAAAAACAAACAAATAAATAAATAATACTGAGAACATGAGTTGTAGATGATTTAAAAATGAATCTGTAGGTTGTGGAATCAGTTCAGTGATGTGATGAGTGAAGTTATTCACGCTAGTTGATGGTTGTAGGGAAATGAGTGGGTTAACTTAATGAGCGCTAGATAGCTCGTCTTGTACTCGCTGGAGTTTAGAAGAATGACGGGATCTCAGTGAAACCTATCAAATGTTGAAAGGTCTACATAGAGTGGACATGGAGAAGATGTTTTCTATAGTATCAGAGTCTAGTGCCAGAGGGTGCAGCCTCTGAATACAAGGACGTCCCTTTAGAACAGAGATGAGGAGGAATTTCTTAAGTCAGAGGGTGGTGAATATGTGGAATTTATTGCCATGGACAGCTATGGAGGTCATCATTGGGTATATTTAAAGTGGAGGTTGATAGGTTCTCAATTAGTGCCAAAGGTTATGGGGAGAAGCCAGCAGAATGGAGTTGAGAGGTGTTTAAATCAGCCATGATAGAATGATGGAACAGAGTTGATTGGCTGAAAGACCTAATTTTGCTCCTATGTCTTATGGTCTTAATAACTTTTCCTGAACCTGGTGGAGTGGGAACTAAGGCTTCTGTATCTCCTGCCTGTAGTAGTAGTGAGAAGAGCTTAGCCTGGATTTGTGGGTGGGTCCTTGATGATGGATGCTGCTTTCAAATGGCAGCACTCCTTGTAAATGTACTCAGTGGTGGTGGGGGTGGGGGATTTGCCTGTGACGGACTATAACAAGTAGAATTTTCCATTGCTGGGCATTGGTGTTTCTATAGCAGACCGTGATGCAGTCCGGCAGGATACTCTGCACTGTGCATTTATAGATGTTCGTCAAAGAGGCTGCAGTTTACCGGGGATAGGGCGGCCAACACCAGTGAACTCCCTCCTTGCCTCAGTGGCTCTCTGGCTGAAGAAATTTGCTCATGACCTCGGTTTTCCACAAGGTCAAGGCAGCTTGGCAACCCTTGGCCTCCAAAGCATTACACACACAAAATGCTGGAGGAACTCAGCAGGTCAGGCAGCATCTACGGAAATGACTTAACAGTTGACATTTCGGGTCGAGATCTTTCTTCAGGAATGGGGAAGATGCCAGAATAAAAAGGTGGGGGGGGAGGGGAAGGGAAAAGAGGATAGCTAGAAGGTGATAGGTGAGGCCAGGTGGGTGGGAAAGGTAAAGGGCTGGAGAGGAAGTAATCTGACAGGAGAGGAAAGTGGACCTCCTCTCCTCTCCATCTTAGCTGTTGACAATCTGTCGTTGTGGTATAATTGCTTCTGTCTCCTTAGACTGGGGATTGCCAAACTTTTTAATGGCATGGACAAATACAATTAACCAAGGGGACCATGGATTGCAGGTTGGGGGCCCCTGCCTTAGACCGATGGTCACTCCTTCCTCTTTGAGGGTGAGGCCCTCCTGCAGTTACTCTCCTGTTGGCCTCCCATCATTATTACTAGGGAAGAAAAGGGGAGGGGGTTAAGATATATATTTATCTCAACATGGTGACGGGCTTAGGTAAAAGCAGTGCCTGATCTTGATGGACCTTCAGTCATTGTACTGATCTTGAAAGTGTACAGAAGAGCTACCTCCTTCCTGGATCAGAGTCAGAATCAGGTTTAATGTCACTGGCATGGGTTATGAATTTGTTGTTTTGCAGCAGCATAGAGCAAAGCATAATAATAATTATAAATTATATTAAGAAATATCATCATTATGTGCCTTTTCATATGACATAGGTGATCACGGTCTTTCCATGACCATGACTGTTCTTGGCAATTTTTCTACAGAAGTGGTTTGCCATTGTTTTCTTCTGGGCGGTGTCTTTACAGGACGGGTGACCCCACCCATTATCAACATTCCTCAGAGACTGTCTGCCTGGTGTCAGTGGTCACATAACCGGGACTTGTAATATGCATCACCTGCTCCCTTGGCTTCACATGACCCTGACTAGGGGATAAACAGGTGCTACACTTTGCCCAGGGGTAACCTGCAGCCTAACGGAGGGAAGGAGCGCCTTACACCTCCCTTGGTAAAGACCCTGCCATTCTTAGAAATGCACAGTGCCTAGAAAAAGTATTCAATGTCCTCCTCCCAGCCCCTGGAAGTTTTCATATTTAATTGTTTTACAGATTTGACTCACGGTAGATCTAATTTGACTCTTTTTGACACTGGTCAATAGAAAAGCTCTTTCATGTCAAAGTGAAAGCAATCTCTACAAATTGATCTAAATTAATTACAAATACAAAACACAAAAGAATCGATTGCATAAGTATTCACCCCTTTCAAGTTAGTAGTTAGTAGCTACACCTCCATTACAGCCTTGAGTCTGTGTGGATAGGCCTCTATCAGCTTTGCACATCTGGGCACTGCCATGTTTCCCCATTCTTCTTTACAAAGCTGCTCAAGCTCTGTAAGATTGTATGGGGATCGTGAGCGAACGGCCCTTTTCAAGTCCAGCCACAAATTCGCAATTAGGTTGAAGTCTGGACCCCGACTTGGCCCCTCCAGGACTTGAACTTTGTTTTTAAGCCATTACTGGCTTAAAATCTTTGGCTTTATGCTTGGGGTCATTGTCTTGCTGGAAAACAAATCTCCCAAGTCACAGTTCTCTTATAGACTGCATTAGGTTTTCCCTGTATTTTGCTGCATTCATTTTACCCTCTACCTTCACAAGCCTTCCAGGGCCTGCTACAGTGAAGCATCACGCTGTGGGGATGCTTCACGGTAGGGATGGTGTGTTTTTGATGATGTGCGGTGTTTGGCTTCAGTCTCCCACATGCCTTCTAGCAAACTCCAGCTGAGATTTCATGCGAGATTTTTTTTTAACAGTGGCTTTCTCTTTGCCACTCTCCCATAAAGCTGTGACTGGTGAAGCACCCGGGCAACAGTTGTTGTATGTACAGTCTCTCCCATCTCAGCTACTGAAGCTTGTAACTCCTGGTCTTGGGCCGCTTCCTCACCAGTCCCCTTCTTGCACAGTCACTCGGTTTTTGAGTATGGCTTGCTCTCGGCAGATTTACAGCTGTGCCATGTTCTTTCCATTTCTTGATGATTAACTTAACTGTACTCCAAGGAATATTCCATGACTTGGAGATGTTCATGTACTCATCTCCTGACTTGTGCTTTTCAATAACTTTATTTGTAGAGTTGCTTGGAGTGTTCTTTTGTCTTCATGGTGTAGTTTTTGCCAGGATACTGACTCACCAGCAGTTGGACCTTCCAGATCCAGATGTATTTTTACTGCAATCTATTGAAACACCTTAACTGCACACAGGTCTCCAAAAACAAATCTCCATTTAACTAATTGTGTGACTTCTAAAATCAGTGATGATTTGGTGTGTCACATTAAAAGGGGATGAATATATACAAAATCAATTATTTTGTTTTATTTTTGTAATTAATTTAGATAACTTTGTAGAGATGTTTTCACTTTGACATGAAGGAGTCTTTTTCTGTTGATCAGCATCAAAAAAAGCCAAATTATATCCACTGTGATTCAATGTTGCAAAACAATAAAACATGAAAACTTCCAAGGGGGGGGGGGTTAATACTTTTTATAGACATTGTATATATTAAATTAAAAAGGTAGTGTAAAAAGAGAGCAAAGTGATGTAGCTTACATGGATTCGTTGCCCGTTCAGAAACTTGATGGATGAGGGGGAAGAAATGATCCCTAAAATGCTGAGTACATGTTTTCAGACTCCTGTACCTCTTCTTTCATGGTAGCAGTGAGAAGGCCAAGGGATCTTGTCTCTGGCCCTGAGCAAGGGGCGAGGAGTACAAGGAAGATCCAGAGGAGGCTCACGGGAATGATCCCAAGGGTTGATGTGCGAGGAGTGTCTGACATCTCTGGAAATGTACAAACGTAGTTGATGGAGTTCGGAAGGATGAGGGGGAATCTACTGAAAGTCGTGGATAGAGTGGAAGCGGAGAGGATAATTCCATTGGTAGGAGAGTCTTGGATCTGAGAGCACAGCGTTAGAATGAAAGGGTGTCCCTTTAGAACTGAGATGAGGAGGAGCTTCTTCAGCCAGAGGGTGGTGGAGTTAGTTGCCAGAGAAGGCTGTGGAGGACAAGTCGCTGGGTGTAGAAGGCAGAGATTGATAAGGCAGTTTAGGGATATAGGGAGAAAGCAGAAGAATGGGGTTGGATAAAAATCAGCCATAATTGAATGGTGGAACAGAATTGATTTGATGAATTGCCTACACTGCTCCTCACTCATGGTCTCAGTGTGGGTGAAAACATTGGAGGAACTCAACAGGTTGGGCTATAGGGGTACCAGCCAAAATGCTGGCTGTCCATTTCCCTCCACGGTTGCTATCTGACTCTCTGAATTTCTCCCACACTTTGTGTGTTGCTCCAGATCCCAGTGTCAGCAGACTCCTCTGTCCTCAATGTGGGTGGGTGGGAGCTGCCTGGTGGAGGATTTCGCACACACCCAGAGGGTCATGTTATTCAGTATTCAGCCCGCCCTTCCTGGTGAGCTTTTCCTACCCCAGTATCAGAATCAGGTTTAATATCATTGGCATATGTTGTGAAATTTGTTGTGAGACACAAGCCAAACTCTTTTTGACTCCAAACAATTGATTTATTGATTATTTCAGAATGTCACTCTGGTGCTTCCTGTTCCCTCCCCTTGCCCTTCCCCCTTTCCCAAACATGATTCCCCTCTCCTGGTCCCCTTCCCAATCTCAGTCCACAATAGAGACCCATCTCAGAATCAGGCTTATCACTCACACATGTCACAAAACTTGGTTTTGTTTTTGCAGCAGCAGTACAGTGCAACACATAAAATTATGTAAGAAGTGATGAAAAGTGTTCATGGATTCAGTGTCCATTTAGAAATCTGATGGCAGAGGGGAAGAAGCTGCTCCTAAATGATGATTCATTACTGAATGTGAGACTTCAGGCTCCTGTACCTCCTCCCCAATGGGAGCAATGCAAAGAGGGCATGTCACAAGATCACAAGACAAAGTAGCAGAAGTAGGCCATTTGGCCCATTGAGTCTGCTCCGCCACTCCACCATGAGCTAAACTATTCTCCCATCTAGTTCCTATTTCCGGCTTTTTCCCTGTATCCCTTGATACCCTGACTAATTAGATACCTATCAATCTCTTTCTTAAACACCCTCAATGATTGGCTTCCTTCTTGAGGCAGCACCTCTTGAAGCTGACCTGGATGCTGGGGAGGATTGTGCCTGTGATGGAGCTGACTGAGGTTCTAGCCCTCTGCAGCCTTCTGTGACCTTGCGCAGTGGCCCCTCCATACTGAGCAGTGATGCCACCAGTCAGAATGCTCTCCGCCAAACACCTAAGCAAGTTAGTAAGCATCTTTGGTAATATACCAATTCTCCTCATACCCCTAATGAAGTAGAGGCTGTTGGTGTGCTGCCTTCGTGATGGCATCAATATGTGGGTTCCCGGATAGATTCTCGGGGGAGGGGAAGATTATACTGGGTGGGGTATTAAAGTGGGATTAGACTGCAGGGTGTGATTTATTATATGTGGACGGTGGGTTGAGATGTGTTGAGTGTTTTGGATGTGGAGTTGAGGGGAGTGGGAAACATGCATACTGTTATTTCTCTCCCCTCTCCCCTCATATCTTTCTCTCCATCTCACTCTATCCTTGCCATCTTTTTTCTCTCTTTTTCCATGTTTTCCTCTCTGTCTCCCTCTCTCTCTCTATCTGTCTCCCTCTCTCTCTCTATCTGTCTCTCTCCTTATCTCTATCTGTCTCTCTCTATCTCTTCTTGCATCTCCGTACCCCCTCTTGTTGCACTTTTCAATATCACACTCTCTCCCTTGGTCTCTCTGCATGTATCTATCCCCTCTCTCCACCCCTCTCTCCGCGTGTTTCTTTGACTGTTCCTCTCTCCATCCCTCCCTTTTCTCCTATTCTCCCGAGTCTCTCCCCCACGCTCGCTCACTCTCTTTCTCTCTCAATGTTGTCCATCCTCTTTTGTATTTCCTCTGCAGGTTGGCTCCCGTGCTCCCAGCAATGGCGGCACCCAGGGTCCTCCTGCTGCTCCTCCTCATGACACTCACATTCAGCTCTGCGAAGGGTAAGTCTCCACCGCCTCCACTTTCCTCTGACAAGAACGCCCCAACCTTACCACATCTGCGGCACGCTCCGATACTCCCAAGCTCCCTGGAAATTGGAGGCTAATCTTTGGTAATCCTCCTTCTCAAACATAGAAGGATCAATCCATTGGAGAATAAGTCTCTGTTTAGTTTCAACGGAGACTCCGTTCATTCAAATACCTGGATATTAGAGGGGTAGCAAAGGTCAGATGGACTGGGAGCGAGGTGAGCCACCAACAATCCGCTGGAGAAACTCTGTGGGACCATAAGACCAGCAAAGGAGCTGAATTAGGCTACCTGCCCCATCAAGTCTGGTCCACCATTCCATCATGGCTCACTCCTCATTTCTCTCAACACCATTCTCCTTTAATCTTTGACACCCTTAAGAACCTATCAATATCCACCTCAAATATATCCAATAACTTTGACTCCACAGCTGTCTATGACAATGAATTCCAGATTCACCAACGTCTTGCTAAATAAATTCCTCCTCATCTCTGTTCTAAAGGAACATCCTTCTATTCTGAGGCTGTGGCCACTAGTCCTAGACTCACCCACCATAGGAAACATTCTCTCTACATTCACTTGGTCTAGGCCTTTCAATATTTGATAGATTTCAATGAGATCCTCCCTCATTCTTCTAAACTCCAGCGGGTACAGGACCAAAGCATTAAAATACTCCTCATATGTTAACCCCAAGTTTTGAGCAATATCTGTGGTAAGAAAAGAATTATTGACATGTTGGGTCAAAACTGTGCATCAGGGCATGGAGAGGCATGATGGCCCATTGTAAAGAGGTGAAATGAGGTGGTGAAAAAGGATTTTAAGGTGATTGGTGGACGGAGGAGGGGTTGTGAGATGTCAGCCAGGTAGTGCGAGGTAGGGGGGAAGGAGAGTGGGTGGAGTTGGGAGACATTGACAGATGAATGATGGATAGAGGCAGACAAAGAGGGGCAAAGAGGGCGAGAGAGAGGTTAAGAGGGAGAAAATACACGGAACGGATTAGAAGGGCCGAGATGGCCTGTTTCTGTGCTGTAATTGTTATGTGATTATTTGTTATATGGTTAACACAGACTGAGCGAGGAGGTGGGGGTGTGGCACCTCCTGCTGGAGGGAGATAGAATCCAGTGAGAGGTGTACGGCAATTGTTCGGGGGAGCAGTGGAGGGGAAAAGATCCTGTGTGGGACGTGTCTGGATGGACCCAGGACGGAGACAGAGATGAATGAAGGGCAGGGGCGGATGGGTGCCTGGCAAAGGAGACATAACTGGGAGGCTCAGAGGAGAATCAGAAGGTTGGGGGGAAGGGAGGAATAAAAGAAGGTAAGGGGCAAGCATTTTGAATGTTAATAGTTAAGTGATTCATCTTCTGATTGGCACTGTGCCGTGTCCATCAAGGTGACTGATGTATCATAGAATCATACATCATTGAAATAGACCCTTCAGCCCAATTTGTTTATGCCGACCACAGTGCCCTCTGAGTTAGCCCCATCTGCCTGCATTTGGTCTAACCATGCAGCAGCCAACTGCTGGAAGTACCCAGCAGGCTGGGCAGCGTCCATGGAGAGAGAAACAAAGTCAATGTTTCAGGTCTGACACTCTTCATTGGAGGTGAGAAAGAGAGAAATGAATTGGTTTAGGCAGAGTCACAAATGTAAAACCTATTATCAGAGTTCCCATACACAACTTTGAGATTCATTTCTTGTAGCCATTTGCTACAAAATAAAGAGATACACTAGAATTTTTGACAACATAAACAATGCCATGCAATATTTATTGCTTATTTATTATCATTATTATTATTTATTTCTTTTTGTACTTGCCCAGTTTTGTCTGTTGCACACTTGTTGAACACCCAATTTGGTGCAGTCTTTCATTGATTCTATTGCAGTTATTATTCTATGGATTTATTGAGATTGCTGCAGGAAAATGAATCTCAGGGTTGTATATGGTGACATATATGCATTTTGATAAACTTACTTTGAATTTGACCCAGTAACACAGTGGGAATGTGACACAGTGTGTGTGTAGCCCAGTGTGAGTGTGACTCTGTGTGTGTGTGTGTGTGTGTGTGTGTGTGACACAGTAAGGCTGTGATGCTGAGTGTGACACAGCATGTGACACTGAGTGTGAATCTGGGTGTGAGTGTGACCTCCTGTGTGATTGTGACACAGTATTAGTGTGATACACCAGTGTGTCACATTAGTGTCACACACAGAGCAGGACTCTATGTGTGAGAGTAACATTGGGTGTGAAACTGTATGAGTGTGAGATCTGTGTGAGTGTAACTCTGAGTTTGACTCTGTGTAAGTGTGACACAGGTGTGGTAGTGACACTGAGTGACTCTGGGTGTGAGTGTAGCCAGTGTATGTGGCCCAGTGCGAGTGTGATATCAGGTGTGAGTATGATACATGTGTGCATGGACCAGTGTGAGTGTGACCTGTGTGAGTGGACTCCAGGTGTGAGTATGATGCAGTGTGATTGTGATTCTGGGTTTTTGTGACACTTGTGTGAATGTGACACTGTGTGTATGACGCTGGGTGCAAGTGACAGTGTGCGTTTGACACTGTGAGTGTGACTCTGGGTATGAGCGTGGACACTATGAGTGTGCTCTGTGTGTGTGACCCAGTGTGAGCGTGACTTCGGGTGTGGGTATGGTGCAGTGTGAATGTTATACAGTACACCATGTGCGTGTGACTGAGTGTGAATGTGCCACAATGTGAGTGTAACTTTGGTGTGAATGTGGCTGGGTGTGAGTGTGACTCCGGGTACAAGTGTGACACAGTACCGCTTTCTCCACTGACATACCTGTGCCCCATTCCAGCGGGGCTCCAATGCAACACGCAGCAGAAGGAAGACATCGACGTGCCGAGTGGCTCCTGGGTCCTACTGCCCTGCCAGTTCAACTGGACAGGGGTGGTGCCCGAGGTGAAGCGGGCAAACTGGCTGAAGGACTCCGTGGTGGTGCACAACACAGACCCACAGCAGCAGAAGCAGCAGGACCGCATGTATGCGGACCGCACCTTCGTGGCCGCCAACTGGTTTGACAAGCGGGAGCCCCTGCTGAATCTGACCGGGCTCACTCTGAATGACACTGGCATCTACCAATGCAGGGTGTACACCGACCGGCCACAATTCTCCAGCATCTGTGGTACCATCAAGCTGACTGTCACTGGTGGGTCCCTCGGTGGCTTTTTGACTGTGGGAAGCATCTCATTCTGCACCTGGAGATGGCCGGAGGGGGGAGTTGATGGGGCAGAGGGGTGAGGAATGGGTGGGGGTTGTGAGGGAAGTGGTGGGAGTACAGGGGAGTGGTTAGTGGAAAGGTTGGTGGTGGAGAGTTTAGGAAAGGAGGGGATGGGGATGAGGAGAGTGTGGCTGGGTAATGAGGTCCCAGTGTAACCGTTGTTCTACCAACGAGGGTGAAGGGGAAGGGGTATCCCGAACCTCACCCTGTTTTCCTCATCTCCCCCACTCCAATCCCCATTTTCACTCCTCTATTTCCCCTCTTCCCTCACCCCTCTCTCTTTCCCTCCCTCCGTCATCCCTCCACACTCCCTTCCTTCCTCCATCCCCTCCTTCCTTCATCCCACTCCCTCACACTACCCCTTCCTCTCCCCCACCCAACCATCCCAGATCCTGCTTCACAGACTTCCCAGACTTTAACCCTTTGCCCCTCCCTCTCCCGATTCCCCACCCGTCCCTCAATCCTCTACGCTCCTCTCTGTCCTCTCCCCGGGTTTCACCTCATTTGCTCCCTTGCTGTTGGGGGAGGGTGGGTCTCCTGCAGTTTGGTTGAGAGCTGCCTCATCATGGGGGTAGACATTGGGGGTGGAGGGAGTGTGGACAGGTCGAGTGAGGTGGTGAGACTGTCTCTTGTTGTGCAGATGCTGCCAGTGTCATGTTTGGGTCCATTGTACTCCTCTTCATCGGCCTGGCACTTGGACCCTTCTTCAGCTGATGGGATCCGGAACAGAACGTGTCAGGTGTGTGGG
The DNA here is from genome assembly GCF_048418815.1 of Hemitrygon akajei. NCBI lineage: Eukaryota > Metazoa > Chordata > Chondrichthyes > Myliobatiformes > Dasyatidae > Hemitrygon > Hemitrygon akajei. The sequence continues at coordinate 95,103,088 of NC_133129.1, read as the reverse complement.
GGTGGGCTGGCGTAGGGGGCGCGGCCTGAAGGTCTATGAAATTGCTTCTACCTTCCACCTCCCTGTCTCTCTCTCCTCATTTCTCTCCTCCCCCTCCCTCCCCAACCCTTGCCCCACAGGAACAGACTCTTCAGCCCTCAAAGTCTGTGCTGACCATGCTGCTAATCGAATGTAATCCCATCCTGCACGTGGTCTAGATCCCCTCAACCTCCTCCTGTTTAAATGCCTCTAAATATTGCCATTGTATGTTGCAGGGTTTACTGGTGTAACTCCATTTGTGTCTGACTTTACCTTACACTCTGAATTCAGTTAATGAATGATATTGATTAATGTGTCCAACAGGACTTTCATTTATATTTTCTAACAAATAGAATTTCCATTTTATAAGTAATTCGATCCGCAGTCTTGACAGAGTAGATGTTGAGATACTTCCACCAGTGGGAGAGTCTTGAACAAGGGGACAATGCTACAGGATTAGATGGTGATCATTTTGAAATTAGGTCTTCTATCAGAGGGTATTTGACCTCTGGAAGTGTCTGTCCCTGAGGGAGGACGAAGGCTGGATCAGTCGATATAATTACAATGAACAGAGATAAATATTTGGACAGGTCGAGGGATTGAGGTTTATGGGGGACAGGCTCAGAAGAGGAGTTTGTGATCGGCAAGAAAAGGCTGAGCAACCTTGAGAGGTCTAAATGGCCACATGGTGGCAATGGAGAGGTTCCAGCGGTCCCCAGGAGGTTCACAGGAATGATCGCAGGAATGAACGGGTTAGCATGTGGGGAGTGATTATAGACAGTAGGTGCAGGAGTAGGCCATTTGGCCCTTCGAGCCAGCACCGCCATTCAATGTGATCATGGTTGATCATCCACAATCAGTACCCCCGTTTCTGCCTTCTCCCCATATCCCTTGACTCCACTATCTTTAAGAGCTCTATCTAACTCTTCCTTGAAAGCATCCAGAGAATTAGCCTCCACTGCCTTCTGAGGCAGAGCATTCCATAGACCCACAACTCTCTGGGTGAAAAAGTATTTCCTCAACTCTGTTCTAAATGGCCTACCCGTCATTCTTAAACTGTGTCCTCTGGTTCGGGACTCCCCCAACATCGGGAACATGTTTCCTGCCTCTAGCGTGTCCAATTCCTTAATAATCTTATATGTTTCAATCAGATCCCCTCTCATCCTTCTAAATTCCAGTGTATACAAGCCCAGTCGCTCCAATCTTTTAACATATGACAGTCCCGCCATCCCGGGAATCAACCTCGTGAACCTACGCTGCACTCCCTCAATAGCAGGAATGTCCTTCCTCAAATTTGGAGACCAAAACTGAACACGATTCTCCAGGTGTGGTCTCACCAGGGCCCTGTATAGCTGCAGAAGGACCTCTTTGCTCCTATACTCAACTCCCCTTGTTATGAAGGCCAACATGCCATTAGCTTTCTTCACTGCCTGCTGTACCTGCATGCTTACTTTCAGTGACTGATGACTCTGTGCTCTTCGATCACAGCCCAGGTTCAGGGTTTTGACCCAAAAACATTGAGAATTCCTTTCCTCCCACAAATGCTGCTCATCCCTTATGGGGAGTGAGTGATGGCTCTGGACCAGAACTCACTGGAATGGGGGGCGGGGGGAGAGGTGGAAATCTTATTAGAACCTATTGAATATTGAAAGGTCTCATGGATATAAAGAGGGTGTTCCCTATAATGCCGTAGAATGCAAGGATGTCATTTTAGAGTCGAGGGGAGGAAGAATAGCTTTAGCCAGAGGGTGGTGAATTTGTTGAATTATTGGTACACATGGCTGTGGAGGCCAAGTCCTTGGATATATTTAAAGCTGAAATTGATAGAGTCTCAAAGGTTACAGGGAGAAGCCGGGAAAATGGTGTTGAGAGGTAATAAATCAGTCATGGTGGGATGACTCGAGCAGACTCGATGGGCCGAATAGCCTAATTTTGCTCCTAAGTGAAATGGTCCTGCTCGTGATTTTCTTTTTGCTTTCATCAGTATTCATTCTTTGGATCATAAATATTGCTCCCTAGCCATTATTGATTGCAGCTTGAGAAGGTGGAGGTGGAGGTGTGCTACCGTTGAATATTCATTTTCTGATCCTTAGGATTCTTCTGGGAGTCAGGAGTGACGAGCGGTCTTAACTCCAACGATTGTTTACTTTAAAGTACGAATAATGTACTTTAAGCAAATAAGCAAACTAAATAAAGAGCTGAGAGATGATGCTAAGAGGTAAATAAATGGCAAAGAAACTGAAGACAGAGATGGTGCCTCTGAAAAAGCCGTCACTTTTATCGTCAAGATAAGGAAAATTCCTAGGTAGATCTAACTAGTTAACAGGCTACATAATTAAAGCAATTACATCACGTGCGTGATGTGCCCATCATTAGCTGATTAAAAATTAGAAAGGCAATAAACCGCCAGTTTAACTGCTAAACTGCTTCCTGCTGGTAAGAGGGAACAAACCACCACATACTGTGAAAAATGCACGAGCCTGTTAGAAAGCACATGCGATCAAACTACGCCTTTAGTCTTACGTTAATTCATTTTTAGTATTTAAAAAAAACAGTGGTTTCCAACTGGTCGCCCCCCCCCCCCCCCCCGATTCTGTAAGAGACTCTGAATCTTCCGAATCCCTCATAGAATCAGATCTAAAAATTCAGAGGCAGAAGACACTTAAAGTATCAGAGTAAGCAAAAACGACTTCCCAAAAGCACTTTGAGTACTGCATCATGACTGGATGCATTTGGAATTTATATGAGATTGAGCCATTCTAGTAATAACTGCTTTTAAACAAACACAAAAGATGTAGATTATGATATTAATGTCCTATAAAATTATCCAATAATTATATTTATGCTTGAAGTCTTCCCACAGTTCTTGTCTTAATCTGGAGTCACTTTAGCTTGCTAGCAGTTGCTGGTGCGTATCCACTTACTTTTATCTTCTACGGTAACTGCTGAATTAGTAATTAACAATGCTTGACCTTCCCACCGAGTTCCCGGGAGTTCTTATGCGGTTTCTTGTTCCAGACCCACTCGCCAGGGATCAAGGCATGTCCTTCTTCCAATGGACCACTCCAAGCAGCAGAAGCCTGTTGAGAAGCAGACGTTAGTTTTACACAATAATCAATGAAACTATCCTACACAGCATGTATATCAGCCTCTCTGAGATCGGGAGCTCCTGGTAGTGACATAGGTCGCCTTGTCACCACTTCAGCTGGACTCAGTTTTGTTTTCTTGTTTGGGATTGCCTCGATGCTGCATAAAACCAAAGGTCTACAAGAAGGGTCAGAGCTGTCTCTATTTCCTGAGGAGGCTGAGATCCTTTAACATCTGCCGGACGATGCTGAGGATGTTCTACGAGGCTGTGGTGGCCAGTGCTATCATGTTTGCTGTTGTGTGCTGGGGCAGCAGGCTGAGGGTAGCAGACACCAACAGAATCAACAAACTCATTTGTAAGGCCAGTGATGTTGTGGGGGTGGAACTGGACTCTCTGACGGTGGTGTCTGAAAAGAAGATGCTGTCCAAGGTGCATGCCATCTTGGACAATGTCTCCCATCCACTCCATGATGTACTGGTTGGGCACAGGAGTACATTCAGCTAGAGACTCATTCCACCGAGATGCAACACTGAGCGTCATAGGAAGTCATTCCTGCCTGTGGCCATCAAACTTTACAACTCCTCCCTCGGAGTGTCAGACACCCTGAGCCAATAGGCTGGTCCTGGACTGGTTTCCACTTGGCATGATTAACTCATTATTATTTAATGGTTTTATATTGCTATATTTCTTCACTATTCTTGGTTGGTGCGGCTGTAACGAAACCCAGTTTCCCTCAGGATCAATAAAGTATGTCTGTCTGTCTGTCTTTCAACTTGCCCTGATGACTATGAATGATGTGAGCAATGTTCAATGTTCATCAGTCAACATAATTCTTAACAAACATTTCCAATGAAATGTCTTCCTTCATCAGAGTTGATATGGCATGTCAGTCCTCATCTAGGAGTTTAGTCCTTAAACAGACTTTTGGCTGTGTGTGTGGCAGTAGCTGTTCTCACTAGGATGGCATCCATCCATCTTGGAAAATTGCCCACTGATAGTAACACGTCTGAATATCTTTGGCACTTTGGTAGAGTAATGTAGTCCACCTGTAGATGCAGAAATGGACCAAGTGGGGCAGGAGAACTTAGCTGGGGTAGCTTCTCTGTTGAGCTGGTATTTGTTTTCTGGCACGTCATACATCTTCCAACTCTTTGTCGAGCTTGTATTGCACCACTTTTGGGTTCCACCACCATTGGGAGTATCTGTCAACCATCTTTTGCACTCCAATGTGAATCTGCTGTGCCAGGTAAGGAAGCAGCTCAGCTGGGGCTGATGTGCTTCATTTGAACTCTGATTTTGCGTTTCTCGAATATCTTGTATGTTCGTCTGTGACGCAGTGTTAACCTTGGTTCCCGTTATTGGGTTTTCTTCCATTTCTTCAATTTTCTTTATTCCTTCTCTCGCTGCTCATTTTGCAGTTTTATCTTTCCATGGGCTTTCCATTGTGGCCGTTTTAGAGTTACCATTACATTTTAATACTGTAACTTCAGATGGTAGTTGCATGACTTCCCTGACTTCTTGTACTAGTTCATTCTTGTCCAGAGCTCCCATGGCTGTAAGAAATCCTCTGTCTCCATAAATTTCCAAAGTCATGAACAACTCTGAAAGCGTACTGAGAATATGTAGATATTAGCTGATCTTCCTTCTGCTAGCTTCCAGGTTTCAGTTAAAGCTTTCAGTTCAGCCTGTGGTGCAGAGGTACCAGGAGCCATGTTTCCTGAGGCTATCCCTTCATTTTCAGTGACAACAGCCTAACCAACCATTCGAATTCCTCCCTCAATGGTTGAGGAGCTATCAGTGTACAGAATCAGAACTGGGCTCAGCAAAGACACTTGATGATAATTTGCATCTTCCTGGCACGTTATTGTTCTTGCACAGTCACGATTATCATTATCATCCATGTCCACTGACAGCAGTGTATATAAGCCATCGGACTTTTGCTCTACCACTGCAGATGAAGGTTGCATGACCAGGCCTTGTCACTTTTACAACCTTCTTAATGTCTCCATTACATCTGCAATTGTAGCCCGAAGTTGTGCCATCCAATCAACATTTTTGTTTCCTTGAGGTCGAGGGTTGAGTTTGCTGTTGCCCTTGTGGTGAAGTTGATTTCTTAGGCCAAGAAGATCTCACCCAATGTCCTGTTCTACCACATAATTTGCATATTCAGTTCCATTTGTTCTGCTGGTTAGCAAGTGGAGACCGTTGATCCCTCTGTATCAACCTTATTTGGACGTTGATATCCCGCTCCACTTGCTTGTACCAGTTCACTGCAGGAAACAGCAGTATTGTAACAATTTGCTTTTGTTACCTTCACCATTTTTGCAACATCTGGTTTCAAACCATCCATGAAAGTCAGCTTGAGAGGGCCACATATAGCCTCTTTGATAATCTTTGTTTATTCCTGGGACCCCTGAGTAACTGAGCCAAGTTATCCTATAGCGGCTTTCACGCTCAGAAACATCCTCTGAAGGCATATGTTTGCAGTTGGTCACTTTCTTCCAATCAATCTTGCTTGGGGCTTATACCTCTAACAATGCCCTAATTGCTTCACAACCAGCTGGTAAATTCTGTTTATCCTCTCCAATACAATCTTCAACTTGCCGAGTCAATTGTTTTAATTGTTGAGTTATTAGCATGGGAACTAAAAATTTGAAAGCCATCACACAGATGAAATCTGTATATACTATTAATTTGTTGAAGTTCAGCCCAAGTCTTTAAGCTACTCTTTTTAGGATGTGGAAATTCCTTGGACCATTTGTCAATTATTTTCTAGATCTGGTGGCTGATGACAAACCTCCTTTTTCCTTTCATACTCTCCATCGTCATTCTTGCGTGTTTTCACTATCTTAGTTTTTACTGGGTCAAGTCTTGCCGTGGCTGCAAGACCAATTACCTCATTATTGTACTGTCATCATCACTTGAGCCACTAGGGGTCTCTACTGAGTCAGTATCACTTTGCAGTTCCTTGGAGTTCCCAAGGCGGCGTCGTTTCTGAGGACTCGTCAGAGTCGGCTGCCTTTCAACATGATTGACGTCACAGTTAACACTGCCCACTGAGTTGGCTAAACTGCCCCCCCCCGGAGGTCCCCCAGATCCTGTGCAGATTTGCCTCATTTCACTTTGCAAATTTTAAATAGAGCTTCTGACTAATGGCATTCTTGGCCTGCTGGTTTTGCACCCACTCCATTAATGCAGAGATTTGCTTTTTTGGTTGATCAATTATCCTCTTCATACTGCTCTTTTAGAATGTTATGCATCTTTCCTTTTCATCTAATTGGTTTTCTCAATCAGTGTGTTTGCATTTTAAAGTATCTATTTGTTCTTGCCTTTATGCAGCTTACTTAAGGCCTTTAGCACCCAAGCTGCTTCTTAAGTTCCCGACCTTTTTGATCTTCCGGCATATCGTTTCAAGCCAATCTTCACTAGACTTAGCATCAATAGTACATTTCATAGTACGGTATCACGTTTATCTGCATTCCTTAAGTAACCTCTGAGATTGTAGTGAACTTTTCCCTCTCAGCTGGGAATTCAAGGGACCCACTAGTTTGTTTCAAAGCTTTGGTCATTGCATTAGTTTGATCTTTAAGGAGCACTCTTCATTTCTAGGCGTCAAAAATCTCACAACTCCATGGTGACTGTAATATCGGGTTACAACCAAACAAACATCTGTCCAATATTTTAAAGCTTCTGTCGGCCTCATGTCCGACAACCACATTGTGACTATAATATCAAACTCTGGTTTTCAATCATTTATACTGGCCTCACTCAGGTTGTACAACCACAAAAACGTTTGGTACAAATAAGTACAGACTCTGATCACTCTTAAACTCCCTTTAAACAGTATACCGGAGATATTTGTTCTTGGACAATTAAGGAATGGAGGAATATCTTATCTCCCAGCTGCACGCTTAAAGCTTCCTTTCTTCATTCACTTTTTTCTCTTCCAGGAGTCAGGAATGACGAGGAGTCTTCATTGTAAAGATAATTTATTTTTAAGTACAAGCAAACATACAAGTAGTAAACAAACAAAATAAAGAGCTGAGAAACAATGCTAAGATTTAAATGAACAGCAAAGAATGTGAAGATAAAAAGACGGCACCTCTGAAAAAGCCAGCAGTTTTATAGCCAAGCAAGGGAAAATTCCATAGATAGAAGTAAACTAGTCAAAAGGTTACACAATTACATCACATGGGTAATGTGCAAATACTTAGCCAATGAAAAATGAGAAAAGTGATACATTCCTAGTTTAGCTGCTATACTGCTTTCTGCCAGTGAGTGGGAATGAGCCACACATACTGTGAAAAATACAAGTTTGTTAGAAAGTACAAATGATTAAACTACAACTTTAGTCTCACATTAATTTCTCTTACAAAAAGCATTAAAAGCAGTGGTATCTAACACTGCCTTCTTGGCTTCTGCAGTCCTTCTGGTGAAGGCTCTCCCGCAGGGGGGATGTAGACTCTGTGTCGTAAACAGACAATATAGTTTTTCAAACTGAGATATAGTATTAAACTGGCAATTCATCCATACAGATACAGCACAGAATATGTGCTTTTGGCCCTTTGAACCATGTCGTTCAGCCATCCCCTGATTTGATCGTAGCCTAATCACAGGAAAATGTATAATGACCAATTAACCTACCAATCAGTAAGCCTTTGGACTGTGGGAGGAAACCGGAGCACCCGGAGGGAACCCACGTGGCCATGAAGAGAACGTACAACCTCCTTACAGGCAGTGGTGGGACTTGAACCTGGGTTGCCTGTACTGTAAAGTGTTGTGCTAAGCAATACACTACCATGCCACCCTTGCAACACACACAAAATGCTGGAGGAACTATGGAAGAAAACATTGACGATTTGGGCCGAGGCCCTTTATCAGGTCTGGGTCCAAAATGTCAACTGTTTATTAATTTCCATAGATGGTGCCTGACCTGCTGGGTTCCTCCAGCATTTTGAGTATGCTCTGCAGGGTGTATTGTTACAGTTGCACAGACAGTGCAGTGCAGGTTAAAATAAAGTTCAGTTCATCTTTGTCTTTGTTTTTCTTGGTTTATTATCATCACCATAGTACATGTCTGCTTACCTTTATGATTCAAGTTACTGCACATGACTGGCTGATTAAATGTTTGCAGAGATCAGGTGTACAGATGTACTCAGTAAAGTGGCCACTGAATGCATCTGGAGGATTAGTACAGATGGTCACATGGATATTGAGGGCGAATGGCCTTTTCCTGTACTGTGCAACTCCAAGACAGTTTTGAACATTCTTGTCCCTAATCCAACGGCAATAATCTTTATAACCCACATCCATCCCTTGTGAATAGTAAATCGGAGGATAATGTGGGGTTGGCATATTTATGAGCAAATATTATTGGTTAAAGCATGAATGATTCTTCTTCTTTTGGTTTCAGGTCTTGTACATATAATCTGAAGCAAGCACTTCAAAAGACAAGATGTTGTGTGCCTGTTCGTTTAGGAACTGATGCCAGAACTCCCCAACTCTAGTTAAAGTGAATCTTTGCATGTGACTTCTGCCTCACCATCCGTGTCCCACCCGTGTCTTCGCTGTGTCCTCATCCATTGCCCATTGTTTTTCCCACCTCTTCTCATTCAGGAAGGTGTCACTCAGGCTCTGTGTGTCTTCTGTGAACTTGGTCTCTGGGGTCCCCTATCAGACAACTGCAGGAGATAGGCAGGCAGACAGATGAACAGAGAGCAAGAGACAGATAACAGGAGAAAGAAAGGGAAGAGAGACAGATAGACAGACATAGAGAAAGAGAGTGTGACAATGGAGAAAGCGAGAACACAGAGAGAAACACAAACAGCTGACTGAGAGAGAGGGAGACTGAGAGAGAACAGAGAGAGGCAGATAGAGCTGACAGAAAGGGAGACAGTGACAGACAGATGATATACAGAGAAAGGGAGAGAGGCTGCAGAGAGAAAGAAAGACAGAGAGAGAAAAACAGAGATAGACAAAGGGAAAGAGAGGGAAACACTGCAAAAACAGATAAAAAAGAGAGAAAAAAACAGAAAAACAGATAGAAAGAGAAACAAAAAATGAGACGGAGAGAAAGACTGAAGGAGGGAGGAAGTGAGTGAGAGAGAGAGAAAGAGAGACATCTTTCTTGATCCAAGTGTGCAGTTGTGAGTGTGTGAGGGTTGGTGGTCAGTGGTTGGGTGGGGGGGGGGGGGGTTGCTGTCAGGGGTCTGTCAAACTGATGTCACAGTGTGTGTGTGAAGACCTTCCCACAGTGCCTCTCTCCTCTCTCTCAGCAAGGAGATGCTGGTGGTGGAGTCAGACCCCCATATCCCTTGTCTGGACCAGCTCTGAATCTGCAGTTGGTAAGTGGAGCTCGTGGAGAGTTTTGGCATGGGGGAGTCACCATATGAGAGAGATCAGTAACTCTCAGTTCTAATCCTGTTTATTAATTTAAAATGTAACTACTATCCCCTAAACCACTCATTGATTCTGTTTCTAATCTCCAATTCCACTTATTAACCATTAACCTCTGCAAGAAGTTCCTAGCCTTAACTACTAACTTTGTTCTTGCTCCTAACATTGAACTGTAAGTAATAACCATCATTATTGATCTCTAATGATGAATTTATGTACCCACCTCCAGCTGTCTGGATTTGACCACCATTCTGTAGCTATTAAGAAATTCTCTAATGATTCCTGGCCCAGATTCCCAGGATAGGACCACTAATCTTTATCCCAGTCACTAGTCAATTGTTACATTCACTAATAATACCAAAGCTAACCTCTAGTGCAAAGTCTTAATCACTAATTAATAACTAATCACTAGTATTAACCACTTACCACTAATTGAAACAATAACCATTGACTGTTATCTAACTCTAAAACTAACCCACTAAACCTCCAGCCTAAACACTACCACCCTTAACACCCAGCCAAGTTTAACCAGTAATTCCACCTGTTAACTTCAATTTTTTTTGTATATTATGGAAATTGAGGAGGGATTAAACAGAGAAGTGTACAGAAAAAGTCAGGATTAGCCATAGGATTAATTTACTTAGCTATGTTATGCTTGTTCTTCACATACTATAGAAGTTCTTAACCATGTCATTACTCATTAATCTCAATGTATCTGTCAGTTAACCTTCTCCACCAACAATCATAATTCCAACCAATGACATTGATCCTAACTAACAATAGTCCACTGGCCCTCAAATTGGCACAAATAAGCATTCAGCTCTGTATTGCTATGGAAGCCAAATGTTGACCTGATTTCCAGAAGAAATACTGGTGTTATTCAGGCATAACAACAATTTTGCTGAATCCCAGAGCATTTGTGGGAATGTCAACTCGCAAGCACCGTGACCTTAAGTAGGGTGTAGGTGCATTTTCTCCAGCATTGCAACTATGAGAACATGTAAGCTTTGAACCAGCCACCCAAGATCTGCTGTGTTGCTGAACCACAATGACATGGTTCCTTCTCTTCCGACCCCCCACCCCCCATTCACGATCAGTTGACTCCCGTACTTGGAATTGCCACTGGACACCGGTGGCTTCCACGATGACCTTTGCCCTCAGACACTTGGGATGACCAACACCTACCCTTAGTCGGGGTGGCAGACCAACACTGAGATCTGGGCTCTCAGGAGATCACCAGGGAACAGGATGCACGGACTGGCAGGAGGAACTCGTAGCTCCGAGTGTGATAAGCTACAAACGCCGAGAACACAATAGCCTTCTTGCAACCATTCATGCTTTTCTTTTTATTGTGTGTTTGGGAGGTGAGGTATACTGCGAGGTCACCCCTCGGTCAGTCAGACAGGGAACAGGCTACAATGGGCCTTTGGCACGTAAGAGAAAGTTTAGGACCATTCAGTCGGAGAAGAAGAGACATTGTCTCCTGAAGGTCACTGTTCAGATGCCAGACCTGCGTTCTTTTATTCATCTGGAATCTCATTCCTGGCCATTTCACTCTTCTGTTTATCGCAGAGTCACGGTGTTTAATTGTGAAAATTAGTAATGATTCTGAGCGTCCTTGAGGAGAGGCTCGTGAGCCGTTGAAACCCTGATGATTGTTAACCTTGCTCTTGTTACTGTTAATCCCTCGTTCATTACCCTGGTTTCTGTTGTCGTTCCTTTGGTGTTCACAGTCCCCAGTAGAGCCGTTGATGTCTGTTTCCCCCATTGGTGACACGTTGGTGATGTACAGTATGTTATTGAAACCCACCTCTCCATTGGTGTGTAGTTCAGTATATTTCTGGTGCCTCTGTCTTTCACGTGCACTCCCAATTGGAACCACTTCCATATCTCTGTCAGTGTGTCCCTGCTGTCACTCTCTCTCCCTCCCTGCCCCTGCTGCCCAATTCCATGTTGCCCATCTAATGAACTCACTGCTCTAAACGCAAGCCTTGGCCGCTAGGCAAAGGCAACTCCTGCTCCACTAACCTTGCTCACTAAAGCCCGCCCGCCCTCCCTCACTAATTGCATATGAAGCCACTAACTCCTGGTACCTTCAAGAGCTGTGGAACTGGATGGCGAAGGGCAGGGTGTGGGAGTGGTCTTGGCTGTTTCAGTCCGAACCCATTTTGCTAATCGGTGATCTTATTCCTGACCTATACGTGTTCTTGCATGCACTTTGAGAAAGAGACTCTTTTGTGACGCTGTTTGATGTGTTACTACTAACCACTGTGTCATGGCTACTGACTGCTCTTTCGCCGGTAGAATAAAGCTGTGTCTTATGCACCTTTTCCAATCTGTCTTGAATATATTCTTTATTCTTTCACAAATCCTAATAGCTTTGGCTTCCACTGCATTCTGATTTCTGGTGGCACTCGCAGGAGAACTTGAATCCTGCCACACCCAAGGAGCAAGTACAATTAACCGGACAATCCAATCTTTACTTACTGAGATACAATGCAGAATAAACCTTTCTAGCCTTTCCAGCCTGGCAATCTGCTGATTTAATCCTAACCCTAACCTAATCACAGGACACTCCAACAATTGCCAATTAACCCACCAACCGGCATCCACAAAATGCTGGAGGAACTCAACAAGCCAGGCAGCATCTATAGGAAAGAATAAACAGTCAATGTTTTAGGCTAAGACCAGTCTTAATGAAGGGTCTCAGCCCAAAATGTTAACACGAGGAAATCTGCAGATGCTGGAAATTCAAGCAACACACACAAAATGCTGGTGGAATGCAGCAGGCCGAGCAGCATCTATAGGGAGAAGCGCCCGAAACATCGACAGTGCTTCTCCCTATAGGTGCTGCCTGGCCTGCTGTGTTCCACCAGCATTTTGTGTGTGTAGCCCAAAATGTTGACTGTTCACTCTTTTCCATAGATGATGCCTGCCCTGCTGAGTTTTTCCAGAATTTTGTGTGCTATGCTTAGATTTCCAGCATCTGCAAATTTTCTTGTGTTTGTGAACTGGTACATCTTTGGACTGTGGGAAGAAACTGGGGCACCAGAGGAAACCCTTGTGGTCAGAGAGAGAACGTACAAACTTCTTACAGGCCATGTCGGGAATTAAATGCTGCTACTTGGTACTTGGACTTGCTATTGGCAACAAATACACAAAATGCCAGAGGAACTCAGCAGACTAGGCAGCATCCATGGACATAAATGAACACTGAGTGGCTATTTTATTGTACACTTGTACACCTGCTTGCTAATGCAAGTATCTAATTGGCCTATCTCAGCAACAATGCATAAAGTCATGCTGACATGGTCAAGAGGTTCATTTGTTGTTCAGACCAAATATCAGAATGGGGAAGAAATGTGATCGGAAGGACTTTGACCGTAGAATGAGTGTTGGTGCCAGGCGGGGTGGTTTGAGTATCTCAGAAACTGCTGATCTCCTGAGATTTTCACACACAACTGTCTCTAGCGTTTACAGAGAGTGGTGCAAAAAAACAAAAAAAAAAACATCCAGCAAAGTGGCAGTTCTGTTGGTAAAGTGCCTTGTTAATGGGAAAGGTCAGGAGAGAATAGCCAGACTGATTCAAGCTGACAGGAATGCAACAATAACTCAAATAACCATGTATTACAACAGCGGTGTGCAGAAGAGCATCACTGGTATACATTGAACTTTGAACCTCCAGCAGCAAAAGACCACAAATATGCACTCAGTGGCCATTTTTTTAAAGTACGTGAGGTACATTAATAAAGTAGTCACTGTGTGTATAGTCAATATTTTGACCCAAGACCCATTATCAGGATGGGAAAGGAAGGGGGCAGAACCCAGTATAAAAGGATGGGGGAGGGGAAGGAGTACAAGCTGCAAGTCATAGGCAAGACCAGGTGAATGGGAAGGTATTAGGGTGGGTGGGGGAGGAGGGATGATATGAGAAACAGGTCAGTGTGGGAATAGGAGGTTGAATTGAAATAAGTGGCCACAGGAAGACCATAGCCGTTGCAGCGAACAGAGCAATTGCATTGGCAACTGGTTTCTTCTCATCACATGCACTTGCACTGTACTGCTGCCACAGAACAACTAATGACACATTATACACGGCTGTGATTCTGGCTGAACTTGAGCTACAGTAAAAGGCTTTATCTATTGAGATACAGCGCGGAATAAGCCCTTCCAGTCCTTAGAGCTGCGCCACCCAACGATCCCCCAATTTAACTCTAGCCTAATCACATAACAATTTACGGTGCCCTTACTAACCGGTACGACTTTGAACTGTGGGAGGAAATCAGAGCACCCGGTGGAAACCCTCACATTTCACAGGGAGGACGTACAGACTCCTTACAGATGACGTCAGAATTGAATTCTGAACTCCGATATTTGACCAGCAGCCAATCCAGACATTGGACATCGGGAACTTGGAGAAGAGGGGATTTCAATCAGGTCCACTGCCCGACAATAAAAGGCAGCAACGGGTCAGAGTGGTGATCTTGAGGCTTTAGCTCTTCGAGGCTTCAGCCAGAGAAAGTAAAGGAAAGAAAAGCTCAAGTTTTTTTGTTCCTTTCTTTATATCTGCTCAGCTAGGACAGTAGAGATGTCAGACAGGATATTGAAATGCTCCTCTTGCGGCACGTGGGAAGGCATGGAGACCTTCGGTGACCATGACAACGACAACTGTGAGCAGCTTCTACCAAACCGCATTAGAGAGTTGGAGCTGGAACTGGATGTACTCCAGATCATTCAGGAGGCTGAGGGGATGATAGCTAGGATCTATAAGGAGGTAGTTACACCCAAGGTGCAGGACACAGGAAACTGGGTGACAGTCAGGAAGGTGAAAGGGGTTAAGGATCCAGTGTAGAGTACCCCTGTGGCCACCCCCTCAACAACAGCTATATCATTTTGAATATTTTCAGGTGGGGGGGGGGGTTGTTAGGGATGACCTAACAGAGGAAAGTCGCAGTGGTTGGCTCTCTGGCACTGAGTCTCCCTCTGTGACTCAGAAGGGAAGTGGGGGGAAGAAGAGGCACGCTGTGTTGATTGGGGATTCGTTCGTTAGGGGAATAGACAGGAGGTTCTATGGGAAAGAACGAGAATCCTGCATGGCATTTTGCCTCTCAAGTGCCAGAGTCCAGGATATCTCAGATCAAGTCCTCAGCATTCTTTAGCGGGAGGGTGAACAGCCAGAAGTCATGGTCCATGTAGGTACTAATGATACGGGTAGCACTAGTGACGAGATTCTCAACAGGGAGTTAATGGAGTTGTACTAAGTTAAATGGCAGGATCTCAGGATTGCTACCCATGCCACATGCTAGTGAGGCCAAACTAGGAAGATTATAGTGTTTAATACGTGGTTAAAGAGTTGGTGTTGGAGAGAGGGCATAAGAATTTTGGATCATGGGCGTTCTTCCAGAGAACATGAAGATGTATAGAAGGGAAAGCTAGCACTTAAACGGAAGGGGACTAATATCCTGGTGGGGAGGTTTGTTAATGCTGCACTGTGAGGTTAAAACTAGAGATGTAGGGGAATGAGAACCAGGGTGCCAGAACAGTTAGTGAAGAGGTTGTGGAGGCAGATGTTGGTAGGACCTCAGATAACGTTAAGAACTAAAAGGTAGGGTCTTGAGCTGCATATATTTCAATTCAAGAAGCATCATGGGAAAGGCGGACCACAGTGCTGAAGATGAGGTGGCTGGTTTACAAACAGAGGCAAAGTGTAGTGAGGAGAGACTGTTGATAGGGAAAAATTGCAGTCAACAAGATGAGCTGCAATGTAAAAAGCAGACAAAATTAAAAAGGGTGATTGTGGGACTGAAGGTGTTGTATGTGAATGCACGCATTTTACGGAATAAGGTCAATGAACTTGCAGCACAGCTACAGATTGGCAGGTATGATGTTGTAGGCATCTCTGAATCATGGCTGGAAGTAGCTTATAGTTGAGAGCTTTATATCCAAGGGTACAGGTTGTACTGAGAGGACAGACAGGAAGGCAGGTAAAAATTAAATCAAACTATTAGAAATTTAAAGTGTTCCATAGAGCCCATATGTTTAAAGATAAGCTGTCTCGTTTTTATTCGGATATATCTCCCTATTGTGATAGATCTAATAATGGAGAAGCTTTACTAATCCATATGTTTTGGACTTGTCCGAGTCTTGAAAAATATTGGAAGGGATTATTTCAAACTCTTTCGATGCTTTTTAAAGTAAATTTCAAACCTAATCCTTTGTCTTCCTTATTTGGTATTGTTGGGGGAAATTATATTATTTTGGAGACACATGATTTGCATATTTTGGCCTTTTTTTCTCTTATAGCCAGGAGGGCATTGTTGCTTAAGTGGAAGGATGCCACTCCACCTACTCATACTCATTGGTCACATGATGTTATGCCTTGCTTAAATTTAGAGAAGATTGGCTTTTCACTTTCTGAACCTAGACAAGATTTTTTAACATTGTGGGGACCTTCTTTGAATTACTTCCAAAATCTTTGATTTGCTATTAAGCACAGATGTTGGCTAATAATATATTTTACTATATGTTACATCAAGCTGGCACAAGGTGGAGATCGGCATCATCACAGGGTGCACTATCTCAGTGACACTGTTCTCCCTAGTCATGGACATGCTCACTACGTCTGCTGAACCAGAGTGCAGAGGGCCCAGAGTGAATTCCGCTCAACGGCAACCACCCGTCAGGGCATTCATGGATGACCACAGAATCAGTCACCGGCGGCCGGTGGATTCTGCAGGGGCTCAAAAAGCTGGTGGAGTGGGCCCGGATGCGTCTCAAACCAGCCAAATCAAGTTCAATGGTGCTGAGGAAAGGCAAGGTGGAAAACAAGTTCCGTTTCAGTATCACAGGTTCAGCCATCCCAACCATCACAGAAAAGCCAGTCAAGAGCTTAGGTAAGGTTTTTGACAGCTCTCTGAGGGACACAGCATCCATTCAGGCGACCTGCACCGAGTTGGATGGCTGGCTGAAATCTGTGGACAAGTCTGGCCTACCTGGGAATTTCAAAGCCTGGGTGTATCAGCATGGCATTCTTCCCAGAATCCTGTGGCTCCTCCTCGTCTATGCAGTTCCGATCTCGACAGTCGAAACCTTAGAGAGGAGGGTCAGTAAGCACCTCAGAAGATGGCTGGGGCTGCCAAGGAGCCTGAGCAGCATCACACTCTATGGACACCACAACAAACTGCAACTGCCCTTCAAATCCCTGGAGGAGGAATATGAAGTAACAAGAGCCAGGGAAGTGATACAATACAGGGACTCAAGTGATCCGAAGGTGGCTAGAACAGGGATCCAAATGAGGACTGGCAGGAAGTGGAGGGCGGAGGAAGCTGATCAGGAATCAGAGGAAAGGTTGCGTCACAGGAGGCTGGTGGGAGTGGTCACATGAGGCCGAGCTGGGCTAGGATCCTTTTCAACTCCCCAAATGGACACCATCAGAGGGAAGGAAAGGCACCATCTAGTTCAGGGGGAGGTGAGAGCACACTGGAGGAGACGAGAACCTGCAAGGCGGTGGGAATGAAGCAACAGGGAGCTCGGACAAGTTGGGAGAATGCAGTGGAGAGGAAAGTGACCTGGGCTGAGCTTTGGAAAGCTGAGCCACACCGCATTCAGTTTCTCATCCAGGTAGTGTATGATGTGCTTCCAAGCCCATCAAACCTGCATACATGGGGCAAAGCAGAGTCATCAGCGTGCCCACTGTGTTCCAAGCGAGAAACCCTGGAGCACATCCTCAGTGACTGCACAAGGGCACTTGGTGAGGGACAGTACCGATGGAGGCATGATCAGGTCCTGAAGACCATCGCTGAAGCCATCAGCGCAGGAGTTGAGTGGGCGAAGCGGTCCCGACCCTCCAAGCAGGCCATTGCCTTTGTAAGAGCTGGGGAGCAGCCAATACCCACCAAAAGAACATCTGCAGGTATCCTGACCTCCGCAAGGGACTGGCGGCTGTTGGCGGACCTTGAAAGGCAGCTGAGGTTCTCCGACCATATTGCAGCCACCACCCTGCGACCAGACATTGTCCTTGTGTCTGAGTTTACGAAGCAGGTGGTGATGCTGGAGCTGACAGTCCCATGGGAAGATCACTTGGAAGAGGCCTTTGAAAGGAAGCTATCTAAGTACGCAGGACTGGTCAGCAACTGCCAGCAGGCTGGATGGAGAGCGAGGTGTCTCCCAGTGGAAGTTGGTTGTAGGGGATTCGCAGCCCATTCCTTAGCCAGAGCCTACAGCAATTTGGGCATCGAGGGAGAGAGGAAGAGGAGAGCCATCCACAGTACCACTGATGCGGCAGAGAGGGCCTCAGGGTGGCTGTGGCTAAAGAGAGGGGGTCATGGAGTCATGTGTAGCTAGCCATCTGGACACAAGCTGGGGTCTGATCAGCCCCGGCTGGGTCACCGGAGAAGGGTGTATGATGTTGAAAGACCCGAAACACCAGATGATTCCAGGAACATCACTGATGATGTGTCCAGAAGCATCAGTAGATGTATGCACACAACAGAATTTTTTCTTTTTTTTTAAACCAGACAGCTGTTTTTTGTTTCTGGTAATGGGTTTAGATTTTTTGTATAATAAAATTATTTCTTTTCAATTTTATGTTTAAATTTAATCTATATCAATATGGGGTAATTACACCTCATCTGTGATTTCAATATATTGTAATCGATAAATGTTATATATCTTATATATTATATATCTTACTGTACCCTGTATTCTTCTATGTAAGAAATTAATAAAAACATTGAAAAAGAAATAAAGAGGTGATAGAGAGCCAGAAGACATTGAATCATTGTGGATGGAGCTACGGAACTGAAAGGATAAAAGACCCTGTTGGGGGTTTGTATACAGACACCCAAACAGTAGTTGGTCTACAAATTACAATGGGAGAAGATAGAAAGTGCATGTTAAAAGGGCAATGTTACAATCACTATGAGAACTTCAATATGCAGGTAGATTGGGAAAATCAGTTTGGTGCTGGATTACACGACGGGGAATTTCTAGAGCGTCTATAAGATGGCTTTTTAGGGCAGCTGGTAGTTGAGGCCATGAGAGGGTTGGTTATTCTGGATTGTGCAATGATCCAGAATTGATTAGAGAGCTTAAGGTAAAAGAACCCTTAGGGCCAAGTGATCAATATATGATCGAATTCAACCTGAAATTTGAGAAGGAGAAGCTGAACTCATTATATATATATATATAAGTATTACAGTGGAGTAAAGGGAATTACAGAGATATGAGAGAGGAGTTGTCTAGAATTGATTGGAAAAGAACACTGGCAGGGATGATGGCAGAGCAGCAATGTATAGAATTTCTGCAAGCAATTCAGAAGGCACAGGATATATACATCCCAAAGAGGAAGGAGTATTCTAAAGGCAAGATGACACAACCATGGCTAACAAGAAAAGTCAAAGCCAACATAAAAGCCAATAAGAGGACATATAATAGATCAAAAATTAGTGGGAAATTAGTATTGGGTAGTTTTTAAAAACAGTGGAAGACAGCTTAAAAGTTACAATCTTTCAAGAGTCACTAGGTTCTGGAATGGTTCTGGAAGACTGGAAAATTGCAGATGTCACTCCTCTCTTTAAGAAGGGAGAGAGGCAGAAGAAATATAGTCTAGTTATTCTGACCTCAGTGGTTGAGAAAATGTTGGAGTCAAATATTAAGGATGAAGTCTCAGGGTATTGATAAAACAGGTCATAATCAGCATGGTTTCATGGAAAATCTTGTCTGACCAGTTTGTTGGAATTCTTTGAAGAATTAACAAACAGAATAGACAAAGGAGAACTGGTTGCTGTTGTGTACTTGGATTTTCAGTTGTCATGTGACAAGGTGCCACACATGAGGCTGCATAACAAGCTACAAGATCATGGTATTACAGGAAAGATTCTAGGATGGATAAAACAGTGGCTGATTGGCAGGAAGCAAAGAGTGGGAATAAAGGGAGCCCTTTCTGGCTGTCCGCCAGTGACTAGTAGTGTTCCACAAGGGTCTGTGTTGGGACTGATTCTTTTTACAATATATGTCAATCATTTGGATGATGGAACTGATGGCTTTGTTGCAAGGTTTGCAGATGATAAGTTGATGTTGGCAGGTAGTTTTGAGGAAGTAGAGAGGCTACAGAAGGGCTTGGTCAGATTAGGAGAACTGGTAAATAAATACAGTTTCAGGAAGAGCATGATTGTGCACTTCAGTAGAAGAAATGAAAGGGTCGACTCTTTTTTAAATGAAGAGAAAATACAAAAAGATTGAGGCATGAAGAGACTTGGGAGTCCTTATTCATGATTCCCTAAGGATTAGTTTACATGTTGAGTCAATGGACAATGCAACGTTAGCATTCATTTCAAGGTGACTAGTGTATAAAACGAAGGATGTACTGTTGAAACTTTATAAAGCACTGGTGAGGTCTCACTTGGAGTATTGTGAGCAGGTTTGGGCCCTTTATCTTAGAAAGGATGTGCTGAATCTGGAGAGGATTCAAAGGAGGTTCACAAAGATGATTCCAGAAATAAATGGCTTGTCATCTGAAGAGCATCTGATAGCTCTGGGCCTATATTCACTAGAATTCAGAAGAATGAGGGATGACTGTTGAATGGTGTTAAACCCTGTTGAATGGTGAAAACTGTTGATAAAGTGGATGTGGAGAGATGTTTCCTATGTTGGGAGTGTCTAAGACCAGAGGATGCTGCCTCGGAATAGAGGGACATCCTTTTAGAATGGAGATGAGGAGGAAATTCTTTAGCCAGAGAGTGGTGAATCTGTGGAATTCTTTGCTGCAGGTAGTTGTGGAGGCCAAGTCTTTATGTATATTTAAGGCAGAGGTTGCTAGATTTTTGAGTGGTCAGGGCATGAAGGGATATGGGGAGAAGGCAGGCTAAGAGGAAAATTGGATCAGCCATGATGAAATGGCAGAGCAAATCTGATGGGTCAAATAGCATATTCTGCTTCAATATCTTATGGTCTGAAAGTAGTTTTGCCCTAACTGCTATGCTACAGTGTGCCTTTGATTATTGCTTTCCTTTGTATGACTTAAATGCACTGTGTAATGAAATGATCTGTATGGGTGGCATGCAAAACATTGCATTTCATAGATTCATAGAAAAGTACAGTAGAGAAACAGGCTTTTTGGCCCATCTAGTCCACACCAAGCCATTTAAACTGCTCAGTCTCATCGATCTGCACTAGGACCATTGCCCTCCATATGCCCACCATCCATGTACCTTACCTAACTTCTTTTAAACGTTAAAATCGAGCTCGTATGTACCACTTGTGCTGGCAGATCATTCGACACTCTCACAGCTCTCTGAGTGAAGATTTATCCTCACCTTTCACCCTAACCCATGAACTCCAGTTTTAGTCCCACCCAACCTCAGTGGAAAAAGCTTGCTTTTATTTACCCTATCCGTACCCTTCATAATTTTGTATTCCTCTATCAAATCCTTTCATTCTTCTACGCTCCAAGAAATGAACTTTTTTAAATTATTTTTTATTTATTTAAATTTTAGAAATTACAAGGAATAAATGTGATAATAAAATAGTAAGAAAAATAATGTTGACCCTCCCCCCTCCCCTTAACCCTCTCCCCCTTAACCCTTATCTAAAGAAAGGAAAAAAAAGAAAGAAGAAAAAGATTGCCTGGATATCGGAGGACCCCCACATGCTCCATGGAGTTCAAAATAATTTTAATATTTATTTTTACTTTCCCTAATTACTATGATTTTATCTTCAAAGGACCTCTGTATTTGATCCTATCTTTTGTAAGTATGGGAGCCAAATTTTCAAAAATATATCATATTCATTTCTTAGATTATACGTAATTTTTTCAAATGGCATACAACTATGTATTTCATTATTCCAATGATCCATAGTTAAATATAAATCAGATTTCCAACTAACTGCGATAACTTTTTTGGCTACTGCCAATGCAATTTTTATAAATTTTTTCTGATACTTGTTCAATTTAAGTTTTGGTATTGTCCCCTCAATGTCTCCTAATAAAAATAATAATGGACTATGTGGGAGTTGTACTCCAATAATTTGTTCCAATAAAAGTCTTAAATTTATCCAAAATGGTTGAATTTTAAAACAGGACCAGGTAGAATGTAAAAAAGTACCAATTTCTTGACCACATCGAAAACATTGGTCAGACATATTTAAATTAAATTATTTATTTTCTGTGGTGTTATATATAATTGATGTAAAAAATTATATTGTATTAATCTAAGTCAAACATTTATTGTATTTCTCATACTATCAAAACATAGTCTTGACCAATTTTTTCCATCAATTTTAACATTCAGATCAGATTCCCATTTTTGTCTTGATTTATGAATTCCTAACTTAATTGTTTGCTTTTGAATCAAATTATACATACAAGATATAAATTTTTTAATTTTTCCTTTCTGAATTAATATTTCTACTTCACTAGGTTTTGGCATCAACATTGTTTGTCCCAGCTTTTCTCGTAAATAGGCTTTTAATTGAAAATAACAATAAAGAGTATTATTTATACCTCACCGCAGAAATCCACACCAGGCTTACTTCCCTCACAGGAAAATAGCCACTCACAGGAGACCTTGCCCACGCCCAGGATTACGGCTGCACAGGTGGAAGGTCAACTGAGGAAGATCTGTACCAGCAAGGCGGCTGGACCGGATGGAGTTTCCCCACGATTACTGAGGGCCTGTGCGACTGAGCTGGGAGAACCACTACAGCGCATCTTCAACATGAGCCTGGAGCAGAGAAGAGTACCCAGACAGTGGAAAACATCCTGTATTGTCCCGGTACTGAAGAAACCACAACCAAAAGAGTTGAATGACTTCAGACCTGTTGCCTTGACGTCGCACGTGATGAAGACCTTGGAGCGGCTGATAATACAGAATCTGAGGCCACAAACCAGGCACGCCCAGGATCCTCTTCAGTTTGCGTATAAGGAGAAGGTGGGAGTGGAGGATGCTATCACGTATTTGCTGCACAAATCACTCTCTCACCTAGATGGGGTCAGTTGTGCTGTGAGGATTACATTCCTTGACTTCTCTAGTGCCTTTAACACCATCCAGCCCAAGATCTTAAGGCACAAACTAACGGAGATGGGAGTAGACTCTCACATGGTGGATTGGATAGTGGACTACTTGACAGATAGACCTCAGTATGTGCAGTTGGGAGACTGTAGGTCTGACACGGTGGTCAGCAGCACAGGAGCGCCGCAGGGAACCGTACTCTCTCCGGTCCTGTTCACCCTGTACACATCAGACTTCCAATATAACTCGGAGTCCTGCCATGTGCAGAAGTTCGCTGATGACACGGCCATAGTGGGGTGTGTCAGGAATGGACAGGAGGAGGAGTATAGGAAACTGATACAGGACTTTGTGATATGGTGCAACTCAAACTACCTGCGTCTCAATATCACCAAGACCAAGGAGATGGTGGTGGACTTTAGGAGATCTAGGCCTCATATGGAGCCAGTGATCATTAATGGAGAATGTGTGGAGCAGGTTAAGACCTACAAATATCTGGGAGTACAGTTAGACGAGAAGCTAGACTGGACTGCCAACACAGATGCCTTGTGCAGGAAGGCACAGAGTCGACTGTACTTCCTTAGAAGGTTGGCGTCATTCAATGTCTGTAGTGAGATGCTGAAGATGTTCTATAGGTCAGTTGTGGAGAGCGCCCTCTTCTTTGTGGTGGCGTGTTGGGGAGGAAGCATTAAGAAGAGGGACGCTTCACGTCTTAATAAGCTGGTAAGGAAGGCGGGCTCTGTCGTGGGCAAAGTACTGGAGAGTTTAACATCGGTAGCTGAGCGAAGGGTGCTGAGTAGGCTACGGTCAATTATGGAAAACTCTGAACATCCTCTACATAGCACCATCCAGAGACAGAGAAGCAGTTTCAGCGACAGGTTACTATCGATGCAATGCTCCTCAGACAGGATGAAGAGGTCAATACTCCCCAATGCCATTAGGCTTTACAATTCAACCGCCAGGACTTAAGAACCTTTTAAAAGCTATTATTAATGCTTTTTGAGATAGTGATTTAGATGCATATCATATTTTTTACTGAGTTAAGTATTGTATGTAATTAGTTTTGCTACAACAAGTGTATGGGACATTGGGAAAAAAAAAGTTGAATTTCCCCATGGGGATGAATAAAGTATCTATCTATCTATCTATCTATTTGATATTTTATATTTATTTTTTAATTGATCAAACAACATCAATATACCTCCTTCAAAACAATCACCTATATATTTAATCCCCTTTTGGAACCAATTATGTAAAAGTTTATTATCCATTGTAAAAGGAATAAGCCTGTTTTGAATTAAAGTTCTTTTTGCTAATAAAGATTTCTTTATCTCATCATCCATATTTACCTTATTCCATAAATCAATCAAGTGTCTTAATATAGGAGATTTTTTTTCCCCGTATCCATTTGGATTCCCATTTATATATAAAATCCTCTGGTATATTTTCTCCTATCTTATCTAATTCTATTTTAATCCATGCCAATTTTTCTTCATCAAAAAAAGACGCAATAAATCTAAGTTGATTTGCTTTATAATAATTCTTAAAATTTGGAAGTTGTAACCCCCTTAAATCAAATTTACATGTTAATTTTTCCAATGATATTCTTGACATTTTACCTTTCCAAAGAAATTTCCTTACATATTTATTCAGTTCTTGAAAAAACTTCTGAGGTAATTGTATTGGTAAATTTTGAAATAAATATTGCAATCTAGGAAATATATTCATTTTTACAGCATTAACTCTACCTATTAATGTTATTGGTAACATCATCCATTTATCAAGATCCTCTTTTATTTTTTTTTTAATAATGGCAAATAGTTTTGTTTATATAAATTTTTAACATCGTTATCAACTCTAATACCTAAATATTTTATCCCATTCATTGACCATCGAAACTGAGTTGCTAATCGACATTGATTATAATTTCCTTTGGTGAGGGGCAAAATTTCACTTTTATTCCAATTTACTTTATAACCTGATACTTTCCCATATTCTTCCAATCTGAAAGATAATCTTTGCAAGTATTGCAATGGGTTTGTTAAATAAATCAAAACATCATCAGCAAATAAATTAATCTTATAATTCTTCTTGATTAACTCTAAAGCCCCCAATATCTGAATCTATTCTAATTAGTTCTGCTAATGGTTCTATTGCCAATACAAATAAAGCAGGTGATAATGGGCAGCCTTGTCTAGTTGACCTCGTTAAGCAAAATGGTGTTGAAATCTGACCATTTGTAACTACTTTAGCTTGAGGATTAGTATTTAAAGGTTGCTTCTATGCTCCAAGGAATGAACTCCTGATGTATTTGATCTTTCCATACAAGTCAGGTCCTCCAGACCTAGCAACATCTTTGTAAATTTCCTTCGTATTCTTTTAACCTTATTTTCCCCTTTCCTGGAGGGAGGTGACCAAAACTGCACATAATACTCCGAATTCAGCCTCACCAATGTCTTATACAACTCCAGTATAACATCTCATCTCCTGTACTCTGAGTTATGGAGGGCCAATGTATCAAAAGCATTCGTTCTGACCCTATCAAGTTGTGATGCTACTTTCAATGGATTTATGGGCTTTTCTTCCCAGATACCCCTGTTCTACTGCACCCCTCAGTGCCCTACTATCCACAATGTGAGACCTACCAAAATGCAACCTCACACTTACCTGCATTAAATTCCACCTGCTCTTTGCAGCCCATGTTTCCAGCCAGTCTAGATCCCACTGCAAGCCATAATAGTATTCCTTGTTGTCCACTACATCCCCAATCTTGGTGACATCTGCAAATTTCCTGATCCAGTTAACCACGTTATCATCCAGATTGTTCAGCAGGACAAGATTTCAGCATGGAACTGTACTTTTTTCCATAGATACTGCCTGGCCTGCTGTGTTCCTCCAGCATTTTGTGTGTGTTGCTCGGATTTTCCAGCACCTGCAAATTTTCTCTTGTTTGTCACAACACAAAGTTACAACCAGCACATACAGCCACAAAGTAATATTAGCACAAGTCTCTGAGTGACATGGACTAAAGATAAACATGTTGACATAAAGTGGGAGGTGTACATGGCACCCTGTACCTTTTATATTCAAGAACGGCGTCTCCCTTCCTTCCCATCCTACCTATTTGTGTGGCAACTTCCAAAGATCTATGGACTTGTATTGCAAGATCCCTATGTACTTCAGTGCATCAGGGGTCCTGCCATTTGCTGTATACTTTCCTCCACACATCCCTCTAAGCTGCGCAGGTGCATGGCCTTGTAGTAACTGAAGTGCTCCCACGCACATAGTCTTTGTTGCTGTGCAGCTGTTTTTTAAATGTAACACAAAAACATTTCCTCAAAAATATTGCTGCAATGCTGAGACTTCACATTTGTTGGTTCTAGGAAACTTCAGACTGGTTGAATGAAGACATTCACTGATATGTTGAACTATTTGCTTAGAAACGAGAATTTGAAGAACTGCCAATTCTTGTTTACATCACTGGAACATTTCAAGCTTCTAGTGCTGACTGTGAAGGTGGATTCAGTCTTATGAATTCGATCAAATGCATATCCAGCAACAGACTAGAAGTGGACCATTTGGATGATCTGATGAGGATTAAGATGTAATTATTGTAAAGACTGGTAAAGATTAAGAGGGTTTAGTACTTTTTTTAAAGGATTATATGGGTCAGCACAACATGGAGGGCTGAAGGGCCTGTACTGTGCTGTAGTGTTCTATAGTTCTATGGTAACTTTAATCTGGCTGCAAAATTAATCTGGACATTGTTTATAGGCCACGGATCTGTAATACAGACACATACAGAAAAGCTTACAAAACTTGAAAGAACTTCTTTGTTGTATTTCATTATACCCTCGGTTAATAAGTAAAATCAAAAGTATGTGATATTTTTCAATTTCTATTCTAAGTATTCATAGTATGCATATACAAAAAAAAAATTAAAGTGCCTTGCAGACTTCAGGCTGTGTAAAAAATTTCTTGAAATTTCCAAAAATTAGAGGGAACACTGTTTTGCTCTTGGCCCTTGAAAATGCAACACTACACATTTATCCAGATTAAACTCAGTACTCCATTTACCTACCCGCATTTCCAGCTGGTCCACATTCACTGAACCCTTTGACAACCTTCCTTACGATCCACAA
Source organism: Hemitrygon akajei (assembly GCF_048418815.1). Taxonomy (NCBI): domain Eukaryota; kingdom Metazoa; phylum Chordata; class Chondrichthyes; order Myliobatiformes; family Dasyatidae; genus Hemitrygon; species Hemitrygon akajei. The sequence goes on along the minus strand of NC_133129.1, from coordinate 95,076,437 downwards.
ATCCACCAATTCTTCTGTTGTCTCCAAGATTATGAATCAGCCCAGCTAGGTTTTGGACCAGGACATTTACACACAGTTATCCGGTACCTCCTTTACCTAACATAGTGCTACTGAGTGTATATGATGGAAAAGAGTAGCCAACATTTCAAACGGAGAACCTTCATCGGGACTGGGAAAAAAAGAGGAGGAGTCAGAGTAAGAAAGTGGTGGGAGGGGAGGAGAAGCCATAAAGTTCTTAGGTGAAACTGGGAGGAGTGAAGTAAAGAGCTGAGAAGTTGATTGGTGAAAGCTATACAGGGCTGGAGAAGGGGGAGTCTGATAGGAGAACACAGAAGACCATGGAAAAAAGAAAAGGGGTGAGTAGCACCAGAGGGAAGTGATAGGCTGATAAGCAGATAAGGTGAGAGGGAAACGGGAATGGAGAATAGTGAAGTGGGGGGGGTGGTGTGGGACATTACCGGAAGTTCAAGAAATTGATGCTCATGCCATCGGGCTGAAGGCTACCTCGGCAGAGTATGAGATGTTGCTCCTCCAACCTGAGTGTAGCCTCATTGTGACAGGCCATAGACTGAATTGTCAGAATGGGAATAGGAAATGGAACTAAAATAGGTGGCCACTGGAAGATCCCACTTTTTCTGGCCAACGTGCTCAGCAAAACAGTCTCACAATCTACATGGGTCTCAATGATATACAGGAGGCCACACTGGGAGCACCTGACACACTATTTGACCCCAACAGACTCATGGGTGAAGTGTCACCTCACCTGGAAGGACTGTTTGGGGCTCTGAGTGGTAGTGAGGGAGAAGGTATAGGGGCAGGTGTAGCATCTGTTCTGCTTGTGCCAGGAGGGAGATCAGTGGGGAGGGATGAATGGACAAGGGAGTCGCGTAGGGAGCGATCCCTGCGGAAAGCAGGAAGTGGAGCGGAAGATGTGCTGGGTGGTGGGATCTCGTTGGAGATGGCAGAAGTTGCAGAGAATTACGTGCTGGTGGGATGGTAGGTCCGCCAGAAAAAGTAGGGTCTCCCAGTGGCAACTCAGTTTAGTTCCACTTCCCATTCCCATTCCAATACGTCAGTCCATGGCCTCCTCTACTGTTGCGATAAGGACACTCTTCAGGTTCGATGAACACCACCTTATATTCTGCTTGGGTAGCCTCCAGCCTGATGGTATGAGCATCGATTCCTTGAACTTCCGGTAATGCACCTCCCCCCACCTTCACCAACTCCATTTCCCTCTTACTTTATCTCCTTACCAGCCTATCACCCCCCCACCCCTCTGGTGCTCCTCCCCCTTTTCTTTCTTCCATAGCCTTCTGTCTTCTCCTGTCAGATTCCCCTTCTCCAGTCCTGTATCCCTTACAGCATCAACTTCCAGGTCTTTACATCAGCCTTCCCCCTTCCGGTTTCACCTATCACCTGTGCTTCTTCCTTCCTTGCCCCCACTTCCTTACTGTGGCTTCTCATCCTTTCTTCCAGTCCTGAGGAAGGGTCTTGGCCCGAAGCGTTGATATTACAGTTCTCCATAGATGCTGCCCGACCTGCTGAATTCCTCCAGTATTTTCTGTGTGTTGCTTCGATTTCCAGTATTTGCAGATTTTGTCTTGTTTGTTAAGAGTGTATATTCATTGTCTTCTGCTGCCGTGGCTCATCCGCTTCTGGATTTGCCATGTTGTGCATTCATAAATGCTCTTCTGTACACCACTGATGTAGCATGTGGTTATTTGAGTTCCAATGCCCTTCCTGTCAGCTTGGACCAGTATGGCCATTCTCATCTGACCTATCTCATTAACAAGGTATTTTCTCCCACAGAACCGGCTGTCACCGGATGTTTTCCGTGTTTTGCACATCTCTCCGTAAACCTCAGAGACAGCTGTGATTGAAATTCCCGGGAGAGCAATAGAATCTGAGATACTCAAACCACTCGATCTGGCACCAACAATCATTCCATGATCAAATCCTCTGAGATCCAATTTATTCCCAGTCTGATGTTTGGTCTTAAGAATAACTGAACCTCTTGACCGTGCCTGCATGCTTTTATGCATTGAGTTGCTGGCAGACGATTGGCTGTTTGGAAGTTTGCATTAACGAGGGGTGTACAGGTGTACCTAATAAAGTGTACCTGTAGAGATGTCTGTAACCCTGAGAGAATTTGAACAGGACGTTGGGCCCAGGGGAAGGGTTGGGAAATGATTGGAGGGTGTTGAAACCTGGAACGGACATGGAGACAGAGAAATGTGGAAAGCAGAAGCAAAAACACAAAAACAGACGGGGAATGAGGCAGAGTCTGTGTGACCGAGGCAAGGGGTCAACACCCAGGGTGTGAAAGGTCCATGGATTCCACACTGTTCCTGGTGCTGCTGCAACTCGTGCTGGGTGAGTAGACCCAGCTCTCCTCGTCACCCCTTCACTCAGGAGTTTAACAAGAGGGGAGGGGATGTTTTCAATAGTGGGGGAGTCGGGGACCAGAGGGAATATTCTCAGAATAGAGGTAAGTTTCTTTAGAACAGAGATGAGGAGGAATTTGTTCAGCCAGAGTGTGGCAAATCTGTGGAATTCATTGTCACAGATGACTGTGGAGGCCACGTCTCTGGTGTATTTAAAGCAGAGTTCAATGGTTAATGACTAATAAGGGTATTAATGGTTAAGGGAAGAAGGCAGAAGAATAAAGAGGGGGAGAATAAATCAGCTGGGATTGAATGGTGGAGCAGACTCGATGAAATGAATGGCTTAAATGTGCTCCTAGATGGTCTAATGGTGCTATGGTCACCTCTTCCTCCCCACCCCTCTTGTCAGGGTGGAGATTAGTCCATCAGCCAGGGGGCAGGGGCTTGTCTAATGCTGAGTCTTACTGGCTATTTCTCTGCCGGATGAGATGTGGTCAAAGGTTCCCAAATGACTGTTTGCTCCCTCCCTTTCCCTCAGCACGGTCCAGTGGGAGCAAGTTTCAGGTGGAGCAGCCAAAAGATGTAGAGGGTGAGGAGGGCGGGTCCACCAGTCTCCCCTGCTCCTTCACGTATCCGGACACCTCCAGACCCAGAGACATCAACATCAGTTGGAAAGTCGGTAACTACAATGGCGCATATATATTCACTTCCTTACTGAACCACACCAACCGTGAATACCGAGGCTGGATCGAGTTCCTGGGCTCCCCACTGCGAGACAAGACTGGTTCCATCCCCTTGCACTGGCTGAACCAAGTGGACTCCAACATCTATTTCTGTAGTGTGACCATGATTGGAGAAGAATATAAGATGTGGCAGAGCACCTCTGGGACTGTCCTGAAAGTGAAAGGTGAGCTGGCACTTCCCGTTTCTGTTCTTCTTAGCTGGATAATGATTCAGATCAATCAGAAAATACCCTTCCCCAAAACGCACACATGCACACCCCTCCACAGAGGCTGATTGACCAGATGAATACTTTCATCTCCAAATGTTTCAACACCTGCAATACATTCAGTGGCCACCTCCTGTATCTCATACAGAGGCCACAGTGTGTATGTTCCTGGTTTTCTGCTGCTGTAGCCCATCCACTTTGAGGTTTGATGTTTAGTGTGTTCAGAGATGCTCTTCTGCACACCAACACATGGTTACTTGAGTTACTTTGCTTCCTGTCAGCTTGAACTAGTCTGGCCAACGTCCTCTGAACTTTTTCAATAACAAAGCATATTTGCCCACAGAACCATCAATCACTGGATTTTTTTTTGTTTTTCCACACCATACTCTGTAAACTCCAGCGATTGTTGTGTGTGAAGATCCCAGGAGATCGATAGTTTCTGAGATTCTGAAACCACTGTGTCTGGCACTAACAATTATTCCACGGTCAAAGTCAGTTAGATCAAATTTCTTCCCCATTCTGATATTTGGTCTGCGCAAGAACTGAACCTTTTGATCATGCCTGCATTCTTTTACACACTGTGTTGCTGACACATGATTGGCTGATTGGGTATTTGCACTTACGAGGGCAAGTACAAATGCACCTAATAAAGTGGCCACTGAGTGTACAAGTAGCGCAGCCTGAGAGTAAACCAGCAGGAGGTTAGACCCAGGGGAGGAGCCGGGAAATGATTAGAGGCTGTTGAAATCCGGAACTGATGTGGAGACAGAAATGTGGTAAGCAGAAGCAATGACTCAGCTACGGGCGGGGAGCGAGGCAGGGGCGGTGTCACCGAGGCAAAGGGTCTACACCCAGGGAGGTGTGTCGGCCGAGAGGGTTCATGGACTCCACACTGTGGCTGATGCTGCAGAAACGCACGTGGTTGTTGTAGACCCAGCTCCAGTTGCTCTAGACCCAGCTCAGGAGTTTGACAAGAAGGGAGGAATGTTTCCAGTAGTGGGGGAGTCTGGGACCAGAGGGCACAGCTTCAGCATACACCCCTTTATCGAAGTGAGGAAGAATTTCTTCAGCCAGAGTGTGGTAAGTCTGTGGAATTCATGGCCACAGACAGCTGTGCAGGCCATGTCATTGGGCATATTTAAAGCTGAGGCTCAAGGGTTTTTGATTAGTAAAGGTGTCAAGTGTTAAGGGGAGAAGGCTGGAGAATGACCTTGAGGGGGATAATAAATCAGCCGGGATTGAATGGTGGAGAAGACTCGATGGAACAAATGGCCTAACTCTGCTCCTAGGCCTTATGGCATCTCATGGTCACCTGTTCCTCCCTCCCCTCTTGTTGTAGAGTGGAGGTTAGTCTACCAGCCAGAGGGCAGGGGCTTGTCTGGTGCTGAGAGTATTATGGACTTGTTGCCTGCCGGATGAGATGCAGTCAGAGGTTCCCAAATGACTGTTTGCTCCCTCCCTTTCCCTCAGCACGGTCCAGTGGAAGTGGGTTTCGGGTGGAGCAGCCAAGCAATGTGGAAGGTAAAGAGGGCGAGTCCATCACTCTGCCCTGCTCCTTCACGTACCCGGACACCTCCACACCCAGAGCATTCAACATCAGATGGAGAGTCGGTAACTACGATGGCACATATATATTCAGTTCCTTACTGAACCACACCAACGGGGAATACCGAGGCCGGATCGAGTTCCTGGGCTCCCCACTGCGAGACAAGACCGGTTCCATCTGCTTACACCGGCTAAACCAAGTGGACTCCAATCCCTATTTCTGTAGCGTGACCATGATCGGAGAAGAATATAAGATGTGGCAGTGCGCCTCTGGGACCGTCCTGAAGGTGAAAGGTGGCTGGCACTTCCTGTTTCTGTTCTTGGTTGGATAATAATTGTGATGAGCCTGAAAACAATCCTTGTACAAACGCCTCCCGAGAGGCTGTCTGACCAGCTGAATATTTCAACCGGTTCACTGTTTTCATTTCCGAATGTTTCAATGGGGCAGCACGGTTAGCGTAATGCTACTGTAATGCCAGTGACCCAGGTTCAATTCCTGCTGCTGCCTGTCAGGAGTTTGTACGTTCTCCCTGTGATCACGTGGGTTTCCTCCGCGTGCTCCGGTTTCCTCCCACAGTCCAGAGGTCTACAGGTTTGTTGGTTTATTGATCACACTGGCATTGGGTTGGAAGGGTCTGTTACCATGCTGTATCTCTAATCAAAAATGGAAAATGTCTGCAATATTTTCTTTAAAGTTTCAGAGAGCTCTCGTCTCAAGGCATCATTGGGGAGTGTTGTGGCCCTGAATCAGAGTCCAAAACCTTTGCAATATTTTGCTCTAGATTTTTTGCCAGGTTTATTATCATTGACATGTTGTTTTGTGCCAGCAGTACAGTGTAAAGATATAATTACTAAAAATAACAGAGGACAAAAAATGAGGTTCATGGAACTACAGACCATTCAGAAATCTGATGGCGGAGGGAAAGAAGCTGATCCTAAGATGATGAAAGGCATCGATTGTGTGGATAGCCAGAGGCTTTTTCCCATGGTTGAATGGCTATCACAAGGGGACATACTTTGTAGGTGCTTGGACGTAGGTACAGCGGAGTTGTTAGAGGTAAGTTTTTCACACAGAGAGTGGTGGGTGTGTGGAATGCACTGCCAGTGACAGTGGTGGAGGTGGATACAATAGGGTCTTTTAAGACACTCTTAGATAGGTACATGGAGCTTAGAAAAATAGAGGGCTATGCGGTAGGGAAATTCTAGGCAGTTTCTAGAGTAGGTTATATGGTTGGCACAACATTGTGGGCCGAAGAGCCTGTAATGTGCTGTAGATTTCAATGTTCTAAATCATTGAGTATGCGTCTTCAGACTGCTGTACCTCGTCCCTGATGGTAGCAATGAGAAGAGAGAATGTCTTGGATCATGAGTGTACTTAATCATGGATGCCACCTTCTAGAGGTGTTTACAGTCATTATTCTGATTGGGGCAGTGCCGCTTTTAAGAGGAGATGCCTTCAGAAAGGTGTTCAGTATCTCTGGGACCCTGTGTAATTACCGGACCTGTGGGAAAGTCCATCCCACCCCATGGTGTCTCCCTCTCTCTCTCTCTCTCCCCCCCTTCTCTACATGAGGCAGCAACTCATGTAGCAGGCTCCCCCTCTCCACTCATTTGATGAATCCCAAGGAATGACTAAGACTGATACCGTTTGGCACCAGTGGTGTCGTAGGAGTTGTCTGTCAATTTTGAACAATATAGGGGCACCTTAGGGACTCCAGCTCTGGATTTTCCTTGGAGTTTACTCCTGAAGCCTTCCCCATGAGTGGGTATAGGCGCAAGGCAGTGGAGGTTTGAGATCAGCTTTCCTTCTCCTAGATGAGCTGCCAACCATGGTTAACGAGCCTCATCTGCCCAAAGTGACGGGTTTTAAGGCCCCTTCTCCTGTCAGTAGAAACAGTTCCACCAGGTTTAGTATCTAAACTACTGGTGAAGGCCAGGAGTTGGACTTGGTTCACAGAGTATATTTGAGGCACATGCCATTGGGAGCATTTAATAGGTAGTGGGAGGTCATCTCCATTACCACCTCCCCCTCGCTATGACAACCTTAACAGAGCAAGGTTAAGGAATGGCTGATTAGATATTTGCATTAACGAGCAGGTATACGATTGTACCCTACTGAGTGTACAAATACCAATCATCATGTAGACTTCAGATGTTAAATCCATTCGATCAACGTGTTAAAGGCTAATAATACTTGAGAATTAATTAAAATAACTGTTCAATGGTCAGTAACTGTAAATAAGCCTTCGTTGGCATTATTACCTTGGGATTTCTAGTGATCTTAATTTTCCAAATTTGAACAAAGAACTGTTTAAAAGGAGCACTGGTTAAAGCTCAGGATTAGCTTGGTAGCCAAGTGCAGCCACAGAAATATGCAGTGTCCGTATATTTCCTCTGTACCAACTCGTGGATTGTGCTCAGAGTTACGTTTGCGCGAGTGGAGCAAGAACGACAACGGAGCAATAAAATCAAATGTTTTCATGGAGTCACGTTGGTAATGGTGGATTCTGAGCAACAAACCGAGCCCGCCAAAACGGAGTAGACACACTTGAAAGCCTGTGCAAACAGAGACCACCCCTACGTAGGTGGCCCAATCGATTGATTACATGATCAATCGGTCACATGCGCACTCGAAAGCCCATGCCTAAGATAGAGTGTCCCCCACGTGTGGGGGCCCAATCGAAACAAGCATACTCTCAAAATCTCGAGGCAGCAGAGCTCAGAGGAGAAACCGGTGTCTATCCCAGTCCGTCTCCCACCCTGAACATCAGTGACAGAATAAATCGCACAAAAAGAGCAAGGCTACATGATGGAACCTAATCCAAGGGTTTGGGATTGACCGACCCCAGAGAGTAAATTATCAAGTGGGAACTAATACAGGGGTTTTATTTTTTCAGTAGCTGATTTGCAGGGGTGTGTTAGGACTGGGATCTAACCCAGCCACTTGTTGGCCGTGAGGATAGGGGTTAAATGCTCAGTCACTAATGTGCTGGAGTGTATTACAATGTGGAATCCAATCCAGCAGTTCATGCAATTCATGTCCAGGGTGACTCAAAAAGGCAGCATTCATCATTATGGATGCCAAACACCCAGAACATGCCTTCTTCCCCTTGCTACCTTCAGGAAGGAGGTACAGGAGCCTGAAGGCACACACTCAGTGATTCAGGAACAGCTTCCTCCCCTCTGCCATCAGATTTCTGAATGGGCATTAAACCATACCTCACTACTTTTATGATGGTGGAACTGGGGCGGAGATTTTTTTTGGTGAGGGACACTAAGGTTGGTCTTGGGGCTTTTGTTCAGCTGGAGAAGAAGAGAGAAGACACTGGGGAGAACCGGTTGTTGTCATGGTCTGGTCCGTTGATTCCTCATTTCAGTTAATTTCCTTTTCCCCCGTGTTCCACTGGGCTCCTTGATTAGGGCACCTGATCTTCATTCGAACCGGCAGCATAAAGACTCCGGCTTACATCTACTCGCTGCTGGTTCGTCTCCTCAGCAGTGCGGCTACGCTCGTTCTGAGCCGCCGAGAATGGGTCGAGCCGAGAGCCTGTCATCCACTGTTCCTGGGTCGAGTCAAGAGCCTGCCATTTGCAGTTCCTGGGTTGAGTTGAGAGCCTGCCATCCAGCTGAGTTTTGTCGGCTGTTTGCCGCTTCATGTGCTATCCGGAGTCGAGATACGTAGTCCTCCAATTTTCATCAACGCCGTCCCTAACTTCTAGTTTTGTAGAAGGCCCCTAATGTATCTGCCACTGCCCCAGTTTCTCACATGCTGTTGGTTTCTCTGCCCTCTTCTCCTGTCCCGAAGTCATTGCTCTGAATTCCATCTCACAGGAGGCTCGTTGACCCCCACAGTGACCGCAGGAACTCCGAGGATGCAGAAGCTGAGCCACGGCTCCATCCTGATTATCCGGTCGGTGCTGGTTTTAGGAATGCTGGCGATGGTGTGGATCGTGAGCATTTACCTGATGAAGAGGAACCCATTTGCAGGTAACCTGCATTTTCTGATGACACAGGTCACTGCCAGACTGAATGACTCACATTGGCCTCCCGTTAGATTTGGTGTACTGTTGAGGGCCGCAGTTTTCGGCACCATCTGGGTCTCTGAATGATGGCTCCATACTCCATTACATCCCTTCCTCCTTAATCCTCTGTTCACAACTCTGTGATTCTTGGCATACTGAGCCTATCCTTCCCTTCCCCCCACCACACCTCCATCTAAAAATAGGAGTAGGACCAGGCTACTTGGCCCAGCATATCTGCCCTGTTATTAATGTCAATTTGGCTGATGTACCCCAGCAGTCATCTCCCCTTCCCTGCCAGTTGCCAGGAGCCTCAGTATTTTAAGGTCCATCTCCTTCCCATCTGAAGTGATCTCGGCTCAAGGAACAAGAATTCCAGAAAAGCCCCAACTTCCACACCAGTGTTAAAGAACCACCCCCTCCGATGGACGTGAAGAGAATGGAGAGATATACTCCATGTCCTGACGAAGGGTCTCGGCCCGAAACGTTGACTGCTCATTTCCACGGATGCTGCCCGACCTGCTGAGTTCCTCCAGCTTGTTGTACATGTTGTTTTGATCCCAGCATCTGCAGTGTACTTTGTGTTTGAGATATACTCGTGTAGCCAGGTTAGTTAAGCATGCCTTTAATAGTTTTATTAGTTCAGAACATCATAATATGCCGACTAGCCTGTTCCTGTGCTGTCCTGGTCTATCCTCATTAGCGACTTTCTTAGGTGCAGGAGTGGAACCCAGTCTGGTCTTCTATTTCAAGTTCAAGTGTGTACAGTTAAAAGAAATAGTACTTGAAACAGTTTCTGCTGCTGTAGCACATCCACTTTAAGGTTCGACATGCTGTGTGTTCAGAGATGCTCTTCTGCATACCACTGTTGTAACACATGGTTGTTTGCGTTACTGTAGCCTTCTTGTCATCTGGAATTTTCTGACCATTCTCCTCTGATGTCTCACGTTAATTAACAAGGCACTTTCATCCACAGAAGTGCTGCTCACTTGATATTATGTTTCATTTGTTTGTTTTCTGCACCATTCTCTGTAAACTTAGGAGGCTGTTGTATGTGAAAATCCCAGGAGATCAGCATTTTCTGAGATACTCAAACCACCCCGTCTGGCACCAACAATCATTCCATGGTCAAAGGAACTTGGATCACATTTCTTCTCCATTCATGTGTTTGGCCTGAACAACAATGGAACCTCTTGATCACATCCACATGTTTTTATGCAGAGTTGTTGCCACATGATTGGCTGATTAAATACTTGCATCAAATAGCTGTTGTACAGGTGTACCCAATAAAGTGTATGTTCTATGGAAGGCTGTTCACCACCATCTTCTCAGTGTGGGTATAGACCATTTCTTTCTTCCCTTCCTTCCTTCCATCCATCCAGACACATTACAACTGTCACCTGCTTGGATAAGTGGATGTTCTGTCTGCCCATTGTGCCATCTCTGCCCATTAGTTTCCCGCTCAAAAATCCATGTGCCTGTTTCCAGGTGCCCACACTCAGACTGTGAAGAAGGAAGCAGTCGAGGAGACCCAATTCTGAGAATGAAATTTCCCAGTGGGTTGCGGGACAGACATGTTACCATGGTCTGGGCGCCGGCTGAAACGGAAGATCACTCGTTAATGCATGACGAGGTCACGTCACAGTGACAGAGATGGAAGTGGCAGGGATGGAAACCAGTCTTCACATCCTTGTGCTCCGATCACTTCCCAAGATGTGCAACGTTTCAGTGTTATCTGTGCAAAGCCAGCCAGAGAACTAATTTCCAAATGTGCTGGAGATTTAAATGGTTCAGCAATGTTGGCAATTTCTGAACTGTTTCCTCTTTAGTTTTGTTTGTGAATGTGTTCATAGTTTAATGCCATAAACACAAGCGATGTTACACATGCTGTAAATCCAGGGGAACACACAAAAATGCTGGAGGAACTCAGCAGGTTGAATGAATAAACAGTTGACTTTTCTGGATGAGACTGTTCTACAGGACTGGGAAGGAAGGGGGAATACACAACATTAAAAAAAGTTGGAGGTGGAGGGAGGGAGCTGGGGAAGAAGGATTAGCTAAAAGGTGATAGGTGAAGCCAGATGGATGGGAAAGGTAAACATTTGATAAGAACCCTGACAAGCGTGGAGCGTGGACCTTCAAGAAAATGAAGAATGGGGAGCATGGGGGAGGTGATAGGCAAGGAAAGAGAAAAGGTGAGGAGCCAGAGTGTGGAATACAAGAAGTGGGAAGGGGGAAGGAAAATATCGGAAGGAGAAATCAATCCTCATACCATTAGTTCAGAGGTTATAGTCTTGACATTACCTCTTCCTATCCTGTCTTCTATAAAATGCATTTTCTTTTTTCTCAGTTCCATCATCAGTGGCACACCTGTTCCCAGGATGAGGCTTTCATTTCCAGATCAGCTGAGATGTGCTCCTTTAAAGAACGGTGTTTTCCTTCCTCCACATTTGATGCTAAACTCTCTTTGACAACCGAGACCCTATCTTCCAGTTGCCTTAACAGGGATAGTGATTAGCTTCTCCTCACCTACCACCCCGTGAACCTCAGCATCCAACACACAGTTCTCCACAGATTCCACCATCTTCAACGGGATCCTATCAGCAAACAGATCTTTGACTCCCATCCCACTCTCTAATTCCTGCAGGAATCATTCCCTCCTTGTTCATTTGTTTCCTTCCATTAATCTTTCTGCTTAGCCATAACCCTGCAAGCGAAACAAAATGCTATACCTGCTAATTCACCTCCACTCTTACCTCCATGCAGAGCTCCAAACAGCCCTTCCCTTTGAGACAAACCTTCACCATGCAAATCTGTTTGGTTCATCTTATTGTATCAGCTGCTCCAAAGTGTCCTGGCCTACATTGTGGCGACACCTGACGTAAATTGGGGGACCATTGTGTCGAGTTCCTCCGCTCCATCCACCAAAAGCAACATTACCCGGTGGTTAACCATTTCAATACGTATCTGCCTTCTCGTTGTCACTATCCATCCAGATGACTCTTAACCCAATGGCATGGACATCAAATTCTCCTTCTGGCCATTTTTTTCTCCCCTCCCTCTCTCATTCTATTCCCTACTCTGCCCACTTACCTCTTTTACTCACCTGCCTATCACCTCAAACTGGTACCCCTTCTTGGAACCATAGAACATTACAGCACAGAAAAAGGCCTTTTGGCCCTTCTTGGCTGTGCTGAACCATTTTCCTGCCTAGTCCCACTGACCTGCACCTGGACCATATCCCTCCATACACCTCTCATCCATGTACCTGTCCAAGGTTTTCTCAAATGTTAAAAGTGAGCCCCCATTTACCACTTCATCTGGTAGCTCATTCCACACTCCCAACACTCTGTGTGAAGAAGCCCCCTCCAATGTTCCCTTTAAACATTTCCCCCTTCATCCTTAACCCATGTCCTCTGGTTTTTTTCTCCCCTAGCTTCAGTGGAAAAAGCCTGCTTGCATTCACTCTATCTATACCCATCTTAATTTTATATACCTCTACCAAATCTCCCCTCATTCTTCTACGCTCCAGGGAATAAAGTCCTAACCTATTCAACCTTTCTCTGTAACTCAGTTTCTCAAGTCCCAGCAACATCCTTGTAAACCTTCTCTGCACTCTTTCAACCATATTAATATTGTTCCTGTTATTTAGTGACCAAACTGCACACAATACTCCAAATTCGGCCTCACCAATGCCTTATACAACCTCACCATAGCATTCCAACTCTTGTACTCAATACTTTGATTTTAAAAGGCCAATGTGTTGCCCTTAAGGCATTTGTTTAGCTTTATTACATTTTCGCTTTAGTAATTCATTTGTAATTATTTTCCAGTTAAAGTTAAGGTTGTTGAAAGTAAATTCATTATCTGTGTTGTATCGCGGCATGCAATGACGTCACACCCGGTTTCGCTGCGTCTTGTGAGAAAATACCGGTTTGGAGAAAGGGGAAGTCGGGGGCTTGTGTGTGCAGGATCAGCGCGAGAAAAGTTCCATTTCTATGCACTAAGAAACATCATAGAAGCAATGCCTTTTCACCATACGTTAATGTGGAAGAGTGAAAAGTAAACGGTTAATCTTACTGCGATCGTGCCTTTATTGACTACGGTTTACCTCGGTGTTTAGTTCAGAATTTCTACACCTGTACGAGAACACTACAGTGAAAAGGCGGCATTATCAGTTGTTTTGACATGTGGTAGGATGGCCACGCGATCAAGCGTCAAATCGTTGCCATCCAGCGCCAGGAGCAGTAGGGCATCAGCATCAGTAGGGCTGCCCACGCACAAGCTAAAGCAGAAACTGCTAAGGTGCGAGTGTCGTACGTCGAACAGGAAACAAAACTGAAAATGGAAAAGTCTGCCAGAGAGGCCAAAAACCAGTTGGAAAGGGTAAGGATAGAGTCAGAGTTAGAAGTGCTGACGCTACACCGAGAAGCCGAAGCTGCCAGGGTGGAAGCAGAGATATTAGAAAATGCTGAAGAAATACATGTTCTAGATGAAGTAAAATCTACTTCAGAAAGGACCAGATTGGAACGCACTAGCAAATACGCCCGATCTCAAATGGACCCGAAGATTCGTTCTTCCTCTCCATACTGATTTGCTCTGTCCCATTTCATGAGGAAGACAATTTACCCTTGCAACCTTGCGATGAACTCAAGAATGAAAAGGCTGATGACAAATACTTCACAACACCAAACTTACCAGATTTGGCAAGAGAAGAGGCAAAGGCTGAATTCAGTACAGCAAATCCCATAACAAATGTACACCCTCAGTCATATACCCGCTGATATATTCCCCCAGCCAGCATGCCACTTACAGTTGAACCCATGGCACAGTATTTAGCATGACGAGATCTTGTCACTTCAGGACTATACCAGTTTGACGATAAACCTGAAAATTACCGTGCATGGTACTTCTCATTCGCCAACGCAACCGGCGGAGTCCAGCTCGAAGTAACCCAAGAGTTGGATCTTATGACGAAATGGCTGGGAAAAGAATCATGCGAACAGGTGAGACGCATACGCTCAGTGTACATCAACAACCCCAAGCTAGTCTTATGCAAAGCATGGGAGAGACTTCAGGAGTGCTATGCGGACCCTGAAATTATTGAAACGGCACTATTTCGACGGCTGGAAAACTTTCCTAGGGTGTCAGCCAAGGACCACACTAAATTAAGAGAACTCGGAGATTTACTCATGGAGGTTGAAGGCGCTAAAGAAGACGGCTACTTAACTGGCCTGTCATATCTAGATACTTCATACGGAATTAGACCAATCATGGACAAACTTCCATTTGGGCTGCAGAAAAGGTGGGTGTCTGTTGGCTCAGAGTACAAGGAAGAGAACGGTGGTCAATTTCCTCCCTTTGAGTATTTCACTAGGTTTGTGTGCAAGGAGGTGAAGAAGCGAAATGACCCTAGCTTCATGAGTCCAGGTAGCAGTACAATTCACACCAAGCCAGTCAAATCCACTTTGAATAATTTTAACATCAATAAACCTGTCTCAGTGCGTAAAACTGAAGTCTCTACAACTAACAATGACCCTAGCAAGAATTGTCCATTGCACAACAAACCCCACCCCCTCAAAAAATGCAGAACGTTTAGAAAAAATACCTTTGACGAGAGAATGGCCCTTCTCAAGGAGAAAAGAATATGTTTTAAATGCTGCTCCTCTACCTCTCACCTTGCTAGAGAGTGTACGATCCCCGTGAAGTGCTCGGAATGTAATAGCACTAATCACGATGGGGCCATGCACTCCGGCCCGTTACCGCAAACTGACAAAGCTCCTTCACCCCCACAACAGACGGCGGGGAGGGAGAGGATCACCCCAAGATAACTGTAGTCAGTTGGAGCTGCACAGAAGTTTGCGGTCAAGGTGAGTCAAGCCGTTCTTGCTCAAAGATCTGCCTCACTAAGGTGTACCCTAAGGGAGCCAAAGACAAGGCCATCAAAGCCTATGTAATTCTGAACAACCAGAGCAATCGCTCACGAGTCAGACCAGAGTTCTTTGACTTGTTCAATGTAGAGAGTATTCAGTTCCCATACTACCTTAGAACTTGCTCAGGCAGCGTAGAAACATATAGGAGGAAGGCAGAAGGCTTCCAGCTTGAGTCGCTGGTTGGTAAAGTTGTCATCTGTCTCCCGCCACTCTTAGAGTGTAGTGAAATTTTAAATAACTGCACCGAGATCCTGACGCCAAGCACAGTGCTACACCAGCTACATCTCCACCACATCGCCAAGCACATCCCAGAACTGGACCCAAAAGCAGAAATACTCCTGCTACTAGGAAGAGATGTTCTCCAGGTGCACAAGGTTAGGCAGCAAGTCAATGGACCACACGACTCCCCCTTTGCCCAACACTTGGATCTGGGCTGGGTGGTGATAGGAGAGGTGTGCCTTGGCAATGTACACAAACCGACAGTTAACACACTCAAGACCAATGTGCTAGAGAGTGGCCGCCATTCAATTTTTCAACCCTGCACAAGCTTTATGTGTATCAAGGAAGCACGACAAGGCTTTAACAAGTGTAGTAAAGTAACCGACAAGACACTGGGACAGTCAGCCTTCGCTCAACCTGATCATGATAATAAACTTGCTCCATCAGTGGAAAAAACTCAAACGAGCGAGACATTTGAGCTGATTGAACCCGAAAGAGACTCGGAAATTCGGCCGCAAATACAAACTGGTGTCATCTACCTGGAAGAATCAATACATACCACCGAACGCTTTCAGCAATTCTCCACTTTGAATTCCTTAGTGAGAGGACTTGCATTCCTCATTCACATGGCCAGATCCTAGAAACACTCATCCCGAAATAGTAAATGCAAGGGATAGCACAAATGTGACTTACCTCACACCGCAGATGAATTGGCCCAGGCAAAGGACGTCATCCTTAAAGCAACTCAAAGAGCAGCTTTTGCAAGCGAGTGTCATGAGTTGGGTGTTGAATCAGGACGCAACTGCAGGACATAGACACTGGAGTCCCGGAAACAGGACGAGACAGAACCCAGGGACGGGACGGGATGCAGTCTAGGCAGGGAAAGCAGGACCAGGACGAGGGACTGGGAACAAGGAGCCTGGGGTGGACTCCGAGCCCGAGACTGGACAAGGACCCAGAACCTGGGTCTTGCCTCGGGCTCAGACCCCCAAACCCAGGCGAGGACGTGACAAGGTTGGAGGCTGGAGGCTTGGGTCGAGGCTGGAGGCTGGAGCTAGGGGCAGACTAGGAACTATATATCAACATGGAGCCGGGACTTATCCTCTGACAAGCCGGGACTCATCTATAACTCCACATCAATGTGGGGCAGGACCATCCATTGGGTAACGGAAGAACAGCTTGACCTACCCGACAGAGGCAAAGACAAGACAAGACAGATTCCCCCCACAGGGCAACGGCAGAACAGCCTGACATACCCCACGGAGGCGAGGACAAGGCAAGACAGATCCCCCGCAGGGCAATAGCAGAAAAGCCTGACTTACCCCATGGGGGATGAGGACAAGACAGATCCCTGCGCAGGGCAACGGCAGAATGGCTAGA
Organism: Hemitrygon akajei; assembly: GCF_048418815.1. NCBI lineage: Eukaryota > Metazoa > Chordata > Chondrichthyes > Myliobatiformes > Dasyatidae > Hemitrygon > Hemitrygon akajei. The sequence goes on along the minus strand of NC_133129.1, from coordinate 95,060,008 downwards.
CTTACCCCACAGGGCAAGGACAGGAAGAGACAAACACCAAGGAACAACAGACAGTTCCACCTCTGCATCAGGGTAGCTCCGAGTAGTCGTTACGGCCGGCAGCCTTGGCTGGCTACGGAAGCAACCGGATCCCTACCTAGCTCAGAGTGGCTGATGGCCACCCAGCTGGCCCGGGAAACAGCTGAATCCATACCGCAATGACCACTCCAACTACTACCAGCAAGGCTCCCAGAAGCCATGGTTCTCCAACGTGGCCCCAAGGATGGCAGAGTCCATTCTAGCCTTCCATCAGCCATCTGTATCTTGACAAGACAACCCCCACCCACCCACACTCAATACCAGGGCCACTTATATTCCCAGTTTCAATATGAGCCTCAGGGTATTTCTAGTTAAGTCCAACCGCAGTAAGGGACCGCCGGAAAACCCGGAGTCCGCGGACCGGATCACGGACTTCGGACTGAACCACCACAGGGAGTTTTCAGCCCTCCAAGCTAATAAACCAATACCAAAGGCCAGCCCTTTGAGGAAACTCAACCCGATCCTGAAGAACGATCTTATTTGCATTGGAGGCTGGTTAATACACTCCCAACTTCCAGCTGCAGAAAAGAGCCCAGTAATCCTGCCCTAAGACAGCCATGTGTCTTTACTGCTCACACGCCATCACCTCGAACAGGTAAGGCATCAGGGCCGACAGCTGTCAGAGGGAGCAATCAGGGCAGTGGGACTGTGGATCTTGGGAGACAAAACACTGATCAATTCAGTACTTCACAGATGTGTAACCTGCAGGAAACTGCGAGGGAAGCTGGAAGTTCAACATATGGCGGAACTCCCACCAGAACGCCTCAATGCCTGCCCTCCTTTTACATATGTAGGACTCGATGTATTTGGTCCCTGGACTATCATCATTAGATGCACCGGAGGAGGACAAGCAGAGAGCAAATGGTGGGCCATCATGTTCAGCTGCATGAGTTCAAGAGTGGTACACATTGAGGTCATCGAATCTTTGGATACATCCAGCTGAATTAACGCTCTCAGGCACTTCTTTGCACTAAGAGGCCCTGCAAAACAGTTAAGGTCTGATTGTGGCACGAACTTTGTTGGAGCATCCAAGGAGCTCGGGATGGACAAGACGGTGCAAAGGTACCTCAGTGTGCAGGGATGCAACTGGAAGTTCAACACACCACACGCCTCTCACATGGGAGGCTCATGGGAGTGGATGATTGGTATCGCCAGAAGGATCCTTGATTTGATGTTTCTGCAGCAACGCACCCGACTGACCCACGAGGTACTGTGCACACTAATGGCAGAGGTCACAGCCATTATAAATGCGCGGCCACTCCTACCTGTGTCTTCTGACCCAGAAAGCCCCTTCATACTCTCACCATTAATGCTCCTTACACAGAAGACAGGAGCTCCCCCTCCACCTGAGGACTTCTCCGATAAGGATTTGTACACAACGCAATGGAGACAGGTTCAGGCTCTCGCAAATCAGTTCTGGTCCCGTTGGAGACATGAATATCTACCTTTGTTGCAACACAGACAAAAATGGACAGAGCCTCGCAGAAACCTTCAAGTTGGAGATTTAGTCCTGCTCAGGGACAAGCAGATCGCCCGCAACTGCTGGCCAAAGGCCAGAATCACTGCCACTTTCCCTGGTAGGGATGGACATGTCAGGAAGGTTGAGTTGAAAACTTCTGACCAAGGTGATGTGAAAACTTACCAAAGGCCAGTTGCAGAAGTCATTCTACTTCTACCTAAAGACTGATTTAGAGACTGAAGTTTTGTATCATGTTCATAGTGACCTTACGAAGGTCAGGCAGGGAGTGTGTTGCCCTTAAGGCATTTGTTTAGCTTTATTACATTTTTGCTTTAGTAATTCATTTGTAATTATTTTCTAGTTAAAGTTAAGGTTGTTGAAAGTAAATTCATTATCTGTGTTGTATTGCAGCATGTGATGACGTCACAACCGGCTTCGCCGCGTCTTGTGGGAAAATACCGGTTTGGAGAAAGGGGAAGGTAGGGGCTTGTGTGTGCAGGATCAGCGTGAGAAAAGTTCCATTTCTACGCACTAAGAAACATCATAGAAGCAACGCCTTTTCACCTTACGTTAATGTGGAAGAGTGAAAAGTAAACGGTTAATCTTACTGCGATCGTGCCTTTATTGACTACGGTTTACCTCGGTGTTTAGTTCAGAATTTCTACACCTGTACGAAAACACTACATACCAAAAGCTCTATTTACGACCTTATCTACCTGTGACGCCACTTTTTGGGAATTTTGTATCTGTATTCCCAGATCCCTCTGTTCTACTGCACTCCTCAGTGCCCGACCATTTACCTTGTATGTTTTACCTAGGTTTGTCCTTCCAAAGTGCAAGACCTCACACGTCTGTATTAAACTCCATCTGCCATTTGTCAGCCCACTTTTCCAACTGGTCCAGATCCCTCTGCAAGCTTTGAAAACCTTCCTCACTGTCCACTACACCTCCAGACTTTGTATCATCAGCAAATTTGTTGATCCAATTTATCACATTATCATTCAGATCATTGATATAAATGACAAATAACAATGGACCCAGAACTGATCCCTGTGGCACACGACTAGTCACAGGCCTCCACTCAGAGAAGCAATCCTCCACTACCACTCTCTGACTTCTCCCATTGAGCCAATGTCTAATCCAATTTACTACCTCACCATGTATAACTAGTGACTGAATCTTCCAAACTAACCTGCCATGCGAGACCTTGTCAAAGGCCTTACTGAAGTCCATGTAGACAACATCCACTGCCTTCCCTTCATCCACTTTCCTGGTAACCTCTTCGAAAAACTAGTTAAAAAACTCGAAAAACATTTGTTAAACATGACCTACCATGCACAAAGCCGTGTTGACTCTCCCTAACAAGTCCCTGTCTATTTAAATACTTGTAGATTCTATCTCTTAGTACTCCTTTCAATAATTTGCCTACTACCGGCGTCAGACTACCGGCCTATTTACTCCCGGATTACTTTTAGAGCCTTTTTTAAACAACGGAACAACTTGAGCTATCCTCCAATCCTCCATCACTCTTCTTCCCTTTCTCCCATGGTCCACTCTATTCTCCCATCAGGCGCCTTCTTCTGCAGACACCTTTCCGGCCCAAATGGCTTCACATTTCAGCTGTTAGCTAGCTTTGTATCTCCCCCTCCCCCCACACACATTTATATAGTGAAATGTATTAATGGAGATCACGGGCACATCACTCTCCACCATTGGTAAAATCTACATGAGGCCCTGCCTCAAGAATACAACATCAAAAATACCCACCACCCGGGCCATGCCAGCTCCTCAGAGCTACCATCGGGCAGGAGGTTCAGAAGCCCGAAATCTCACATCACCAGGTTGAAAAAGACCTGCTTCCTTTTACCCATTCGGTGCTTCAGCCAAGCGGCACAACCCTCACCACGAGAGCTTAGCAACATTTTAGCCACTGTGACGTTGCACAAAAATAGTCTTAATTTTCCACTGAATTGTGTCCTTTTTCGTTGTAACTGTATATAATCTCTGTTCAAAGAGTGTTTTTCTTGTGAATGCTGCTTATCTGATGCTAGTTTGTGTAAGACAGTTTTCATGGCAAACATAAACTTGTGCGTGTGGCAATGAACTGGACTTGGACTCTGACATTCTCTGTGAGTCAGGCTGATGGAAGATTTTGCACAGTGTGATTCTCCGGTGCAGCCTCCCGTTGTGAAGCCCACAGCCAACGTTCGCTGACATATTCCGAACTTCCTAAAAGCATATCCCGTAAGCTAGTGGAACACTCAGCTGCTGGTTTCAGGGTCAGACTCGCCTGTGGGACTTCCGACCCGAGGCAGTGCCGCAGCTTTCCACTGCTTCTGTGTGACGTCTCCGAACTGGGGCATCCTGAGACTCGCAACACCAAGGTGAGATGGTCAGCCTCTAAATGCAGAATGTACTATAATATTCTAGATTGCATCCGAGAAACTCAGCAAAATATCCCTGAGAGGCTGAGACCAAATTGGATTCATTCAGCAGCTGGGTTGAGATCCTGTTTCTTCTCAGCTTGTGGAAGGTGTTGCTTATGGCGATCGTCTCACACTAAACACATATAAACCCGTCCAACTGATTGCATTTATGCCCTATCCGCTCCCTATCCTTCCTCACACACCGTGTCTACCTTTACATAAAAAGATTAAATTAATTGATTAATGTTACTTTTGTTTTGTGGAGGATCTGGCAGCAACCTTGCCGCTTTCGTCTGTTCCTTTTTTTTACGAGGCTGAGTCGCTAGCTGGAAGCTCGACCCAGCAGAGATGGAAAGCGTGCAAGCTGCCGGCGGGATTCGAACCCGGAACCAGTCGCCTCGAAGTCCGGTCGGCACAAACCGTCCCATCAGTTGACACAAGTCTCTGGTTCCCAAACCCTCGCAAACCTGTTTGAACCCTCAACAACAGCTCCAGCAAAATTGCTTGCAAGGAACTTGCTGTCTCTGACGTTCTGTGTCCAATTTGTACATGCCAAATAATGCACAGAGGATATCGCAATCATCCACAAACGTGCAATCTTATTCCATGCACCAATTCCTCAGCCACTCATTCATCTGCTATACCATCCAATTTATACGCCCAGTCTCTCACTGACACATGGCACAGGCAGAAATCCAGAGATTACTACAATTGAGGACCTGCATTTCAACCTCTAATTCCTTATATCGGCTATCGGTTGCAGTGATGGCGGCGGAGGAATGGTTAATGGGGAAAAAATGTCTCAGATGCTCTCAGAACAAATTATGCTCATCCATCAGTTAGATGTGCTGTTGGGGTCATATTATGCACCTTCTCTGCCTGTGGGATGTGTTGCAAACGGAGAGTCTGCAGGCATCTCCAGGAGGTGAAACCGCGAGAGGGAGGGATGGACTTTCGTGAAGCAGAGGGAGAGACAGCGTTAGTTACCGGAAGTGCTGTTGGATCTGGGGATGACATATCGTACAGAATTTTCTTCAGAGGTCACGAATGAGGTGAGAAACTTATTGCTAGGTCTGTTAGATGCTTATCAGCGTACAGACTAAGCAATGTCAGTTTGAAACAGCAACGCAACATCACAAAGGCACATAGGGGAACTAACAAAGGACGAGTGACCCGCTCTCCCCCCTTTACAGAGTAACCTAATTGAAGCTGGTTTGACACAGGAGTCCTCCCTAACAGGAAACGTTTTTGCAACAAGGACATATCAGGCTTGCATACAAAGAAATGTAACTATCTACAGACAAACAGGTGATCGTACAAATATAAAAGCAAGCGTAGGGAAACTGCAGGAACAAAAAGATTCAAATACAATTTAAGGGCATAACTGGTTGATACCAGCGAGCATAATTTTAATGTGATTGTAAGAAAGCATAAGAACATATCACAAAATAGTTGTTTGATATACACGACACTGCGCCGCCAGGGGTGTGGTAGAATCAGATTATTATGGTCATTTAAAAGAGGCTGCGACAGGCACAGTAATGATGGTAAAATGGAAGACCATGTGGGAGGAAAAGTGTAGATTGATGTTCGACTCGGTTAAAAAGACGGCACAACATTGTGCTGTACTGTTCTGTGTTCTATTTTCTGTGCTTGCTTGTCGACAGAATATTCTATGTTCTCTGCTCGCTTTAGACCAGTGGTTCCCAACCTTTTCTATGCCCCACACCCCTAGGAAATGTTTGATTAATGTTCACACCCCTTACAAAAGTAATATCACGTTTGAAGATGAAGAAGTCTAATTTCTAATTTTTGAACCACATACAATACTGGGGGTGAACAAATTGAACTTAAAAAAATAAGCTTTTAACTCAGTGTATAAAATGCAAATATAAATTGAGCAATTAGATTCTAATTTATTCAGAAAAAATTGTAAACAGTAAATTGATGAGACTCCTCAACTCTGAGGTGTAACTTCCCAGGTAACACGGATGAGAACCCTCAACGCTGACTCGGGCAGCGGGAGACTGGTGTGTGCTTGGGACAAACGTTACCACCACTTCTCAAGGCACACTGGCAGATGACTCGTGACTCGTCACTCAAGGACACAAGCCACTCTTTGTCGCACCCCCTGGGGGTGCGGGCACCCCAGGTTGGGAACCCCTGCTTTAGACACTCCTCCGCACTGGGAGCTGAAAATTGACTTTGGGATGGTGCAACGAACCCCGACGTAAGTGGCTCCGCTCTCCTCCTATCCGATCCTTAACGGACGGCCCAGAGTGCCGGGTGGGGGGTCTCTGTGCGGTGTGCAGCCAGTGAGTGCGTCTCCGCGACTGTAGGTCGCTGCTGCATCGTTTCTCTGATCGCGGGGAGGAAGCAGGCGGGAGGTGGTAGCCAGGGGCAGGAGCAAGGGGAATGACCCGAGGGGTGACGCAAGAGTAGGAGGTGGAGTCGAGGTACTGAGGAAAGCAGAAGGAGTGACTCAGTGAAAGAGGAAGTGTGAGGCTGAGTCAGTGTCACCGAGGAACAGGATGAGGTCCAGGGAGGGGGTACTGGTGGTGGAGACGACAGGCTCTGCCTGTTGTTAATACAGCTGTCTGTGGGTAAGTAGTCGCCTCTCCAACTCCTAAACCCACTCCTCGCTCCCTCCTCCGAATAGCCAACCCTCTCCACCAGCATGGTTCGGGAGGGTTTAAACTAATTTGCAAGGGGGGTGGGACCCGGAGCGATAGAGCAGGGAAAGAAGTGCATGGAGTAAAGCCAGATCTAACATATAGAGAGGCTTTGAGGAAAGAGAAGCAGAATAAAGGTAGTAAGGCAGAAGGGCTAAAGTGTATGTACTTCAATGCAAGAAGCGTCAGGAACAAAGGTGATGAACTGAGAGCTTGGATACCTACAGAGACCTGGCTGGCACCAGGGCAGGAATGGATTCTCAATATTCTTGGATTTCAGTGCTTTAAAAGGGATAGAGAGGGGGAAAGGGGAGGAGGGGTGGTATTACTGGTCAGGGATACTAATACAGCTACAGAAAGGGTGGGTAATGTAGCAGGATCATCTTTTGATTCAGTATGGGTGGAAGTCAGGAACAGGAAGGGAGCAGTTACTCTACTGGGGGTATTCTATAGGCCCCCTGGTAGCAGCAGAGATACTGAGGAGCAGATTGGGAGGCAGATTTTGGAAAGGTGCAAAAATAACAGGATTGTTATCATGGGTGACTTTAACTTCCCTAATATTGATTAGCATCTGATTAGTTCCAAGGGTTTAGATGGGGCAGAGTTTGTTAAGTGTGTCCAGGATGGATTCCTGTCACAGTATGTTGACAGGCCGACTAGGGGGAATGCCATACTAGATCTAGTATTAGGTAATGAACCGGGTCAGGTCACAGATCTGTCAGTGGGTGAGCATCTGGGGGACAGTGATCACCGCTCCCTGGCCTTTAGCATTATCATGGAAAAGGATAGAATCAGAGAGGACAGAAGAATTTTTATTTGGGGAAGGGCAAATTATGAGGCTATAAGGCTAGAACTTGCGGGTGTGAATTGGGATGATGTTTTTGCAGGGAAATGTACTATGGACATGTCATCGATGTTTAAGGATTTCTTGCAGGATCTTAGGGATAATTTTGTCCCGGTGAGGAAGATAAAGTATGGTAGGGTGAAGGAACCATGGATGACAAGTGAGGTTCTAGTCAGGTGGAAGAAGGCAGCATACATGAGGTTTAGGAAGCAAGGATCAGATGGGTCTATTGAGAAATATAGGGTAGCAAGAAAGGAGCTTAAGAAGGGACTGAGAAGAGCAAGAAGGGGGCATGAGGAGGCCTTGGCAAGTAGGGTAAAGGAAAACCCCAAGGCATTCTTCAATTATGTGAAGAACAAAAGGATGACAGGAGTGAAGGTAGGACCGATTAGAGATAAAAGTGGGAAGATGTGCCTGGAGGCTGTTGAAGTGAGCGAGGTCCTCAATGAATACTTCCCTTCGGTATTCGCCAATGAGAGGGAACTTGATGACGGTGAGGACAATATGAGTGAGGTTGATATTAAGGGAGAGGAGGGTGTTGGAGTTGTTAAAATACATTAGGACGGATAAGTCCCCAGGGCCTGACGGAATATTCCCCAGGCTGCTCCACGAGGTGAGGGAAGGGATTGCTGAGCCTCTGGCTAGGACCTTTATGTCCTCGTTGTCCATGGAAATGGTACCGGAGGATTAGAGGGAGGCGAATGTTGTCCCCTTGTTCAAAAAAGGTAGTAGGGATAGTCCGGGTAATTATAGACCAGTGAGCCTTATGTCTGTGGTGGGAAAGCTGTTGGAAAATATTCTTAGAGATAGGATCTATGGGCATTTAGAGAATCATGGTCTGATCAGGGACAGTCAACATGGCTTTGTGAAGGGCAGATCGTGTCTAACAAGCCTGATAGAGTTCTTTGAGGAGGTGACCAGGCATATAGATGAAGGTAGTGCAGTGGATGTGATCTACATGGATTTTAGTAAGGCATTTGACAAGGTACCACACAGTAGACTTATTCAGAAAGTCAGAAGGCATGGGATCCAGGGAAGACACACACAGACACATGCACAAAGACACAGACACACAGACACACAGACACACGCAGACACAGACACACTCTCTACTGGAGGAACTCAGTAGGTCAGGCAGCATCTATGGAAATGAATAAGTAGTTGACATTTTGGCCTGGACTGGAGAGGAAGGAGGAAGTCAACTGAATGAAATGGAGAGGGGAGGGGAAGGTGATCGGTGAAGCCAGGTGGGTGGGAAAGGTAAAGGGCTGGAGAGGAAGGAATCTGGTAAGACAGGAGAGTGGACCATAGGGGAAAGGGAAGGAAGAGGCAAACCAGGGGGAAGTGATGGGCAGGTGGGAAGAGGTAAGGGACCAGAGTGGGGAATAGAAGAAGGGGGGAGGGGTAAGGGTGGGAAACATTTATCAGGAGAAATTGATATTCATGCCATCAGGTTGGAAGCTACCCAGACGGAATATCAGGTGTTGCTCCTCCAGCCTCAGCCTGGCTGCATCTTGGCATAAGAGGAAGCCACGGACTGAGATGTCAGAACGGGAAAGGGAATTTGGATTAAAATATTTGGTCATTAGACAGTTCCGCTTTTGGCGGATGGAGGAAACGTGCTCGACGAAATGGTTCCCCAAATTCACAAACTCGCTCTCCACTTTGACAAATACTGTACTGTGCAAAAGTACCCTGGCTCTGCGTCTCTAAACCTTTGCACAGGCACTGTATAAACGAAATGGGTTTATTATTGTTACATGAACCAACAAGTTTTGTTTTAAGTGTCATCTAGTGGTCAATATTTTCAAATCATGTCACAGCGGCATAGCAGTTAACACAACGTTTACGACTGACGCAGTGAAGGAATCCCTGAACACCACCAGAGATGGAGGATCTTCACTGCTGCCCCAAACGCCAGCGGCGTACAGGAAAAAAGGAGGAAGTTTACAGCAACCCAGATTCAATTCCTGTTGCTGCCTGTAAGGAATTTGTACGTTCTCCTCTTGACCCCGTGGGTTTCCTCCGGGTGCTCTGGTTTCCTCCCAAATTCCAAAGACGTATCATTGGTAGGTTAACTGATCGTCCCGTGATTAGGCTAAATTGAGGTAATGCTGGGCAGCACAGCTCAAAGGGCCGCACTCTATCTCAATAAATAAACACAGACTGACAAACCGCAAAGTGCAGAAGAAGACGAATCAAGCAAATAATGAAAAAGTAAATAAATATAACTGAGTATATGAGTTGCAGAGTACGTGGAAGCGAGTCTATAGGATGCGCAGTCAATTTAGCAAAGAGATGAGCAAAGTTATCCACGCTGGTTCAGGAGCCCGATGTTTGTAGGGCAATGACTGTCCCTGAACCCGCGTTGTTGGGCTTTGGTAATTATATAGTCCCGGGGTAATACAACTTCAAATACCACTTCCCAGCTCCATCACACAGTTTCCACAGCTCCGCAGGGTCGACCCCTCACCCACACACGAGGGGCCAATTAACCCACCAACCCTGCAAGTTGCTGGAACGTGGGAGATAACCAAAGCACACAGGGGAGACCCACACAGTCACAGAATGCATGTGTGTATATCGACACCCACACCCACATTCACACTTTGCCGGAGGAGGGGAAAGAAAAGAACCGGGTCTCTCGAGCTGTAAGCAGCAGCTCAACCCCCTGCACTGAATTTACATTACTGTGCAAAAGTCTTAGGCGCGTACAGTGTGTTTAGCTAGGGTGCCTGAGACTCTTACGCATTGCACTGTGCTGCTGCTACAAGAAAAACAAATTTCATGACAGATGTGAGTGATGATAAACCGGATTCTATTGTGGACCGAGAGTGGGAAGGCAGCAGGGAGAGGGGAAATGTGACGATCCTGAGGGATATTCTGTAATTGTTTGGAATCAGATGACCTTGCCTGGTGTCTCCGGGCTGGGTGCGTCTGCACCCACAGCACAACCACCACCCTCGCTGCCACCTATCCCACACCCCTCCCACAGCACCCTACCCTCTCCATTCCCAACATCCTTTGCTCGCACCAGACTTACAAACTCACTCTCTGCTCCACATTGTCAAATCCAGTACTGTGCAGAAGCTTTGGTACCCGAGCTACATATATGTGTCTAAGACCTTTGCACAGTAGTCTATAAGCTAAATTGGTTTATGGGTGTCCCCTGCTTTATGAATGTTCGCTTTACGCCACTTCGCTTTTACAAAAGACCTACATTAGTAACCTGTTTTCGCACTACCAAGAGGATTTTCGCTTTTACGAAAAATTTTCCCATGTAAATTATGGTTCTTCGCTTTACGCCATTTCGGCTTAAGAAAGGTTTCATAGGAATGCTCTACCTTTGTAAAGGGGGGGGGGGACATCTGTAGTACTGTCATATGAGCAAAAAGTTTTGTTTTAAATGCCATCTATTGGTCAATATTTTCAAACCATGTCACAGCAGCCTAGTGGTTAACACAACGTTTTACAGTACCGGCAACCCGCCAATTCCCGCCACAGCTCATAAGGAGTCTGTAAGTTCTCTCCGTGATCGTGAGGATTTCCTCCAGGTGCTCCAGGTTCCTCCCAGAGTTAAAGACCTGAAGAGCTTCTTGAATTTATTGTTCGGTATGGAGATGAGAGCATCTTCCCCAATCTTCACATTGCTATTCAGATAATGCTAACCATCGCAGTTTCCATCACCAGCTGTGAGAGATCATTCAGCAAGTTAAAACTAATACTTTCATATTTGAGAGCCTCCATGGGTCAAGGCAGACTCTGTGATCTTGCTCTGCTGAGTGTAGAAAGAGAAGAAACTGAAAAAACTGACTTTGATCACATCATCAACCAATTTGCATCAGTGAAAGCAAGGAAGGTGCAGTTATAAATTTCATGTAGTGCCATAATTTGTTAATTAAAAGATTAATGAGCTTGACTTGTATTTTTGAGCTGATATTATGGTGAAGTTATCTAAAAGATGGGTGTCAGATGTTTGGACAGGGGCTCAATTTCAGTGCTTTTCATAGGCACTATGTTCCGTAGATACGCCCCGAGGTTTACCCGTGATGGACTGGGCCGAAACCACTACCTTTTGCAGCCTTTGCCGTTCAAGGGCATTGGTGTTTTCACACCTGGACATTATGCAGCCAGTCTATATACTTCCCACTCGCATCTATAGAAATTTATCAAAGTTTTAGATGACATACTCTCTGCAAACTTGTAAGAAAGTAGAGGCACTGCCTTGCCTTCTTTGTGTACTGGAGCCGGGACAAATCCTCTGACATAACACCAAGGAATATCAAGTTGCTGACCCTCTCCACCTCTGCTCCTCCAATGAGGACTGGCTCATGGATCTCTGGTTTCCTCCTCCTGAAGTCAGTAATCAGCTCCTTGGTCTTGCTGACATCGAGTGAGAGGTTATTGTTAGGGTCTCCCACCTATATGTTGATACATCACCACCTTTGATTTGGCCAGTGACAGTGGTGTCGTCAGCAAACTTAAACCTGATGTACTGTACCTCTCCTCACAGTCATCAGTATAAAGTGAGTAGAGCAGGGGGCTATAAGCTTCCGGCCTTGAGGTGCCCTAGTGTGATGAGGATCGTGGAGATGTTGTTGCCAAACAAAACTGACTGGGGTCTGCAAGTGAGGAAATAGATGATTCAGTTGCATAAGGAGGCATTGAGACCTAGGTCCTGGGGCGTATTGATTAGTGCCGTGTAGGCAGGCAATTGGGTTCAAGGCAGACTGTGAAGGTAAGAGTTCATCTGCCCAATGACGTGGAATAGTCAGTATTTATTCAGAGTGGGTGGAGTTTACAGTGGCCAGTGAACACACCGATCACCCGGGGGAAACCCACATGCTCACAGGGAGGGAGAACATGCATACTCCACACACACACACACACACACACACACACACACACACACACACACACACACACACACACACACACACACACACACACACACACACACACACACACACACACACACACACTAGAATCAGGGTCTTTGGCGCTCAGGGACAGTGGCCCTATCTACCTGTACAACTGCGCAACTATCACCTGGAGACATCGGGAGTCACCGTGATTCCCATGGGAGATTAGTTTAACATGGAAATCTTCAAGGAATCAGAAAGGGCGATGAGTTGGACACTATGTTGCAGTTGTAAAAGAGTACAGTTGTATGAACTGAAAGCAGAATTGGTGGATGCAGGTTCGATTCAATGTTTAAGAGAAATTTGGATAAGCACTTGCATTGGAGGGGTGTCAAGGGCTCTGGTCCAGGTGTTAGGCAGAGTAATAGTAGTAGGTGGGCCTATTCCTGGACTGTAGTGCTCTATGACTCCATATTGCTGAAGCCACATTTGGAGTATTGGTAACATTAGAGAATACTGCGTACACAAAATGCTGGAGGAACTCAGCAGGTCAGGCAGCATCTTTGGAAATCAATAAATGGTCGTCTTTTTGGGCTGAGATGCTTCTTCATGACTGAGAAGGAAGGGAGAAGATATCAGGATAAAAAAGGTGTGGGGAAGGGAAAGAGGACATTTGGAAGGAGATAGGAGAAGGCTTTTTGAGGGATGCCTACCCTGAAGAAGTTTTAAGATTTTGTCCACCGGTACTATCTCTGTCTCTCACAATCCTCTGCCAGGTGCCTCAGCTACCTTTGCTCCTGGGAAAACAATCCAGCCTATCCAACTTAACCCCATAACTACCATCCTTCAATTCAGGCCATCTCCTGTGAATCTCCTCTTCCCTCTCTCCATGGAAGTCACATGCCGGTTCCACATGGTAGGCTTATTCAGGAAGTCAGAAGGCATGGGATCCAGGGAAGTTTGGCCAGGTGGATTCAGAATTGGCTTGCCTGCAGAAAGCAGAGGGTCATGGTGGAGGGAGTACATTCAGATTGGAGGGTTGTGACTAGTGGTGTCCCACAAGGATCAGTTCTGGAATCCCTACTTTTCGTGATTCTTATTAACGACCTGGATGTGGGGGTAGAAGGGTGTGTTGGCAAGATTGCAGACAACACAAAAGTTGGTGGTGTTGTGGATAGTGTAGAGGATTGTCGAAGATTGCAGAGAGACATTGATAGGATGCAGAAGTGGGCTGAGAAGTGGCAGATGGAATTCAACCTGGAGAAGTGTGAGGTGGTACACTTTGGAAGGACAAACTCCAAGGTGGAGTACAAAGTAAATGGCAGGATACTTGGGAGTGTGGAGAAGCAGAGGGATCTGGGGGTACATGTCCACAGATCCCTGGAAGTTGCCTCACAGGTAGATAGGGTAGTTAAGAAAGCTTATGGGGCATTAGCTTTCATAAGTTGAGGGATAGAGCTTAAGAGTCACGAGGTAATGATAGACAATAGACAATAGGTGCAGAAGTAGACCATTCGGCCCTTCGAGCCTGCACCGTCATTTTGAGATGATGGCCGATCATCTACTATCAATACCTGGTTCCTGCCTTGTCCCCATATCCCTTGATTCCCCTATCCATAAGATACCTATCTAGCTCCTTCTTGAAAGCATCCAGAGAATTGGCCTCCACTGCCTTCCGAGGCAGTGCAGTCCACACCCCCATAACTCTCTGGGAGAAGAAGTTTTTCCTTAACTCTGTCCTAAATGACCTACCCCTTATTCTCAAACCATGCCCTCTGGTACTGGACTCTCCCAGCATCTGGAACATATTTCCTGCCTCTATCTTGTCCAATCCCCTAATAATCTTATATGTTGCAATCAGATCCCCTCTCAATCTCCTTAATTCCAGCGTGTACAAGCCCAGTCTCTCTAACCTCTCTGCGTAAGACAGTCCGGACATCTCAGGAATTAACCTTGTGAATCTACGCTGCACTTCCTCTACAGCCAGGATGTCCTTCCTTAACCCTGGAGACCAAAACTGTACACAATACTCCAGGTGTGGTCTCACCAGGGCCCTGTACAAATGCAAAAGGATTTCCTTGCTTTTGTACTCAATTCCCTTTGTAATAAAGGCCAACATTCCATTAGCCTTCTTCACTGCCTGCTGCACTTGCTCATTCACCTTCAGAGACTGATGAACAAGGACTCCTAGATCTCTTTGTATTTCTCCCTTACCTAAATTTACACCTTTCAGATAATAATCTGCCTTCCTGTTCTTACTCCCAAAGTGGATAACCTCACACTTATTCACATTAAACGTCATCTGTCAAGTATCTGCCCACTCACCCAGCCTATCCAAGTCACCCTGAATTTTCCTAACATCCTTATCGCATGTCACACTGCCACCCAGCTTAGTATCATCAGCAAACTTGATGCAGCTCTATAAAACTTTGGTTAGGCCACACGGAGTACTGTGTCCAGTTCTGGTCGCCTCAGTATAGGAAGGATGTGGAAGCATTGGAAAGGGTACAGAGGAGATTTACCAGGATGCTGCCTGGTTTAGAGAGTATGGATCATGATCAGAGATTAAGGGAGCTGGGGCTTTACTCTCTGGAGAGAAGGAGGATGAGAGGAGACATGATAGAGATATACAAGATATTAAGAGGAATAGATAGAGCAGACAGCCAGCGCCTCTTCCCCAGGGCACCACTGCTCAGTACAAGAGGACATGGCTTTAAGGTAAGGGGTGGAAAGTTCAAGGGGGATATTAGGGGAGGTTTTTTACTCAGAGAGTGGCTGGTGCGTGGAATGCACTGCCTGAGTCAGTGGTGGAGGCAGATACACTAGTGAAGTTTAAGAGACTACTAGACAGGTACATGGAGGAATTTAAGGTGGGGGGTTATATGGGAGGCAGGGTTTGAGGGTCGGCACAACATTGTGGGCCGAAGGGCCTGTAATGTGCTGTACTATTCTATGTTCTACGTTCGCCCTTGCCAAGACCCACTCCGCTGCAGAAACGTTTGTACTGTGAGACCTCTGTGAAGTCCCAGCCTCTCACCTTCACAGAGGGAATGTCAGCACGCATGATGCCTGACTGGGTGTGAGGAATAACTGCCTGCATTGGAATAGCACCCGTAGCGAAGGCCAGGATCACGCGGGAGGGCTTCCAACCCTCTAACGGTTATAAAGGGTGGAAGGAAGGAAGAAGAGTTCCGATGAATGAGCTGTTGCTAAAGTCTGGGGTTAAAGGTCTGGGGGTGGGTGACGGATGGTTTTATTGGAGTGAGACCATTTTCTTTGAGGTTTGTGTGGCTGATCGGAGGGGAGAGGAACAGAAGGGTCAGAGAGAGCTCGGAGGACAGCACGGGTGAGATAACAGGGGTGGCAGTGTCGGAAGAGGGTGAATTGTCGAGGTTGAGTGGTTTACATCGTGTGGGACGGACGGGTGCGATGCCATTGCCAAAAGGGGAACCGGACAGGTGGACGATGCTAAGGCAACCCTGTGAGGCAGACAACCCTAGTGGTGCTTACGCCGACAGGCTTTGATCTGTGAAGTGGGGACGATGATTCTCTACAATAGTCACCACATTGCGGGTCAGTGAGGCACTGAGAAAAGAACCACCCCCCACCCCCCGCCCCAGTCCAGTCTCTCTCCTCCCCTAAAAAACAGTCACAGAACAAACAAACAGCGCAGAAAGAGCAAAGAAACGGGATGGAAACTAATCCTGGATCAGGAGTTTTACGTGGAATAACAGACACCAGAAGTGAAATACTGAATAGGAGCTAACCCAGGGATTGTGAAGTTTATATATTGAACAGCAGCTACTCAGGAGTTATAGGTTCATATCTAGTCCATGGGTTCGGGGTATGCTGTTGATAGACTGAATAACAATTCCCCGGGGGTGAGTACTGACTGATGTTTAATCCGCGAGCTGTTAACGTGTTGACCACAAATGAGCGACAGGCTGGAATCTAATCGAGCATTTGGGGAATATATACGAATTAACAGATTCCCAGATTCCAGGTTGCAATCTAATACAGGGTTTAGCCGAGCGATGTGGAGGCTGACGAGGGCAAGGCTCTCACTCACCCGTGCTTCTTCACGTACCCTGATACCTCCATACCCAGGTACATCGACATCAGTTGGATAGTCGCGAACTACAATGGGACTACAATCAAGAGAAAATCTGCAGATGCTGAAAATCCGAGAAACTCACACAAAATGCCGGAGGAAATCAGCAGGCCGGTCAGCATCGGTGGGAAAAAAGTATATTTGACGTTTCGGGCCGAAACCCTTCGGCAGAATAATATCTCCAATATTCAGTTTCTTACTGAACCACACCGTCCGCGAATACTGGGGCCGGATCAATTTCAGGGCCTCCCCACTTCGAGACAAGACGGGTTCCATCGGCTTATACCGGCTAAATCAAGTGGATTCTAACACCGAGTTCTGTGACCTGACCTTGTTCGGGGAAGAAAATAAGAGAAGGCCAGAAGGAAATAAGCAGAATTAGGCCATTTGGCCCATCGAGTCTGCTCCACCATTCAATCACAGCTGATCCTTTTTCACCACCCTCAGCCGCACTCCCAGGCCTTTGATGCCGTGGCCAATAAAGAACCTATCAATCTCCGACTTAATACTCAATAATCTGGTCTGCACAGCTGCCTATGGTAACAAATTCCACAAATTCACCACTGTCTAGGTAAAGGAATTTCTCTGCATCTCTGTTTTAAATGAACTTCCTCTATACTGAGGTTGTACCCTCTTGTCCTAGACTCCCATACCATGGGAACCAACCTTTTCACATCTACTCTGTCCGGGCCTTTGAACATCCCCCCCCCGCCCCCCATCATTCTAAATTCCAGGGAATACAGGACCAGAACCAGCAAATGTTGCTCATATATAACCCTTTATTTCCAGGAATCATCCATGCGAACCTCCTCCGAGCCCTCTCCAATACCAGCACATTTTTTTTCTTAGATGAGGAGCCCAAAACCGTTCATTATATTCAAAGTGAGACCTCACCAGTGTCTTATAAAGCCTCAGCATCACATCCCTGCTCTTATATTCTAGACCTCTTGAAATGAATGCGAACATGGCAATTGCCTTCTTCACCACCAACTCAACCTGCAAGTTAACGTTTAGGGTGTTCTGCACAAGGACTCACAAATCCCTCTGCATCTCAAATTTTTGGATTTTCTTCCTTTTATTTATTTCTTCTCACATTAATTTCCACACATTTATTTCTACTACCAAAGTGCATGATCATATGTTTTCCAACATGTTATTTTATTTGCCACTTTATTGCCCATTCTCCTAATCTAAGTCCTTCTGCATCCTACCTGTTTCATCAACACTACCTGCCCCTCCACAAATCTTCGTATCATCTGCAAAGTTGGCACAATGCCATCTATTCTATCATCTAATTCATTGATGTACAGCATAAAAAGAAGTGGTCCTGACACCAACCTCTGCGGAACACAACTAGTCACTGGCAGCCAAACAAAAAAGGATCCTGTTATTCCCACTTGCTGCCTCCTACCAATCAGTCAATGTTCTAACCATGCCAGTAACTTTCCTGAAATATAATGGGCTCTTACCTTGATAAGCAGTCTCATGTGCGGCACCTTGTCAAAAGCCTTCCTAGAAAACAAATCTAAAGCAGTCACTGCACCCCTACATCTATCCTACTAATAATCTCCTGTAAGAATTCCAACAGGTTCATCAGGCAAGATTTACCCGTAATGAAACCATGCTGATTTTGTCCTACCTTGTCCTGGATCACCAAGAACTCCATAACATCACCATTAACAATTGACTCCAACATCTTCCCAACTATTGAGGTCAGGCTAACTGGTCAATAATTTCTTTTCTGCTGCCCCCTTCTTAAAGAGTGGAGTGACATTTGCAATTTTCCAGTAGCCTGGAATCATTCCAGAGTCCAATGATTCTTGAAAGGTCATTACTAATGCATCCACAATCTCTACAGCTACCTTTCCAGAATTCTAGGGTGCAGTTCATCTGCATATGCACCATTAGGTTTTTCAGCTTTTTGAGTACCTGCTCCCATTTGTGGTAGAAATGGTTAAAACTAGTGTCTGATGGGATACTTGGCCATTCTGGAACAGCTGGTCTTACAACTGCCGATGCGTGTCGAGAATAACCTTGGATTATAAGCACAGTACCAAGAACTCCAATTAATAAGATACTAGGCCCCTGGAACCAGGAGCGAGGATGCGTCTGGCGATAAATTATGAGCCTTGATAACAGGGAACCAAGAGGACTGTTAGACTCGTACGTAAGAGATAATTGACATGTCTTTTAAACGATTGATCATGTACTGACCGTGGGATGCCAAACGAAGTTATGTGAAGTTGTTTGTCTTGTTGTATAAATATGAGCTTTGTATAACCTAAAAATCAGAGTTCTGGTGGCGGTGGAGACTGCTGGAGACTCTTCATGATATCATGTTACTAAACTCTTAAAGCGAAACTCGAAGTCACTCTGGCGTTCTTAGTGTTTCCACGACACCCTGTAATAGTAACTGCACTCATTTTTCTTCCCTCACACTTTTCAACTCCAGGCACACTGCTAGTATTTTCCACAGTAAACACTGATTCAAAATACTCATTTAGTTTATCTGCCATCTCCTTGTCCCCTGCTACTATTTCTCCAGCCTCATTTTCTAGTGGTTCTATATCCACTTTCATCTCTCTTTTATTTTTTATATACTTGAAAAATATTTTTCTTTCAGTCTTGATATTGTTTACCAGCTTGCTTTCATATTTCATATTTTACCTCCTATTGAGTCTTTTAGTTGCTTTCTGTAGGTTTTAAAAGTTTTTCAATCGTGTATTTTCCCGCTAAGTTTTGCTTTGTTGTATACCCTCTCTTTTGCTGTTAGATTAGCTTTGACTTACTGTATCAACCACAGTTGTACATTTTGTGTTTTGAGCTTTTCTTTGTTTTTGGAATACATCTATCCTGAACCTTCCTCATTTCCTCCAGAAACTCAAGCCATTGCTGCTCTGCTGTCGTCCCAGCCAGCATCTCCTTTCAATTTACTTTGGCTAATTCCTCTCTCATATCACTGTATGTCATATACTCCACTGAAATACTGCTATGACAGGTTTTACATTCTCCCAATCAAATTTCAAGTTGAACTCAATCATATTGTGATCACTGCCTCTTAAGGGTTCCTTTACCTTAAGCTCCATATTTGCCCCAGTTCGTTACATAGTGGCCAATCCAGTATAGCTGATCCCCTAGTAAGCTCCATGACAAATTGCTCTAAAAAGCCATCTCGTAGGCATTGAACAAATTCACTCTCCGTGCATTGAGATATAGCACGTGTATTTGCTACCCTTTATGATTCTGCATCCCTAGTACACTGATACCCACCCTGCTGGTTGCAATTTTGCCCTATCATCTTCCTGACCTTCCTGACAATCTGACCGAACGCTATCTTTGTGTTTCTTTAAACAACCCACCCTATCCTGAGTCCCTTCATTTCGCTTCCCATCCACCTGCCAAATTAGTTTTAAGCCACTTCAACAGCTCTAACAGACCTGCCCGTGAGAATATTGGTTCCACCCGGGTTCATGTGCAACCCTTCCTTTTTTTTTTAAACAGGTCATACATCTCCCAGAAGGGATAGCTATCCAGAAATTACTACCATGGAGACCCTGCTTCTCAACTTTCTGCCTAGCTCTACAAATTCTCTCATTAGGACCCCTTTGCTTTTCCTTCCTATGCCATTGTTACCAATATGTACCAAGACATCTGGCTGCTCACCCTCCCTCTCCAAAATGCTGTGAACGTGATCTGAGACGTCACTTGGGAGGCAGCATACCATCCGGGTGTCCCGGTCTCGTTCACAGAATCTCCTGTCTGTTCTTCTGACTATTGCGTCCCCTAACACTACCGTTCTCCTCTTCTCCCTCTTTCCCTTCTGCACCACGGACCCATGCTCGTGGCATTCCCTTGGAACACAACAGTATCCAAAACCGTATCCACAACAGTATTTATTATCGACCGGAATGGCCACAGATGTGCTCTAATTGCCTATTTCAATTTCCATTTCTTTTCCAGACAGTCACCCAGTTACCCGCCTCCTGTAACTTAGCTGTGACTCTGATCGATTATCTCCTCTATCTCCCGTACAAGCGGAAGGTCATCCAGCTGCTGCTCCAGATCCCTAACGCGGTCTTCAAGGAGCTGCAGCCGGATGCACTTCACGCAGATGTAGCTCCCCTGGGAAACTCCGAGTCTCCCAGAACTCCCAACATCCAGCATGAAGAACCACAACGACCATTTGAACTACACTAAGTACTCCTGACACAGTATGAAACGAAAAGGGAAACTTAACAGAAATTTACCCAGAGGTAACGCTTCTTTCGAGTCGAAGCCTCCTTTGAGCGAAAGCGCAACGCTCCTACTCTCAGCATTGGGCCACTCCCAGCAATGGGCTCTCCGCTTGGCCCCTCTGCACTTTCATTTACTCCTCTCTGCGCTGCTCCCGCAGACCTAGGATAAACCTCACTGTGCGCTGCTCCCGCCGCTGATTTCAGTCAGTCTGAAGATGCCCTCCCCTCAGCGTGCGTGCACACACTCATATCCACAGATGCTGACTGACCAGCTGAATATTTCCAGCAGTTCACGGATTTCAATTCCAAATGTGTCAACACCTACAATACACTCACTGGCCACCTCCTGTACCCAACAAAGTTTTTTTTGTTTTGCTGCTGTAGCCCATTAACTTATAGGCGCAACGTGTTGTGTGTCACGCTCTTCTGTACGCCACTGTTATACTGCAAGGTCATTTGAGCTGGTGTCGCCTTACTGTCAGCTTGAACTAGTCTGACCAATCTCCTTAGATCTCTTTCATTAAGAAAGCATTTTTAACCACAGGACTGCCGCTGACTAGATTTTTTTTGTCTGCTTGTTTTACGCACCATTATCTGTAAACTCTACAGACTGTTGTGCGTCAGAAGTCACAGGAGATCAGTAGTTTCTGTGATACTGAAACGACCCATTCTGGGACCAAAAACAATTCCACGGTCAAAGCCACTTAGATCAAATTTCTTCCCCATTCTGATATTTGGTCTGAACAACAACTGAACCCCTTAACCACGACTCACGCTTTTTCACATGTTTTGCTGACACACGATCGGCGGAGGTTCATGGGTTCTGATTGGCAAGAATGTTAACGCCTAAAGGGAGAAGGCAGGGGAACAGAGTGGAGAGGAATAGCAAATGAACAGCCCAATTCTGCTCCTAGCTCTTCTGATCTCATGGTCATCTCTCCCCACTCCCCTCTTGTCTTAGGGTGGAGGTTAGTCCACCAGGCAGAGGGCAGGGTCTTGTCTTTTGCTGAGAGTGTTATGGACTAATTGCCTGCCCGATGGGCTGTGGTTGAAGGTTCACAAAGGACTGTTTGCTCCTTCCCTTTCCCTCAGTACGGACCAGTGGAAATGTGTTCCGCGTAGAGCAGCCAAGATACCCGGAGGCTGTAGAGAATGAATCCGGCACTCTCTCCAGCTCCTTCACGTACCCGAACACCTCCATACCCATGGAATGCCTTGGTTCATATTTTTACTGTTATGCTGTTTGTATTTCCTTTTCGGTGAGAGCTGTCTGTTTGGGTTACTGTTTAGATAAGGGGTGAAGAGAAATCCAATTAGGATGGTAGAGCTGAGGGGAGGTTTCTCTGGTGAGGGACACTAAGGATGGGCTTGGGGATTTTGTTCGGCGGGAGATGAAGGGAGAAGAAGCTGGAGAGCAGGGATCGTAGGATTCGACCCGGAGTGAACCGTGATTCGACGAAGCAAGCGGCGAGATCGATCGAGAATCGGTGAATATGACGAAATTTTGAGTTCCAACTTGTGGCACATTTGACTGTTTAATTAAAATGAGCCCATTTGTTTTTCTTTACTAACCCTTTAGTTAAGATTTATATATATTCAGCTCCTTACTGAACCACACCATCAGTGAATCGAGTTCCCGAGAGAGTACGGGTTCCATCCCCTTATACCGGCTGAAGTGACCAAGTAGGGGGAAGAAAATAAAATGTGGAGCCGTTCTGTCAGTGAAAGGTGAACCTTGAATCCTTATCCTGATCTCTGCTCTTCTCCAAAGTTCGTCGACTTATTTTCTATGCACGAGCTCAGCTTCATGTTCTCCTGTTTTCATTCTGCAAGGGAACAGTCTACTCGGCCCATCATGTCGAAATGTACCGATTAACTCCCACCCGCTTTAATCTCGTCTTCCCGGCGCTTGTCCCTGGATAATTCAGCTACTGGCCTAGACAATTCCTAAACGAGCTCCTAGACTCTGCTTCTGCCCTCTCTTTGGCAGCGTGTTCCAGGTACTCACCGCTCTCGCAGTGAGAAAGTTCCTTGTCAGATGCCCTCTAAATCTTTTATCCCTCAGCTTGACACTTATCAATCTGTGAAATATTTTCTTTAATCTACTCCGTATAGCCCCTTATGGGGGTGTGTCCCTCAATCCTGTTCCTTCAGAACTGCCTCAGTTCCTAAGCATGCAGACCCCGCCACTTCCTGTAACTGAAACATTCCACCCTGCGAGCCCCCTCCATACTCACTCCGGTGGAAACACTCCCGCCCATCTCTACCTCAGTGCTCCATATCCAGGACCCATTAATGATGCCAGTGTCTTTCAGCTCACATGCATCCGGATGAACCACCCTCGGTAATTTCTCAGCCCATTTCACCAACACATTGAGTTCGACTATTAGCAAGTCAACGACTGTCAACAGCTTCATCGATCTTTTTGAGTCAGGGAACACGGAACACTACAGCATAGTCGAGGCTCCTCGGCGCATGATGTTATAACCATATAACCATATAACAATCACAGCACGGAAACAGGCCATTCCGGCCCTCCTAGTCCGTGCCGAACTCTTAATCTCACCTAGTCCCACCTACCCGCACTCAGCCCATAACCCTCCACTCCTTTCCTATCCATATACCTATCATTTTCCTATCATATACCTATCAATGTTGTGCCGACCATTTATCCTACTCCAAGGTCAACTACACCCATCCCTCCGACGTAGTCTTCAATCATCCATTTCCGCACTACGAGTTTATTTTTAATGCCGATAATGTATCTGTCACTATCATCACCACTGGGGGAGGGGGGGGGGTCCATGCATCCACCACTCACAGTGTAAAGAAAACAATACCACTGACGTCCCTCCCCTATACTTTTCTTCAATCACCTTACACTTACACCGCCTCGTATTCATCTTTTTAGACGTGGGAATGTCTCTGGCTATCCTCTCAATATAGGCTTCTTATGCCCTACTCTTCTATCAAGTCACTTCTCATCTTCCCGCGCTCCAGAGAGAAAATCCCTAGCTTGCTCAATCCATCCTCAGTCGACATGCTCTAGTCTAGGCAGTATGCCGGTAAATCTCCTCTGCATCCTCTCTAAAGCTTCCACCTCCTTTCTATAACGAGGCAGCCAGAACCAAATACAATATTCCAAATTTGATCGAACCAGGATTTTTTAGTGCGCAACATTACGTCCCGGGACTTGAACTCAATCCCCCAACTAATGAACCACATGCCTTCTTAACCACCTTATCAATGAAGACAACAACTTTAAGGGATCTAAATTCATCTGTGACCTTACGCAGGAACGTAAGTGGCCGCCGCGATCAGCGGGTCCGCCCAAAACATCATGGGCATTGCCTACTCCCTCCACAATCTGCAGAGGGCGCTGCCTCTTGTAGGCAACGTCCATATGATGAAATATCCAACCCTACCCGTGTCACTTTCAGGCTGTTACGAATGGGTGGGCGTTGGGGTTACAAACTGCTGAAGTCCCACACCACCAGGTCCAAGAATAGCTACTCCCCTTCAGACACCTGGTAACTGAGCCAGCCGGCACAGCCCTAACTACTACCTCAAAAGACCAACACTATGACGATTTTGCAGGACAGTGGACTTTAAATTTTGTTCTTCTAATCGCGTTCCTGGTAAAAACGAAGTCCCCTCTTTCCAAATCCTGGGATACTTCCATGGTTTGACACAACCTTTTTTTTTTGCCACGGTCTTTCAGGCTCCATCTCCTCAAGGCTTGGGATAACTCACAGGGGAAAAAGACACCTTCGTGCGCGGGCGACTGTCTCCGCTGCTCCAGAACCCCACCTCAGGCTTTTTCATACATTTTCCCAGTGCTCCTCCAAAAGGATCACGAACTTGCCGTTGGATTTGGAGGGTTTTATGACTCAATGACCCGGAGAGCTATGTTGGCTGGAGTCAGGGCTTTATGCTTTGGCTCTTGGCATTGTCACCCATGACAAACAGGTCAAAGGGTAGAAAAGCCCTAGCTTGCTCAATCTATCTTCCGTAGACATGCTCTAGTCCAGGCAGCATGCCGGTAAATCTCCTCTGCATCCTCTGTAAAGCTTCCACATTCTTCCTAAAAAACGAGGTAACCAGAGCGGAATACAACACTCCAAATGCGATCTGACTAGGATTTTATACTGCGCAATATTACGTCCCGGCACTATCCCCCGACTAAAGAACTATATGCCTTCTAGAGGCCAGACTAAGAGTGGTCCACCGGTCCTCCAGGTTCTGGGGTTCGGCTCAGGGCTAACAACCCTGACTAGCAAAACAAAATTGTTATGGAAACAGCAATGAAGAATCCTTCTACATCTGTATTCCGGAGCCTGCATTCAGGACGAGTGACGGCAGTGAAAAACGAGAGGAAGCCACTGAAATGACGAAAGAACACAGCCAGAGGTAGAGAGCATTCATTGCTGCCAGTGACACAATGGGCAGTAAGTAAGTTTCCCAGTACCCCTGACTCTCCCCTACCCCGTTGCGGACTGGGTCACGCTCCCCACACGTGACCCTGTGTCTTTCACACCCTGCCGCTCTCTCTGCCCTCGCCTCCTGTCTCGACGTCACTGTTCTGGATCCCAACTCACAGGAGGCTCTTTAACCCCCTCAGTGACCTCAGAAACTCCGGGGATGCAGAAGCTGAGCCTCGGCTCCATCCTGATGATCTGGTCAGCGCTGGTTCTCAGATTGCTGCCTGTGGCGTGGACCCTGGGCATTTACCTAATGAAGAGGAACGCAGTTACAGGTAACCTGCATCCTCCAGTCGCAGTACCCTGGCCGGGCTGAATGACTCATCAGCCTCCCTTTAGTCATGGCGACACACCATCCAGAGTCCAGCACCATCTGGGGTTCTGAATGATGGCTACAGACTTCATTATACCCTATCCTCCTTAACCTAATCTAATTTCAAAAACAGACATATTCCATCACACTCCGTCCCGTATCCAGCCTGCACCTTAGGTGTACTCACCTCACTAAAACCCTCACAGCATCTGGGATGGTCATGCCGAGGTCTTTACTTTCTTAGGAGGTTACAAAGGTTCTGTAGGAATGGAGTTAAACACTATCACAATGAAATAATAATTAGCTGACACGTGCATATTCACGAGCACAATTGCCGAATCTGCTGCGCTGCTGAATTCGTGGTTGTGACAGCTTCGGCTTGTCATCCGAACGCTCATCAGAAATATACCACTGAATGTATCCTAACTGGTGGCAGCTGGTTCTGGTACGACAACCCGGATGCACAGGAACGTATGTTGCTGCAGGGAGCAGTGGCTCTGCCCAATAGATCACGGGGACATACGGCACTACACTCCCCTCGCCCATCGGTACTATCTACAAGAGTCTCTCCCTCAAATAGGCAACGCCAATGAAGAAGAATCCCAGCAAGTACTCCATATCATTTTCAGGCAGCTACCGTTGGACGGGAGGTACAAAAGGCTGAAGGCCCACACAACCGGGTTCAAGAATAGCTACGTGCCTTCAGAAATCTGTTTCTTGAGCCAACCGGCAGAACTCTAATTACTACCTCAGAAGACCAAAATTATGACACCTTGCTTTGTAATATACTTTGATTTTCATTGTTTTAATCACGTTCCTTCTTATAAAATTGAAACATCCTCTCTCCAAGTCGCGGGGTACTTCTCAAGGTTTGACCCACGCTCTTTGCTTGCGTCTTTAAGCTTCCGTCTACTAAAGTCTTGCTATGCTCTCGGGGGTGGGGGGGGGGGGGGATGCACTCTCATGCGTGGGACGTTCTGTCTCTCCTGATCCACAATCCCGAACGCTCCAGAATCTGGCAAAGCTCAGGATTTTTTTTACTCCTCTTCCTCAGTGCCCCTGATACTCCCTTCCCCCGTGGGGACTGCGTCACGAGCTCCACGCGTGTTCCCCCAGCCTCCTGCCGCCTGCCTCTCTCCCTGCCATCTTCTCCTGTCTTGAAGTCACTGCTCTGGATTCCAACTAACAGGAGGCTTTTTAACCCCCACGGTGAACTCAGAAACTCGGGGCAAGCAGAAGCTGAGCCACGGCTCCGTCTTGATGAGCCGGTCAGCGCTGGTTCTTGGACTGCTGGCTGTGGTGTGGACCGTGAGCATTTTACTTGATGACGAGGAACCCAGTTTCTGGTAACTCTGTCGTGGCAAGTTCCCGCTGGACTGAAAGACTCACGTCACCACCCCTTAGACTTGGTGTATTGTTGATGACTGCAGTCCGCCCATAGTCCAGCACCATCTGGACTCGATCGGAAAGATGGCTGCAGACATCATTGTACCCTACCCTCCTTATCCCAAGGCTCCAACATCTTCCGAGCTCATCCTTACCCCTCACGGCCCCTTCTACAAACAGGAACAGAATTAGGTCACTCGGCCTCTTAAATCTGCCACAATCCTTAATGTGAATTCGGAGGTACACCAGGCCTCACCTCCCCTTCCCTGCCAGAAGCTCCAGTATTCCACTGTTGCAAGATCTACCTCCTTCCCATCTGAAACCCTCTAGGCGATCTCAGCTGCAGGGTCAAAGAGTTGCAAGAAGCACAAACTACTGTACCAGTGTGACATAACTGCCCCCTCCCCCAGGCGTGAAGTGAATAGAGATATATTCTCGTGTACCCAGGTTAGTCAGTTATGTCAGTACTAGTTTTATTAGTTCAGCAAACATCACGGGCCGAAGAGCGTGTTCTTGTGCTGTACTGCTCTATATTCAGTAGCTATTTTAAGAGGTACAGGAATGGACCATAGTGTGGTCTTCACGTTCACGTTTACGTCTTGTCGTCATTCACCCATACACACGTATCGATTTAATCGAATTAGCATTCGAAACAGCTCCGGGCGCTGTAGCCCATTCACTTCAGGGTTCGAAGTGTGTACATTCAGAGACGCTTTCTTTTTGCACGTCACTATTGTACCACGTGTTTGCTTGAGTTGCTGTCAGCTCGAACCAGTCTGACCATTGTTTTCTGGCCTCTCACATTAACAAGGCGCGTTGTCCCGCGGTATTGCTGTTCACTGGATGATCAACCCCCCCCCCCCCCCCCGCATCGTTCTCTGTGAACTGTCGGGACTGTAGTACATGAAAATCCATGGAAATCCGCCGTTTCTGAGACACTCAAACCACTCCATCTGTCACCAAAGATGGTCAAAATTATTTAGATCACATTTCTTCCCCAGTTTGATTTTTGATCTGAACAGCAACTGAACTTCCTGACAATATCTGCGTGCTTTTATGAATTGAGTTGTTGCCACGTGACTGGCTGATTAAATATTTGCATCAACGAGCAAGTGTACGTAATAAATGACCACTAAGTGTACGTTCCGTATTCTGTGGAATGCTGCACACCGCCATCTTCTCAGCGCCATAAGTTGGATATAGTTCGTTGGTACACAAGTACGTCCAGTTCGTCATGACTGGATGTACTGCTTTTCTCTGCATTTATCAGCGGATGTCCTGACTGCCTGTCGCGCCAGCTCCCTCAGAAACTGTGTTCTCGTGCCCAGGTGTCCACACTCTTGGGGGTGAAGAAGGAGACAGTCCAGAAGGCCCAGCTCTGAAAATGTAATCTCCGAGATATTTCTGGGACAGACGAAAGGTTGAAAGAAGGCTGAAAGGTTACGGGAAGAAGGCTGGGAACTGGAGTTGAGGAGGAGGGAAAAAAGGATCTGCCATGATTGAATGGCGGAGCAGTCTGGATAGGCCAGATGGCGTAATTCTGCTCCTATGTTTTACAGTCTTATTGTCTTATGGGTTAACCTCGATCTTGGCACCGGGTGAAAAGGAAAATCACTCATCAATGTAAAGTGAGGTCAGGCCACAGTGACAGAGAAGGAAGTGGCAGGGACGGAGGCCAATCTCAGCGTCCTAGTGTTTCTACCTCTTCCTGAGATGTATAGTTTATGTGCAATCTCTCAGTTTTATCTGCATTGTACAACCCCCAGAACTAGTTTCCAAATATGCCTAATATTTGGGAGGCTTGGATCATCTCAGCTGTTCAGTGATGTTGTCAACGATTTTGAACTGTTTCTTCTTTAGTTTTGTTTATGAATATATTCATAGTGCAATGCTGTAGATCCAGAGCTGGAAATGAATAAACAGTCGACGTTGCGGGCCGAGATCTTCTTTCAGAGATGGCAAGAAAGGGGAAAAACTCCAGAATTAAAAGACGGGGAAGCAGAGCGTAGGCAGAACTAGATAGTAGGTGATAGATGAAGCTCGGTAGGTGGGAAGGGTAGAGGATTGGCGAAGATGGAATCTGACAATGAGGAGAGTGGACCATGGGAGACAGTGAAGAAGTATGGGTACAAAAGAGAGGCGATAAGCAGATAATGAGGAGAGGTAAGAGGTGAGAGTGGGGAATAGAAGAGGAAAGGTGGAGGGGAAAACACCGGAAGACAAAATCGATGTTGGAGGTTACAGTCCCAAACTGTCTCCTGTAAAAATGGCATTTCCTTTTCTCAGATCCTTCATTGGCACCGTGACTGACCAGCGTAAAGGTTTCCTTCTCAGGACTTCAGAGATGTCCTCCTCCTTCAAAGAATGGGGTTTCCCGTCCTTCCGCCAGTGATATTGCCCTCACGCGCATCTACTCCATTTTCCAGACATCCATGCTCACCCCATCTTCTCGCCGCCTTAACAGGGTTAGAATTCCTCTAAATTGTGGGATCACTTAGTCGAGCACCTCTCCCCCTCCATTCGCTAAAAGCGCAAATTCCTGGTGGCTAGCCATTTTAATTCTTATCCCTATTCCCCTTCCGTTTCTGCAACATTTAGGCCACATTCAAGGCTGAGAAGCAATACCTCGTATTCCGTCCAGGTAGTCTAGACTCCAACCTGATGGCATGAACATTGAATCCTCTTTTGGTAAATGTTTTTCTCTCCCCCCCCCTTCCATTCCCAATTCTGAATTCTTACCTCCTACTCGCTTGTCTGTCACATACCCCTCGTGCCCCTCCTTCTTCCTTTTTACCCAATATGATCTCTCCCCTCCCATTAGATTCCCTTTTCTCCACCCTTTTTACGTTTCCCACCTATCTGGCTTTCCTTTTCACCTTCTAGGGAGTCCTCCTTCCATTCCCACCCCCACCATTTTAGAGTGCAATGTCATACTGTATATCCCGGACACATCCCTCCCCACCACCGATAAAATGCACAGCAGGCGCAATCTCGAGAATGCAACATCATTCTCGAAGATCCCCTCCATGCCTCCTCCTCACAACTACCATCGGGCAGGAGAATCAGAAGAATCCATGACAGCTCCTTCCCTTTAAATATTCGGCTCTTGAACCATCCGGTACAACCGTCATCATTGGAGCTCAGCAACAATTTGACCTCCGTGACTGTGCATTAAAACAGACTTCCTTTCCCACTAAATTGTGTTTCTTTACGTGTTAACTGAACATAATATATGTATAATAAATATTTTTCTTGTGAATGCAGCTTAACTGTAGCTTGGTGAATAAGATGCTGCTGAAAGTACAGTTTTATTGTGTCTATACATACACGGAATTCTGTAAATGACAATAAACTTGACGTTGATTGTGACATTGACTTTATCTTTGCACAGAAAGTGCTGGAGGAACTCAGAAGGTCAGGTCGAGACTGTTCTTCAGGACTGGGTGGGAAAGCGTGACGTGCCTGAATTAAAATGTGGGGGAGCTCGAAGGGTGGTAAGTGAGTGGGTGGGAAAGCTCAAGGGCTGGAGAAGAAAGAATCTAATCTGGAGCAGAGTGGACAATAGTCCAAAGGGAAAGAGGAGTGGACCCCGTGGGAAAGTAATCGGCATGTGAAAATAGGTAAAAGGTCAGCATGTGGAATAGAGGAAGTTGCAGGGTGGGAGACGTTAGTGTGGTGAATCATGGCCTTATGGTTTAAATGTATCACCATATATGATATTGATACCATCATGTTGGACGGAGAATAAAGTGTTGTTCTTTATCGCTGAGTTGGCCTCATCTTGGC
Source organism: Hemitrygon akajei (assembly GCF_048418815.1). Lineage (NCBI taxonomy): Eukaryota > Metazoa > Chordata > Chondrichthyes > Myliobatiformes > Dasyatidae > Hemitrygon > Hemitrygon akajei. Next base: position 95,029,355 of record NC_133129.1, on the reverse strand, counting down.
ACCAGTGAAGGACATGGATCGACACGTCGGAACGGGAATGGGAATGGGAATTAATATGCTTGACCACCAGTAAGACCCGATTGTTGCGGATGATGCGGAGTTTCTCGACGAAATGACCCTCCAGTCTGCGACGCGACTCGTAATGTAGAGGAGGATGCAACGGGAGAACTGGACACAATAGATTCCCCAGCAGATTCGCAGGTGATGTGCTGCCTTCCCTAGGAGGCGTGTTTGGGGCCCAGAGTGGAGGTCAAGTCAAAGTGAAAATACATATACAGTATATATAACTTTATACAACCTTGAGGTTTTTCTTCTTACAGGTAGCTACACTACAAGGAAACCCAACAAAACCCATTAAAACAAACGAAGACTATCAAATACCCAACGTGCAGAGGAAAAAAAGGAGAAAAAAACGTGAAAGCAATAAAAGTAAGCAAATAGCATTCAGAACTGAAGTTCACAAAACGGAGTTCACATTGTGATAGTTGCAGGCCAGAGCCACACTTCGGTGCAGAGATGAATAATCCTCGCGGAGTAACGAGCTGAAGTTCAGGGCGGAGCTGAGTAAACCTCCGGAGCAGCGTCCAGAAACGGCCCGTGTCTTGCCTCGGGCCCCTTTTCAATCTGGCCCGGCGCATAGGTCATCCAGACTTTGCACTCAGACCTGGGCCCTGCTGTTTCGATAGGCTCTCGGGCCGGTGCCCTGCCACCGCAATTCGGCCCGTACCCAAATCTTCCAATTCTGCTCAGAGGTTAAATCGATCAAACCTCGGGTCTCCCTTCGCTCTCAGGCCCGGGTCCGGGCCCTGCCTTGACGAAGGAGGTGTGTGGGCCATTGCGGCATTTAGTCCGCTTGCAATGATAAGTGCTTGGAGGGAGATCTGCGGCGATGGACGAATGGACAACGGAATCGCGGAAGGAGCATCCCTGAGAAAGACGGAGAGGGAGGGTTGGAAACAGATGAAACCGAGTGAACATACGAGTTAGTGGGGCAAGTACAGACAGAGATAATAGGCCTACCTGGATGATTCGGCTTGTGGATCTTGGGAAGGAGGCAGAAGCGAGCGAAATGGGGTAAGGGAACGATAAAACTAATTTGGCAGGGGTATGGGAAACGGAGACATAGTGCTGAAGATGAGGTTTCTGGTTTACAAACAGAGGCAATATGTAGTGGGGAGAGACTGCTGATAGGGCAAAATTTCAGTCAACAAGATGAGTTGCAATGTAAAAGGCGGACAAAATCGAAAAGGGTCAATACAGGACTGAATGTGTTATATCTGGATGCGCGTTGTATGCGGAATAAGGTAGATAAACTTGCAGCACAATTATTGATTGGCATGTGTGATGTTGTAGGCATCAGTGAATCATGACTGAAAGAATATTATTCCTGGGAACTTAAGGTCCAAGGATACACATTGTATCGAAAGGACACGCAGGAAGCCAGAGGGGGCAGCGTGGCTCTTTTGGTAAAAAATGAAATCAAATAATTAGAAAGAGGTGACATATGAACGGAAAGTGTTGAATCATTGTGGATAGAGCTAAGGAACTGCAAGAGTAAAGTGTCCCTGATGGGAGTTGCATACAGATCCCAAACAGTAATATGAATGCGGTCTACATTACAACGGGAAACAGCAATTGCATGTCAAAAGGGTAATGTTAAAGTAGTCATAACGGATTTTGGAATGCAGATAGATTGTGAAAATCAGGTTGCTGCTGGACTCCCAGAGGGGATTTTCACGAATAACTTCGAGAAGCCATTTTAGAGCAGCTCGTGGTTGAGCCCACTAGGGGCTCAGCTATTCTGCATTGGATGTTCTGAAATGTATCAGCATTGATTAGATAGCTTAAGGTAAAAGGACCCTTAGGGACCATTCAAAAACTGCAGATACCGGAAATCCAAACAACACTCACACAATGCTGGAGGAATTCAGTAGGCTACGTAGCATCTATGGAAAAGAGTACAGTCGAACTTTTGGGCCGACATCCTGCTGATGGACCAGATGGTGTACACCCCAGAGTTATGAAGGAAGTAGCTCAAGAGATTGTAGAGGCATTAGTAATGATCTCTCAGGAATCACTGGATTTACTGGAAAATTGCAAACGTCACTCCACTCTTCAAGAAGAGAGAGAGGCAGAAGAAAGGAAACTATAGGCCAGTTGAACTGACCTCAGTCGATGGGAAGATGTTGGAGTCAAATATTAAGGATGAAGTCTCAGGGTGTTTGGAGGTATAAGATAAAGTAAACGTAGTCAGCATGGTTTCCTCAAGGGAAAATCTTGCCTGGCAAATCTGATGGAATTCTTTGTAGAAATAACAAGTGGGATAGACAAAGGAGAATCGGTTGATGTTGTGTATTTGGATTTTCAGAAGTCCTTTTACAGATGCCACACACGAGGGTATTTAAAATGCTACAAGCCAATGATATTACAGGAAAAATTCTAGAATGGCTAAAGCAGTGGCTGATCGGTAGGAAGCAAAGAATGGGAATAAAGGGTGCCTTTTCTGATTGGCTGCCGGTTGACTAGTGATGTTCTACAGCGGTCTGTGTTGGGACCGATTCTTTTTGCGCGAAATGTCAATAATTGGGATGATAGCATTGATGGATTTGTTGTAATGTTTGCAGATGATGTGAAAATAGGTGGCAAAGCAGGTGGGTTTGAGGAAGTAAAATACTGAAGAACTTAGAAAGATTCAGAGAATGGACAAAGATGTGGCAGATGGAATACAGTGTCGGGAGGTGTATAATCATGTACTTTGGTAGAGGAAATAAAAGTGCTGACAAATTTTGAAATAGAAAGAAAATTCAAAAAATAAATTGAGGCAAAGGGATTTGGGAGTTCTTGTACAAGAATCTCAAACGGTTTAATTTGCAGGTTGGGTCTGTGGGGTGAGGAAGGCAAATGCAATGTTAGCATTCCTTTCAAGGGGACTAGAATATAAAAATACGGATGTTATGCTGAGAATTTATAAAGACTGGTGAGGCCTCACTTGGAGTATTGTGAGCAGTTTGGTACCGCTTATCTTAGAAAGGGTGTGCTGAATCTGGGGAGGGGTCAAAGGAGGTTCACGAAAATGATTCCAGGATTGAATGGATTGAAGAGCGTTTGGTGGCTCTAGGCCTGTATTCACGAGAATTCAGAAGAATGAGGATGTCCTATTTGAAGCCTATCGAATAGTGAAATGCCTTGATAGAGCGGATGTGGAGACGATATTTCCTATGGTGGGAGAGGCTAAGACCAGACAACACAGACTCAGAATACAAGGGCTCCTTTTAGAACGGAGATGAGCAGAATGTTTTTTTCAGCCAGAGAGTGACGAATTTGTGAAATTCTTTGCCATCTGCACATGTGGAAGCCAGGTTTTATGTGCATTTAAGTCAGAGGTTGATAGATTCTTGATTAGTCAGGGTATGAAGAGATACGGGGAGAAGGCAGGAGAATGGGGCTAAGAGGAAAGTCGGGTAAGCCATGAATAGACTCCATGGGCCAAATAGCCTAATTCTGCTCCTGTACCTTATGGTCTTATAAGTTTGGCAGCAGTGGTTGGGGCTTGTCCCGAGTGGATGAGATCAGTTATAGTGAGGGAGACATTTTTCTGATGGTGTAGAGTGGGGTAGGTATGAGGAGGTGACTGAGAGCTGTTGCCTAGCCTCAGCAGGGTAGAGGACTATGCCCCACACTAAAGCAGCACCGCCTATGTTTGTGGGTTTCATGGTATGGCTTGGATTGGTGCGGAGAAGTGGAGCGTTTGGAAAGAGTCAGGTTGGAGGAGGAGCGAGGGGCTCTGAAATCGAGATGGCTGATATCTCTTTGGCAATTAGAAATGGAAAGATCCAGAGCAGGACCTTGTGCCCGAGAAGAGGAGAGGAATGGAGACGGAAGAGGGGGTCATCAGCGCCGGGCGTGTCAAAGAAGTGTGCTCGGAGACGGAGGCGACAGAAGAAGAGTCGACGTCGATATGGGCGCGGAACTCACCAAGGACCTTGATGATGATATTGACTTTTTCTTTGAGTCGGGTATCTGTCGATGTCCGACCCAAAGCAGTGCAGCAGTCTCTCGGTATTGCACTGTGCCGGCTCGGGAATGGCTCGCCCTGAGACGCTTCAACACAAATTTGAGATGGTCAAGCTCCAAACATTGGATGAGCCCAAGTTAACATTTGAAAGTAACCCCCAAGAAGACAGTTGACGTCTGATCTTCACACAGTAAATTCGGGTCAGTGATCCATGACTGGCAAAAAATAATCAGTAATCTATTATTAGGATGATGATACAATGGGCTTGTAGGACTGGACGAGCAAGAACGCCCCAATGGGTTTTAAAGTGCGCCTTTGCTTCTGATTTTCTCCTTGGACAATTAAAAGTGGGTCAGTGGGCGAGCAATGGCGGATTGGCGGAGATGTCAAGTGATTCAGGAATTCGACTAGGTAGATTGGAGCGTGGCCTGTCTGTGTGTTCCCTCTGATGATTCTATCCACCATTCAGAACCCTCAAAGCCTGGAACGTTGGTTCAGGTGTCCTTGAGGACAGAAGAGCCTCTGCTGATTGGTTATTACAATAATATTTGAATATTTGAATAAACAATAGCGGAAGCGCACCCTTGAGGTGTTCAAAGTCACCAGATTATAATTGTTGGGGAGTAATTTCCTTATCTGTCATTGCAGTTTCTTCCTGGAGCCATGTTACAAGGGGCTGGATCTACATAAGCTGCTGTACCATCAATGGGGATGGGAGACCGTTCCGCCCATCAGTGCTTTTCCATCTGTTTGGAAAAGACGCACACATCGTCCCACAGCGAGGAAAGAGACGCAGGGTCAAAGATTCAAATGTTAATTTTATTATCAAAGTATTTACGCAGAATAAAACTCTGAGATTCGTCTTCAGATAGCCATAAAATAAAGAAAAAACTATAGAAGTCGTTAAGGCCCTCCACCCACTCGAAAAAGAAAAGAAAACAAAACTTGCAAAGCCCAACCCCCAACCTCTCCCTCGCACAAGAACTAATTGATCACCCACCCGGACACGGTAGATAAAACATCAAACTCCGAACCCCAAGCTCCCCCCACGCAAAAACACTGATAATAACATCAAACATCCAAACACTCCCTCACCCCAAAAATTAACACATCGCCCTCTTGCCATTCGGCAACAAGAAAGAAAAATAGGAAAATTGGAGGAGACCAATATCAGCGACAGTCCACTTCAGTAAGCACAGCTGTCACGAACGTTTGAAAACATTCTTCGTCAGTACCGAGGAGAGCAAGAGCTCGAACTCGGTCCTTCCGTAGAGCCTGCATTTACTGAGTTGCGACCTCTCGTGGGAAGAGACCTCCAGCCTGACGCGGCCACTCATGGGGATCGACCTGCGGCCCGAGAGCGGCCAGCGTGTGAGTGGGCCGGTGAAGGAGTGGAGCTTTGAGGTTTTGGCAGTTGGATTGTGCAATCAAGTCAATCAAGATTTGAATAGCTCGGACTCAGCAGAGAGCAGTTGATTGGGCAATCGAAAATTGAAAAGCTCAAACAAATAAAAAAAAGAGGTAGCTCAAGCAGAGCGGCCAGTGAAAGAGTGGAGCTTTGAGGCTTTGGCTCGAGAGGTTTCGGCGAGAAGAGGTCGAGGATGAGTTTGCTCCCAGTGAGGTAAGGCTGGGTAAGTTTCTTTAATTAATTTAATTAACGTAGGAGTTGGTAATGGAGGCAATAGATACGGCAGTCCAGTGCTCTAATTATAGGATATGGGAAGTCAGGACGAGCACAATTGTCTCTGATGACGACACCTGCAAAAGGTGCATCCAGCTGCAGCTCCTGTCAAACCGAGTTAGGGAACTGGAGCTGGATCTGGGTGAACTTTGGATCATTCTGGAGGCAGAGGCAGTAATAGATCAGAGTTTCAGGGAGACAGTCACCCCTAAAAGTCAGGAGACAGGTAACTGGGTGACTGTCAGGAGAGGGAAAGGGGAATAGACAGAAAGAGCAGAGCACCCCTGTGGCCGTTCCTACCAACAATAAGTATACTGTTGGTGGGGACGACCTACCAGGGACAAGTTGTAGTGGTCGCGTCTCAGGCACCAAGACTGGACCCTCAGCTCAGAAAGGAAAGAGGGAAAAGAGGAGCACTGTGGTGATAGGGACTCGATAGTTAGGGGGACAGATAAGAGCCTCTGTGAGATAGATCGAGAATCCCGGATGGCCTGTGGCCTCTTTAGTGCCAGGGTCCACGATATCTCGGATTGAGTTCCCGGTATTCTCCCTCAGGAGAGAGGGTGAGCAGCCAGATGCCGTGGTCCACGTGAGGACCAATGACATAGATAGGAGAAGGGACGAGGTCCTGACAAAGGAATATAGAGAGTAAGGAAAGAAGTTAAAAAGCAGGACCTCAAGTGTGGTAATCTCGGGATTGCTGCCTGTTCCATGAGACAGAGAGGGTAGGAACAGGAAGTAGCTGAAGTGTTGGTGCATGGGGCAGGGGTTCAGATTTCTAGATCATTGGGATCTCTTCTGGGATAATCTGGATAAGTGTGAGGTGATGCATTTTGGAAGGACAAACCAGAAGGCTGAGTACAGGATTAATGGTCAGTTACTTAAGAGTGTGGATGAACAGAGGAACCTTGGGGTTCAAATCCATACATCCCTCAAGGTCACTGCACAGGTTGATAGGTTAGTTAAGAAAGCCTATGGGATGCTAGGCTTCATTAATAGGGGGATTGAGTTCAAGAGTAGAGAGGTCATGTTGCAACTCTATTGTGGTCTCCTGTATTGTGTTCAGTTCTGGTCACCTCATTATAGGAAGGATGTGGAAGCTATGGAGAGGGTGCAGAGGGGATTTACCAGAATGTTGCCTGGATTGGAAAATAAGTCTTATGAGGCAGGGTTAGCAGAGCTGGGACTTTTCTCTTTGGAACGTAGAAGGATGAGAGCGGCCTTGATAGAGGTCTAAAAGGTTATGAGAGGCATAGATAAGGTGGAGAGCCAGTACCTGTTTCCCAGGGCACGAATAGCAAACACCAGAGGGCATATGTACAAAATTATGGGAGGGAAGTTTAGGGGAAATATCAGGGGTAAGTTTTTTACACAGAGGGTTGTGGGTGCCTGGAATGACTTGCCAGGGATGGTGGTAGAGGCTAAAACATTAGGGGTAATTAAGAGCCTCTTGGACAGGCACATGGATGAAAGAAAAATTGAGGGTTACGGGGTAGTGTGGGTTTAGGAGGAGAAGATGGCGGCGCGACGCAGCTCGCGCGGCCTCTCCAGAGAATGGATATCTGTTCCGTGTTAATTAGGGGATCCGTGCACAATCCTGATTTGATGGAGGCAGACATGGGAGCGTGGAGGAACATCTGGAGAAACTTCTGAAATGCCCGCTTCACTGCTGCTGCTACTGTGCGGTCCGGAATCTCCAGAGAAGAAGGCCTCTGAGACCTCGGCTTTGCTTGTTTCGGTGGCCGGGATGAGGTCGAAGGCACCCGGCAGAAGATGGCATTCGAGAGGCTATATCGGAGGGGCTGGTCGGAGGCTCGAAGTTTTCGGACGGACTCAGAGACTGCTGTCAGGAACTTCCGAGGCATTAATTGTCAGTGCCTGGAAATTTGCTGCCAGATGATCAGACTGTTGGAGTCGATCAGGACTTTGAGACTTTTTTAAAAACTGCGTCCATTGTCTGCGTCTATCGAATTACGGTATTGCTTTGCACTGCTGTAACTAATGTTATAATTATGTGGTTTTGTCAGTGTTGGTCTTGGTTTGTCCTTTTTTTATTTTGCGATATCACTCTGGAGGAACATTGTGTCATTTCTTAATGCATATGCATTTCTAAATGACAATAAACGAGGACTGAGTGTCCTCATAATCTAAAAAATAGTACTTTTTAAAGGAATATATGGGTCGGCACAACATCGAGGGCTGAAGGGCCTGTACTGTGCTGTAATATTCTAGCGTGACCCGACGCTGCTCCTTGAAATCCTGCCAGACCCATTAAGAGCGACCAACCACGCGGCCGCCTCCGCAATCGGTTCCACATTTCACTCTTTCTCCATTCTTCGACCGGTGAGTAATGAAGTGGATCATGACATCGACAACATCCGTCATCAAAGCTATGCCAGCTCCTCACAGCTATCATAGGGTAGGAGGTACAGAAGCTTGAAATCTCACAGCATCAGGTTGCAGAAGAGACACTTTCCTTTAACCTTTCGGTTCTTGAACCAACCGGCACAACTGTCATCACCAGAGTTCAACAACATTTTGACCACTATGATTTTGCACTAAAGTAGACTTCCCTTTCCACTGAATTGTGTTGGCTTTTTGTAATGACTGTATGTAATTTATGTTTAATAAATATTTTCTTTCTTGAGAATGCTGCTCATCTGATTCTTTGTGTGTGTAATGGTGCTGTAAGTTTTCATTGCAGCTGTACTTACAGGGCTTGTGCAGATGACAATAAACTCGCCTTTGACAGTGAAATTGAATTTATCTTTGAGTCAGCCTGGAGGGAGATTGTGTACCCTCTTGTTGCCAAGCCCACAGCTAATGTGCAGCTCACTGTAATTCTGCAGTGTGGTGATCTTGGAGGATTCTGAGGTCGTCCTGTCAGTGCAAGGTGTGAGCCCCTTCTGTGCCTATAGAGACCCTGGGGAGGTTAGTAGGGCTGGAGGCATTGGCTGCGTTTGGGCTGTTGCAGGGGAGGGAACCAGGAGAGGTGATTTGGTGAGGCTGTGGGTTTTACATCGGCTGTAGCGAGGGATGTTTGTATTCTCCATGCCGAACATGGAATTAGACAGACAGACTGCACTTATGGAAGTCAGACACACACACACACACACACACACACACACACACACACACACACACACACACACACACACACACACACACACACACACACACACACACACACACACACACACACACACACACACACACACACACCAGTGGGAGGTAATTCTGACAGGATGTGGGTGAGATGGGGAATTGTGCCGAAGATTCTGCCATTGTTCAGATGGAATAACAGAGCACAAAGGGACTTGGGAGTCCTTTGCAGGATTCTTTAAAGGTTAATTTGCAGGTTGAGTCTGTGGCATGGAAGTTTATGAATGTTAGTATTCATATAAACAGGACTGGAAAATAAAATAACTGATCAGTTAATAACTCATCAGGGGTGATAAATAAGTACATGGCCTGAGGTAGAAGGAGATGAGTTACTAAATTCAAACTTTCTGCATAATCACCCACAGAGTTGACCTGCATGTGCATGTAACGAGAGCTGTATAACTCATCTCCTCCTACCTTAGGCCACGAACCTATCAATCACCCATCTGTGGACACTTTCTGGAGGTCCAAGATCCATATGCTGCACAACTGCTGGACTGTGTGTAAATGTAGGAGGGGTCTATGTTGAAAAATAAATGTGCTAGGCTTTCTAAAATTGACTCCTTCTACCTTAGGCCACGAACTTATCAATCACCTGTCGCATGCTAGGAGCAATAGAATTGCAAGGAGAAAATTTGTCCTCTGGATGCCCAGAATGGTAATCAGTGTTCGAAGCCAAAACAGACAGGGGAGATCTTGAATGCATTCATTGCATTTGTATTTACTCGAGACGGATAGTGACTTGAGAAGTGAGGGAAATCGGCATCAATTTCATGGACCCTATATAGATTAGGACGTTTTTGCTATCCTGAAGCAAATCAGGGTGGATAAATCCCCAGGTCCTGACAAGGTGTCCCCTCAGGCCCTATTGGGGACAGATGCAGAAACTGCCGGGGACCTAGCAGAGATATTTAACACGACCTTAGCAACAGGGGAACTACCAGAGGATTGAAAGATAGCCAGTGTTGTAAATTACAGGCTGACATCAGTTGTAGGACAGCAATTGTAAGGTATCCTAAGGGATCGGATATATAAGTATTTGGATAAACATGGACTGAAGGATGCTCAGCATGGCTTAGTGCGTGGTCGGTCACTTCCAACCTATCTTAGAGTTTTCGAGGTAGTTACCAAGGAAGTTGATGAAGGCAAGGCAGTGGGTATTGTCTACATGGACTTTATTAAGCCATTTGACATGGCCCCCCGCATGCCCTCCATACCGATCATTTCAACACATCAGTGCATTGAGGTAGACAACTTCCCGAATGGGAGATTGGTCACAAAGGTTCTGTCCTTGGAATTCAAATAAATTTGATTAGATATTGGCTTTGTGGGAGAAGCCAGAGAGTGGTAGTAGATGGTTGTTTCTCGGACTGGAGGCCTGTGGCTAGTGGTGTGTTGCAGAGATCGGTTCTGGGTCCTTTGTTGTTTGTGTTCTAATGATCTGGATGATAATGTGGTTAAATGGATCCGCTAATTTGCGGATGGCACCAAAATTGGGGTGTAGTGGACAGTGAAGAAGGCTGTGGTGGCTTGCAGAGGGATCTGCATCAGTTGAAAAGACAGTTTGGAAAAGTGATTGATGAATTTAATGTAGACAATACGATGTTTGCACTTCTTTAGGACCATCCAGGGTAGGTCTTACACAGGGAACGGTAGAGTACTGAAGAGTGTGGTTGAACAAAAGTATCAGGGAACTCAGGTACATAATTAGTTGGAAGTGGTACCATGGGTAGATAGGGTCGTAAAGAAAGCCTTTGTCACATTGGCCTTCATCAATCAACGCATTGAGTGCAGAAGATGGGATGTTATATTGAAGGATTATACGACATTGATGAGGCCTAATTTGGAGTATTGTGTGCAGTTTTGGTCACCTACCTGCAGGAAAGATGTGTATTTGCGAGGGAAATGGTAGAGGTATACAAAATTATGAAGGGTATAGACAGGATAAATTCAAGCAGTCTTTTTTCACTGAGGTTGGGTGAGACTACAACCAGAGGTCATGGGTTAAGGGTGAAAGATGAGAAGTTTAAGAGGAACATGAGGGGAATCTTCTTCCGTCAGAGGGTTGTGAGAGTGTAGAATGAACAGCCAGCACAGGTGATGCATGCAAACTCGATTTCAACGTTTCAGAGAAGTTTGGATAGGTACGTGTATAGTAGGGGTATGGAGGGCTATTGTCCCGGTGCATGTCGATCGGAGTAGGCAATTTAAATGGTTTAGTAATGGTCTAGTTGCATAAGGCCCTGTTTTTGTGTTGTACTTCTCTATGACTCGTCTATTTACGAGTTTTTATATGTCCCTGAAGTATCTACTTTTACCACCACCACTGACAGGGCGTTCCACGCAGCCGCAACTCTCAGCGGCTCCAAAAACCTACCCTGACATCCACCCCTATCCTTTCTTCCAACACCTTAAAATTTTACCGCTTGTTATTCGTCTTTTCCCACCTGGCTATCCACCCAATATGTGCCTCTTAGCGTCGTGTACACCTCGATCAAGTCACATCTCATCCTGCTTGGCTCCAAAGAGAGAAAAAAGCAAGTCCCCTCAACCTATCATCATTAGACATGCTCTCTAGTACGGGTAGCATTCCGGTAAATCTCCTCTGCGCCTGCTCGAAAGCTTTCTAATGAGGCAACTAGAACAGCACACCATTCCAACAGTGATCTAACCTGGATTTTATGGAGCTGTAACATTACCTCACGGCTCTTGAACTCAAGTTTCCAGACTAATGAAGGGCTACACACAATACGCCTTCTTAACCACCCTATCAGGCAGCCCAGCGATGTTAAAGTTTGTGAACTTGCAGCTCATGTCTCCAACATTTATTTCCAAATTGTGCCCAGATATTGCAAAAATCGAGGGATCGAACTCCGATCCCGGTGAATCGCCACTTCTCACGGGCACGCAATCACAAAAACAGCCATCTTCCGTCACGCTCCGTCCCCTATCACTGCCTTCACCTTAGGTCCGTCCATCTCGCCGAAAGTCTGGTCTTTGATTCCCTCGGATGATCTTGCCATGGTCTTTACTTTCTCTGGAGGTTACGAAGGTTCGGCTTATCATCGAACGTTCTTACAGACTTTTTGAGATACACTGCTGAATGTGTTGCGACTTGTTCCATCTTGAGCAGGGACCTAAGTTGCTGCAGGGAACAGTGGCTCTGCCGAATACGTCACTGGCACATCCACCCCTCAGTAATATTTGCAGTAGGCAACGGCAATGATACAATTCACACCAAGTGCTCCATATCAGTATCATTGATCCGGGCGTTTGGCGTACTGACGGCTGAAGTTTCAGACGACGAGCTTCGAGAACAGCTACTTGCAATAAGACAGCTGGCTCTTGAGCCAACGGGCACAACCCTAATCAGTACCTCAACAGACAAACACTCTGACGATCCTGCACTACAATGAACTTCTTTTTTTTCTTCTTCTAATCGCGGTGCTCCTTGTAAAATTGAAGACCCCGCTCCTGAAGCCTGGGATACTTCCAGAATGACACGTTGTTTGCGGCATAGTCTCTCGATCTTCCTCTCCTCGAGTTGAGAGGATCTGACGCCGTCGCTCGTAGAACATTCTATTTCTCCTGATCCCCAATCACAACCCTCCATAGACGGGGTCACCTCAGGATTTTTTTACACGTTCTGCACAGTGTCCTGACTCTCCCCTACTCGGTGGGGACTGGGTCACATCTCCACCCCGTGCGTCCCCCAGCCTCTCACACACTGTCTCTCGCCTCGCCCTCGGCTCCTGTCTCGAAGACACTGGTTTGGACCCCAAACTCACAGGAGAATCGTTGATTCCCACAGAGACAATAGTTACTCGGGGATTCAGAGGCAGAGCCACGGCTCCATCCCGGTGGTGCGGTCAGCGCTGGTTCTCGGACGGCTGCCAGTGGTGAAGTGGAACCCGGTTTCAGGTACCCGCATTCTCTGTCGTTGCAGGTCCCTGTCGGGCTGGATGACTCACGTCGGCCTTCCGTTGGACTTGGTGTACAGTTGGTGACTAGGGTCCGTCCATAGTCCAGCACCATTCAGGGTTCTGAATGATGGCTGCAGACTTCATTATACCCTATCCTCCTTAACCCAAGGCTCCAACAGCTGTGATTCTCAGCATGCCTGGACCATCCATCCCCCTTATGCCCCTTCTGAACATGGGAACAGGATTAGACCACTCGGCCTTTTAAAGCTGCCACAGCTCTTATTGTGAATTCAGCTGATGTACTCCATACATCAGATGATCTCCCCTTCCTGCCAGTTACCAGAAGCCATAGTATTCCTGTGTTCAAAGATCGATCTCCTTCCCGTCTGCAACAACCTCTCCCCCACCAGGCAATCTCAGCTTCAGGGTCAAGAATTGCAGAGAAGCATCAACTTCTGGAGCTGGATGACCTCCGGATCATTCGGGAGAATGAGGAGTTTATAGATAGTACCTACAGGGAGGCAGTTTCGCCGAAGGAGCAACACACAGGTAATTGGGTTACCGTCAGGCAGGGGAAGGGGAAAGGGCAGGCAGAGCAGGGACCGATTTGGATACTGTTGGGGGGATGACTTACCTGGGACAAGCTGTGGAAGCCGGATCTCTGGCACTGAGTCTGGTTCTGCAGTGCAGAAAGGTGGAGGGAAGAAGAGGAGAGCGGTAGTGATCGGGGACTCGATAGTTATAGGTACAGACAGGAGGTTCTGTGTTCGTGACAGAGACTCCCAGATGATTTGTTGCCTCCTGGGTGCCAAGGTCAGGGATGTCTGTGATCGCGTGCACAGCATTCTGAAGTGGGAGGGTGAGCAGCCAGATGTCATGGTACACATCGGTACCAATGACATAGGAAGGAAGAGTGAGGAGGTCTTGAAGAGTGAGTATAGAGAGCTTGGTAGGAAGTTAAAAAGCAGGACCTCGAGAGAGGTAATCTCAGGATTGCTACATGTGCCACATGCCAGTGAGGGTAAGAATAGGATGCTCTGGAGGATGAACACATGGCTGAGGAACTGGTGTAGGGGGCAGGGTTTCAGATTTCAGGATCATTGGGACCTCTTCTGGGTCAGGTGGGACCTGTACAAGACAGATGGGTTACATCTGAACTGTAGGGGGACCAATATACTTGCAGGGAAGTTTGTTAGTGCTATTGGGGGGGGGGGGGTGGTTAAACGAGATTTGCAGGGGTTGGGAACCAGAGTGTCAGAGCAGATAGTGGAGCGGGGGTAAAAATAAATGATGTTAAAGTTTCATGCAAAGTCACAAATAGTAAGGTTCTGTGTGGTGGTAATAATCTTCTGAGGTGTGTATATTTCAATGCGAAGAGTATTGTGGGAAAGGTAGATGAGCTGAGGGCCTGGATTGACACGTGGAATTATGACATCATAGCAATTACTGAAACTTGGCTACAGGAGGGGCAGGACTGGCAGCTCAATGTTCCAGGGTTCCGATATTTCAGACGTATTAGAGGCAGAGAGATGAAGGGTGGGGGGGGGGGTGTTGCATTGCTAGTCAGGGAAAATGTTACAGCAGTGCTCAGGCAGGACAGATTAGAGGGCTTGTCTACTGAGACCATATGGGTGGAGCTGAGAAACAGGAAAGGTATGACCACATTAATGGGGTTGTATTATAGACCACCCAATAGTCAGCGAGAATTGGAGGAGCAGACCTGAAGAGAGTTAGCAGACAACTGCAGAAAACATGAAATTGTGATAGTGGGGGATTTTAATTTTCCACGTACTGATTGGGACTCCCAGACTGTTAAAGGTCTAGACAGATTAGAGTTTGTAAAATGTGTTCAGGAAAGTTTTCTAAATCAATATATAGAGGTACCAACTAGACAGCTTTTAATGGCTGAAGTCACTTAGATCATATCGCATCCCCATTTTGATGTTTGATCTGTAATAATAAAATTCCTGAGCATATCTGCATGCTTTTATGTATTGAGTTGATTGGCTAATTAAGTATTTGTATTAATGAGCAAGTGTACAAGTGCAGATAATAAAGAGGTCTCCAAGTGCATGTTCTATGTTCTGTTGAGGGCTGCACATCATCATCTTCTCAGCGCCCCAGAGATGGTTGTAGACCACTGTTCCTCAGGTACATCCAGTTCATCATCAATAGATGGACAACTGTCACATGCGGATGTCCTGACCACCTGTCACACCATCCTAATCCGTTAAGTTCCCACTCAAAAATCCGTGTTCTCGTTAGCAGGTGGCCACACTAGGAGGGCGAAGAAGGAGACAGTCCAGGAGATCCAACTCTGAGAATGAAGTCTCCCAGATGTTTCTGGGACAGTCGAGCTAACCTTGGTCTTGGCATGGGTTGAAACGAAAGATCACTCATCAATGTACATTGAGATCACGTCACAGTGACAGAGATGGAAATGGCAGGTACGGAGGCCAATCTTTGAGTCCTATGTAATACAAACCCCAGAGCTAGTTTCCAAATATGCAGGATATTTTGAAGGCTTGTATCACTCCAACTGTTCCGTGATGTAGGCAACTATTTTGAACTGTTTCTTTAGTTTTGTTTATAAATATGTTAATAGTGCAATGTCATAACCACATTAGATTCTGTGGATGCTGGAAACCCTGAGCTGGAAATGACTAAATGTTCGATACTTCAGTCTGAGACCCTTTTTCGGGAATGGGAAGAAAGTGGGAAGACCCTAGAATAAAAGGATGGGGGAGCATAAGCAGGAATAGCTAATAGGCGATAGGTGAAGCCTGGTGATGGGAAAGGTTGGAGAAGATGGAACCTGATTGGAGAGGAGAGTGGACCATGGGAGACAGGGAAGAAGCAGGTATGTGATAGGGAGATGAGGAGGAGAGTTAAGAGGCCAGAGTGGGGTATAGAAGAGGGAAGGGGAGGGGGAGGCTAATACCGGAAAGAGAAATCAATGTTTATGCTATCACACTGGAAGTTATAGTCCTACCCTTCTGCCTATAAAAATGACATTCCCTTATTTCAGATCCTTTTTCAGCACTGCATCTGTTCCCAGGATGAAGCTTCCCTTTCCCAGACATCAGAGGTGTCTTTCTTCTTCAAAGAACGGGATTCCACCCCCCTACACAATTGAAGTTGCCTTCACCCACATCTACTCCATTTTCAGGACACCCATGCTCATGCCATCTTCCCTTGTCACGATTCCATTGTCCACTTGCCCTTCACCAAGTGATCTCCCTCCTGGTAATTATAATCGCAAGCAGAACAAGTCCCACACCTCCCCTTCACGTCCTCCTTCACTGCCATTCAGGGCCCCAAACAATCATAGAACATAGAAACATAGAAAACCTACAGCACAATACAGGCACTTTGGCCCACAAAGCTGTGCCAAACATATCCTTATCTTAGAAATTACCTAGGGTTTCCCATCACCCTCTATTTTTCTGAGCTCCATGTACCTGTCCAGCAGTCTCTTAAAAGACCCTATCGTATCCGCCTGCACCACTGTAGCCGGCAGCCCATTCCACACACTCACCACTCTCTACGTAATAAACTTACCCATGACATTTCCTCTGTACCTGCTTCCAAGCACCTTAAAACTGTGCCCTCTTGTGTTAGCCATTTCTGCCCTGGGAAAAAGCCTCTGACTATCCACATGATCAATACCTCTCATCATCTTATACACCTCAATCAGGTCAGCTCTCATCCTTCGTCACTCCA
The DNA here is from genome assembly GCF_048418815.1 of Hemitrygon akajei. NCBI lineage: Eukaryota > Metazoa > Chordata > Chondrichthyes > Myliobatiformes > Dasyatidae > Hemitrygon > Hemitrygon akajei. Next base: position 95,012,851 of record NC_133129.1, on the reverse strand, counting down.
AGGAAAAAGGGCTGAGTTCACTCAACCTATTCTCATAAAGCATGCTCCCCAATCCAGGCCACATCCTTGTAAATCTCCTCTGCATTCTTTCTATGGTTCCACATCCTTCCTATATAGTGAGGCAACCAGAACTGAGCACAATACTCCAAGTGGAGTCTGACCAGGGTCCCATATAGCTGCAACATTACTTTTCGGCTCTTAAACTCAATCCCACGATTAATGGAGGTCAATGCACCGTAAGCTTTCTTAACCACAGAGTCAAGCTGCGCAGCAGCTCTGAGTGTCCTGTGGCTTTGGATCCCCAAGATCCCTGTGGTCCTCCATACTGTCAAGAGTCTTATCATTAATATTATATTCTGTCATCATATTTCACCTACCAAAATGAACCACCTCACACTTATCTGGGTTGAACTCCATCGGCCCAGTTTTGCATCCTATCAATGTCCCACTGTAACCTTTTTACAGCCCTCCACACTATCCACAACACCTCCAACCTTTGTCTCATCAGCAAATTTACTAACCCATTATGTCTTCATCAAGGTCATTTATAAAGATCACGAAGAGTTGGTATCCCAGAACAGATCCCCGAGGCACACCACTGGTGACTGACCTCCCTGCAGAATATGACCCATCTACAACCACTCATTGCCTTCTGTGGGCAAACCAGTTCTGGATCCACAAAGCAATGTCCCTTTGGATTCCATGCCTCCTTACTTGCTCAATAAGCCTTGTATGGGGTACCTTGTCAAATGCCTTGCTAAAATCCATATACATTACACCTACTGCTCTACTTTCATCAATGTGTTTAATCACATCCTCAAAAAATTCATTCAGGCTCATAAGGCATGACCTGCCTTTTACAAAGCCATGCTGACTATTCCTAATCATATTATTACTCTCCAAATGTTCATAAATCCTGCCTCTCAGGATCTTCTCCATCAACTTACCAACCACTGAAGTAAGTCCTTGCAGATGAGGTGACACTTCAGCTGCAAGCCTGTTAGGGTCATCTACTGTATCCAGTGCTTCCAATGTGGCTTCCTGTATATCGGTGAGACCCGACGTAGACTGGGAGACCGCTTTGCCACAAATTCTGGATTGGATTGAGATCTGGACTTAGACTTGGCCACTCAACAACATTAACTTTGTTGTTTTTAAGCCACGCTTAGCTTTATGGTTGTGGTCATTGTCTTGCTGGAAAATAGATGTTCATTCAAATCGCAGTTCTCTTGTATATGGTATTAGGGTTTCCTCCAGGACATCCCTGTATTTTGCTGCATTATCCTCTACCCCCTTCCTTCTAACTACTGAAAAAGGGTTTTGCCTGAAATGTCAACTATCTTTTCATTTTCATTGATGCTGCCTGACCTGCTGAGTTCCTCCAGCATTTTGTATGCATTGCTTTATAGCTATTATGTAGTCATTGGGTCATATGGCGGATCCAGGAAGGATAGCACCTCTGGTGTATGGGGCTTGTCATGTCCATTCTGGGACAGCTCACTCAGCTTTGGTCCCCACTGGACAACCAGTTCTCACCTGTGGCTCCAAGTAGTTTTGACCACATTGACCACATCCCAGTACACTGCTTTAACAGGTGGGATAAAGCAGGTGAGTTAGGGACATGCCTGGCCCAGTATGCACAGCCAGCTCCGGTGGTCTGGGAGCATGAGATTTACTGTGAGATCCAATGGCCAGGGAGGTGGTACTGCAATGCTCCATGGAGAACGAAGGGTGTGACAAGTCACAGAAGATGTCATCTTCGTTCCCTGCAACCAAGGAAGACCCCGGTTTGTGACGCTTGTTGTGACACTGGAGATGGACTTCTGAGGTCGAGAGACTGGAACTGCCCCAGTGCAATGGCTTTTCCACTTAAAATACTCACCCCACAGATCTCCTGTCATTATCGGACACAATGGACCACCACCACGTAATTTAGTCACTAATTGGAATTTAGCCATCACAGACATACCGGCATTTATTGCCCATCCCTTAACTTCCCCTTGACAAGGTGGGGTTGGGGGAATGACATGCTTTCATGAGCCACTACAGTCCTTCTGGTGAAGGAGATGGAGTCATACAGCATGGAAACAGGCCATTCAGCCCATTTGTGTCTTCCTGAACAAGATTCCATCCAAGCACAGCATTTAGTCTCTAAGTCTTCCCAACCTGTGTACCTGTCCAACTGCCTTTTAAAAGTTGTTATTGTATCTGCCTCAGCCACTTCCTCGGGCAGCTTGCTTGACAAACAAACCACCCAATAGTTGCCCTCCAAGTTTGTATTAAATCTTCCCCATGTCACCTTAAACCTATGCCCTCTAGTTCTTGATTCACAACTCCTAGGAAAATAACAGTGTGCATTCACCCCATTCATGCCTCTCATGATGTTATAGACCTCAATAAGGGCACCTCTAATTTTTCTACATTCCAGTTAAAAAGAAGTCCTAGCTTGTCCATTGTCTCCCTTTAACTCAGTCCACTGAGTACTGCAACAACCTTGTAAGTCTTTTTTACATTGAGATATGGTGGTGTCCTCCAAGAGAACCGTACCTTGCCATGGTTTGGACTCTTACATGCTTCAATGACCCGGAGAGCTATGTTGGCTGGACTCAGGACTTCATGCTTTGGCTCTTGGTTGTGTCACCCATGCCAAACAGGTCAAAGGGTAGAGGCCAGAGTGGTCAATCACTCCACCAGGTTCAGGGATTCAGCTCAGAACTAAAAGCCCTGATTGGTCAATCTGTTAAGGAAATGACAACAAAGAATCCTTCTAGATCGGAGTGGTTAAGGGCAGACAGAGATGAAGAACCTTTATTGTTACCCCAATAAATGTTGGGGTACAGGGATTAAGGGCAATAAGTAGAGTGGTGTATTGCTGACTTGTGCCTCGTAGATAATGGAAAGGTCTTGAGGTTTCAGGAGTGGAGACACTCACTGCAGAACCCCAGACTCCCATGATACTGATACTGATATGGCTGCTCCAGTTGGCTCTGATCAATGGTGACGCCAAGATTTAGTCGATGGAGGGGCCAACACATAAGTACCATCACAAAGAAGGCATGAAAGTGTTTCAACGTACTTAGAAATTGGTGTAGATTCAACCTTATCATTTAAAACTCTGAAAAACTTCTATATATGCACAGTGCTGAATATCCTGACTGGTTGCATCATGGCCTGGTATGAATACACTAATGTCTAGGAATGGAACCCTCTACATACAGAAAGTGGTGGATACAGTCCAGTCCATCACAGGCAAAACCTTCCCCACCATGGAGGACACCTACAGGGAGAAAGCAAGAAAGCAGCATCCATCACCAAGGAGCCCCCACCACCCAGGCCATGCCCTCTTCTCAGGAAGCAGGTAAAGGAACCTTAGATCCCACACCACCAGGTTCAGGAAAAATTAATACTCCTCGACCATCAGGCTCCTGAGCCAGTGTGGATAACTTTACTCACCACAACTCTGGACTGATTCCACAGCAAAGAGAACATCAGCAGATGATGGAAATCTGAGCAGTACACACAGAATGTTGGAGGAAGCCAGGCAGCCTGCTGAGCACAGTTGACATTTCAGGTCGAAACCCTCCTGCAGGATCCAAACATTTGGATTTGGCCTGAAATGTCACGTGCTCTCTTTTCCATAGATGCTGCCTAGCCTGCTGAGTTCCTCCAGCATTTTGTGTATGTTCCACAACCTACAGACTCACTTTCAAGGACCTTACAACTCATGTTCCCAGTGTTATTTATTTATTGGCTTACTTATATATCTATCTGTCTATCTCTCTATTTATTTGCACAATTTCTCTGCACGTTGATTGTCTGTCAGTCTTTGATTGTGTAGATTCTCAAAAACTCTATTTTTTTTCCTGTAAATGCCTGCAAAAGAATGACTCCCAAAGTAGTAGATGGTGACATGTACAGAATATAATAAATTTACTTTGACTTTGCCCACTCCTGGTGGAGAAAAAGCTTTGGGGATGGTCAATGGGATTCTTGTGTTAGGACTACACACAAGCCCTGTGGACTGGGCTGTGAACTTTAGGCTTCACTGTACCTGGGTACTGGTGTTTGTGTACTCTCCATTGTGCATCAATAGAAGTTTGTCAAAGCTTTAGATGACATGCCGCACCTTTGCAAACATCTAAGTAGAGGCGCTGTCCTTCCTTCTCTGTGGTGGCACAACGAAGGCATGACGTGGATGTCCAGACATTCCCAAGGAGTTGGTCGGTATGTTGTGATTCTTCAAGGAAGCTTTGAACTCATCCTTAAATGTTTCCCTCCATCTCATGCTGACGAGAAGGGGAGAAGAGAGAATGTCCAGGGTGGGAGGGGTCCTTGATTATGTTGCCTCTACTTTTATTTGAATAAGTTCTCACAATCATTTGAATACCGACTGACATGATGAAATTATGTTTCCTCACATCTGCTGAGTGTCAACCCCACCCTTCCCAACGGTGGCAGCCTTGGGCCAGAGAGCTCGATTCTTTAAGGCCAGACTCTGCTGGCTGGAGTCATCAGTCCTCACGAGTCCCCTTCCCCTTTCGGTCACTTTGTACGATTTTACTAACTCTCTCAAAAGTTTTCTGAATTGAACCCACGAACACTACCACACTGTTTTTTTCCCCTTTTTTGCACTACTTATTTAATATAACTTTGTAAATATATGTATTTCTTACTGTAATTTGCAGTTATTTTAATTATGTATTGCAATGTACTGCTGCTGCATAATAACAAATTTCACAACATAGGCTGGTGATATTAAACCTGGTTCTGATTCTGAGGTGAGAAAGTGTGCGTAGTAAGGCTGTATTTTTGTGGACACAGTTTGCTACCTCCTCACCCTCACCAACAAAATACCTCATTTGATTGTGCGGTCTTCACAATGACTACCGGTATTTATTTTAGGGACCTGAATAAACCCTGTTCTTTGTCAGTGGAAAAGAACCCTTGCTTGTCAACACCAGTACAGGCAAACAAAGAGCTTTGGGTGTGTCAGCATTTTGTAGCTCTCTTTAATAATTAAGAATCCGGACAAAATAATTTCCAAAGACTTCCGGGGATGATTTCAGATTTAACGTCATGGAGTCGCAGAAAGATACGGGGAGAAACAGGCCCTTTCAGCACACTGAATCGGTGCTGACCACCTAATCCTCCCCTCACTGCTGCTATGCTCCAATTGACTCTCCCAGGCACCACCTCACATCCAGATGCCAGCTTATGACAAGAAACTAACCCATCGACCGCACATATCGTTGGGATGTGGGAGTACTCGGGGGAACCTATGTGATCACAGGGAGAACGTGCAAACTCTGCACACACACGCGCAAGAAGAAACAAGAAATTCAGAGAAAGAGAGAGAGAGAGAGACACACACACACACACACACACACACACACACACACACACACACACACACACACACACACACACACACACACACACACACACACACACCAACAAAAGTGTAAAACACATACACATGCATATAGACGCACAGACACAGACACTCATAGACATAAAGAGACGCAGATACAGATACACACACACATACGCACAGATACAGATACACACACACATACGCATAGATACAGATACACACACACATACGCACAGATACAGATACACACACAGGCGCAATGCCAGAGGTGGGATTGAACCCTGGTATCTGGAGTTTTAGACAGGGTCACTACCAGCCATGAGAAAAGGACACTTCTCAGGAATCATGCCAGTGAAACCACAAAGACATAAAGGGGGAAATAGACCTCCTCAACATCTCTTTGGTTCCGCAGTTAAAACTTTGTTTTGCAGAAGTTACTGAACAGCAGCTGGTTCCTGATGCAACACTCAGTTTTCCTTTGGTCTATTTCTGTGCGGGCAAAGCTGAAGAGTCAGTGCCACTGCCTCCCACGATCAGGGGTGTGTGTGTGTGTGTGTGTGTGTGTGTGTGTGTGTGTGTGTGTGTGTGTGTGTGTGTGTGTGTGTGTGTGTGTGTGTGTGTGTGTGTGTGTGTGTGTGTGTGTGTGTGTGTGTGTGTGTGTGTGTGTGTGTACACCCTGTGACTGCTTGTGTTTGTCAGGTGTCCCAGTAGTTTTCTGCCACATTCCAATGATGTGTGGATTGGTGGATTAATTGGCCACTGTAAATTATCCCTCCTCTCCTATCAAATTCTTTCATCTTCATCCCTTTATCTCTTCCACCTATCACATCCCAGCATTCAAAGATTCAAAGTACCTTCATTATCACAGTATGTAAGACCATAAGACATAGGAGCAGAGAAAGGTTATTTGGCCCATCAAGTCTCCTATGCCATTCAATCAGAGCTGATCCTCTTTTCCCTTCCTCAGCCCCACTCCCCGTCCTGCTGCCCATAAGTTTTGATGCCATGTCCAATCACGAACCTATCAAACTCTGCCTTAAATACACCCAAAGTCCTGGCCTTCACAGCTGCCTGTGGCAACAGGTTCCACAAATTCACCTCCTTATAGCTTAAGAAATTTCTCCATATCTCTGTTTTAAATGGACACTGCTCTATCCTGAGGCTGCACCCTCTTGTCCTAGTCTCTTCACCATGGGAAACATCCTTTCCACATTTACTGTGTTTCAGCCTTTCAACATTTGAAAGGTTTCAATGAGAACCCCCCCCCCCCCCCACCATCCTCCTGAATTCCAGCAAGTAACAGACCCAGAGGCATCAAACGTTCCTCGTATGTTATCCCTTTCATTCCCGGAAACATCCTTGTGAACCGCCTCTGAACTCTCTCCAATGCCAGCACATCTTTTCTGAGATGAGGGGCCCAAAACTGTTCACAATACTCAAGGTGAGGCCTCACCAATGCCTTATAAAGCCTCAGCATCACATCCCTGCTTTTGTATGCTAGACCTCTTGAAATGAATGCGAACATTGCATTTGCCTTCCTCGCCACTGACTCAACCTGCAAGCTAACCTTTTTTGGACATTTTCCCCCTTGTGAAAATAGTCTGCATAATTATTTCTACTACCAAGGTATTTGTCACTTTCTTGCCCATTCTCCTAACTGGTGTAAGCTCTTCTGCAGCCTACTTCTTTCCTGCAATCTCTGTATCATCTGCAAACTTGGCAACAAAGTCCCCTATTCCATCATCTAAATCATTGATATACAGCATAAGAAGAAGCAATCCCAACATCGACATCTGAAGAACACTCTAGTCACTGGCAGCCAACTAGAAATGGACTCTTTTATTCCCACTTGCTGCCTCCTGCCGATCGACCAATGCTCTAACCATGCCAGTAATCTGTCTGTAATAGAATGGGCTGCATGCAGTACACACCTCTGAGATTCATCTCCCCAAAACAAAGAAAACCATGGAACCCATTCAAAGCAACAAACTATGGTACTATGAGGAGAATATTCCATTAGGGTGGCAGGGTGGAGTTACGTCTCTTCCAAAGGAGGTGTAAGGCTTTCCTTCCCTCTGCTAGCCTGCAGGTCACACTTGGGCAAGGTGTAGCATCTGCTTAGACCCCTCCCCCCACACCCTGATCAACATCACTTGAAGCCATGGAAACAGCTGGAGCAGATCACAAGTCCTGGTTATGTGACCACTAATGCCAGGCAGACAATCTCTGTAGAGTATTGATGATGGCTGGGGGTCACCCGTCTTGTAAAGACACTGCCTAGAGGAAGGCAATGGCAAACCACTTCTGTAGAATTTGCCAAGAACAACCAGGGTCATGGATGAGACCACGATCACCCACATCATACGACACGGCACAGAATGATGATGACAAAGAGGAGAATAGTTCCCAGGGAAGTTGGTGGTGGGGGTGCAAATGGGATGAATCTGAGAGCCAGCATGAGCTGATAGGACAAGACGTATCAGTTGGTAGGTTAATTGGTCATTGTAAGTTCTCCTGTGATTAGGCTAGGATTAAATAAGGGATGGCTGGGTGGTGTGGCTCGAAGGGCCAGAGTGTCCTACTCCACACTCTATCCTAATAAATAAATAAACAAAGCAGAGTAGTACATATAACATACACTGAACATGATAACTAGTGAAGGGGAGGATAAAATCTACTGATGAATCACACATCAATAACAAACTAAAGTGCATAAATTAAATATTGTAAGGTACAGAACAGATTTGCCAGGGGCACTTCTAATGCGATGTGGCAGGGAGTTCAGAAACCTAATGGCCTGAGGGAAGAAAGTGTTTCCCATCCTGAGCACTCTTGTTTTTATGCATCATCTTCCTGATGGTAGAAAGTCAAAGAGGATGCTGGATGGATGGATGGGATCCTTGATAATTCTAAGGGCCCTGCGTATGCAGCACATCTGATAAATGTCCCCGATGGGTGTCAGGGAGACCCCCTATGATCCTCTCAGCTGTGTTCACAGTGTTTTGTAGGCGCTTCCAGTCCGAAGCTCGGCTGTTCTCATTCCAGATGGAGATGCAGCTTGTCAAGACACTGTCAGTAGTGCTCCTGTAAAATGCAGTTAAGGTGAGGTGGGCAGCCTCACTTGCCTCAATCTTCTTGGGACATGGAGGTGTTGCTGTGCTTTCTTGTTCAGGAGAGGAACTTAGGCATGTAAATGCGCACACACACACACACACACACACACACACTTACACTCAGAGACATATATACACACACACACTCTCTCTCTCTCTCTCTCACACACTCACACACACACTCACAGACATATACACACACACAGACATATACTCATACATAAACACACACACACACAGACGCACACACACACAGACACACACACATTCACAGACATATACACACACAGACACACACACACACTCACAGACATATACACACAGACAAATACTCATACATAAACACACACACACACACACACACACACACACACACACACACACACACACACACACACACACACACACACACACACACACACACACACACACACACACACACACACACCTCTCTCTCCGGAGTGCACTGCCTGCTGACTGGGTCACCCCATGGAGGGGAGAACGTTGAAGCTTCTGGCCCTGCTGCCTCTCTGAGCCGTGGTCATGGTCGGGGCAGCAGTGGATGTTGAGCCAAGAGCAAGTGAACACTACGGAACTGGTTCGGTAACCTGTGTCAGTGGGAACATTGTTGAATCAGATTAGACACTTTCTTCCCAGTGGCCTAGAGCATCAAACAATCATCAACAGATGGGTGACATGGGGAATGCTGAGGATGTCCTGCACCACCCACATACCAATCCGTGTCACCCAGGGAGAGGTTGGGCCTACGTGTATTATGTGGTCACAATTTCAAATTCCAACGTTCAAGGTACATTTATTATCAAAGTTTACATACATTATACAACCTAACAAGCAGCCATGAAACAAAGAAACCCAAAAGAATTCATAAAAAAGAGTGTCAAACAACCTAATCTTGCATTAACCCCAGGATGCTGAAAGGTTAGAGCAACAGTCCTCAGTCCTGATGAAGGGTCATTTCCATAGAGGCTGCCTGATCAGATGAGTTGCTCCTGCATCTTGGGCTTGTTGCTCTGGATTTCCAGCCTCTGCAGAATCTCTTCTGTTTATGTTACCTGGGATCTGAGGAATGACAGGTGAGGCTGGTTTTGTTTTCCCTGCAGTGAAGAAGGCTAAGGGCTGTATAACATTAACATAGGCTTAGTTGGAGTAACAGGGTTGAGATAAGTCTCTACCAAAGGAGGTGTGAAGCACTCCTTCCCTCCGCTAGCCTGCAGGTCACCCTTGGGCAAGGTGTAGCACCTGTTTAACCCCCTGATCAGGGTCATGTGAAGCCATGGGACCAGGTGGTGGATGAGCAGCCGGTGTGTATCACAAGTCCTGGTTGTGCGACCACTGACACCAGGCAGACAATCTCTGGAGAGTATTGATAATGGCTGGGGTCACCTGCCTTGTAAAGACACTGTCCAGAGGAAGGCAATGGCAAATGACTTCTGCAGAAAATATTTGCCAAGAACAATCATGGTCATGGAAAGGCCGTGATCGCTCACGTCATACAACACGGCTCGTAATGAATAAATGATCTCTGGGTTTCCAGTTTCCGCAGAAACACTTGTGTTCATGGGTGGAGTGTTTCAATTCTGAGGAATGATGGGAGAGGTTGGTTTTCCTTTCCCTGGAGTGAAGGAGGCTGAGGTATACAGAATTACCACGGGCAAAAACAGGGTAGGCATGAGAAATGAATAAATTGGTTTGTTATTGTCCCATGTACCAAGGTCCAGTGTGTGTGATGAATGGCTGACAAGGGTCCCCGATGGATGCCAGGGAGACCCCTATGATCCTCCAGCCATATTCACAGTCCTTTGTTGCAGGCCACCCATACAGATAATTTCACTTCATTCATACGTTGAGGTGGTACAAGAGAAAACAACAACAGAATGCAGAATAAATTGTTACAGTTACAGAGAAACTGGACAATAAGGCACAAGGTAGATTGTGGTTCTATAGTTCAATTTAATATCAATGAATGTATACAATATACAACATGAAATTCTGACTGTCTGTGGACATCCATGAAACAGAAGCTTACCCCAAAAGAATGAGTGACAGGGAACATCAGAACCCTGAAGCCTGCCAACATCCTCCCACGCACAAGCAACAGCAAAAGCTTCAACTCTCCCCCTCCTCCTCCCCACCCGCTTCATCGACAGCATCAAACACCCACCCCGGAGACCATGATCTAAAATCTATCAAAAACACTTTGACATCTCACGGGTTCTCTCTCTCTCTCTCTCTCTCTCTCTCTCTCTCTCTCTCTCTCTCTCAAACGAGGGAGAGAGAGGTGCTGCTCCTGTGGGGGGTGGGGGAAGGCCAACAGGAGATCAGGAGTCCATCTTCTTGTACCAGATCTTCATGTCTGATTTCAGCAATGTAGATTCTGTGTCATAACCACGGATTTGGCAGCGCAGTAGATACGGCAATTGCGCTTGTGAATTTGCCCGTGTCAGGTAGTTATTATTTAATTGTGATTGTATTTAACTACATTCTTGTCGTCGTAGTGCTTGCCGAGACTCGGACAGAGCACAGCAACGCTTCACTGCTGTTTTGCATTCGGCCTTCCCCGAGCCATTGGACTTTCAAAATCAACTGACTCTGAAGACCAGCAGTATTCGTTTAATGTTTATATGTTCTTTTCAGCCGCAGTGTCGGCTTCGTTTTCCCTTTTGAGAGTTTTAGTTAACGGCCCTGTTTGGCCTAGCGTTTATTGTTTAATTTTCCCTTTTTCGAATTAAAGTCTGTGAACTATTGACCTGTTCGGTGTCTCTCACTCTGCACTTGGGCCGTATCCGAACCTGGTGACAACCTGTCCTTGAGCCTGCTTGTACCGGCTTTTATATCTGCTGGGGAGGGGTGCTGTTTGGGAGAGGAATATCCACGGTGAGTGTGGTTTCTCATTGTGCTACTGCTTCACTGAGACAGCGGGAAATGTAGACAGAGTCCATGGAGAGGAAGCTGGTTTTCATGATGTGCTGAGCTGTGCCCACAGCTCTCTGTGGAAACGAGGGCATTGTTTTAGGGTGTCCTTATCATCATTATGCGGCATGTCATGGGCGATCATGGTGACCGTGATCGTCCTTGGCAAGTTTTTCTACAGAGAGTGGTTTGCCCTTCTGCTTCTGGCCAGTGTCTTTACCAGATGGTGACCCCAGCCATTGTCAATACCCTTCAGACATTGTTTGCCTGATGTCAGGGGTCACATAACCGGGACTTGTGATCTGCACCGGCTGCTCGTACGACCATCCACCACCCGATCCCATGGATTCGCGTGACCCTGATCGGGGTGTGGGGGGTGGGCTAAGCAGGTGGTACACCTTGCCCAAGGGTGACCTGCAGGCTAGTGGAGGGAAGGAGCACCTCACACATCCTTTGGTAGAGATGTATCTCCACCCCACCACCCAGGGTAAGTTGTAGAAAAAAATGCTACATGAAGTATAAAGAGCAGAAGGCTGTTATTTCTCAGTGGTAAAAGTCAAAGAAATGAATAAGTCGCAGGAAGTAAGAGCCTTACTGCTCCAGAATCTGGGTTCAAACCCGTGTGTGTGTGTGTGTGTGTGTGTGTGTGTGTGTGTGTGTGTGTGTGTGTCTGTGTGTGTGTGTGTGTGTGTGTGTGTGTGTGTGTGTGTGTGTGTCTGTGTGTGTGTGTGTGTGTGTGTGTGTGTGTGTGTGTGTGTGTGTGTGTGTGTCTGTGTGTGTGTGTGTGTGTGTGTGTGTGTGTGTGTGTGTGTCTGTGTGTGTGTGGGGTGTGTGTGTGTGTGTGTGTGTGTCTGTGTGTGTGTGTGTGTGTGTGTGTGTGTGTGTGTGGGGTGTGTGTGTGTGTGTGTGTGTGTGTGTCTGTGTGTGTGTGTGTGTGTGTGTGTGTGTGTGTGTGTGTCTGTGTGTGTGTGTGTGTGTGTGTGTGTGTCTGTGTGTGTGTGGGGTGTGTGTATGTGTGTGTGTGTGCCTGTGTGTGTGTGTGTGTGTGTGGGGTGTGTGTGTGTGTGTGTGTGTGTCTGTGTGTGTGTGTGTGTGTGTGTGTGTGTGTGTGTGTGTGTGTGTGTGTGTGCGTCTGTGTGTGTGTGTGTGTGTGTGTGTGTGTGTGTGTGTGTGTGTGTGTGTGTGTAGTTCTCACGTTCTCCCTGTTTTCCTGGGTGCTGTGGTTTCCTTCCACATTCCATGTGGGATCGGTGGGTTACTCGGCTGCCGTCAGATTGCATACCCCCCAGTGTGTGAGCAGGGGTAGAATCTGGGAGCAGTTGATGGGAATTTGGGAGCATGAAATGGGGAACAGTGAAAATTAATGGCTGATAGTCAGCACAGAGTCAGTGGGCTGAAGGGCTTTTCCATACTGTAGGCTTTGTGAACAGAGGGAGAAAAAGTGGACACAAGTAGATGATCAAAGCTGGAGATTACCTGGCAGTCTCTAGCTGGGCTTTAGTTATGGCATGATCGTCCCAGCAACGTAATATCATTGCAATGTGGGAGGGTACTGGAGCACTCAGGGGAAACCCATACAGTCACAGGGAAAACATTCAAATTCCACACACACAAACCAGTCTATTACTGTCTTATTCAAACACAGATTGGCACACAGACACAGACAGACTCACCCACACACTCACACAAACACTCACAAACATGGCTCTCTCCGGAGTGCACTGCCTGCTGACTGGGTCACCCCATGGAGGGGAGAACGTTGAAGCTTCTGGCCCTGCTGCCTCTCTGAGCCGTGGTCATGGTCGCGGCAGCAGCGGATGTTGAGCCAAGGACAAATGAACACTACGGAACTGGTTCAGTGACCTGTGTCAGTGGAATGTTGTCAAGCTGGATTAGACACTTCCTTCCCAGTGACCTGGATCATCAATAGAACGATGATGTGGAGAGTGGTGAGGAGGTCTCCAGCGATCTGCACCACCTGTATACCAAACCGTGTCACCCAGGCTGGGGCTACGTTTAGTATGAGGTCACCATCTCTCATTAACCCTAGGAAGCCAAAAAGTTAACCCACAGGTAGAATAATGAAATAGGAAGAAAAATCATAACCACGAGAAAGTCTGCAAATGCTCAAGAACTGGTGTCAAACACACAAAATGCTGGAGGAACTCAACGGGTTAGATGGCATCTGTGGAACTGGATAAATGACGCTTTGAGCTGAGACCCTTTTTTGGGACATGAAAGGAAGGGGGAAGACACCAGAATAAAAAGGTAGAGGGAAGGGAACGGGGTTAGTTAGAAGGTGACAGGTGTAGCCAGGTTGGTGAAAGGGCTGAAGAGGAAGGAATCTGATAAGAGATTCTGATATGCAATCTGAACCGTAGGAGAAAGGGGAGGAGAAGGGGACTCGGGGGAGGTGTTAGGTAGGTGAGAAGAGGTAAGAGTCCAGAGTGGGGAATAGAAGAAGAGGGGAGGGGTAGGAAAATTTATTTTTATGGGAAGGAGAAATCAATATTCATGCAATCAGGTTGGAGGCTACCCAGACAGTACGTAAGGTGCTGCTCCTCATCTGAGCACGAGGAGGTCATGGACCAACACATCAGAATGGGAATAGACATCGATAAGGTTTCTCTTGTCCTGACTTGCCACAGAATGATCTTCTGGATCCCACACATCATTCTCCGCACTTCTGACAGCTCCAAAGGGATCCTACCACTAGACACATCTTTACCTCCCCAACTCCGCTTTCCACAGGGACCACTCCCTCTGTGATTCCCTTGTCCATTTGTCCCTCCCCACTAATCTCCCTCCCGACATTAAACCCTGCAAGCTACACCTGCCCATTCACCTCCATTCAGGGCCCCAAACAGTCCTTCCAGGTGAGGCAACACTTCACCTGCAGATCTGCTGGGGTTGTCTATCGTTTTTGGTGCTCCCAATGTGGTCTCCTCTATATTGGTGAGACCTGTCATAAATTGGGGGACCACTTCATCAAGCACCTCCACTCCATCCAACAAAAGTGTAACTTCCTGGTGGTCAAACATTTTAATACTAATTCCTATTCCAGTTCTGACATGTTGGTCCATGACCTCCTCTTGTGCCATGATGAGGCCACCCTCAGGGTGAAGGAACAATACATATTCCATCTGGGTAGTCCCCAGCCTGATGGTGTGAATATCGATTTTCCCTTCCCATAAAAAAAATCCCTCCTACCTCCACTCTTCTATTCTCCACACTGGCCTCTTACCTCTACTCAACTGCCTATTACCACCTCCTGTGTGCCATCCTCCTTCCCTTTCTCCTGTGGTCCCACTGTCCTCTCCTACTGTATTCCTTCTTCTCCAGCCCTTTGCCTTTCCTACCCACCTGGCTTCACCATCTAGCGTCTTTCCCCTTCCTTTCCACTCCCGAAGAAGGATCTCGGCCCAAAACATTCTTATTCATTTCCACAGATACTGCCTGACCTGTTGAGTTCCTCCATCATTTTGTGTACTTTGCAGGAAGATAAATGATTAGAACGTGGCCAGGATAAGGATATAGGATTAGGCAGGAATAACAAGTTTAGGGAACCTTGGTTTTGATGGTTATTGAGGAACTGGTTAAAAAGAAGAAGACACATATCAGATATAGGAAGTTAAGGTCAAATGAGATGCTTGAGGAATTTAGGAAATGCAGAACACAAGAGAGAAATCATGAGGATGAGGGATGAGAAGAGGATACAAATTTTCTGTGGCTGACACTGTAGAAGAGAATCCCCAGGGTTTCTATAGGTACAGTGCCTATAAGAAGTATTCACCCCCACCCGCCCTGGAAGATATCATGCTTTATTGTTTTTCAACATTGAATCACAGTATACTTAATTTGGCTTTTTGTTTAACACTGATCAACAGAAAAAGAGTCTTTTGTGTCAAAGTGAAAACAGATCTCTGCAAATTGATCTAAATTAATTACAAATATAAAAACAAATTAATTGATTGCATAGGTAGTCACCCCCTTTATTATGACACACCAAATCATCACTGGTGCAGTCAATCGGTTTTAGAAGTCACATAATTAGTTAAAAGGAGATCACCATGTGCAGTCAAGGTGTTTCAACTGCTTATAGTAAAAATACACCTGTATCTGGAAGGTCCAATTGCTGGTGAGTCAGTATCCTAGCAAAAAACTACACCACGAAGACAAAAGAACACTCCAAGTAACCCTGCAAAAAGGTAACTGAAAAGCATAAGTCAGGAGACAGATAAAAGAAAAATTTCCAAGTCACTGACTATCCCCTGGAGTACAGTTAAGTCAATCATCAAGAAATGGAAAGAATATGGCACAGCTGTATATTTACCTGGAGCAGGTCATCCTCAAAAACTGAGTGACCATGCAAGAAGGAGACTAGCGAGGGAGGCCATCAAGAGATCTATGACATCTCTGGAGGAGTTACAAGCTTCAGTGGCTGCGATGGGAGAGACTGCGCTTACAACAACTGTTGCCCAAGTGCTGCACCAGGCACAACTTTATGGAAGAGTGGTAAAGAGAAAGCCACTGTTGGAAAGACTTGCATGAAATCTCAGCTAGAGTTTGCCAGAAGGCATGTGGGAGACTCTGAAGTCAGCTGGAAGAGGGTTCAATAGTTGGATAAGACCAAAATGGAACTTTTTGGCCATCAGACTAAACACCATCTTTGGCATAAGCCAAACACTGCACATCATCAAAAACACACCATCCCCACCGTGAAGCATGGTGGTGGCTGCATCACACTGTGGGGATGCTTCACTGCAGCAGACCCTGGAAGGCTTATGAAGGAAGAGGGTAAAATGAATGCAGCAAAATACAGGGAAATCCTGGAGGAAAACCTAATGCAGTCTGCAAGAGAACCGCAACTTGAGAGAAGATTTGTTTTCCAGCAAGACAATGACCCCAAGCGTAAAGCTAAAACTGCTTAGGAATGGCTTAAAAACAGCAATATTTTGGAGTGGTGAAGTGAGAGTTTGTGACTGGACTTGAAAAGGGCTGTTCACTCACAATCCCCATGCAATCTGACAGAGCCTGAGCAGTTTTGTAAAGAAGAATGGGGAAAAATTGCAGTGTCCAGATGTGCAAAGCTGATAGAGACCTATCCACATAGACTCCAGGCTGTAATTGCTGCCAAAGGTGCATCTACTAAATACTGACTTGAAGGGGTTGAATACTTAAGCAATCAATTAATTTGTGTTTTATATTTGTAATTAATTTAGATCACTTTGTACAGAACTGCTTTCACTTTGATATGAAAGAACCTTTTTCTGTTGATCAGTGTTAAAGATGAAAAATTCCAAGGGGGGGGTGAATATTTTCAATAGGCACTGGATATTAAGAGCAAAAGAACAGCAATGGATAAAATTGGTCCTCTTGAAAATCACTGTGATCATCTATGCATGGAAGAACTAGATCTCAGTGTGTGTGTGTGTAATCTTCCTGTGACTGTGAGTTCCCTGCAGCTCCCTGGTCTCCTCTAACATCCGAATGACTCGCGGGGTCACTGTCACTGGGTTAACTGGCCACTATGATCTATCTCCCCTATTGTGGGGTGAGGGATAGAATCTGGGGGAAAATGACAGGAATGTGAGGAAAATGAAATGGGGAACAGTGTAACAGTGTAAATGGGTGGCAGGCACATAGTCAGTGGGCCAAAGGGCCTGTTTCTGCACTGTATGACTCTGGAAACAGTGAGAGAGAAGGTGGACGCGAGTAGATATTTAGGAAGGCCGGAGATTACCCTTGCAGTCTGTAGTTGGGCTGTTATCCCCCAAACCTACTACTGTCAGGATGTGGGAGGAAACTGGAGCACCCGGGGAATACCCACAGGGAGAATGCTCAAACTCCACATCTGCAGACTTCCAGTCTCTCTCTCTCTCTCTCTCTCTCTCTCTCTCGCTCTCTCTCTCTCTCTCTCTCTCTCTCTCACACACACACACACACACACACACTTACTGTGATTACCTATTTTTTATTATTATTGTCTTGAAACGTACTGCTGCAGCATAACAAACATTTCGCACCTATGCAGATGATTGAAACTGATTCCGATTCTGATTTTGAACTTGACTTTCAAACTTTACTGTAATAATTTTATGAATTGTATTGTACTGCTGCCAGAAAAAAACACCAAATTCATTACATAAGTGAGTGATGATAAACCTGATTCTGATGTGGGTCTCTTTTGTGGTCTGGGAGTGGGAAGGGGGCAGAAAGAGGGGAATCATGGTTGGATAAAAGGGGAAAGGAGAGGGGAGGGAGCGGGAAACACCAGAAAGCCATTCTGTAATATGCAACAAACCAAATATTCTGCACGGAGGTCCCCACCAGTGGCATGCCACCTCCATGCAGAATATGACCTGCCTACACACATGCTTTGCCTTCTGAGGGCAAGCCAGTTCTGGATCCACAAAGCAATTTCCCCTTGGATCCCATACCTCCTTACTTCTCAATAATCCTTGCATGGGGTATGTTATCAAAGGCCTTGCTGAAATCCATATACACTACATCTATTGCTCTACCTTCATCAATATGTTTAGTCACATCCTCAAAAAAATCAGTCAGGTTCGTAAGGCACGACCTGCCTTTCATAAAGCCATGCTGACTATTCCTAATCATATTATGCCCCTCCAAATGTCCATAAATCCTGCCTCTCAGGATCTTCTCCATTAACTTACCAACCACCGGAGTAAGTCTCACTGGTCTATAATTTCCTGGGCTATCTCTACTCCCTTTCTTGAATAAAGGAACAGTATCCACAACCCTCCAATCCTCCGGAACCTCTCCCGTCCTCATTGATGATGCAAAGATCATCGCCAGCAATCTCCTCCCTCGCCTCCCAAAGCAGTCTGGCAAGCAGGCTTTTTCCACTGAGGTTAGGTGTGACTACAACTAGAGGTCATGGGTTAAGGGTGAAAGGTGAAATGTTTAAGGGAACATGAGGGGAACTTCACTCAGAGTGTGGTAAGAATGTGGAGAGAATGTGCAGGAGAAAGAGAAAGAACAGAGAACATGCATGAGAATAGTGAGAATGTGTGTGTGAGAGAGAAAGAGACATTAGTGGAAGGAAAAAAGTCAGAGGGCACATGAATTTTTGAAGGAGGTGGAGAGTATGAAAGAGGAAGAGAAAGAGGAGTGTAAAAAGGAGAGAAAAAGCAAATATAAATAAAGAAGGAAAACAAAGCAGAGAAATTGATTTACAGAGCAGATGATGTGAGAAAGACTTGGTAAACGTCTTCTGTACTCTACTTCCTTCCTGTGATGGGATGACCAGACTGCTCTAAATATTCTGGATGTGATCTAATCAAAGATTCATACAACTGCAAAATGACTTCCTGTCTCTGGTAACTTATATGTGTAATTTATGATGATTCACGTTCAAGTCTTAATCTTATCTTGTTACACTCTGTGTCAGAGGGCAAGGCTTGCTTGCATCTTGGCATGGTTACTGCTTTGTCTGTGTTCACAGGAAACTTCAGAGAGATGTGGACATGTCACAAAACCCGTGTCCCCTCCATGGACTTGGTCTACACTTCTCTCTGCCTTGGTAAGACCATGATACCATAAGGCATAGGACCAAAAGCCTACAGGCTAAGGTTGATCATCTGATGGAGTGGTGTAAGGACAACAACCTGGTCCTTAACACTTCTAAAACAAAAGAGATGATCATTGACTTCAGAAGATCAAAGGACAGAGTACACACCCCCCTCCATATACATGGAGAGGTAGAGGAAAGTGTGGAAAACCTAAAGTACCTTGGAGTTATGCTGTCAAAACAGCTGACATGGACCACCAACACCTCGCTGCTTGTAAAAAAAAGGCACAACAAAGACTCTTCTTCCTTTGAAAGCTAAAACAGGCCAAACTCCCACAAAAGCTGTTGCTTAACTTCTACAGAAGCACAATTGAAACCATCCTGACTAACAGAGCCACAGTGTGGTATGCCCACTGCACAGCCGCTGAGCAACAAGACCTGCATCGTGTGGCGAAGGCAGCCCAGCGAATTGGCAAGATGGAGCTCCCAGGATTGGACACCATTTATTCCAGCAGACGCAGGACGAAAGCAATCAGCATAACCAGAGAAACTACACACCCCGGCCACTCGCTGTTTGACCCACTGCCATCCAGCAAAAGGTTCAGGACACTAAAACCAGAACAAATAGACTGAGGAACAACTTCTACCCCAGAGCTGTGGCCTCCATCACACCACTTCCACAGAACAATGACTGAAACTGTGAGCACACACAAGGATTCAAATACTTGCACTAACTGCACTTTGTGCATTACTGTGATATTCTGGTGCTGCAACTTATTTTCTGCTAATTATCTATTTAATACTGTTTTTTTTTATTACTGTCTTGTTTTTATCTACCACTTTATTTAACTGCCTGAGAGGAACTAAACAGAGTTTCATTGTACCTATGTATAATGACAATAAAGATCATTCAATTCAAAATTAGGCCATACAACCTATTGAGTCTGCTCTGCCATTTCATCATGGCTGATTCATTTCCCTCTCAACCGCTTTCTCTTGCCTTCTCCCCGTAACCTTTTCATGCCCTGACTAATCAAGAAACTATCAACCTCTGCCTTAAATGCAGCTAGTGACCTGATCCTCCACTGCTGCCCGTGGCACTGAATTCCACAGATTCACCACCCTCTGGCTAAAGAAATTCCTCCTCATCTCCATTCTGAATGGACGTTCCTCTACACCAGGGTTTCCCAATCTGGTGTTAGTACAACAGTCGGAATGATCAAAGACCTCCCCCCCCTTGGATATTCTCTCATCTCCCCTCTCCCACTGGGGAGAAGATACAAAAACCTGAAAGTACGTACCACCATGTCCAAGGAAAGCTTCTACCCTGCTGTATTAAGAATACTGAATGGACTCTCTCTTGACCTCACAATCTGCTTTGCTCTTTATTATCCACCTGCATTGCACTTTCTCTGTAAGTGTAACACTTTATTCTGCTGCCGCTCCTGTAAAAAAGCTCATTTTTCACTCATGATTGTGTGGCCAGGCACAGCTCAAATGTCATCTGTAAATTTGCTGACAACACAACTACTTTGGCAAAATTACAGATGGTGATGAGAGGGGGTACAGGAGTGAGATAGATCAGCTATCTGAGTGGTTTTACAGCAAAATCCTTGCACTCAACGTCAGTAAGGTCAAAGAACTACAAACCCCATTTCCAGAAAAGTTGGGATATTTTCCAAAATGCAATAAAAACAAAAATTTGTGATATGTTAATTCACGTGAACCTTTATTTAACTGACAAAAGTACAAAGAAAAGATTTTCAATAGTTTTACTGACCAACTTAATTGTATTTTGTAAATATACACAAATTTAGAATTTGATGGCTGCAACACACTGAACAAAAGTTTGGACAGAGGCATGTTTACCACTGTGTTATATCACCTTTCCTTTTAATAACACTTTTTAATCGCTTTGGAACTGAGGATACTAACTGTAGTAGATTTGCAATTGGAAATTTTGTCCATTCTTGCTTGATATAAAACTTTAGCTGCTCAACAGTCCGTGGTCTCCGTTGTCTGATTCTCCTCTTCATGATGCGCCATACATTTTCAATAGGAGATAGATCTGGACTGACAGCAGGCCAGTCAAGCACATGCACTCTGTGTCTACAAAGCCACACTGTTGTAGCCCATGCAGAATGTGGTCTGGCATTGTCCTGCTGAAATAAGCATGGACGTCCTGGGAAGAGACGTCACCTTGATGGCAACATATGTCTCTCTAAAATCCTAATATATGCCTCAGAGTCAATGGTACCCTCACCTGCATGCAACTCACCCATGCCGTGGGCACTGATGCACCCCCATACCATCACAGATGCTGGCTTTTGCACCTTTCACTGATAACAATCAGGATGGTTGTTTTCATCTTTGGCACGGAGAACTCGACGCCTGTTTTTTCCAAAAACTAGCCGAAATGTGGAATCATCTGACCACAGCACACGTTTCCACAGTCTTTCGGTCCATCTGAGATGAGCTTGGGCCCAGAGAACTCACCGGCATTTCTGCCTAGAGTTGATGTATGGCTTCCTCCTTGCGTAATACAGTTTCAAGTTGCATTTCTGGATGCAGCGACGGACTGTGTTAAGTGACAATGGTTTTCCGAAGTACTCCCGAGCCCAGGTGGCTATAATTGTCACAGTAGCATGACGGTTTCTTAGGCAGTGCTGCTTGAGGGCTCAAAGATCACGCGCATTCAACAGTGGTTTCCAACCTTGCCCTTTACGCACTGAGATGTCTCTGAATTCTCTGAATCTTTTCACAATATTATGTACTGTAGATGTTGAAAGACCTAAATTCTCTGCAATCTTGTGTTGGAAAATGTTCCTTTTGAACTGACTAACAATTCTGTCACAAATTTTGGCACAAAGGGGTGAGCCACGACCCATCCTTGCTCGCAAAGACTGAGTCTTTGATGGACGCTACTTTTATATCCAGTCATGATACCTCACCTGCTACCAATTAGCCTGCTTAATGTGGAGTCTTCCAAACCGGTGTTACTTGAATATTCTGTGCACTTTTCAATCTTATTTTAACTCTGTCCCAACTTTTGTTGAGTGTGTTGCAGCCATCAAATTCTAAATTTGTGTATGTTTACAAAATACAATTAAGTTGGTCAGTAAAACTATTGAAAATCTTTCCTTTGTACTTTTGTCAGTTAAATAAGGGTTCATGTGAATTAACATATCACAGATTTTTGTTTTTATTGCATTTTGGAAAATATCCCAACTTTTCTGGAAATGTGGTTTGTAATTGTGGACTTCAGAAAGGGTAAGATGAGGGAACACATCAGTCCTCAGAGGGATCAGAAGTGGAAAGAGTGAGCAATTTCGAGTTCCTGGGTGTTAAACTCTCTGAGGATCTGACCTGGGCCTGACATATCGATGCAGGCACAAAGAAGGCATGGCAGCAGCTATATTTCTTTAGGAGTTTGAGGAGATTTGGGTTGCCACCTAAGACACTGGCAAATTTCTGCAAATGTACTTTGGAGAGCATTTGGTATGGTGTCAGGAAGGGGGCGGGGTGGGTTATATTGTACAGGATCGAAATAAGCTGCAGAAAGTTGTAAACATAGTCAGCTCCATCATAACTAGCCTCCATAGTATACAAGACGTCTTCAAGAAGCGATGCCTCAAAGGTGGCATCCATCATTAAGAACCCCCATCACCCAGGACATGCCCTCTTCTCATTGCTACCATCAGGAGGGAGGTACAGAAGCCTGAAGACACACACTCAGTGATTCAGGAACAACTTCTTCCTCTCTGCCATCAGATTTCTGAATGGGCACTGAACCCATGAACACTACCTCACTACTTCTTTCCCTTTTGCTCTAGTTACTTACTGTAGTTTTTATTTTTTAATATATATTCAGTTTGTACAGTAATTGAGTTTTTATTACTATATATTGCAATGTACTGCTGCTGCCGTACAAATGTGTGTGATATTAAGCCTGATTCTCATTCTGGTGCCAATATTTTAGGGATACAGTGTCAAACTGGCCCTTCTGGCCCACAGAGTGGTAATGCTCAACAACCTCTGATTTAGTTATTTATTGAGATACAGCACAGAATAGGCCCTTCTGCCCAGCAATCCCCCTATCTAGCCCCAGCCTAATCACTGGACAATTTACAATGACCAATTAACCTACTGGTACATCTTTGGACTGTGGGAGGAAACCGGAGCACCTGGAGGAAACACACACAGTCACGGGGAGAATGTACAAACTCCTTACAGGCAGCAGCGGGAATTGAACCCAGTTCGCCTGTACTGTAAAGCATTGTTGCTAACTACTGGGCTACTGTGTCAGCCCAATTAACCCTAGCCCAACCACAGGACAATTTACAATAACCAGTTAGCCTACTGGTACATCTTTGGACTGTGGGAGGAAATCAGAGCACCCGGAGGAAACCCACACAGTCGCGGGGAGGACGTACAAACTCCTTACAGGCAGTGGTGGGAACTGAACACCAAACTCCGAAGCCTGAGCAGTTTTAGTGTCTCATTAACCACTGCCTACCAAGCCACAAACCCTGGGTGTGGTGACCTACTGAACTTGAGTAGGAGGTTTACTAGGAAGTCACCATGTTATTAGGAGGAAGAACTGGATGGGGTAAGATTGTCTATATTTGGAACAGAGGAGGCGTGAGCTGGTGTAACGTTCAAGCTTTAAATGTCAATATGATAATAATTAGCCTGTTTGTTTCAAAATAAAATTAAACTCCCCAGGTTTTTGTGATGAGCAACCACAGTATACGTTAGAACATGGAACATAGAGCACAATAGTCCTTCAACCCACAATGTGTCAATCTCTGAATCTAATCTCAGATCAATCTGGCCCACAGCCCTCCATTTTTATATCACCCACGTGTCCACCTAAGAGTTTCTGTAATGTTTAAAATGTATCTGCCTTTACCATTACCAGGGTGTTCCACCCACTTACCACTCTCAACATACCCTTTATTTATTTATTGAGATACCACATGGAATAGGCTCTTCTGGCCTTAGAGCTGTGCTACCCATGCGGTCACGAGCTTAATCACAATGACCAGTTAACCTACCCTAGCGATCACGGGAAGAATGTACAGACTCCTGACAGACAGCGGTGGGAATTGAACCCGGGTCAACTGTACTGTCTAGCACTGTGCACCCCTCCTATTGTTTCCCACCAATCACCTTAAAATTATGCCCTGGCCACACGATTCTGTCATGAAAAGTTAGCTTTATTTGTCACATGTACCTCCAAACGTTGAACTGCGAGATTCAGTGAAATACAGTGAAATGTATTGCTTTGTGTTAACAGCCAACCCAGCCCAGGGCGTGCTGGGGTAAATCTCGCAATTGTTACCATGCTTCTGGCACTAACACTGCATGCCCACAACTCACTAACTCTAACTCGTACGCCTTCGGAATGTGGGAGGAAACTGGAGCACCCGGAGGAAACTCATGCAGTCACAGGGAGAGTGTACAATCTCCTTAAAGACAGCGATAGGAACGGAACACTGATCTTACTGCTGGCTATCTACTCGGTCTATTTTGCAACTGGCTGTGAGAAGAGGTGTTAATGTCTTATCTGAGATGCCAAGAGACACTTCCTCGGGAAAGCACGACATTTTTTAAAAGTTAACTGAAACATTTTCATAAGAGATAAAAGAATGTCAGTGTTATGAGCCCTGCAGTCTCTGTGACTTACTGTAGGGCATTGGGCTCCTGTGTTTCTGTGCACCTGTTTTTACTCATTGTTTTTACTAACTAGTGTCATTAAACCCTGGTGCTTTCTGTTTAATCTTATCAGGTTAAATGTGACTGGCACGGGTTTCCTGCATTCTATTACTACATTGGACATTTTTTGAAAGTGTTGCTTCCACAGAAATTTTCTGTTGTTTATGATAGACTGCTTGAAGCTGAACACAAGCATCTGCTGTTCCTCTGCTCCTGGGTCGAGTCGTTGCCAGTGTTGACTGTAACAGAGTCATGCCAGCAACGACTGTGACAACCAGTAGGACAATGGTGAGACCCCTCTCAGAGTGCTGTGTGTAGTCCTGGTCACCCAGCTCTAGCAAGGATGTCTCTAGCAAGAGAGCAGAAAAGATTTATGAGGATGTTACCAGGATTGGGGGACTTGAGTTACAGGGATAAACAGGATAGGCTGGGGCTGTTTGTTTCCCTGGAGTGTAGGAAGCTGATGGGATCACCTTACAGGTTTATAAAATTATGAGGGTATTGCTATGGTGAATAGCGTTAAGGACCCTCACCTTAGGCCACAATCTTATCAATCACCCTTTATGTGGACTCTTTCTGGAGGTCCAAGATCCGTATGCTCTACGACCGCTGGACTAAGTGCGTAAATGTAGGAGGGGACTATGTTGAAAAATAAATGTGCTAGGTTTTCTAAAATTGAATCCTTCTACCCTAGGCCACAAACTTATCAATCACCCCTCATATATTAGGGAAAATCCTGCAATGAACCTGTTGGAATTCTTTAAGGAGATTACAAGTAGGATAGATAAAGGGGGTGCAGTGGATGTTGTATATTTGTACTTTCAGAAGGCCTTTGACAAGGTGCCATACAAGAGGCTGCTTACCAAGTCAATATTACAGGAAAGTTACTGGCATGGTTAGGGCATTGGCTGATTGGTTCGAGGCAGCGAGTGGGAATAAAGTAATCCTTGGCTGCCAGTGAGTAGTGGGGTTCCGCAGGGGTCAGTGTTGGGACTGCTTCTTTTAGTGCTGTATATAAATGATTTAGATGATGGAATAGATAGCCTTGTTGTCAAGTTTACAGATGACATGAAGATTGGTGGTGGGGGAAGGGATGGTCAGGTAGTGTTGAGGAAACAGGAAAACTGCAGAAGAACTTAGATAGTTTAGGAGAATGGGCAAGACAATGGCAAATGAAATAGAATATTAGAAAATGTATGGTCATGCACTTTGGTAGTAGAAATAAATGTGCAGACTATTTTCCAAGTAGGGAGAAAATCCAGAAATCTGAGATGCTAAGAGACTTGGGAGTCCTTGTGCAGAACACCCTAAAGGTTAACTTGCTGGTTGAATCGGTGGTGAGGAAGGCAAATGCACTGACCAACGAACCTACCAGCCAGTTGGTCTTTGGACTCTGGGAGAAACTGGAGGATCTGGAGGAAACCCACATGGTCACAGAGAGAACATACAAACTGCTTACAGGCAGCAGCGGGAAATGAATCTGGGTCACTGGTGCTGTAAAGCATTGAGCTAACCACTATGTTACCGGGCCACCCTAACTATCACTTTCAATTTAGACTCACTGTTCCTCAAGGAATAAGGTGTGGAAGCTTTAGAGACGGTTTACCAGATGCTGCCTGGATTAGAGTGAATGTCTTATGAGGATAGGTTGAGCAAGCCAGTGTTTTTCTCTTTGGAGATAGGGAAGATGAGAGATGACTTAATAGACCCATACAAGATGATAAGAGGCTTAGAATGAGTGGGCAGCCAGAGACTTTGTTTCCTTGGGCAGATACAAGAGGCATAACTTTGAGTTGTTTGGAGGGGAGGTGTGAGAGGTAGGATTTTTTTTTAAACACTGAAATTGGTGGGTGTGTGGAACACGCTGCCAGAGTTGCTGATAGAGGGACATACATTAAGGTCAAAGTCACAGAGTCATAGAGAACTACAAGCACAGAAGTACGCCCTTTGGCCCATCTAGTCCATGCTGAACTACAGTATTATTCTGCCTAGTCCCATTGACCTGCACCTGGACCATAGACCTGTATACCACTCCCATCCACGTACATATCCAAATTTCTCTTAAATGCTGCAATTGATCCTGCATTCATCACTTCCACTAGCAACTCTTTCCACATTCAATAGCTTTCAATAGGTACATTTAATGTAGAGAAATGTATACAATATACATCCTGAAATTTGCACCATCCTCTGAGTGAGGGCACATCAATGAAAGAAAAATAGAGGGCGGTGTGGGAGGAAAAAGTTAGACTGATCTTGGAGTCAGCTAATGAGTCAGCACTACATTGTGGGCTGAAGGGCCCCTAAAGTTCTATTTTCTATGTTCAGTCCGGAGTGAGATCTGAAGCTTCGAGATTTTGGAGCTTCACCCATCGGCATCTGCATGATCAGACAGCAGGTACTGAGCTGACGTTGAGAAAACCAGAGAAGCCTTAGGCTGCCCAGCGAAATGGCGAGGCACAGCACATCTTATCTTGAAACCTACTTTAGCAGGGCGCATGAAAGATCTACTCAACTAGAACTCATTTGAAAGATAGGGCTGGGATAACAAAAACTGTCAGCCCAATGCTGCAAGCTCTTTCCTGTGCTAAATGCATTTTCAAGCAATTCTTGTGGTCATGATCAATGCGAGTCTGACCTGCAAAGCTGTTATTGTATAAGTATTCGAGGCTCACACCATGTATTGCAGAGCACACGTTATGGTCAAGCCAGCTTCTGGTAAATGACATTTCCCCAAGTTACTCACTAGCTGGCAAGTGGCTAGCACGGGACCCATTCATGTGCACAAGGTGTTGGCAAGCAGCTCGCCTGATGCTTGAGGGAGAACTGTGATTGCTGGGCCACACTGACAGGACCTCGACTTACTGTCTGTTACACCGCTGGTTTTTAGGGCAGCAATGAATCTCTGGCGGTGTTCAGGGCTTCCTTCATCATGTCAGCAGCTCCCTCTCAGTTTTCACTATGGTCAGTTATGCAAGTTCTGGGTGGAGACTCGGGAATACTGTCACCTCAGATATAGAAGGATCCTTCATTGCTGTTTCTGTAACAATTTTGTTTTACCAGTCAAGGCTGTCATTTGGAGAAGGAAGCTGCAGGATCAGAACGGGACTGCAGCGGGAGCCATTTTGACTTTATCTTCTTCTCATCGGAGTTAAGAGAGGCAGGACTGAGCAGGCGTATGATGTCAGGCAGTGAAGCAGGGAAGATTTAAAACGGATACAGCCTTATACAGCGGGCAGCATTGCTTGTGGGCAGCGGAGTGAGCCGGGAGCAGAGTGAAGGCTTAAGGGCTTGGGCTCAAAGGGCTTAGGCAGAAAAGGGGGAGGCCAGGTAGGTTTAGGTTTCAATTTTTCCTGTCATTTGAGGAAAGGGGGAAGTATGAGTGCGAGGGCAGCTTGTTGTTCCCGGTGTCGGATGTGGGAGGTCCTGGAGTCTCCTAGCCTGCCGGACATGCACATCTGCGCCAGGTGTGCTGAGCTGCAGTTCCTAAGGGACCGTGTTAGGAAACTGGAGCTGCAGCTCAATGACCTTCGTCTGGTCGGGGAGAGTGAGGAGTTGATAAAGAGGAGTTACAGGCAGGTGGCCACAATGGGGCCACAGGAGGCAGATAGGTGGGTCACGGTTAGGAGGGGGAAGGGGAAGAGTCAGGTACTAGAGAGTACCCCAGTGGCTGTACCCCTTGACAATAGGTACTCCTGTTTGAGTACTGTTGGGGGGGGGGGACAGCCTACCTGGGGCAAGCAACACAGAGATCGGCCCTGTAGCTCAGAAGAGTAGGGAAAGGAAGAGGATAGCAGTAGTAACAGGGGACTCGATAGTTTGGGAGTCAGATAGGCGATTCTCTGGACGCAGTCAGGAGACCCGGATGTTAGTTTGCCTCCCTGGTGCCAGAGTCCGGGATGTTTCTGATCGTGTCCAAGATATCCTGAAGTGGGAGGGTGAGGAGCCAGAGGTCGTGGTACATATATGTAACGCTCACGCAATCGGCTGGTGTATGTCTAGGGGAAAATTTGTCCACCCACCAAACCGTGTCTCCCGTATACGTGGATGCAGTGAAATGCACACAGGACAAACTAGCACACACAATATCAAACCACACACCATGTACGTTTACATAATACACTTTATAAATCTTACTAGAACTAATAGCGATACAATACATATGAAAGAAAAGAAAGGAAAGGCGACAGAATTTATCAGGGTTCAGTCAATTAGTGCACAATCGTTGGAGCTCAACCATCGAAGTCTTAGGTCCACTATTTGATCTTCTCTGACCTCCACAACCCACCGCCTGGGACCAACCTCGGTGGTCAACCAGAGCACCTCCAGCACCGTCCACCTTCCTCATGGTCTCCTCTCCAACTCCCCAAAAACCTGCGAAACCACAGCTCACAGACCCACAAGAAAGAATACAGCTATCCCAATTGGTTAACAAATGAATACAATTCTCATTATCAGTAATCATAACCCAAACAAGCTGCGAGAGAAAGCACTCTCTTCCCAGTTACCATAACAAAGAAGCATTCCTACTTCTACTTAACAAGGAAGCCATTTTGATTAACATACGCAGTAACATAAGAAACTCCTTACATATAGGTACCAATGACATAGGTAGGAAAAGGGAAGAGGTCCTGAAAGGAGAATATAGGGAGTTAGGAAGGAAGTTGAGAAGAAGGACCACAAAGGTAGTAATCTTGGGATTACTGCCTGTGCCACACGACAGTGAGAGTAGGAATGGAATGAGCTGGAGGATAAATGCATGGCTGAGAGATTGGAGCAGGAGCAGGGATTCAAGTTTCTGGATCATTGGGACCTCTTTTGGGGCAGGTGTGACCTGTACTAAAAGGACGGGTTACACTTGAATCCTAGGGGGATCAATATCCTGGCAGGAAAATTTGCTAAGGCTACTGGGGAGACTTTAAACTAGAATGGTTGGGGGGGGGGAATCAATTTGAAGAGACTAGGGGAGAGGAGGTTAGTTCACAAATAGAGAAAACTAGTAGACAGTGTGTGAGGGAGGAAAGGCAGGAGATAGAGAAGGGGAGCACTCAGACCGAAGGTGTAGGGGAGAAGGAAGAAAAAGATAATAAAGTTGTTTGCACCATTAGGGATAAACAGTGAGGAAGAGTTGGAGAGTTTCTTAAATGCATCTATTTTAATGCCAGGAGCATTTTAAGAAAAGGTGGATGAGCTTAGAGCATGGATTGATACCTGGAAATATGATGTTGTAGCTATTAGTGAAACATGGTTGCAGGAGGGGTGTGATTGGCAACTAAGTATTCCTGGATCTCATTGCTTCAGGTGTGATAGAATCGGAGGGGCAAGAGGGGGAGGTGTTGCGTTGCTTGTCAGAGAAAATATTACAGCAGTGCTCTGGCAGGATAGATTAGAGGGCTCATCTAGGGAGACTATTTGGGTGGAATTGAGGAATGGGAAAGGTATAGTAACACTTATAGGGGTGTATTATAGACCACCTAATGGGGAGCAAGAATTGGAGGAGCAAATTTGTAAGGAGATAGCAGATATTTGTAGTAAGCACAAGGTTGTGATTGTGGGAGATTTTAATTTTCCACACATAGACTGGGAAGCCCATTCTGTAAAAGGGCTGGATGGTTTGGAGTTTGTAAAATGTGTGCAGGATAGTTTTTTGCAGCAATACATAGAGGTACCAACTAGAGAAGGGGTAGTGTTGGATCTCCTGTTAGGGAATGAGATAGGTCAGGTGACGGAGGTATGTGTTGGGGACCACTTCGCGTCCATTGATAACAATACCATTAGTTTCAATATAATTATGGAGAAGGATAGGACTGGACCCAGGGTTGAGATTTTTGATTGGAGAAAGGCTAACTTTGAGGAGATGTGAAAGGATTTAGAAGGAGCGGATTGGGACAATTTGTTTTATGGGAAGGATGTAATAGAGAAATGGAGGTCATTTAAAGGTGAAATTTTGAAGGTATGGATAGATAGATAGATAGATAGATAGATAGATAGATAGATAGATACTTTATTCATCCCCATGGGGAAATTCAACTTTTTTCCAATGTCCCATACACTTGTTGTAGCAAAACTAATTACATACAATACTTAACTCAGTAAAAAAAAATATGATATGCATCTAAATCACCATCTCAAAAAGCATTAATAATAGCTTTAAAAAGTTCTTAAGTCCTGGCGGTAGAATTGTAAAGCCTAATGGCATTGGGGAGTATTTATGTTATTTATGTTTCTGTTAGGTTGAAAGGAAAGATTAAAAGTTTGAGAGAGCCATGGTTTTCAAGGGATATTGGAAACTTGGTTCAGAAAAAGAGAGAGATCTACAATAAATATAGGCAGCATGGAGTAAATGAGATGCTTGAGGAATATAAAGAATGTAAAAAGAATCTTAAGAAATAAATTAGAAAAGCTATAAGAAGATATGAAGTTGCTTTGGCAATTAAGGTGAAAATAAATCCAAAGGGTTTCTACAGTTATATTAATAGCAAAAGGATAGTGAGGGATAAAATTGGTCCCTTAGAGAATCAGAGTGGACAGCTATGTGTGGAGCCAAAAGAGATGGGGGAGATTTTGAACAATTTCTTTTCATCGGTATTCACTAAGGAGAATGATATTGAATTGTGTAAGGTAAGGGAAACAAGTAGGGTAGTTATGGAAACTATGATGATTAAAGAAGTGGAAGTCCTGGTCCTTTTAAGGAATATAAAAGTGGATAAGTCTCTGAGTCCTGACAGGATATTCCCTAGGATCTTGAGGGAAGTTAGTGTAGAAATAGCAGGGGCTCTGACAGAAATATTTCAAATGTCATTAGAAACGGGGATGGTGCTGTAGTATTGGCATATTGCTCATGTGAGTCCATTGTTTAAAAAGTGTTCTAAGAGTAAACCTAGCAATTCTCGGCTTGTAAGTTTGATGGTCAGTGGTGGGTAAGTTAAAGGAAAGTATTCTTAGAGATGGAAAATATAATTATCTGAATAGACAGGGTCTGATTAGGAGCAGTCAGCATGGATTTGTGTATGGAAGGTCATGTTTGACAAATCTTACTGAATTTTTTGAAGATGTTACTAGGAAAGTTGACGAAGGTAAAGCAGTGGATGTTGTCTATATGGACTTCAGTAAGGCCTTTGACAAGGTTCCACATAGAAGGTTAGTTAGGAAGGTTCAAACATTAGGTATTAATATTGAAGTAGTAAAATGGATTCAACAGTGGCTGGATGGGGAGATGCCAGAGAGTAGTGGTGGATAACTGTTTGGCAGGTTGGAGGCCGGTGACTAGTGGTGTGCCTCAGGGATCTGTACTGGGTCCAGTGTCATTTGTCATATACATTAATGATCTGGATGATGGGGTGGTAAATTGGATTAGTAAGTATGCAGATGATACTAAGATAGGTGGTGTTGTGGATAATGAAGTAGGTTTTTAAAGCTTGCAGAGAGATTTAGGCCAGTTAGAAGAGTGGGCTGAAAGATGGTAGATGGAGTTTAATGCTGATAAGTGTGAGGTGCTACATTTTGGTAGGAATAATCAAAATAGCACATACATGGTAAATGGTAGGGCATTGAAGAATGCAGTAGAACAGAGTGATCTGGGAATAATGATGCATAGTTCCCTGAAGGTGGAATCTCATGTAGATAGGGTGGTGAAGAAAGGTTTTGGTATGCTGGCATTTATAAATCAGAGCATTGAGTATAGGAGTTAGGATGTAATGTTAAAATTGTACAAGGCATTGATTAGGCCAAATTTGGAGTATTGTGTACAGTTCTGGTCACCGAATTATAGGAAAGATGTCAACAAATTAGTGAGAGTACAGAGGAGATTTAATAGAATGTTATCTGGGTTTCGGCACCTAAGTTACAGAGAAAGGTTGAACAAGTTAGTTATTTATTCTTTGGAGCGTAGAAGGTTGAGGGGGGACTTGATAGAGGTATTTAAAATTATGAGGGCGATAGACAGAGTTGACGTGGATAGGCTTTTCCCATTGAGAGTAGGGGAGATTCAAACAAGAGGACATGAGTTGAGAGTTAAGGTGAAAAAGTTTAGGGGTAACACGAGGAGGAACTTCTTTACTCAGAGAGTGGTAGCTTTGTGGAATGAGTTTTGCAGTAGAAGTGGTAGAGGCAGGTTTGATTTTGTTAGTTAAGAAAAATTGGATGGGTATATGAACAGGAAATGAATGGAGGGTAGGTAGGTGAATGCTGAGTGCAGGTAGGTGGGCCTAGGTGAGAGTAAGTGTTCGGCATGGACTAGAAGGGCAGAGATGGCCTGTTTCCGTGCTGTAATTGTTATATAGTTATATGGTCAGCCCTGAGCTGAACCCCTGAACCTGGAGGACTAGTGAACCACTCTTAGTCTGGCCTTTAACCTTTAACCTGTTTGGCTTGGGTCATCCTACCAAGAGCCAAAGCAGAAAGTCCTGACTCCAGTCAACATAGGTCTCTGGGTCATTGAGGCACACAAGCCTCCAAACCCTGCGACAAGGTTGTGGTCCACTTTGCGGAGGCGGGAGCTCTGCTCTCCCTCAAAGGACAGGAATCTGTCGCATCTCAGTATTACACCTACTTTGCCCATAGCCCTGGGAAATTGCGGATAATTGTAAATACTAGCCTCCATTTCATAGACTCTGTTTACATTCCTCAATGGCAGCATAATCAACGACCCCACGCACCCCAGATATTCTCTTCTCCCCTTTCCCATTGGGCAGGAGGTGCAAACGTCTGAAAGCGCTTTGCACCAGGCTCAAGGACAGCTTCTACCCAACCCTTATAAGAATGTCCTTTGGTCACCTAGCATGAGAAGATGGACTCTTGACCTCACAATCTACTTCTTACACCTTATTTTCTGCCTGCACTGCACTCTTTCTGTAACTGTAACACTTTAATATGCATTCTGTTATTGTTTTTGGGTGGTGGGACGTCTACCCCCAGGTTCTCTTCCACTCATCTCAACGATTCAGGAACAGCTTCTTCCTCTCTGCAATCCAATTTCTGAATATATATAGATACTGTACTTTCAGCAGGAGCCCGCTGAGCCCAGGACTCGTGTAAGGCAGGGTCATCACGCCCTGTAGTAGTGATATAAGGAGCCACTACCCACTACTTCAGCCTTATCAAATACCTTACTGAAATCCGTACTGGACTGCCAACACAGATGCCTTGTGCAGGAAGGCACAGAGTCGACTGTACTTCCTAAGAAGGTTGGTGTCATTCAATGTCTGTAGTGAGATGCTGAAGATGTTCTATAGGTCAGTTGTGGAAAGCGCCCTCTTCTTTGTGGTGGCGTGTTGGGGAGGAAGCATTAAGAAGAGGGACGCCTCACGTCTTAATAAGCTGGTAAGGAAGGCGGGCTCTGTCGTGGGCAAAGTACTGGAGAGTTTAACATCGGTAGCTGAGCGAAGGGCGCTGAGTAGGCTACGGTCAATTATGGATAACTCTGAACATCCTCTACATAGCACCATCCAGAGACAGAGAAGCAGTTTCAGCGACAGGTTACTATCGATGCAATGCTCCTCAGACAGGATGAAGAGGTCAATACTCCCCAATGCCATTAGGCTTTACAATTCTTCCGCCAGGACTTAAGAACTTTTTAAAAGCTATTATTAATGCTTTTTGAGATAGTGATTTAGATGCATATCATATTTTTTACTGAGTTAAGTATTGTATGTAATTAGTTTTGCTACAACAAGTGTATGGGACATTGGAAAAAAGTTGAATTTCCCCATGGGGATGAATAAAGTATCTATCTATCTATCGTATACACTACTTCCACTGCTCGACCTTCATCAGTATGTTTTGTAATATCCTCAAAAAATTCAATCAGGCTGATAAGGCATGACCTGCCCTTGACAAAGCCATGCTGACAATCCCTAATCAGATTATGTCTCTCCAAATGCTCATAAATCCTGCTCCTCAGGATCTTCTCCAACAATTTGCCCAACACTGAAGTCAGACTCACTGGTCTATAATTTCCTGGGTTACCTCTACTCCCTTTCTTGAACAAGGGAACAACATTTTCAACTCTACAATCCTCCGGTACTCTCCCATCCCTATTGATGACTCAAAGATCATTGTTAGAGGCTCAACAATCTCCTCCCTTGTTTCACACAGTAGATGGGGGTATATCTCATCCGGTTCTGGTGACTTATTTAACTTACCCTTTCTCTCTCCCCCTTTTCCCAACAATAATACCCCTCTCCTTGCCCCATTCTCACTCTCGATCCATGTTAGAAACCTATAACAGAATCAAGCTTATCACCCATCACTTATGTCAAATTTTTTTTTGGCAGCAGTACAGTATAATGCATAACATTACTACGTGCTGTGCAAAAGTACCAGGCACAATACTGTACAGCGATTGGTGATGAACAGAATTACGTGGGGAGCAACATCCTATACCCAACACAGTGGCACTGAGAATATAGTGGTGAGCAGCCTTCCATACAACATTGAACAGACAATCAGTGGCCACCTTATTAAGATCACCGGTACATCTGCTGGTTAATGCAAATATTTAATCAGCCAATTATGTAGCAGCAACTCAATGCGTAAAAGTATGCAATAAAGTTTACATTTACCTTTCACACTCTGAGCCTATGATCTCCAATGGGGAATCAGACAACACAGGTATAAACTCCTGGAATCCAGGGATTAGATTCCAGCCTGTACCCAACCCTTGGGATCTGTTATTGACTGTATAAATACCGCAAACCCTCGAAAAACTATGTGTGAGTGTGTGTTTGTGCGTGTGTAGATTCTAGCCTGTTACTATCCTTTCAGAATCTGTTATTCACTAATAAACACATTAAAACCTTGTATTGGATTCCAACCTGTAACAATCCCCGGGAATCTGTTATTGACTAAAACCCAGATCTCACTCTGCCACCCTTCAAGTTCTCTCTGCCCGATCTGTCCTTGCCCTCCCTCCAATCAGCCAAACAAGCCACAACGAATGGTCTCGCTGGAAAAACCCATACCCTTCAGCAGCCCCCCAGCTTTAACCCCGACTTTAGTAACAGACCTTTCCCGGATCTCCTGTTCCCCATTTCTACTCTTCGTACCCGTTAGCGGGTGGGAAGCACTTTGAGTTGTTCCTCATCTCCGGTGAGGGTGCTATTCAAATGCAGGTATTTGTCCCTCCAACCCGGGAAGGCATCGCATGGGCTTCCTCTCTGAAATAGAGAGGCGGGACTGGAGCAAGGCCTCCATAAATGGGCCCCCACAGCTTCCCCTCCCATGCACAAGCAGAAGCAAGGCAACGACCCCCCCCACTGCCAAGTATTCTAGGAGGGGCTGGCTGATATGAGGACGGGTGAGGAATGGGGATAGAGGTGGTACCTGATGAAGCTGGGTCTACTCACCCACTGTCAACTGTAGCAACACCAGACAGAGAGAAACGTCCATGGCGTCTCCCCCACCAACACTTCCTCTCTGGACCTGATCGCGTCCGTCGGTTACACTATCTATGACTCATGCCTGCCCTGTCACTGTGTCAATGCTTCTCTGCTTTCTTCAGTCCCCCGACTCCACCTCCAGATCTCTGGTCCCATCACCTCTCGGGACATTTCCCTTGCTCCTGCTCCACATGCCCGTCCTTACACGGGGGTCGGCTTGTGTGTCCAAAGTGTGGAGTGAGGGGAATACTGCAGTGGAGTGGAGTTGATTACGTGAGCGTCATACGGTGGGGAGAGTCAGTGGAGGGGGAAAGCATTGGAACAAGAGGCGGAAGTTGTGGTATTGCATAGTTCAAACGTTCTGAAGTCCAAAAGAGACACTTTTTCCAAATTATTGGAAGAAAATTGATTAGTTAATTACTTGATTGTCAGCAGCCAGTATGCAGCAGCTCGGAAGCTGCAAACAGCCATTGATTCTTGGCAAACAGTCGCCTAACATTAGAATATAAATGTAAAGACAAAGTGCACTGCAGATGCTGGGGTCAAATCAACACGTACAAACAAGCTGGATGAACTCAGCAGGTTGGGCAGCACCAGTTGAAAGGAGCAGTCAATGTTTCGGGTCGAGACCCTTCATCAGGACTAATGAAGGGTCTCGGCCTGAAACGTTGACTGCTCCTTTCAACTGATGCTGCCTGACCTGCTGAGAATATAATTGTAGTGGTGCCTTTGTGTGAAAGGGAGATGAAATCCTAAATTAAAATGTCTATTTGATCACTGTGGCAACTTGGTTGGGATAAAGAAAATGAAGGACAGCATTTATATAAAACTCAGAGGTGTTGGGAATTCAAGTAAAGACAATGGTATACAAATACCTAAGAAATAATACTGACATGTTTATATTGGACCTACTCTTAAGATGTCTATTTATTGAGTTACAGCGTGGAATGGGCCTTTCCGGTCCTTCGAGACGTGCCACTCACCAGCCTCCGATTGAACCCTGGCCTAATCATTGGACAACTTACAATGATGAATTAACCCACCAACCAGTATGTCTTCGGACTGTGGGAGACAACCGGAACACCTAGAGGGAACCCAGTGGGTCACAGGGTGAATTTCCAAACTCTTTACAGACAACGACCTCAGTATCAAGCATATTAATTCTGTTAGAAACTATTATGGGAAATATATACAGTACAGCTCTCTAAATAGTTGTCAAGATCTGGTGTAGAGGTTGCAAAGGGAGCTGGAAAGGGCATGTAATAAGGGTAATGCTAAAATTGTAAAGGAGAACTTTAATACGCAAGGGGATTTGGAAAATCAGTTTGGTGTCAGATCACAAGAGAGGGAATTTGTTGACTGCCTACAAGATGGTTTTTTCAGAGAGTTTGTGCTACAGCCTACTCGGCGAAAGGCTATCTTAGATTGGGTGCTGTGTAATAAACCTCAGTCAGTTTATCATAATCAATCCCTTAAGAGGCAGCTATCACAATATGATTGAACTCATTCCGCAAATTGAGAGGGAGATGCTCTAAGTCATGTGCATCAGTATTGCTATGGAATAAAGGGAATTACAGAGGGATGAGAGAGCTGCTTTCCCAGATTGGAGGAGGATACTGGCAGAGTTGACAGTGGAACAGGGGTGGTTGAAGTTCTGGGAATAGTTCACAAAGCCCAGGATGGATATGTCCCACAGAAAAAGAGGTTCCCAAACAGTAGGGCGAAGCAACAGTGGATGGCAATGGAAATTAAAGACTGCATAAAAGCCCAGGAGAAGTTATGTAAGGTAGCAGAAGTGAGTGGGAAACTGGATGATTGGGAAGCATTTAAAATGCAACAAAAGCAACTAAAAAGCTTTCAGAAGTTGAAAAGATTAAATATGAGGGCAAATTTGCCAATAATATAAAGCAGGATACTAAAACATTTTTTTCAGTTACATAAAGAGTAAAAGGGGTGTGTGAGTTGATATCGGACTGGAAAATGAAACTGGTGAGGAAGTACTGGGGCCAAAGAAATGGCAGATGAACTGAATAGGTACTTTGCTTTTGTCTTCCCTATGGAAGATACTAGCAGTGTTCCAGAGGTCCATGAGTGTCAGGGAGCAGGAGTGAGTGTCATTGCTATTTCAAAGGAAAAAGTGCTCGGCAACCTCAAAGGTCTTAAGGTGAATAAGTCACCTGGACCAGATGGACTACATCCCAGAGTACTGAGAGAGGTTGCTGAAGAGATGGTGGATGCATTGGTCATGATCTTTCAAGAATCACTTGATTCTGAAGGAATGGAAAATTGTAAATGTCCCTCCATTCTTTATTAATGGAGAATGACAAAGTAGAGGAAATGATAGTCCACTTAGCCTAACTTCAGTGGTTGGGAAAGTGTTGGAGTCCATTATTAAGGACGAGGTTTCAGGGTACTTGGAAATGAATGATAAAATAAGTCAACGTCAGCATGGTTTCTGCAAAGGAAAATCTTGCCAGAAAAAATCTGTCAGAATTATTTGTGGAAGTAAAATAATTTTGACAGAGTGGACAAAGGAGTGGCTGTGGATGTCATTTACCTA
Source organism: Hemitrygon akajei (assembly GCF_048418815.1). Classification (NCBI taxonomy): domain Eukaryota; kingdom Metazoa; phylum Chordata; class Chondrichthyes; order Myliobatiformes; family Dasyatidae; genus Hemitrygon; species Hemitrygon akajei. Next base: position 94,974,240 of record NC_133129.1, on the reverse strand, counting down.
GATGTTCAGAAGGCATTTGATTAAGTGCCTCACATGAGGTTGCTTAACAAGAGAAACTATGGTGCTACAGGAAGGATATTGACATGGATAGAGGAATAGCTGACAAGCAGGATACAGTGAGTGGGGATAAAGGGGGCCTTTTCTGGTTTGCTGCCAGTGACTAGTGGTGTTCCTTGGGTCAGTATTGGGACCACTAATTTTCACATTGTTTGTCAATGATTTAGATAGTAAATTCATGAATCTGTGGAAAAGTTTGTGGATGATATGAAGATAGCTGGAAGGGTAGGTAGTGCCGAGGAAGCAAAGTAGGGCTTAGACAAATTGGAAGAATGGGCAAAAAAATGGCAGATGGAATACAGTGTTTGGAAATGTATGATAATGCAATTTCGTAAAAGGAGCAATATTGCAGACTATTATCTAAATGGGGAGGAAACATCAGAGGTGCAAAGGGACTTGGGAGTCCTCATGCAAGACTCCAAGAAGGTTAATTTTGTGGTCAAAAATGCAAATGCAATGTTCCCATTTATTTAAAGGGAAATAGAATATAAAACAAGCAGATAATGCTGAGGCTTTATAAGACACTAGTCGGGCCTCACTTGGAGTATTGTTAACAGTTTTAGGCCCCTTATCACAGAAAGGATGTATTGTCATTGCAGAGAGAACAGAGGAGATTCACAAGGATGATTCCAGGAATGAAGGGGGTTAACATATGAGGAGTGCTTGGCAGTTTGGGCCTGTGCTCACTGGAATTGGATCTCATTGAAACCTACCGGATTTTGAAAGGTCTAGATAATGTGAATGTGCAGAGGATGTTCGCTCCGGTGAAGGTATCCAGAACTAGAGGGCACAGCCTTAAAATTGAGTGGCAACCTTTTACAACAGAAGTAAGGGGAATTTTCGTTTAGCCAAAGAGTGGAGAATCTGTGGAATGCTCTGCCAAATACTGCGGTAGAGTCCAAGTCCATGGGTATATTTAAAGCAGAAGTTGATATATTCCTGATTGGTTGGGGCATCAAGGGATATGATGAGAGGGCAGGTGTATCGGATCCTGGATCATCCATGATGAAATGGCAGAGAGGACACAATGGGCTGAATGTCCTAACTCTGCTCCTATATCTTATGATCATATGATGCTAGCATCTGTACGAAGTGCACTGATCAAGAATTTGTGCCATATACGTTGTTTGACTGCAGTTCCTTAGAGGAGCAAAAGAAACATCAAATTGCTTAATTGAATTCTTTGGGACAAATGGAGTTTAACCTGGAAATTTTATTAGGATATGACTCCTATCGTAATATACATATGAATGTGTATTTGACTTTCTGAAAAGCATTAGACTTTTTGATAATTTTTGAGATATTCTGGGGGGAGCTTACAGCTCCTGAGTCTTTGCTTTACACACTCATTCAGCAGGTACCAGTAATGCACATTATGTCGGTCTGTCACTGTCATCTAACTTTGCAAGATGAAGAAGAATAAGACTGAACATTGTGGGAGTGTGGAAGACACTACATGTAGACTGGAATTTCAAGTGTTGGGGGCAGACGTTGGTGAAGTTACCATTACTAGGGAGAAGTTTCTTTGGAAACTGAAAGTACTGTAGTGAGATAAGTCACCTGGACCAGATGATCTTCACCCCAGTCATCTGAAGGAGGTGGCTGAATGGATTCTAAAGATATAATAATGATATTTCAAGAATCAATGGACAGAATCTGGCAAGATTCCGGTGGCTGGAAAATTGCAAATATCAAGAAGGGAGAAAGACAAAAGTGAGGAAATTATAGGCGAGTTAGTCTGATTTCAGCGATTGGAAAGATTTTGGAATCAATTATTGAAGATATGGTTTCAGGGAATTTTTACGGCACATGATGTAATAGGCCAAAGTTAGCATGGTTTCACTTCAGGGTAAATCTTGCCTGTTTGAATTCTTTGAGAAAACGAGAAGCACGATAAACAAAGGAGAATCAATGGATACCGTGTACATAGATTTTCAGAAAGCCTTTTCCAAGGTGCCTTACATGAGTTCACTTTACTATTTAAGAGTCAGTGGTATTACAGGAAAGATACTAGCATGGGTAAAACATTGGCTGATGTGCTGAAGGCAAACATTGGGAATAAAATGACCCTTTAAGTTGGCTACGTGGAGACAAATGGTTTTCCATGGGTGTCTGTGTTGGGACCACTTCTTTTTACATAAAACATCAATGATTTGGATGACTGAATTGATGGCTTTGTGCCTAAGTTTGCTATGAAGATAGATGGAGGAGCAGGCAGCTTTGAGGAAACAGTGATACTAAGTCATTTTAGACAAATTAGGAAAATGGGCAAAGTAGTGGCAGATACAATATGGTGTTGGGATGTGTACGATCATGAACTTTGGTCAATGAAATAAAAGCAGATACTATTTTTAACTGATGAGAAAATTCAAAGATCTGAGCAGCAAAGAGACTGGGAATCCTCGTGCAGGATTTCCTAAAGGCTAATTTGTACGTTAATCTGTGGTGAGAAAGGCAAATGCGATGCTAGCATTCTTTTGAGAATAGAATAAGAAGGATGTAATATTGAGGATGAATGTTGAACAACTTCATGATACAATGAAAAACTAGCTCACAGCCACTTCACACACACATAACATCAGATAAGCAGAACGTATATGCAAAACATTTATTATACACAAATTATATACAATTCATTAGAAAATTAGATCTATTTCAGTGCAAAGTCACAGTTGTCAAAATGTTGCTGAGCTCTAATGATGAGGGGCGTTCCAGTTGGTTCAGGAACCTACCGGTTGAATGGAAGTATGTCTTCTTTAATTTGGCTTCTGTACCTCCTGTCTGTGAGCAGATTCTATGCCCCGGATGCTGCAGATATTCAATGATGGATGTTGCCTTCTTGAAGCGGCGCCTCCAGTAGACTTTACCGACGGTGCAGAGGGATGTGTGTCTGATGTAGAGTATGATATTGCACTGTAGACAGGTGGGGGTCGGGGAAGGAGGATGCTGAAGCTCGGTGGGTGGAAAAGGTAAAGGGCTGGAGAGGTAGTAACCTAATAGGAGACGAGAATGTAACCTTATAGGAGAAGGGGGAGGAGGAGGGGCACGGGGGGGGGGATTGATAGGCAGGTGAGTAGAAGGAGTAGGAGCCACAGTGGGGAGTAGAAGAGGGAAAAGGGAGAGAAAGAACTTACGAGATGGAAAAATGCTTCTCCATGACATCCAGTTAGAAACTTACTAGATGGAATAGGAGGTGTTGCTCCCCCATCCTGTGTGTGGCCTTATCACAATGAATGTGAAGACAATTGGAAGGGGAATGGGGATAGGAGTTAAAATGGTTAATCAGAGGTGGAGTGGAGTTGCTGGTGAAAATGGTCAGCAAATTTACCCCCGGTCTCACCACGATGTAGATGAAGTTACATCGAATAGAAGAGCCCAGCAGGTGAAGTGTGGCCTCAACTCTAAGGACTATTGGATGTGTAGTCAATGCTATAATTTCCAAACTAATGGCATGAACATTGATTTCTCCTTCCAGTATTTTCCCTCCCCCCTTCCTTCTATACCCCAGTCTGTCCTCTTACCTCTTCTCCTCACGAGCACAATCACCTCCCTTTGATGCACCCCTTCTTCCCTATTCTCATGGTGCACTCTCCTCTCCTATATCAGGTTCCTTGTTTTCCAGCCCTATAAGTTTTGCACTTTACTGGCTTCACTTATCACCTTCTAGCTGGTTCTCTTTGCCCTGTCCCACTTTTTACAAAGGACTTCAGCCAGAAACGGTAACGGATTCATTTTGATCGATGCTGCTTGACTTGCAGAGCCTCTCCAGCATTCTGTACATGTCCCTCCAGAGTTCCTGCAACTTTAAAACCCGCTGTGTTTATGGCATTGCATTCTTAATATATTCATCAGCAAAGCGAAAGAGGAAACAGTTCAAAATAAATGCCAACATCATTGAACAGTATTAGTCATCCAAGCTATGGAAATATCCCACATATTTGGAAACTAGTTCTGGGGTTTTTGTTACACAGATAACCATGAGATGTTGCACACAAACCATACATCCTTGGAAGAGATAGGATCACCAGGATGATAAGATTAGCCTCCATCCCTGCCGCTACCATTTTTCACTGTGACGTTGAAGTTGCATCGATGAGTGATCTTCTGTTTCACCTGTTTCCCGGACCAAGATTAACCCGTCTGTCCTGAAACTGTCTGGGAGAATTCATTCTCAGAACTGAATTCATTCTCTGCGAGTGCCGGTATCTGAAACAGGCAGATGGATTTTTGATTGTTAACTCAACCGGCAGAGAAGGTGCCACTGGTAGTCAGGACATCTGCTTATCTGAGCAAGTGAAAGCCGATGCATAGTGTGCAAATGTCTTAGGCTCATAGAGGTACTGTAGCTTGGGCACCTAAGTCTTTTGCATAGTGGAGCATCACAGGGGGGGGGGACACAGGATAGGTGGCACAGAAGGAGGGCTGGGGTAGCATTGCTGCAGACACACCCAACCCAACTTTGTGATATGGTGCAACTCAAACTACCTGCGTCTCAATATCACCAAGACCAAGGAGATGGTGGTGGACTTTAGGAGATCTAGGCCTCATATGGAGCCAGTGATCATTAATGGAGAATGTGTGGAGCAGGTTAAGACCTACAAGTATCTGGGAGTACAGTTAGATGAGAAGCTAGACTGGACTGCCAACACAGATGCCTTGTGCAGGAAGGCACAGAGTCGACTGTACTTCCTAAGAAGGTTGGCGTCATTCAATGTCTGTAGTGAGATGCTGAAGATGTTCTATAGGTCAGTTGTGGAGAGCGCCCTCTTCTTTGTGGTGGCGTGTTGGGGAGGAAGCATTAAGAAGAGGGACGCCTCACGTCTTAATAAGCTGGTAAGGAAGGCGGGCTCTGTCGTGGGCAAAGTACTGGAGAGTTTAACATCGGTAGCTGAGCGAAGGGCGCTGAGTAGGCTACGGTCAATTATGGATAACTCTGAACATCCTCTACATAGCACCATCCAGAGACAGAGAAGCAGTTTCAGCGACAGGTTACTATCGATGCAATGCTCCTCAGACAGGATGAAGAGGTCAATATTCCCCAATGCCATTAGGCTTTACAATTCTACCGCCAGGACTTAAGAACTTTTTAAAAGCTATTATTAATGCTTTTTGAGATAGTGATTTAGATGCATATCATATTTTTTACTGAGTTAAGTATTGTATGTAATTAGTTTTGCTACAACAAGTGTATGGGACATTGGAAAAGAGTTGAATTTCCCCATGGGGATGAATAAAGTATCTATCTATCTATCTATCTATCTATCTATCTATCTATCTATCTATCTATCTATCTATCTATCTATCTATCTATCTATCTAACCCTGAGACACCAGGCAAGGTCAGCAGCCCTCCATAGAAACAGGAGTGGAGTCTTTGATTGGAATCTGTGCAGACATGACGGGAGTGTTCCTGCACAGGTCCGACAAAGATTTTTGACGGGAAACGCAGTCTCTATAAAGGAGAGGTATCACCTAGACAAGCAGTCATCGTGGGAGCAGTCTGAGTCAGAGTTGAAGGCTTTGGCTCAAGTGGGTCTTCAGTGAGGACAGGTAATGTCTAAGTAAGTTCATTCCTATTCAATTCTAGAGAGGGGCTATATCTATAGAGCAGTGTTCCGTTCTGAGTGTCAGATGTGGGATTTCCAGGAGACTCCCAACCCTAACGCACCAGGTGCATCGAGATGCAGCTCCTGAGAGACAGCGTTCGGGAACTGGAGCTGCACCTTGATGACCTTCTCCTTGTTAGGGAAAGTGAAGCAGTGATAGACAGGAGCTAAAAGGATGTAGTCATCCCAAGGCTACAGGAGACAGATAAATGGGTGACTGTCAGGAGATGGAATGGGGAACATCAGAGAGTGGAGAGAACCCCTGTGGTCATCTTCCTCCAAAATAATTACACCATTTTGAATATTGTTATGAGTGGGATATGACCTACCTGAGGAAACAACCATATTCATGCCTCTGGCCCAGAGTCGGACCCTGTGCTGAAGAGGTTGGCAGCAGTAAAAGTGGACTCTGTAGTCGGGGGACAGATACGTGATTCTGTGCATACAAAAAGAAAACACAGATGGTAGTTTGTCAGGGTCTGAGATGCTTCTGGACGCATCCACAATATCCTGAAAAGGGAGAGTGAGCAGCCAGAAGACGTTGTACATATTGGTACCATTGACATCAGAAGAAAAAGGGAAAAGGTCCTGAATAAAGAATATAAGGAGTTAAGAAGGAAGCTGGGTAGCAGGTCCTCAGGGGTAGTAATCTCAGGATTGCTGCCTGTACCAAGCGACAGTGGGGATAGGAATAGAATGAGATGGCAGATAAATGCATAACTGAAGAATTGGAGCAGAGGCTGGGGTTCAGATTTCTGAATAATTAGGACCGCTTCTGGGGCAGATGAGACCTGTACAAAAGGGACATGTTGCACTTCAATCCAAGAGGGGCCAATATTCTTGTGGACAGTTTTACTAGCGCTGTTGGAAATGGTTTAAACAAATATAGAGCTGAGGATGAGCCAGCAGGTTTACCAGCAGATGATGGGTTTAAAATTAATATGAGAAAGGACAAGCCAATCACTGGGTACAAATGCAGACAGCAATGATTTAAATTGTACCAAAGAGGCAAAATTCAAAAGGGTGAAGAATGCAGGACTGAATGTGCTGTACTTAAGTGTGCTTAGCATTCAGAATAAGATGCACAAACATGGCACAATTAGAGATTGGTTAGTATGACACGGTAGGCATAACCAAGTCATGGCTGTAAGAAGGACATAGTTGGGAGCTTAACATGAATGGTTATGCTTTGTATCAAAAGCACTGGCAGGAAGGCAAAGGCGGTGATGGGTCTGTTGGTAGGAGATGGAATTACATTTTCAGAAAGAGGTGACATAGTGCTAGAGAATGTTGAATCTTTGTAGGTGGAGTTAAGAAACTGCAAGCGTAAAAATACCATTATAGGAATCATACATAGACCTCCAAATAGTAGACAAGATGTGGGGTTGAGATTGCAAAAGGAGCTGCAAAATGCATGTAATAAGGGTAATGACAGAATTGTAATTGGGGACTGCAATATGGAAGGAGTTTGGGAAAAACGGATTGGTGTCAGATTGCACGAGAGGGAATTTGTTGAATACCTATGAAAAGGCTTTTTAGATCAGTTTGTGCTTCAGCTTACTTGGGGAAAGGCGATCTTAGACTGGGTGTTGTGTAATAACTCAGATCTTATTAGGGAGCTTATCGTAAAGAAACCCTCCGGAGGCAATGATCACAATGTGATTCAAATCATACTACAATTTTAGTGGGAGAAGCTTAACTCACATGTATCAGCATCGCAATAGAATAAAGGGAATTACAGAGGCATGAGAGAGGTGCTTTCTCAGGAGGACTGGAGGAGGATACTGGCGGGGATGATGGCAGAACAGAAATGGCTGAAGTCTCTGGGAATATTTCATAAGACACAGGAGAACAATGTCCCACAGAAGTTCTGGGATGGCAGAGGTAGGCAACCTTGGCTGACAAGGGAAGTTAAGAACTGCAGAAAAGCCAAGGGAAGGGTGTATAAGATAACAAAAATTGGATGATTGGGAAGCTTTTAAAATCCAACGGAAGTGAAAAATACAAGAAGGAAAACGATGAAATATGAGTGCAGACTGGCCAGTAATATAAAGAAGGATACCAAGTGGGGTATTCTTCAGTTACATAAAGAGTAAAAGGGGTGTGCAAGTTGATATTGGACTGGAAAATGAAGCTGGTGTGGGAGTACTGGGGCCAAAGATATGGCAGGTGAATTAAATAGGTGCTTTTCATCTGTCTTGACTATGGAAGACACTAGATAGATAGATAGATAGATAGATAGATAGATAGATAGATAGATAGATAGATAGATAGATAGATAGATAGATAGATAGATAGATAGATAGATACTTTATTCATCCCCATGGGGAAATTCAACTTTTTTCCAATGTCCCATACACTTGTTGTAGCAAAACTAATTACATACAATACTTAACTCAGTAAAAAAAATATGATATGCATCTAAATCACTATCTCAAAAAGCATTAATAATAGCTTTTTAAAAGTTCTTAAGTCCTGGCGGTTGAGTTGTAAAGCCTAATGGCATTGGGGAGTATTGACCTCTTCATCCTGTCTGAGGAGCATTGCATCGATAGTAACCTGTCACTGAAACTGCTTCTCTGTCTCTGGATGGTGCTATGTAGAGGATGTTCAGAGTTTTCCATAATTGACCATAGCCTACTCAGCGCCCTTTGCTCAGCTACCGATGTTAAACTCTCCAGTACTTTGCCCACGACAGAGCCCGCCTTCCTTACCAGCTTATTAAGACGTGAGGCGTCCCTCTTCTTAATGCTTCCTCCCCAACACACCACCACAAAGAAGAGGGCGCTCTCCACAACTGACCTATAGAACATCTTCAGCATCTCACTACAGACATTGAATGACGCCAACCTTCTAAGGAAGTGCAGTCGACTCTGTGCCTTCCTGCACAAGGCATCTGTGTTGGCAGTCCAGTCTAGCTTCTCGTCTAACTGTACTCCCAGATACTTGTAGGTCTTAACCTACTAGCAGAGTTCCAGAGGTCTGTGAGTGTTAGACAGCATGAGTGAGTGTCATTGCTATTAGAAAGGAAAAAGTGCTTGGTAAACTCAAAGGTCTTAAGGTGGATAAGTCACCTGGGCCAGATGGACTACATCCCAGAGTATTGAGAGAGATTGCTGAAGAGATGGTGGATGCATTTCAAGAATCTTTCAAGAATCACTTGATTCTGGCATGGTCCCAGAGGACTGCAAAATTGGAAATGTCATTCTACTGTTTAAAAAGCAACGAAGGCAAAAGAACGGAAATTATATCCCAGTTAGCCTAACCTCAGTGGCTGGAAAAGTGTTGGAGTCTATAACTAAGGATGAGGTTTCAAGGTACCTGGAGATTAATGGTAAAATAAGTCAGCATGGTTTATGCAAAAGGGAACGTTGCCTGACAAATCTATTAGAGTTCCTCGAGGAAGTACTGGAATGGATAGCAGAATGGCTGACAGGTAGGAGGCAGCAACTGGGAATAAATGTGGCCTTTTCTGGCTGGCTGCCAGTGAATAGTGGTCTTCCTCAGGGGTCAGTATCAGGATCGCTGCTTTTCACCTTGCTTGTAAATGATTTAGATAATGGATTTGATGGCTTTGTGACAAAGTTGCTGGATGATATGAAGATAGGTGGGGGGTAGGTTGTGCTGAGGAAGAATGGGCAAAAAAGTGGCAAATGAAATACAGTGTTCAGAAATGTATGCTAATACATTTTGGTAAAAGGAACATTAGTGCAGATTATTATCTAAATGGGGAGAAAATTCAAACAATAGAGGTGCAGAGGAAGCTAAGGTCTTCATGCAAGACTCCCAGAAGGTCCATTTATAGTTGAGTCTGTGGTAAAGAAGGCAAATGCAATGTTGGCATTTATTTCAAGCAGGAATAGAATATAAAAACAAGGAGATAATGCTGGGGCTTAATAAGACACTAGTCAGGCTGCAGTTAGAGTACTGTCAACAGTTTTGGGCACCATATCTGAGAAGGGATGTGTTATCAATGGAAAGATTCCAGAGAAGGTTCACAAAGATAATTCCGGAAACGAAGGGGTTAATATATGGGGAGCATTTGGCAGCTTTGAGCTTGCACTCACTGGAATTTAGAATACGCCTGGGGATCTCAATGAAACTAACCGAATGTTGAAAGGTGGACGTAGAGAGAATGTTTCCTATGGTGCAGGTACCTAAACCAGAGGTCACAGCCTCAAAATTGAGGGACAACACTTTAGAGCAGAGGTAAGGAGGAATTTCTTTAACCAGAGAGTTGTAAATCTGTGGAATGCTCTGTCACAGACTCAGGGAGATGCCAAATATGTTGGTATATTTCAGGCAGAATTTGATCGTTTCCTAATCAGTCTGGATCTGGCAAGAAGGGAGGTGGGTTGGTGGAATCTGCGATCAGCTATGATGGAACAGCAAAGCAGAATCTATGGGCTGAATGTCCAGGTCTACTCCTATGTCTTACAGTCTTATGTTCATTTAGTGGCCGCCATATTAGGTGTACCTGTACCCCTGGTGGTTAATGCAAATATTTAATCAGCCAATTATGTGACACGACCTCAATGCAAGTAATGCAAGCAAATATGGTCAAACTTCAGTTGTTGTTCAAACCAAATCTCTGAATGGGGAAGGAATTTCATCGAGTTAGCTTGGAAATTAGACTGAGTATCTTCAAAATTGCTGATCTCCTGTGGATTTCATGCACAACAGTCTCTAGGCTTTATGGAGAATAGTGTGAATAACACAAAAGAAAACAGTGAGCAGATGTTCTGTGGAGGAAAGCACGTTGTTAATGTGAGAGATGAGAGGAGAACGACCAGTCTGGTTCAAGGTGACAGTGACTCAAATGCCGACACGTTCCAACAGTGGAGGGCAGAAGAGCATTTCCGAATGCACAACACATCTAACCTGACGTGGATGGGCAGGACAATTGTCTAAAATGCTAATTAGATTAATTGTATACACGTGTATGGATATGTAATCTTTAATGTTGAAATTAAACTTGTCAACACTGGGTTCCACTCTTCCACCAAATAGAGTGGCCACAGAGTAAAGATCAGGACATCACAGGAAAAGGCACTTTGGCGCATGATGCTGTACTGATCTAATAAAACTAGTAATGGCACAGTTAACTAATGCAAGACCCTGCAGTGGATAGTGAGGTCAGCAGAGAACATCAGGGTCTCTCTTCCCGCCATCACGGACATTTACACTACACGCTGCATTCACAAAGGAAACAGCATTATGAAGGACCCCATGTGCCCCTCATACAATCTCTTCTCCTTCCTGCCGTCTGGGAAAAGGCTCCGAAGCATTCGGGCTCTCACGACCAGACTATGTAACAGTTTCTTCCCCCAAGAGACTCCTCAATACCCGAAGTCTGGACTGACATCTTGCTCTACTGTTCTGTTTATTACTTATTGTAATGCCTGCACTGTTTTTGTGCACTTTATGCAGTCCAGTGTAGGTCTGTAGTCTAGTGTAGTTTTCTCTGTCTTGTGTTTTTTTATTACATAGTTCGGTCTAGTTTTTTGTACTGTGTCATGTAACAGCATGGTCCTGAAAAACGTTGTCTCATTTTTACTATCACTGTACCAGCAATTATGGTCGAAATGACAATAAAAGTAGACTTGACTTGACTTGACTTGATCTTGGCTACAAGAGAATATCTCTCCATTCTCTTCATGTCCATAGGAGGAGGTGGTCATTTCAAACTGCTGCAAAGTTGGTGCTTCTCTGGAATTCTTGACAAAATCATCTGGAGCATTATGGATTGGAAGGGGATGGACTTTCCAATACTTCAATATTGAGGTTCCCCGCAACTGGCAGGGAAAGTGAGATGACGCCTGTGGTATATCAGCTGAAGTTTCATTAAAGACTGGGGCGTATTTGAGGGGTTGAGTAGCCTAATCCTGCTCCTGTTTTCCGAAGGGGACTTGATGGGGAAGGATGGGCTCGGCATGCGAGTTTTCAGTGAAGGAGAATGGGCTGTTACAAAGTCTGGAACCATCATTCAGAGCCTCAGATTGTGTTCAACTGTGGATGATACATAAACAGTACACCGGATCTAGTGGGAGACTGACACAATTCATTTAGTCGGACAGGGTTCTGCAAGGACAGAGAATGCAGGTTACCTGTAACTGGGATCCTCTTGATCAGGTAAATGCCCATGGTCCACACCACTGCCAGCAGTCCTAGAACCAGCGCTGCCCGGATCATCAGGACGGAGCCGTGGCTCAGGTTCCGCATCTCCTGAGTTACTGTGATCGCTGTGGGGGTCAATAAACCTCCTGTGAATTGTGATCCAGAGCAGTGACTGAGACACAGGAAGAGAGGGCAGAGAAAGCAACCGGTTATGGGGTAACACATGGGGTCAAGGTTGGAGATTGTAACCCAATGCTACAAGAGAGTGGAGAGTCAGGGGCACTGGAGGGGGGATCTAAATAATCCTGAGGTGTTTCTGACTCTGGTGAGTCATGATTGTGATTCAGCAGAGACACAATGTCCTAAGCAGGAGGGAGTTCCACACATTGAGGAGAGGGGGACTGAAAGACCATGATGAAAACAGTGTGTCAAACCTTAGGAAGCATGACAGGGCTTGGGGAGAGTGGACTTGAATTTTACAAGGACAAACGTGATTAGAAGAATAAAAATCATTAAAGTAGTCTATTAAAGTAGTGGTTAGTTTTGTGTCAGTTACCTGAAGAACCAGATGTCTGAAGGGATGCAGCTATTCTTGAACCAGTTGGTGTGGGACCTCAGTCCTCTATACCTCCCCCCAGTGGTAGCTGCCTGAAAATGATTTTGAGCAATTAGTTGTATCATTCATCATGGGTGTTGCTAGCTGGTCAATAAGTTCACAGATAAGCGTAGATTCCTTAAAGGTGCAGGTCGATAGGGTGGTTAAGAAGGCATATGGTCGGTGGGCCATAAATAGTGGGGGGGGGGGGGCGGATGGAGTTCAAGGGTGATGAGGTGGTTAATAAGTCATATGGTCGGTGGGCCATCACTAGAGGTGGGGTGGGATGGAGTTCAAGGGTGATGAGGTGATGTTGCCGCAATATAAAATCTTGATTAGATTACATTTGGAATATCACATTCAGTTCTGGTTACCACTGTACTGGAATGCTGTGGAGGCATCAGAAAGGCCACAGAGGAGATTTAGTGGGATGCTACCTGTGCTAGAGAGACTTTCCAATGAAGGTAGGTTGAGCGAGCTCATGCTTTTCTCTTTGGAGCAATGCAGGATGAGAGGTGACTTGATAGAGGGACACAAAATGATAACAGACCTGTATTCAGTGGGTAGTCAGTGACATTCCCAGGGGTACAATGATGTCTAACAGGTGGTATGCTTCTAAAGTGATTGGAGGGAAGTATCAGGGGGATTTTAGAGGTATGTTTGTATTTACACAGACAGTTGTGGGAGCATGAACACCCTGCCAGTATTTGCAGTAGAGGAACATACGTTAGAAGCATTTAAAAAAATTCATAGACAGGGACAAGGATGATAAAAATTAGAACTGTGTAGGAGGGCTGGGTTAAATTAATCTTAGAGTGGGAGAAAATGTCGATACTACTTATGAGTTAAGAGCCTATACTGTGCTGTAGTGTTCTATGTTCTATAATGCAAAAATCAATGATATTGCTGACAGTGTGGAGGGTAAACGTCTCAATACTAAAACTTATTGTGTTGGTGAAATGGTGAGATATCACCGAGGGTATTTATTCCAGAGAAGTTTGAGGTAAAACACATTCTGAACATTAATGAGGCTAGGACATGGAATACTGAGGAGAAAGGGGAGGGGGTGTTCTCACTACAAAAAGTGTGAAGCAGGTCCACAGGATATTATCTGGAACAGTCCCTCCTAATGAGGAGGGACTAGGTCTATCTTCCCTGGAATGGACATGGTTGTGCAAGAACATGACTGAGGTGCACATACTCATGAGGGTACTGGCAGGGTGGACGAAAGGTAATATTTGATAAAACATCAAGATGAAGGATAAGGGACTTGGAGGGGGCCTGAGAAAGAAGTTTCACACTCAGACAGTGGTGAGTATTTGGAACACACTGCCAGAGAGAGAGAGAGAGAGAGAGAGAGAGAGGGGCAGAGCAGTCACTGACATCCTTTCGGAATTATCTACACCAATACCTGAACTATCCAGGGACATTTGAGGGATGAACCCCTGGAGGTGAGCTTAATGCGGGTGGCGGTCAATCGGTCAGTATGGATGTGATGGACTGAGTGGACTGACCTCCTGCAGGATGAGAATGTGAAAACATGAAGCTGGGATGATGCGCAGGAATCTTTTGAAAGAACCTTCAGACAAGAGCAGAGGTCAGGGTAAGGATTCAGGACTCACCTCTCACTGACAGAAACGTCCCTGAGATGCTTTGCCGTCCAGTCGGCTTACGATGATCCTCCAAAATTTTCACACGGCAGACATAGAAATTGGAGTCATTTTCTTTCAGCCGATGTAAGCGGATGGAGCCCGTCTTGTCTCGCAGTGGGGAGCCCAGGAACTCGATCCGGCCTCGGTATTCCCCGAATGCGTTGTTTAGTGAAGAATCGAATATCTCTGTACCAAAAAAGCCACCAACTTTCCAACTGATATGAATGTCTCGGGGAGTATAAGTGTCCGGGTAAGTGAAGGAGCAGGGGAGAATGACGGACCCATTCTCTGCAGCCTCCAGGTACCCCATCTGCTTCACCCGGAACTCAAGGCCACCGGTCCGTGCTGAGGGAAAAGGGAGCAAACGATCATTCGGGAACCTCCTATCACATTTCATTCGGCGGAAAACCATCCCATAATACTCTCAGCAGTCCCTACGCTCTGATTAATAAACTAGACCAATCCAGACTAAATCGTCCACTCTCCAAGCCTGTGACCACCAATGGGGAATTAGGCAAAGCAGGCATCGACCCCTGAGCCCCTAGATTACATGACAGCATCCAACTCACTTCCCTAGACCTACGATTCTCAACAAATATCGCTTAAACCCTTGGATTAGATCACAACGTGTAACTCACAGATGTGAATTTATAATTCTATATATAATTCCGAAGATCCAACAGTAGATCCCAACCTGTAACTCTCTCTGGACATATATTTCTAAATATAAACCCTTTGAACCTTTGATTGCAGTCCAGTCTGCAACTCACTCCCGGGTGTCTGTGTGTTGCCAGGTAAACAATCTGAACACCAGATTAGATTCTGATCCATACCCAACTCATGGTTAGTTGTTATTCTCTATATTAAACTCCCAAATTGCTTACAAAGCTCACAGCGTCTAACTCACGTCCGGGAATCTGTATTTAACAGCATAAACTCAATAAACCCCTCGATAAGATTCCACTCATTACTAACTCTCGGGAGTCTCTTGCACAGAAACAACTGAACCCCTGGATTAGATCCCCATCTGCATCTCACAGCTATGTATCACTTAATCGATAAATAAACCCACGGAGCGCCTGAGTTACATCCACTTCAGTAATTGAATCCCTGGGGTCTGTTATCCAACATATTTACAGTATGCTCGCCCCGACTCTCCTCTCACCACGAACTGTCAGGAATCGCTAGGTGTGTGTTTGTGCATGTGTGTGTCTGTGAGACTCCCGTAGTTTCATCTGCTTCGTCTGTCTGTCTAATTCCTTATCCGACACAGAGACATGTAAACTCCGTAAACCCCGTAGCTTCCTCCATTTACCACTCGTCGTTCCCTCACCTGCAACACCCCAACCCCAGACAACACCTCCAGACGCATCAAACTCCACGCTCTCTGTAGACAGAGGAAGGGGTTCTCACCTTGAACAGACAGGACAGTCCCAGGACCTTTGTACTCTACCCCCAAGATCACCACAATGCAGAAGTAGATGCCGGTGTCATTTCCTTCGACCCGGTGTAAGCGGATGGAGCCCGTCTTGTCTCTAAGTGACGAACCCAGGAACCTGATCCGGCTTTTGAAATCTTTGAGTGTGTAGTTATCCAGGTATCTGAATATATCTGTCGTGTGGTAATTGCGAACTTTCCACCTAATGTCAATGTCTCCGAGTGAGGAGTTTTCCGGGTGCGTAAATGTGCAGGTGAGAGTGACGGACTCGTCCACTACAGCTTCGATGTATTTCGGCTGCTCCACCCGGAACCCACTTCCACTGCTCCATGCTGAGGGAGACGGAGGGAGCAAATGGTCATTTGGGAACCTCCAACCACATCTCACCCTACGGGTAATCAACCCGTAATTCTCTCAGCGCCAGGCAAGTCCCTGCCCTCTGATTGACAGACCGAACTCCAGAACAATTATTTCTCCTCTCATACCCGTTAAATCCAAATTGCAACGGACCCGCACTACCAACCACCAGCACCCTGACCCGGCGTGGATAACTTCACTCACTGTATCTGTGAACTCACTCTCCCACCTGCACACTCACTCTCAAGAGCTCTTTACAAATCTAGTTGTCAGTATAATTTTTGTTTCCAGAATTTCACTTGCTTTGTGTATTGTTTGACAGTCTTTGCTTATGTGCAGATTATTATAAATTCTGATGTATTTCATTGTTTTCCTGAAATGTCTGAAAGAAAAATGATTCTGAACAATCGTGTCATTTGCCTCCATCAATAATACATTTTACGTTTACCTTTCACACTCCGAGCTCAAGACCTCCAATGGGGAATCAGGAAGCACATGTATAAACTCCCGGAACACAGGGATTAGATTCTAGCCTGTAACTATCCCTTCAGAATCTGTTACTCACTTATAAACACCTTAAAACCTTTTATTGGATTCCAAACTGAAACTAACGCCTAAATATGATATTGACGGAGTGAACGCCGAAAACCCAGACCTCACTCTGCCGCCCTTAGAGCTCTCTCTGCCCGATCTGTCCTTGCCCTCTCTCCGATCAGCTGTACAAGCCGCATCGAATGGTCTCGCTGGAAAAACCCATTCACTTCAGCGGCCCTCCAGCTTCAACCCCGACTTTAGCAACAGGCCTTTCTCGGATCTCCTGTTCCCCATTTCTACTCTTCGTACCCGTTAGCGGGTGGGAAGCACTTCGAGTCGCTCCTCATCTCCGGTGAGGGTGCTATTCAAATGCAGACATTTGTCCCTCCAACCCGGGAAGGCATCGCACGGGCTTCCTCGCCAAAATGGAGAGGTGGGGCTGGAGGGAGCCCTCCACATACAGTGCCGAGTACTCTTGGGGGGGTTGGCTGATATGGGTGGGGGGGGGGGAGTTGAGGAACGGCTATAGAGGTGGTACGTGACGAAGCTGTGTCTACTCACCCACTGTCAACTGTAGCAACACCAGACAGAGCGAAACGTCCATGGCGTCTCCCCCACCAACACTTGCTCTCTGGACCTGATCACGTCCGTCAGTAACACTGACTATGACTCACAACTGCCCTGTCCCTGAGTCACTGCTTCTGCTTTCTTCAGTCCCCCGACTCCGCCTCCAGCTCTTGGGTCCCCATCACCCCTCGGGTCATTTCCCTTGCTCCTGCCCCACCCGCCGGTCCCTACACGTGGGTTGGTTTGTGCGTCCAATGTGGGGAGTGAGGGGAATTCTCCCTGCGATGAGAAGTTGGTGAAGGGAGAGTCAGTGAAACGGGAAATCATCACCGCAAACGTGTGAGGGGCAAGTTGGAGCAGGAGGCGAGAGTTGTGATAAGTGTTGTGTCTCGACGCGCATGGCAGAGTTCAAACGTTCTGAATCCCGAAAGGGACACTTTTTGCAAATTACTGGGAGAAAATTGATGGTTAATTAGTTGATTGGTCGCAGCCAGTATGTAGAAGTTAGGAGCCTGCAAACAGCCATTGATCCTTACCAAACAATCGTTAACATGAGGATATAAATGTAGAGGTACCTTTGCGTGAGAGGGAGATGAAATCCCGAATTAAAAAGTCTATTTGATCACTGTGTCAACTAGGTTGGGATAAAGAAAACGAAAGACGGCATTTATATGAAATTCAAAGGGTGGTGGGAATTCAAGTAGGAGGTTGGTATAAAAGGACTGAGAAGTTATACTGACTTGTTTTATTTTTTATATTCGACGTACTCTTCAGTAGTTTATTTCTTGAGTTACAGCGCGGAATGGGCCTTCCCGGTCCTTCGAGACGCACCACTCAACAGTCTCTAACTGAACCCTAGCCTAATCACCAGACAATTTACAATGACCAATTAACCCACCAACCAGTACGTCTTCGGACTGTGGGAGGAAACTGGAACACCTAGAGGAACCCATTGGGTCACAGGGTGAACGTGCAAACTCATTACCGACATCGATCTCAGTATCATGCGTATTAATTTTGTTAGAAACCATTATGGGAAATGTATTTATCCCTCTAAAAAGTAGCCCAGATATGGCGTTGGGATTGCAAAAGGAGCTGGAAAGGGCATGTGATAAGGGTAATTTCAGAATTGTAATGGAGAACTTCAATACGCAAGGGGATTTGGAAAATCAGTTTGATGTCGGATCGCAAGAGAGGGAATTTGCTGAATGCCTACGAGATGGTTTTTGGAGCAGTTTGTGCTCCAGAATACTCAGGAAATGGCTATCTTAGATTGGGTGTTGTGTAATAACCCGGATCTTATCAGTCAGCTTAACATAAAGGATCCCTTAAGAGATGATCCCTTAAGAGATCATAAATGATGGAATTCATACCGCAGTTTTAGAAGGAGCTGCCTAAGTCACATGTATCAGTATTGCAATGGAATAAAGGGAATTACAGAGGTATGAGAGACCTGCTTTCCCAGGTGGATTGGAGGGGGATACTGGCGGAGTTGACAGCAGAACAAGGGTGGTTGAAGTCTGTGGGAATAGTTCACAAAGCCCAGGACGGATATGTCCCACAGAAGAAGTAGCATTTCCTAAACGGCAGCGTGAGCCAACAGTGGCTGGCAAGGGAAGTTAAGGACTGCATAAAAGCCAAGGAAAAGGTATATAAGGTAGCAGAAGCGAGTGAGATGTTGGATGATTGGGAAGCTTTTAAAATCCAACAAAATGCAAATAAAAAGCTTCTGGAAGTTCGAAAGACTAAATATGAGGTTAAACTTGCCAAAATATAAAGCAGGATACTAAATTTTTAAAATATTTTTTCATTTCTATAAAGAGTAAAAGAGCTGTGCGAGTTGATATTGGACTGGAAAATAAAGCTGGTGAGGGAGCTCTGGGGCCAAAGAAATGGCAGATGAACTAAATAGGTACTTTGCATCTGTCTTCAATATGAAAGACACTAGCAGTGTTCCAGGGGTCTGTGAGTGTTAGAGAGCACGAGTGAGTGTCATTGCTATTACAAAGGAAAATGTGCTAGGTAACCTCAAAGGTCTTAAGGTGGATAAGTCACCTGGGCCAGATGGACTACATCCTAGTGTACTGAGAGAGGTTGCTGAAGAGATGATAGGCTCATTGGTCATGATCCTTCAAGAATCACTTGATTCTGGCATGGTCCTGGAGGACTGGCAAATTAAGAAGCGAGGATTGCAAAAGAGAGGAAATGATTAAACAGTTAGCCTAACCTCAATGGTTGGGAATATTTTGTGGTCTATTATTAAGGTCGAGGTTTCAGGGTACTTGGAGACCAATGATCATTTAAGTCAAAGTCAGCATGTTTTTCTGCAAAAGGGAAATCTTGCCAAACAAATCTGTCCGAATTATTTGAGGAAGTAACAAGCAAAGTGGAGAAATGAGAGGCAGTGCATGTCATTTACTTATGTGTTCAGAAGGCATTTGATTAAGTGCCTCACTTGAAGCTGCTTAACAAGATAAACCATGGTGCTTACTGGAAAGATACTGTCACCGACAGACAAATGGCTGACAGGCAGGATGCAGTGAGTGGGGATAAAGAAAGCCTTTGCCGCTGTCCTGCCAGTGACTAGCAGTGCCCTTCAGAGGTCAGTATTAGGACAGCTACTTCTCAAATTGTTCAACAATGATTTAGATAGTAAATTGATGGCTTTCTGGAAAAGTTTATAGATAATCCGAAGATAGCTGGACGGGTAGGTAGTGCTGAGGAAACAAAGCAATTGCAGCAGGGCTTAGACAAATTGGAAGAATGGGCAAAAGAGTGGCAGATGGAATATATTGTTGGGAAATGTACGATCATGCGTTTTGGGAAAAGGAACAATATTTCAGACTATTATCTAAATGCAGAGGAAACATCAGAGGTTCAAAAGGACTTGGGAGACTCTCAGAAATGTGCTCAAAAAGTCAAATACAATGTTGGCCTTAAATAAAGAGAAATAGAATATAAAACAAGGAAACAATCCTCAAGCTGCACTTGGAGTATTGTCACCAGTTTTGGGCCCCATATCTCAGAAAGGATGTATTGTCATTGGAGAGAGTACAGAGGAGATTCACGAGGATGATTCTAGGAATGAAGGGGTTGACATATGAGGCGCGTTTGGCAGCTTTGGACCTCTACTCACTGAAATTTAGAAGAATGCATGGGAATCTCATTGAAACCTCTCGAATGCTGGAAATGCTAGATATGGTGAGTGTGGAGAGGATGTTCCCTCTGGTGGAGGTACCCAGAACGACAGAGCACAACTTTTTCATTGAGTGGCAACCTTTTACAACAGAAGTAAGGAGTTTGATTTTTAGCCGGAGTGGAGAATCTATGGGCTGCTCTGCCAAAGTCTGTGGTAGAGGCTATGTCCATGGATATATTTAAAGCGGAAGTTGATAGATTTCTGATTGGTCGGAGCATCAAGGGATATAGTGAAAGGGTAGGGGTATGGGGTTGAATGAGATCCTGGAAAAGCCATGATGAAATGGCAGAGAGGACTCAATGGGCTGAATGGCCTAACTCTGTTCCTGTATCTTACGATCGTACGATACTAGTGTAACTCTCGCTTCGGCTAGCTGCATAATATAAGGGGTAATAACCCCCGGTACGGCCAAACTTAAGAAATCTCGTTTGGGTAATGCTGCGCGATGTGTCCCCGGTTATAAATCAGTACCCCGAAATAACAAGCAGTATACAATATGTGATTGATGATTAAGCTTTATAATTATTACTTTGACTATATGGTTAGTAAAGAAACGAAAAAAGGAAAACAAAGGGCCGAATCTTATTAAACAGTCTGTTGCGCAAAGTTGGAACTCACTGATAAGTCGATCGTCCACCATCGACCTCCTCCGATCGTCGCTGCACTTAGTACACTCGCTCCAATTCCACTCCATCCGGCGGTCTACAAAATCTCTCCATTCGCGTCTTTTCTCCTCATTTTTCCCGACAAAAGCCTTCGAAAAATCTCCTTCCAGATTCACAAGACAGAGCAACAAAATCCTAATTGTCTTACCGAGAAGCCATTTCATTAGCCTTAGTAGTGAGACATTACAGAGAAGCCATTACAGTGTGTTACACTGTTCCCCCCACAAAACTTAGTCATGTCTTCATGACGTTGAGATAATTCGCTAACCCTTCCTGCAAAAACGCAAAGCCCAATCCAGGTGCAAGAGGTAGTGACATAGATCCCCAAAACGGTCGAGATCACGCACTGTTCCCCTGACGCTACATGGGCCAACCTATCCGGTGGTCTCCTAATTCTCTGAGACCTCCGTACCTCCTCACCTAACTCTTCAGGCTCAGACGCTACTGGGGATACTTCAGGTCTACCTGGCAAATCTTCCCTCGTGACCCCCGCAACTCGGAGCCCTCTGTCCCATGTCCAGGCCCCGCTTGCTCGCCTTCAGGGTCCCGCTGTAACCCAGGATGCGCACCGATAGCACCAACCACCCCCCCCCCCCTTCACTTCACCTGACTCATCGGGAGAAGGGTCGGGAGTCTCTTCCTCAATCACTGGGGAGTTCGCGAAAGGCAGCATATACCGCAAATCCAGGTGCTCATCCTCCGAATCAGTATCCCTTTCAGGGGTGGGGGCCGACCTAACCTCGCCTGTTAGAGACCCGGTAGTACTCCTGCGTTTCCGAAGTATCCTCTCACTAGGTGTAGGCTTCAAGTAGGCCTCTGGGTCGACCTGCACCTCTTGACCCAGCTGCAACAGTTGGTTCCGTGCAGAATCTTGTCAGGCCCATTCCCATCCTCTGGTTTGACCCGGAAAACTGGTAGGTTTGGCATCTGACTCTCCACCACATAGGGCGTAGCCCTCCAGCGGTCAGCCAACTTATGTTTTCCTGGTAGCGCTAAGTTCCTTATGAGGACTCAGTCTCCCAGCATGAGTTGAGAGAACCTTTTCTTTAGATCATACCTTCTCTTATTCCCTTGATTCTGCTGGGCAGCCTCATCACAGCTAATTCATAAGCCCTTTTCAACTCTCTTATCATGTCAGACACATACTTCCCAAAGTCTTTGGTGGTAAGTCACCTTCATCAGTCCCAGAACAAAAGTCAACGGGCAGCCTCGCCTCGCGCCCAAACATCAGATAATATGGCGAGTAGTAGTAGCTTCCTTTCACGTACAATTATAACTGTGAACCAGATGCCCAATATGTTGACTCCATCTGCTCTTCTTGCTGATCTCCAGGGTTCCGAGTATGTCTAGCAAATTACGGTTAAACCTCTCTGGCTGGGGATCACCCTATGGGTGATAGGGCGTGGTCCTCGACTTCTTCGACCCCAAGCATGCCCAGTAACTCACAGATGAGTCTGCTATCGAAATCCCGTCCCTGATCACTATGTATTCGCCTGAGAAGGCCGTAATACATAAAATACTTCTCACATAACACATTTACCATTGTAGATGCCCTCTGGTCCTTGGTAGCAAAAGCCTAAGCATTCCTGGTGTAGTGGTCCGTGATGACTAAGACATTCGCCGTGTTGCTGGCATCGGGTTCTATTGACAGGAAATCCATACACACCCGGTCCAGAGGCACACCTTGTCCCTCTGAAGATGGGACGAGGGAGCTGCCCGCATAGGCAGTGTCTTCCGCCGTATGCATCGAATGCACGACTTCCAGTATTCTTCGACCTCCGACTTCACTCGGCGCTAGAAGAACCGGTCTCTGAGCAAGCCATACGTCTTTTCCACCCCCAGATGTCCAGAATCATCATAAAGTGATTTCAACGCCATCCTCCGATACTTCTCGGGCAGAACCAGCTAGCAACGCCGGGGTCGGTCTGGAGGTGACCTGACCCGGTGTAAGATCTGGTTCTTCAACCATTCTCGTAGTAATGGAGGCACCGGAGCGTGTTTCGTCCTCTCCGCCTGAGCCATGTCTTCCTTTTCGACCGCTGCCCAAATGCTACCAACGCCCGGGTCATCTCGCTGAGCAGCTGCTCTTCCCCAGAACTCAATTTCAGCAGCTGATTTGTCTTCTGAGTAGTCAGGTTACAATAAACTTGGGGGATGGCGTCATCAGAAGCCCCCAATTGATGCACCGCACGCACCTGCCCCTCCTTTTCCTCTGCCTTCTCGGTGATGGCAAACTGACACACTCCCGGGGCAGGAACGCTCTCCCACTCCTCGTCTCTGACTAGTCCCTCATGAGCCCGTCGGGACAAACCATCAGCTTCCCGGCCGGTACTTCAGGCTGAAATCATAGGCAGACAACGCCGCCAACCACCGATGGCCTGTGGCATCCAGTTTCGCTGAGGTCAGGATATAAGTTAGGGGGTTGTTGTCCGTCCTCACCTAAAACTTGGCCCCGTAGAGGTATTCACTCAGCTTATCTACCACCGCCCATTTCAACACCAGAAATTCCAACTTGTGCGTCCCATAGTTTTTCTCGGAGGGCGATAGACTCTGGCAGACAAGCGCAACGGATCTCAACCCGGAGCCCTGATCCTGATACAGGCCGCCCCCTAAACCCCCTCGGCTGGCATCCGTGTGCAGTGCATACGGTAATCGGGGGTCCGCAAACGCCAGCACCGGCGCCTGGGTCAGCAGCTCCTTCAGCGACTGAAAGACCTCCTCATATTTTACATCTCACCTCGGTCTAAAGGGCTCCGACGGGCTAAGGTACTCTCCACCCTCCTGTCCTTTCTCTGTCTCCCTTTCTTCCCCAAGGGAGGGTAACCACTCACTTTTGCGTAGCCTTTCATTAATCTCCGATAGGAACCACTGAACCCGAAGAACGAGCACAGAGCGCTCACAGTGTGGGGTTTTGGCCAAGTGATCACCGCCTCTATCTTAGATGGATTTGTAATTACTCCATTCTTGAGACTATGTGCCTAACATTGCTAACAGACGTTTGTCAGAACTGGCACTTGCCCAGGGAAAGTTTTAACCCTTCAGCATTCAAATGGCCTAGCACCTTCAGAAGCCTCGCTTCTTGTTCTTCCAAGGTGGATCCAAACACTATGAGGTCATCCAGATATACCAACACCTCAAGCAAGTTCATATCCCCCACCGTCTTCTCCATGGCCCGCTGGAAGGTTGCAGGAGCTCCCGAGATGCCCTGGGGCATCCTTTCGAACTGGAAAAATCCCAAGGGACATATAAATGCCGTTTTCTCTTTGTCAGCCTCATTCACACACTGAACCACTTCACACCACTCAGGGAGGCCAGCGCGTCTTCATCCTCAGGACAGTATACTGGCCAGCGTTGGTGCACCCGTCCAGAGTTCTATAGTCCACACACATCCATACCTTCCCATTCTTCTTTCGGGCCACTGCTATTGGGGACGCAAAGGGGCTTCGGGGCTCGGTGATGATCCCCGCTTCCTTCAACTTACACAAATGCTGCTGAACGTCCTCCACCTCTGCAGGGGCCAGTCGCCGCGACCTTTGTTAGAACGGGGCATCCTCAGTCACCCGGATAGTGTGACGCGTGCTCTTGGAACAACCCACATCAAATTCGTCGGTGGAAAAGACACCTTCCAGCTTCAACATCTTCTCTATCAGCCTCCTCTTCCAACCCGCAGGAACCGAGGAGTCCCCGAAGTTGAATGAAACAGCTGTCAGCTTTTCCCACTTTTCCAAAAGTTTCACCCAGGCGTGTCTCACAAGGGCAGGAGACATTAGCGTCACCGGGAACAAATGCGCCAGGGGCATTCACGGCTTAAAGATGACCTCCCTCTTAGTAGTGGTCCTGACAATAACTGTCATCCTATGTTCCTGTACAACCAAGGGCTTCTACAATTCGGGCCTCACCAGTACCCCAGCAGGAAATCTCGACTCCCCCCGTGGTCTTCCGGAGCATCCACTAAGAGGGCTCCGCCCTCAGGCACTCCTGGAAATTTGGGGGTCCCCATCACTCTCGCTGCTTTCCCGGGCTGTACCACCATTGCCTTCGACTGGGTGAACCACACAGCCCCTTGTTTAAATTCGGTATCAGTCCCAATACTGCGACACACTTACTCAAAAGCAGCTCGAAACACCGGGTGCACGGACAATGTTCCCAGAAAGCTCTCGTCAGCCTTCTCCTTGCAGGCCCCCATGAGCCTCCTCACAAGAGGGGAGTTGGTCCCCACCAGAATTCAAACGCCTGCTACCAGCAGCCCTCCGCACTGTTCGTCCCCTTGGGGAATCAGCCCCCCATCAGCTCCATCATACGGGGGTTCACACCCGCTGTTAACAGCCGACATAACTCCGTTCTCAGCTCTGCCACAATCTCCTCTACTGCTCCCCAGGGTAGGCTATCTGTGGTCACTTCACTGTAGGGAATAAAAGGAGCCTTTAAGTTGGCTGCATGGAGACAAACGGTTTTCCATGGGGATCTGTGTTGGGACGAGTTCTTTTTACATTGAACATCAATGATTTGGATGACTGAATTGATGACTTTGTGCCTAAGTTTGCAGATGCTACGAAGATAGGTGGAGGGGCAGGCAGCTTTGAGGAAGCAGAGATGCGAAATCATCTTGGATAGACTAGGAGAATGGGCAAAGTAGTGGCTGATACAATATGGCTTTGGGAAGTGTACGGTCATGCACTTCGGTAGATGAAATAAAAGCAGACACTATTTTTAACTGATGAGAAAATTCAAAGATCTGAACAGCAAAGAGACTGGGAATCCTCGTGCAGGATTCCCTAAAGGCTGATTTGTACATTAATCTGTGGTGAGAAAGGCAAATGCGATGCAAGCGCTCTTGAGAATAGAACAGGAAGGATGTATTATTGAGGATTAATGTCGAGGATTGACACTGAACAACTTAATGAGTGTACAGATACAATGAAAAACTGGCTCACAGCCACTTCACACACACATAGCATCAGATAAGCAGCATGTACAAGCAAAACATTTATTATACACAAATTATATACAATTCATTAGAAAATGAGATCTATTTCAGGGCAAAGTCACAGTCGTCAAAATGTTGCTGAGCTCTAGTGATGAGGGGCGTTCCCGTTGGTTCAGGAACCTACTGGTTGAACGGAAGTAGGTCTTCTTTAACTTGGCTTCTGTACCTCCTGTCTGTGAGCAGCTGGCATGCCCTGAATGCTGCGGATATTCAATGATGGATGTTGCCTTCTTGAAGTGACCCCTCCTGTAGAATTTACCGACAGTGTGGAGGGATGTGCTTGCGATGTCTAGTGTGATGTTGCACTGTAGAGAGGGGAAGGAGGACGAGCTGGAAGGTGGAAGGTGAAGGTAGGTGGGTGGAAAAGGTAAAGGGCTGCAGAAGTAGTAACCTAATAGGCGAGGGGAATGGACCATGGGAGAAGGGGGAGGAGGAGGGGTACGGGGGGAATTGATAGACAGGTGAGTAGAAGGGGTTGGAGGCCACAGTGGGGTATAGAAGAGGGAAAAGGGAGAGAAAGAACTTCGCAAATGGAGAAATCCTTCTCCATGATAACCAGTTAGAAGCTTCCTAGATGGAATAGGAGGTGTTGCTCCCCCATCCTGAGTGTGGCCTCATCACAGCAAATATGAAGACAATTGGAAGTGGAATGGGGATAGGAATTAAAATGGTTAACCACAGATAGAGTGGAGTTGCTGGAGAAAATGGTCAGCAACTTTACCCCCGGTCTCACCATGATGTAGATGAGGTCACATCAAATAGAAGAACCCAGCAGGTGAAGTGTGGCCTCAACTGTAAGGACTATTGGAGGTGTAGTCGATGCTATAAACTCCAAACTAATGGCTACTACTTCCAGTATTTCCCTCCCCTTCCTTCTATACCCCAATGTGGCCTCTTCCCTCTTCTCCTCATCAGTACACCTCACTTTGGTGCACCCCTTCTCCCTAGCCCTCAGGATCCACTCCCCTCTCCTATATCAGGTTCCTTGTTCTTCAACCCTATATGTTTTGTACCTTAATGGCTTCACTTATCACATTCTAGCTGGTTCTCTTTGCCCTCCCCAACTTCTTACTCTATCTCCATCCCCTTCCTCCCCAGTCCAGAAGAAGAGCTTCAGCCAGAATCCGTAACGGATTCATTTTTATCGATGCTGGTTGACTTGCAGAGCCTCTCCAGCATTTTGTACACGTCCCTCTGGAGTTCCAGCAACTTAAAAAACCCCTGTGTTTATGGCATTGCAGTATTAATATATTCATTGACAAAACTAAAGAGAAACAGTTCAAAATAAATGCCAACATCATTAAACAGTATTGGCGATCCAGGCTTTGAAAACATCCCACATATTTGGAAATTAGTTCTGAGGTTTTTCTTACACAGATAACCATGAGATGTGGCACATAAGCCAAGCATCCTTGGAAGAAATAGAATCACCTGGATGCTAAAATTACTACAGTATTGTGCGAATGTCTCAAGCACAATACTGTATACCGATTGCTGATGAGTGGACGAACGTGGGGAGCAGTGGTCGAAAGCCATCACTGTGGCGCTGGGAATCTAGTGCTCAGCAGCCCTCCATAGAAAAAGGACCGGAGTCATTGATTGGAGTATTTGCAGATGTGACAGGAATGTTCCTGAGCAGGTCCGACAAAGATTTTCATCAGAAAACCCAGTCTCTAAAAATGAGAGGTGGCATCTAGGCAAGCAGTCTTTGTGGGCAGCAGTCTGAGTCAGAGTTGAAGGCTTTGACTCAGACGGGGATTCAGTGAGTAGAGGTAGAGTCTAGGTAAGTTCATTCCTTATTTCTCATTCAATTCTAGAGAGGGACTATATCTACAGAGCCAGTGTTCTGTTCTGAGTGTCAGATGTGGGATTTCCAGGAGACTCCCAACCCTAACGCACCAGGTGCATCGAGATGCAGCTCCTGAGAGATAGCGTTCGGGAATTGGAGCTGCACCTTGATGACCTTCTCCTTGTTAGGGAAAGTGAAGCAGTGATAGACAGGAGCTAAAAGGACGTAGTCATCCCAAGGCTACAGGAGACAGATAAATTGGTGACTGTCAGGCGCTGGAACGGAGAACATCAGAGAGTGGAGAGCACCCCTGTGGTCATCTTCCTCCAAAGTAATTACACCATTTTGAATACTGTTATGGGTGGGATATGTCCTACCTGGGGAAACAACCATGGCCGTGCCTCTGGCCCAGAGTCAGGCCCTGTGTATCAGAAGCGTAAGGAACTGAAGAGGACGGCAGCAGTAAAAGTGGACTCTATAGTCTGGGAACAGATAAGTGATTCTGTGGACGCAAAAAGGAAACACTGCTGGTAGTTTACCTTTCAAGTGTCAGAGTCTGAGATGCTTCTGGGCGCGTCTACAATATCCTGAAAAGGGAGAGTGAGCAGCCAGAAGTCGTTGTACATATTGGTATCATTGACAAAGGAAGAAAAAGAGAGAAGGTCCTGAAAAAAGAATATAGGAAGTTAGGAAGGAAGCTGTGTAGCAGGACCTCAAGGGCAGTAATCTCAGGATTGCTGCCTGTACCAAGCGACAGTGGGGATAAGAATAGAATGAGATGGCAGGCAAATACATGACTGAAGAATTGGAGCAGGGGCAGGGATTCAGATTTCTGGATAATTGGGACCACTTCTGGGGTAGCTGAGACCTGTACAAAAGGGACATGTTGCACTTGAACCCAAGGAGGACCAATATTCTTGCGGACTGTTTTACTAGAGCTGTTGGGAATGGTTTGAACAAATATGACAGGGGGATGGGAACGAGTATGTTAGACCTGAGGATGAGCCAGCAGGTTTACCAGTAGATGATGGGTTTAACATTAATGTGAGGAAGAACAAGCTAATGATTGGGTACAAATGCAGACACAGCGAGGAGTTAAATTGTACCACAGAGGCAAAATTCGAAAGAGTGAAGAATCCAGGGCGGAATGTTCTGTATTTAAATGTGCGTAGCATTCAGAATAAGGTGCACAAACGTGGCACAGTTACAAATTGGTTAGAATGACACGGTGGGCATCACCAAGTCGTGACTGTAAGAAGTACATAGTTGGGAACTTAACATGAAAGCGTATGCTTTGTATCGAAAACACTGGCAGGAAGGTATAGGCGGTGATAGCTCTGTTGGTAAGAGATGGAATTATACCTTCAGAAAGAGGTGACAGTGCTAGAGAATGGTGAATCTTTGTAGGTAGAGTTAAAAAACTGCTAGGGTAAAATACCATTATAGGAATCATACATAGACTTCCATATAGTAGACAAGATGTGGGGTTGAGATTGCAAAAGGAGCTGCAAAATGCATGTAATAAGGGTCATGACAGAATTGTAATTGGGGACTGCAATATGGAAGGAGTTTGGGAAAAACAGGATGGTGTCAGATTGCAAGAGAGGGAATTTGTTGAATGCCTATGAAGAGGCTTTTTAGAGCAGTTTGTGCTTCAGCTTACTTGGGGAAAGGCGATCTTAGACTGGGTGTTGTGATATGATTGACTTCATACAATTTTAATCGAAGAAGAATAACTCATAAGTATCAGTATCGCAATACAATAAAGGGAATTATAGAGGCATGACAGAGGTACTTGCCCAGGAGGACTGGAGGAGGATACTGGCGGGGATGACGTCAGAGCAGAGATGGCTGAAGTTTCTGGGAACGCTCTTCTGGACCTTATCCTTCCCAGTCTAGCAGGTTCTGGAGACCCCTGCCCCTGCGGTGAACATCCAGTAGTCTTCGGAGGGTGTGTGCCGGATGGTTGTTGATGGTACGGGCAGGTGGAGGAGTCTCAGCCGGGCGACACGAGGGGCTGACGGAAACTGGCTTTAACTGTGAAACATGAAAAGTCGGCTGGGTGCGCATACGTCTTGGCAGTTTTAGGCGGACAGCTGTGGGATTGATAACACTTTCGACCTTGAATGGTCCCAGGAAGCGAAGGGCGAGTTTTCTATGCTCGTTCTTGAGCGGGATGTCCTTGGATGAAAGCCATACCATCTGCCCCGGTTGGTACTCGGGCGCCGGAGTCCGGTGTCGGTCGACCGTCTTCTTATTGCGATTTGCTGATCTGAGTAGGGCCGTGCGTGTCTCCTCCCAAACCTTAAGGCACCGATCGATATGGTCCCGAACCGACGGTACCGCAAATTCCTCTTTTTGCGCGGGGAACAGCGGGGGTTGGTACCCCAGGGAGCACCCGAATGAAGACCTTCCAATGGCAGAGCTCACCAGAGAGTTGTGGGCGTACTCAACCCACGGGAGGTGGTCGCTCCAGGTCGACGGGTTGTTTGCCGTTACACAACGTAGCGTCCCCTCAAGGTCTTGGTTGACCCGTTCCGTCTGCCCGTTCCACTGGGGGTGGAAGCCGGATGACAGGCTGACCAAGGCACCTAAGGCTTGACAGAAGGCCTTCCATACCTGTGAGACGAACCTGTGTCTTGTCCAGCGTCATTTCTTCCCTACTTCCTTTGCTTTCTTGATACACCTAGTCCTCTTCTTAGTACTTCAGTGTCTGTGTCTTGCAATTGGGTCCGTTCCCAACGCCCACCTTATAACAACGAGAGGTTGCTGAAGAGATGGTGGTTGCATTGGTCATGATCTTTCAAGAATCACTTGATTCTGGCATGGTCCCAGTAGACTGCAAGATTGGAAATGTCATTCCACTGTTTAAGAAGCGAGGAAGGCAAAAGAACGGAAATTATATTCCATTTACGCTAACCTCAGTTGTTGAAAAAGTGTTGGAGTCTATTATTAAGAATGAGGGTTCAAGGTACCAGGAGATAAGTCAGCATAGTTTATGCAAAGGGGAAGCTTCCCTGACAAATCTATTAGAGTTCCTCGAGGAAGTACTGGAATGGATAGCAGAATGGCTGACAGGCAGGAGGCAGCAACTGGGAATAAATGTGGCCTTTTCTGGCTGTCTGCCAGTGATTAGTGGTCTTCCTCAGAGGTCAGTATTGGGATCGCTGCTTTTCACCTTGCTTGTAAATGATTTAGATAATAGATTTGATGGTTTGTGGCAAAGTTTGTGGATGATATGAAGATAGGTGGAGGGGTAGGTAGTGCTGAGGAAGAATTGGCAAAACAGTGGCAGAGGAAATAGTGTTCGGAAATGTATGCTGATACATTTTGGAAAAAGGAACAATAGTGCAGACTATTATCTAAATGGGAAGAAAATTCAAACAAAAGAGGTGTGAAGGAATCTAGGGGTCCTCATGCAAGACTCCCAGAAGTTTCATTTATAGTTGAGTCTGTGGTAAAGAAGGCAAATGCAATGTTGGCATTTATTTCAAGCAGGAAGGGAATATGAAAGGGAGATAAGCTGAGGCTTAATAAGAGACTAATCAGGCTGCACTTGAGTACTGTCAACAGTTTTGGGCCCCATATCTATGAAGGGATGTGTTATCAATGGAAACATTCCAGAGGAGGGTCACAAAAATAATTCCAGAAATGAAGGGGTTAACATACGTGGAGCATTTGGGAGCTTTGGGACTACACTCACTGGAATTTAAAAGATGCCTGGGGATCTCAATGAATAAAACCGAATGTTGAAAGGTGTTTGTGGAGAGAATGTTTCCTATGGTGCAGGCACCAGAACTAGAGGACACAACCTCAAAATTGAGTTGTAAATCTGTGGAATGCTCTGCCACAGAATCAGGGTGAAGCCAAGTCTGTGGGTATATTTCAGGCGGAATTTGATCGTTTCGTGATCAGGCAAGAAGGCAGGTGGGTTGGTGGGAACTTGGATCAGCCATGATGGAATACCAGAGCGGAATCTATGGGCTGAAAGGCCTAAGTCTACTTCTATGTCTTACGGTCTTATGGACATTTATTGGCCGCCATATTAGGTGTACCCTTACACCTGCTGGTTTATGCAAATATTTAATCAGCCAATTATGTGACACAACCTCAATGCAAATAACGCAAGCAAATATGGTCGAGGTTCAGTTGTTGTTCAAACCAAATCACTGAAAAGGGAAGAAATGCCATCGAGCTAACTTGGACATTAGACTGAGTATTTATGAAATTGCTAATCCCCTGCGGATTGCATGCACAACAGTCTCTAGGTTTTACAGAGAATGGTGTGAATAACACCAAAAAAAAACAGTGAGCAGATGTTCTGTGGAGGAAAGCACCTTGTTAATGTGAGAGATGAGAGGAGAACGACCAGTCTGGTTCAAGGTGACAGTGACTCAAATGGCAACACGTTCCAACAGTGGAGTGCAGAAGAGCATCTCTGAATTCACAACACATCTAACCTTGAAGTGGACGAGCTGTTTCAAATGCCCATTTGTTTGACAGTATACACCTGTGTGGATGTGTGATGATTAATGTTGAAATTGAACTTGAAGACAACACCAAGTTCCACTCTTGCACCAAACGGAGTGGCTACTGTGTAAAGAGCCGGACATCACAGGAAAAGGCCCTTCAGCCCATGATGCTGTACTGATCTAATAAAACTAGTAATGGCACAGTTAACTAACCTGACTACATGTGAATATCTCTCCATTTTCTTCATGTCCATGGGAGGAGGTGTTGACTTAAAACTGCTGCAAAAATTGGTGCATCTCTGGAATTCTTGGCAAAATCGTCTGAAGCGTTGCATATCGAAAAGGGGTAGACTTTCCAACACTTCAATATTGAGGCACCTCGCATATGGCAGGGAAAGTGAGATGAGGCCTGGGGAACATTTGCTGAAGTTTAATTAAAAACTGGGGCGTATTTGAGGGGCAGAGTAGCCTAATCTTGCTCCTATTTTCCGAAAGGGACGTGAGGGGGGAAGGACAGGCTTGGCATGCTGAGAATCACCATGGTAGAGTTTTCAGTGAAGGAGGATAGGGTCTTACAAAGTCTGGAACCATCATTGAGCCCCAGATTGTGCTCGAATGCAGACGGTACATAAACGGTACACCAAGTTTAACGGGAGGCTGACACGATTCATTTAGTCGGACAGGGTTCTACAAGAATAGAAAATGCAGATTACCTGTATCTGGGATCCTCTTCATCAGGTAAATGCCCACGATCCTTTACCACGAAGCATCGGGTATGTAGGTGCAACATTCTGTCCCTAATGACGCACTGACCCCTCCTTCTCAGGCTAATACTTCTCCACTTTCCTGTTTCTTTGTATTTACCCTCCGATACTGTTAGGTAATCAATCAATCCCACCCCGAATATGATTATTACCACTACTTCCTTCATGTTAGTCCTCTATTGAGTATATATTTTGTTAATAAACAGTCACTATGTATACAACATGAGGTGCAGGTTAAAATTGATTTATGTTCCAGTCTCTCAATAACACCTGTTTCTTGGTTCTCAGCGCCGTTCCTCTCTCTCAGGGAAGATGTCACCAGTTCAGTGTTTTATTTCATCCTCGTCGTGGTTCAACTTGCACCCGTTGGCGTGTAGTCAATCAGGTTTCTCCTTCACTTTAACGGCTCTATGGGTCGTCAGCAGCCTGGGAGAGAAAGAATCTTTATTCATTGATCTCACATATATTCTATCTGCCGGATTAACGGATGCATGTTACTTCAGTTGAAGGTGCCTGGGCTTGTCGGACCCTCTCATAAAATTTCCCTGTCTCCTGACACAATGCTTGTGCGTGTTTCGGTGACTTCTCATCACATCATATTAGCGCTGCATTTTCTGGGGTCATGGGAGGCTTAGTTCCTGTTGTCATAGGCCGCCCCATCAAAATTTCATGAGGGGTAGATCCTGATTTTGCAGAGTGTACATGACTAAGGGCACTACCTCTGGCCGTCCGAGACGGTTTTGCCTCGAAACTTTTGTCAAAGCCGCTTTTATTTCCCCGTTTGCTCTTCCCACCATACCTGTGGACTGAAGCTGGCAGGGGATTTGCAATTTCCACTGGAACCCCAAGGCTTCCTTCAGTCCCTGCACTAATTCATTTGTAAAATGGGTTACCCTGTCGTTATTAATCCCTAGGGGAATTCCAAACCTGGGTATAATTTCTTTCATCAATATGTTCACCGCATTTCTTACATCATTCCTCCTGGTTGGATAGCCCTTCCCCCATCTGAAAATCATGTCTGCTATTACCAATATATAATTAAACATTCTTTCAAAAGGCATATGTACAAACTCAATTTGCAGGGGCATACCATTGTTGAGTGATGGCACGCTGCAACCCTCCTTTACCCATGTGAGCCTGGCCATGTGCCAGCCGAGTCAGGGGCAAAAATAAACTATGCAGGCACACTACTCGTCCGTCTGGGTGACGCCATAGCCCGGTATTCTGGTAACATGCAGATTTGCTCCAGGCACATTTCTGTTGCTGTGAAGCAAGATTTTGTGCTTCCTGCAACTGCTGGATGTCAATACACACAGGGAGCTCCTTCCCTCCCGTTTCAACCCGCGGGGTCTGTGGCACAGCTTGTCACTGAAGGGCCACCTATTTTGCTACCATGTGTGCAAACCGATTCCCCTTGGAGACCTCATTCTCGGCTGAGGTGTGTTCCTCGCACTTAGTTATTACTAAAGTCCGTGACAACTGTATAGCTTCTAAAACTCTCAGTACGAAGGAGGCATGGCCAAAGTCATGTTCTATCCCAAACTCACAACATGAGTCGGAATAAACATTGGCAGCTTTTCCTTAGGCCAAAATGCAAGCGAGCTCGGGTAACAGCATAGAGTTCTGCCGCCTGCGCTGATGTTCCTATTGTCAAGGCGCAAGCTTCGACTACCTCGTGGGGAGTTACTATAGCATACCCTGCCAGCAACAGATCATCTCTTGGGCGGTGCAAAGCGCCATCTGTAAAAATGATTAAATCAGGGTTCGCTTCTCAGATCTGGTCGGGGAGTAGTAGTGGCTTTCACTGCGAGCAGAGAATCATAGTCATCCCCATCCTGCTGTGCAGATGGTAATGGAACAAAAGTAGCTGGATTAAAAGACGGAGATCTTTTGTCCGTACAGTTCGATCGAGGGAGAAGAATCACCCTATAACCTGTCCTTCTAGCCGTTGTAAAATGCTAAGTAGCAGCTGAATTCAACAGTAGTATTACTGCATGGGGTACTATCACAGTACACGGGTGATCCAATACAACAGGAATAGGTTTTCTACCATTACATTTGGGTCATGGAAGTTTTTTCTTCCTTTTCTCCCATCGTGGTGTCTATCCACGATGACGGGCTCCGTTTTCAATGTAGTAGAACGTATTACTGCATCCATCTCTTGTATTCGGGAATCCACTGTCGACAGTACTCTACCATGCCCAGGAAAGAAAGAATATCATTTTTTTGTTTTGCGGACTGGGACCTTCTTTATTGCTCTTATTCGATCCCTTCCCAAACTTCGCCAACCTTTACTGAGCTGGAATCCAAGGTACTGGACAGGATCTTGGCAAAACTACATTTTCTCCACAGACACCCCGTGTCCTCTTCTCGCCAAAAGTTCAAGGAGTGTTAAAGAATCTATCAGATATTGTGGCCCTGCAGCAGAAGCTATCAGGATGTTGTCTGCATACTGAATCAGCGTGGAATATTCGGTCAAATCATTTTTAACTGTTGCAACATAAACTGCGGGGCTTTCGGTATATCCCTGGGGCAGACGTGTCCACGTATATTGCTCATTCTTATAAGTCAAGGCAAATAAATACTGGCTATCCTCGTGTATGGAGAAAAATGCTCAGCACTGATCGACTACAGTAAAGGTACTCGTTCCCGCAGGTATAGAAGTAAGCATAATGTTCTTGTCTGGCACCATTGGAGTAATGGCTCTTAGCTCCTGCACAAACGCCACTCATTTCCCCGGCCCGTTTTTGGGATAGGTAATATAGGGGTGTTACACAGGCTTTATGTCTTCACCAGCACCCCTTGCTGCAATGAGTCAATCACTGGAGCGACAGCTTCTTCAACTTCAGTAGCCATATGGTACTGTTCAATACAGGGCAGTGACACATTCTTGTTTTTTTTTTTTTTTTTTTTTAAAGAGTATCTGTCATAGGGTGAGCATTGGGAACAGACCCAAATGCAAAACACAGACACTGAAGTACTAGGGACTGGACTAGGTGTGTCAAGAAAGCAAGGGAAGTGGGGAAGAAACAACGCTGGACAAGACAGGCCCTGGATGAGACTAGGAGACAGGGACTAGACTGGGTAAGCGGGACCTGGACAAGGACTCCGAGCCAGAGACTGGACAGGAACCCGGAACCTGGGTCTTGACTCAGGCTCGGAATCCAGATCCAGGCGAGGACTGGACTTGGCAAGGCAACGGGACTGGATGCGGGAGCAGGACGCGGGACTCCAGGGCTGGACAAGGACATGAAGCTCAGACTTGGTCTTGATCGAGGGAGAGCAGGAACGCAGAGCCTAGGTCGAGGGAGCGCAAAGAAGCAGTGGGGAGAGGCATAGCTGGAGATGGACACTAACCCTGGGCGAGACCTGGACTCAGGGCAGAGGGCACAACTTGGACTTGGACACGAACTGGAACCTCCTAGGAGCCTAGGGCTTGAGCACAGGAACACAGAGCACGGAGCCGGGACCCCTCTTTGGGAACAGGACGAAGGGTCGGGGCTTTACACAGTATCAGGACCCCTCCTTTGGGACAGGACATAGGGCCGGGACTCATACACGGACACTAAACATAGGGACACAAAGAGACACTTCCAAACTTAACGATGGATAGTTCCTTCTGTTGGCGTGGGAAGGCTCCGGTCTCACTCTGACGGCTGAACTTGATGGTGATACAGGCGAGGTAGCCGACAGGGTTTCAGGCGTGGGTAGCCAGCAGGGCTACAGAGGGAAGGAAGGGAACAGTCCAGCCTCAGGGTAACGGCAAAGACAGCCTGACTTACCCAATGGAGGCAAGGACAGGAAGGAACAAATCCCACAGCAGGGTAACGGCAAGAACGGCCTGACTTACCCCACAGAGGCAAGGATAGGATACCAACAAGACAAAACCAGTCACCCCACACGAACCCTGGGCAACTTATATTCCAGCCCTAACATGAGAATCAGGTGCCTGTGATTAAGACGAACTGAAACAACGGACATCCAGAAGACACGGAGTCCAGATCCATGACAGTAACTTTATGCTCCGGAGCTGTTTGGGCCTTTCTCACATGATTTTTATCTCGGACCCATAGGTTCCCTATACCCACTCTAAGGCTCTAGGGGAAAATAGAGGGTCATCTGCTAGTGGTTGTTGCTTTTCAAAGGTTGTTTCCCAGCTCTCGGAGTTAAACAGATTTCTCCCCTCCTTTTCGTTAAAGAAATCTATTCGGGCTTCTTGTCCCAGCACCTGCAGAGTTATGGTATAAACAGCCTTGTTTTCTTTCGCCAATCGTTTTATCATCGTCCCGATATCTTTAGGCTTTGTTGGTGGTTTTATGGCCACTGTCAAATGAGGCATTGAGGAGTCCCCGAGTCGGAATCTATTTTCCTGATCTTCCACTAAGTCTACCAGGAGCCCTAATCCCTTCGGACCAAAATATACATACGGTGTTGCCTTCAGCTTTAACGTTTAAATCAAGGTGAACAGCCCGATCATGGTGCGGGTCAGTTTGTAAAGTGTAATAGACCGTGCAATGGAGCTGCTTCTTTTCTCGGCTGCTATTCATCAACTATTGCAGATGTTGCATGTAGGGGATGGCTCGTCCTATCAATATGTCATGCAGTCTCCGAACTTGCAAGCATAGAGATTACTATCCAGCTGCCAAAAGCATAGTATTGGTTCTGAACTATCCTTTTCTCGCCCATTCATTGATTTTAGCATTTGAAGGACCCTAATTTGAGGAAGCTGCATGTATATACCTTCAGCTGTACAGTGCAGTGTTGCCTCTAATTTACAAGGGGTCTGCAAACCCAGCAGGGGAGGCGGGGCTGTTTTAGATATAATGAAGGTGTCTGTTAAAAGCTTTTCCTCCATTCTCTTTTTCTCTTTTCCTGATACCCTTCTCTTGTTCCCCTGGGGGTGTCAGATGCCTGAACCTCTGGCATGGGGGTTGGTTGTAAGGTCATCCCAAGGCAGTCATCGTCATTATTAAATCATCTATTTCACTATTGGGTGCCAATGGGGCTTTGGCCGGTACAGGGAATTGTGGATAAAGTCCTGTGGCGTGTTTCATGTCTTCCCCAGCCTTCTCTGTTTCAGGCTGCTTAATCTCCTTTCGTTTTTGAAGGTTGGTGTCTTTTAGCACCTCCTTCCATCATTAAAAACGTCTTAACATGTAATCAGCATCCCAATTTCGGATGGTGTCCTCCCAGTGCTGGATTAGTCTCAAATTAAAACTTCCCCCAGCCGGCCAGTCCCCATGTGTCCACTCATACAAATCACTACTGAGTGTATCTGTCTGCATAACGATCATCTCCGGTCTCTCTGATTACCATATCCGCTGGGGATCCAGGCGGGACTAAGGGGTCTCCTATTTGCTGGTGGTGCTGTTCTATCTTTTTAATCTTTTCGGTGGTTTTTCTTTTTTTTCCTACTTGGAGTTGAGTGTTCAAAGCCTTCGTCTTACCTCCGGAACTCTTCGGTTTATTAGCAGGATCAGCACTAGCCGAGCGACTACTTGCACTTCCCATTTATCCTGTTTAGGATTTTAATTTCAGTTAAAAAAGCACAAAGATTTTATATCCACACTATGTACACAATGTGTTATGGTCCAGTCTGGAGCCCGCATTCCGGGTCTTGATCCGGTCCGCGGACTCCTGACTCCGGGTCTTGATCCGGTCCGCGGACTCCTGACTCCGGGTCTTGTAGCCGTCCCTCCTTTCACCCTCAAGCCCAAATAGGATCAACTTGGCTTAAGGAGGTGCACCTGATGCCTATCAGCTGGCAGGTGTATATAAGGGGCTCTGGGACTGAGTCTAGTTGGGGGTTGTCCTGTTCTTTTGTTTATCTTGTACCTGCTGTTCTGGCTGGTTTGCCTTGTTTGCACGGCTGTGCTGTTCACCTGGCTATTCTGTTTTGACCCTGGCTTGGAGTACCCACTGTTAATCATCTAGTTCTGTAAGTCTGTTCTTATAGTCACCCTGGACTGAACTCCCTTCCAATCCCTTGCCTCTGTTGGGTAAGCAGGCTGGACTGCTGTTGCCTGGTGGGGGACTCTGACCCTTTCCTACCCCTTACTTCTGATGGGTTGTGCCCTGCATCTTTCCCAGGTGCCCTGTAACCTGCCCAGGCCCCTGTGCTCCTATCTGGGAGGCTGGGCCCTGCCCAGAAGTAATGTGCCCTGACCAGGGGGCTATCCTCTCAGTATTCCTTGTCCCTTAGACCTATTCCTTTAGCCTAGCCAGGGTCCTGCCTTCGCCATGAACTCCAGGGTCCTGCCTTCGCCATGAACTCCAGGGTCCTGCCTTCGCCATGAACTCCAGGGTCCTGCCTTCGCCATGAACTCCAGGGTCCTGCCTTCGCCATGAACTCCAGGGTCCTGCCTTCGCCATGAACTCCAGGGTCCTGCCTTCGCCATGAACTGCAGGGTCCTGCCTTCGCCATGAACTCTCTGAACCCCAGGATCACCTTTGCATGCCACGGTCTCCCCATCTTGTTCTATACTTTAGTTTTTCTTGTCCTGCCCCTAGTACTTAAGTGCCTGCGCCCTGTATTTGGGTCCAGTCTCCAAGTCCCCCGGTGACACAATGAGTGCTCACTAGTATGTTTTCAGATTTCCTCAGCAGACCTCTTGATCCTTTTTTCATGAATGGGTGGCCACCTTGATTTCCATGGCTGTCCCACTTTCAGCGAGTACACCGACATGAATTTCAATGGCCGCCTGTCTGCCCCCCTCTCAGCTGGGGCGCCAGACGCCTGTCTCCCACTTTCAGCTAGGAGACTGATTTTCTTTTTCCATCTAGGAATCTTTTTTTTCATGAATCATGCTAAAATAATATCCGTCCAATAATCCTACCTGACTTGAAAGGTGTTAGGAGTCAAAGAGGATCCCATCCTCATCGGCAATTGTCGCGGAAAAGTACTACAGATCATTCGGACTCAGAGCATCTGCTTCAGAGAACTTTATTGTCACAGATATCACGGAGAGCACAGGCTCCTAAAAGCGGAGCTTCACGGTTCTGTGCAACAGAAGATCACACTCACATTTATATTCCAATCATATGTGACAAAAAGCACTTAAACCTAAAGGAGGAGCTCCAGCAATTCTACTGAATAGTGAAGGAGTAAAAGTATGTCCTTGAGGAGCTGCACATTTTACTTAAATGTTAAAGTCCTCAAAAATACATCAGGTAAGCTGGCTCGACTGCAGACATATGAAAATTCTCAGAACAAACAAGTACAGATACAGTTACTTTTATATCTCGGTTGCGAGGCACGTTTCAGTCACACAGAGTGCATTAGTTACAGATAAATGATTGGATTTTGAATTTGCAATTTAAAACAAATCATTAGCCCCTCAATGCCCATTACAATGTAAGGCCTTGATATTTTCTTCCACACACAGAGTTGTAGGTGCATGAAACACCCTGCCAGTGTTGGAGGTAGAAGCACATACATTAGAGTCATTTTTAAAAAAAGCTCATAGACAGAGACAAGGATGATATAGAATGGAGAACTATGTAGGAGGGCTGGTTAAATTAATCTTAGAGTGGGACAAAATATTGACACAACATATGAATTGAAGGGCCTGTACTGTGTTGTTCAGTTCTATGTTCCACAATTCAAAAATCAATGACATTGTGGACAGTGTGGAGGGTAAACTTGTCAATACCAAAACTCATTGTCTTGGTGAAATGGTGAGATATCACTGAGGGTATTTATTCCAGAGAAGGTTGAGCTAAAAGACATTGGGGACATAAATGAGACCAGGACATAGAATACTGAGGAACAGAGGGGAGGGTGATCTCCTGACAGAGACTGTGAAGAATATTATCTGGGACAGCCTATTTCAGTAATGAGGGATAGGTCTATAATTCTCTGGAATGGACATGGTTGTGCAGGAACATGGTTGAGGTGCACATATGCATGAGGGTACTGACAGGGTAGACTAAAGGTAATGTTTGATAAACCATGAAGGTGAAGGATAAAGGATTTTGAGGGGTTCTGAAGAGGAAGTTTCACACTCAGACAGTGGTGAGTATTTGGAACACACTGCCAGAGAGAGAGGGGCAGAGCAGTCACTGACATCCTTTCGGAATTATCTACACCAATACCCGAACTATCCAGGGACAGGTGAGGAACAAACCCCTGGATGTGAGCTTAATGCGGGTGGCGGTCAATAGGTCAGTATGGCTGTGATGGACTGAGTGGACTAACCTCC
The DNA here is from genome assembly GCF_048418815.1 of Hemitrygon akajei. NCBI lineage: Eukaryota > Metazoa > Chordata > Chondrichthyes > Myliobatiformes > Dasyatidae > Hemitrygon > Hemitrygon akajei. Next base: position 94,933,241 of record NC_133129.1, on the reverse strand, counting down.
TGCAGGATGAGAATGTGAAAACATGAAGCTGGGTTGATGCACAGGAATTAATTGAAAGAACCTTCAGACAAGAGCAGAGGTCAGGGAAAGGATTCAGGACTCACCTCTCACTGACAGAAACGTCCCTGATTGCCATCCAATCGGCTTACGATGGTCTTCCAAAATTGTCACACGGCAGACAATTTGAGTCAATTCCTTTCGGCTGATGTAAGCGGATGGAGCCCGTCTTGTCTCGCAGTGGGGAGCCCAGGAACTCAATCCGGCCTCGGTATTCCCCAAATGCGTTGTTTTGTGAAGAAATGAATATATCTCTCCCGTGATAGTAGCCAACTCTCCAAGTGATATGAATGTCTCGGGGTGTATAAGTGTCCGGGTAAGTGAAAGAACAGGGGAGAATGACGGACCCATTCTCTGCAGCCTCCAGGTACCCCATCTGCTTCACCCGGAACCCATAGCCACCGGTCCGTGCTGAGGGAAAAGGGAGCAAACGATCATTCGGGAACCTCCTATCACATTTCATTCGGTGGAAAAACATCCCATAATACTCTCACCAACAGATAAGTCCCTGAGTTCTGATTAATAAACTAAACTCTGGACTTAATCGAGACTAAATCGTCCACTCTCCAAGCCTGTGACCACCAGTGGGGAATTAGGCAAACCAGGCATCAAACCCTGGGCCCCTAGATAATGTGTCAGTATAAAACTCACTTCCATGGACCTGCCATTCTCAACAAATAATGTTTAAACTCTTGGATGAGATCACAAACTGTAACCCATAGATGTGAATTTATAATTCTATATATAATCCCGAAGCTCCCACAATAGATCCCAGCCTGTAACTTTCTCTGGGCATATATTTCAAAATGTAAACCCTCTGATCCCTTGAGTGCAGTCCAGTCTGCAACTCAGTCCCGGGCATCTGTGTATTGCTAGATAAACAATCTGAACAGCAGATTAGATTCTGGTCCATATCCAACTCATGGTTAGTTGTTCTTCTCTATATTAAACTCCCAAATTGTTCACAAAGCTCACAGCATCTAGCTCACATCTGGGGATTTGTATTTCACAACATAAGCTCAATGAACTCCTAGATAAGATTACACTCACTATTAACTCTCTGGGGTCTCTTGCATAGAAACACCCAAACCCCTGGATTATATTATATATATATATATATATATATTTATTTATATATATATCTATATCTATCTATCTATATATATATATATATATATATATATATATATCTATATCTATCTATCTATATATATATATATATATATATATATATATATATATATATATATATATAGATACATACATACACTTACTGTTATTCAGTTTTAATTTCTCTATTATTATGTTTTGTATTGTATCACTGCTGCAAAGTTAACAGATTTCACAACCTATGCCAGTGATATTAAACCTGATTCTGATTCTGTTAGCCTGCAGGTCACCCTTGGGCAAAGTGTAGTGCCTGCTTAGCATATCACATCCTCTTTATGTGACCACTGACACTAGGCAGACAATCTCTGAAGATTATTGATAATAAGCTGATAAGACCATTAGATATAGGAGCAGAATTAGGCCATTTGGCCCATTGGGTCTGCTCCGCCCTTTCATCATGACTGATCCAATTTTCCTGCCTTCTCCCTATATCCCTTCATGCCCTGACCAATCAAGAATCTATCAACCTCTGCCTTAAATATACTTACAGACTTCCTCCACAGGTGCCTGTGGCAAAGAATTCCACAGATTCATCACTCTCTGGCCAAAGAAATTCTTCCTCATCTCTATTCCAAAAGGACGCCCCTGTATTCTGAGGCAGCTTCCCCTGGTCTTAGACTCTCCCATCATAGGAAACATCCTCTCCAAGGGCTTTCACTATTCAAAAGGTATCAATGAGGTCACCCCTCATTCTTCTGAATTCCAGTGACTATAGGCCCAAAGACATCAAATGCTCCTCACATGTTAACCCTTTCATTGCCAGAACATTTGCGTCAACCTGCTCTGGATCGTCTCCAATGCCAGTACTTCCTTTCTTAGCTAAAGGGCCCAAACCTGCTCACAATACTCTAATTGAGGGCTCACCAGTCCCTCATAAAGTTTCAACATTACATCCTTGCTTTTATATTCTGGTCCTCTTGAAATGAATGCTAATGTCACATTTGCCTTCCTCACCAACAACTCAACCTGCGAATTAACTTTTAGGGAATCCTGCACAAGGACACTTTGCACCTCAGTTTTTGTATTTTGTTCCCATTTAGAAAATAGTCAACCCTTTCATTTCTTCTACATGACTTCCTGACACTGTATTCCATCTGCCACCTTTGCCCATTCTCCTAACCTGTCTAAGTCCTTCTGTAGTCTCCTCACCTCTTCAGAACTACCTGCCCTCCACCTATTTTCATATTGTCTGCAAACATTTCAACAAAGCCATCAACTCCATCATCCAAATTATTGACATATAACATAAAAAGAATCTGTCGCAACACAGAACCCTGTGGAACACCACTAGTCACTGGCAGCCAAGCAAAAAATGTTCCCTTTATTCCCACTCTCTGCCTTCTGCCAATCAGCCCTAGCTTCATCCATGTTAGAACCTTTCCTATAACATCATGGGCTTCTGTTTGTTAAACAGCCTCATGTGTGGCACCTTGTCAAAGGCCTTCTGAAAGTCCAAGGGAACAACATCAACTGATTCTCCTTTGTCTATCCTGCTTCTTATTTCTTCAAAGAATTCCAACAGATTTCTTAGGCAAAATTTCTCCTTGAGGTGACCTGGCCTATTTTATCACAATGGCAGGGGTCACCCATCTTGCAAAGACACTGTCCAGAATAAGACAATAGCAAACCACTTTGGTAGAAAAATTTGCCAAGAACAACCATGGTCAAAGACCATGATCCCCCATTTCATATAACATGGCACATGTCCCCCTTGAAATACCTTGTAATATCTCGATGCACTGTTGTAATGAAAGGTTCTATGTGGGTAGTGTTTTGCTGTACATTTGTACATTGCAATAATGAACTAATTTTCCCGTTTTCATCCATCCAGGAGGACTGACTGCTCAGTGTCCACTCAAAGCCTCGGAGAGACAGTGCTCCACACCTATCATCTTTCAGTTCCAAACCTGTGGGAATTTGGGACATCAGATCAAAACATATCAAACTTAACCCTTCAGATGGCAACATTTCTTCCAGAGCTGAAAAGTTTATTATTGCTTCGGAGCTTCTCAGAGTGTCGAGGCACAAAGAGACTTTGCGTCATCTCCTAGATAAGGTCACAATGCTAACGCTGGTTGATATTGATCAGCTAAAGTCCTAGATTTATATGAAAGGTAGAAAAAATGAGACTTTATTCCTTGGAGTGTAGTGTTACGTTCCCAGTAACCGGGTGACTTACCAGCAAAGATAGAGAGGTCCGCTGAAGCCTGATGATACTATTTTTAAACGTTTTTATTTATAAAGGGGCACAAACGTATGGTTAATACAAAACATTCAGATCATATACATCGTCAAAACTCAATCTAAAGCACAGGTATAGTAATAATCAATCAAAAATAAGCTCTATCGTTGTCTAGGGGATACTGAGTCCAATGGAATATAAGAGTCACTCAAAGTCTGCAGGCTTCCCCGTTTCGGGAACCGCTGGCATATCACGTGTTGGAGAGAGAGAGAAGGAACACTTGCCCATCGTCTTTGCGAAGCAAATCCCTGTTGTTAGTTAAAACGGTTTTTCCTTTGGTTTCAGCCACAGACTCCCGATCCAGAATCTAACGCACGTGGCTTCCTTCAGAATAGCTTCCCGCTCCGACGGGAAGCGCTATCGTGTCTTCTTCGTGTGTTTCCTTGGTGCGTCTGAGGCCCCGCTTCGGCAGCCCACCTTTTATCTGGACTGGCAGGGTTGTAGATGTCAATCAGGGTGGGGGTGACGCAATCTTTCCCCCATCACCCAGCCCATGTTGCCCTGAGGGTTTGCACGTAGTCCAGTCCCTTATTCCACAAAGGTGTCTCCCAAGACAATGGCTATTTCCATGGCTTTTGTCTGGCTGAGAGGCCAGCCCACATTCCAAACTCTAAGGCTGCTCTCTCTCTCTCTCGCGATTCTCACAATGGAGGGGGCTGGGGTTATAACACCTCCCCTCTTAAAAGTTTTTTACCAGCGGTTAAAAACAAGTTGGTGTAGGATTTTTTTGGAATCTAACATACTACACAAGCTTTTCTCTTCACAGAGTACTACCGTTATACATTCCAGTCAGTATCTAAACAGGTAACAATTACAGTGCCCCTTTCTTTAATATCTTACCATCACGTACCGTACTAAAGTCTGGTAGCATCAAACTTCAGCAACACAACTAAGGAGGTGTGATCTTAGCTTAGGTGCATCTACAAAAGTTTATACAAATTCTAATCTTTTCGGTCGTGTTATTTCACCGGCAGGTCTCCAAAGGGGTTGTCTTTATTATTCACAGGCTTTGGCGCAAACCCGTACAACCGGCGTTGCTGTTTAAAAATGACAATTTCTATTAACCATCGCCTCTTTCCCGGGGAGTCCCCCCGTGGGGAACTTGAGTAATTTGGCGAGGTACTCTCCCGCCTTTCCTTTCCACGAGGGTTATTCTCTTAACTCCGTGTCCCCAACCTAGTCCATCATGGGAATTTCCACCCAATTCTTTAATGCTACACAGGTGGTTAACCCTTTTGTCAAGACCATGCAGGCTGATGTGTTTCAGTTCGAACCTTTTTCTCCGGCCGCATTTAAATTTTGGCTTCCTCACAGCGCTTTCTTGAATAACAATAGCGTGTGAGGCACCCTTACATTCCAAATCAACCTGTAATCGATGCGCAGGCATCAATCTAGACTTTTAACTTTTTTTCATTCGATTTGGGAACTACAGATTTACCGTTCTCCTCCACAACAACAGTTATCTCCCCATTCGTAAACTCCACCTTAACTCTGAACACCCCCTTCAGCACAGACACCTTCTTCCCCGAACCAAGTCTATCTGATCCAAAAGGACGGCCGTCTCGTCCAGCCGAGTCAAATACCTCAGACTTTTTCTGAGCACCGTGACTAGGTTTAGGACCACGGGCATCCCCATCTTGGACACACTCAAACGGGGCATTGGCCTCTTCCAGGCTTTCAATACCCATACCCTTTTCAAATTCTAAATTCCCCTGATCCTCCCAGTTACTCTCTGGGCAACTCACTTCCGGAGTAAACTCAACCCCGCGGGCTGAAACAACCTCATCTGCCAACCCAGCAGACTTCTTCAAGGTAATGGCATCCTTTTCATCGAGGACTGCCCTCATTTCATTATCGGGAACACCTTTAGACTCATCCATGTCCAACCCTGGACCTTTTAACAGCTTTATCTGTTTCTCATCTTTATTTCCTACCTCTAGGACCTTTTTCTTCGCTAAGGGATAATCTACCTTCTCTCCCTTACCCCCTTTTACGTTACTATTCCTCGTTTTACCACCCTCGAAACCCTCGTGGCACAGGGTCGGTAAAGACGTCTGGGCCAATTTTAAACTGCTCCCGTTCTCAGCTGCCGCTCTCGACAGGCTGCGAGTGTCCGCGCATGCGGGATAGCTCTGGGACTCTATGGGCGGGGCCTCAACTCTCACGGGCTGGGTTGTCAGCTTCACGGCTGCTCCAATCTTCCCACCCGCTAGGTCGTTACCCAGAAGGACGTCCACGCCTTCCCCCGGCAACTCCGGCAGGACCCCCAGTTCCACTGGTCCCGACACCAACTCACAATCTAGAAGGACCCTATGCAAAGGCACTACCTCGGTCCGGTTTCCTATGCCTCTCAGGGCTACCTCGCCCGTCGGAGGTCCGAATGGTAATACGTTACGGCTAATTAATGATAGCTCCGCCCCCATGTCTCTCCAAATCCGTACGGGGATTGGCGGGTCCCCCTTCCTCACAGACACGGTTCCGGGTGACAGATAAATCTCCGACCCCTCGCGCTCTCTGCTCCCCTGGGACCCTCTTGCCGATTTTCTGATTACCACTGCACGCCCGATAGGGATCGCTGCTCTCTCTCTCTCTGGCTCCTTTCTCGGAGCAAAGCATTTAGATGCAATATGACCCACCTTTCCACAATTAAAACAGGTCAAGCCAGGACCTCTCCTGCTGTCTTGTCTCTCCTCCTCAATTTTACCACTAGCTCCCAGCGGGATCTCCGCCTCAGCCGGAGGGCTTTCCCTACCATTCCGACGGTCTCTCGGGTAACTTTTTGGCGAGGAAAACTTTGTCTTGTGGGTTAGGGCATATTCATCTGCGAACCTAGCAATTTCTGAGATGGACTGATTTGTCCTCTCATTTAAATACATCCGGATCTCTTCCGGAACACAACCTTTAAATTCCTCAATCAAAAATAACTCCCTGAGACGCCCATAGTTCTCGGCCACCTTTTCCGCGGTGCACCAACGGTCCAAGAGCACACCCTTCTCATGGGCTAGCTCGGTATACGTTTGATTCCACCCTTTCCTTAAATTTCGGAACCTTTGTCTCTACGCCTCAGGTACTAACTCGTAACCTCGGAGAATGGCCTCCTTTACTTGGTCATAATTCCCTTCCCCTTCCGGGGGCAACGCTGCATATGCCCGCTGTGCTTTCCCTCGTAACACGCTTTGTAACAACGCCACCCACTGCTCTCTGGGCCACTTCTGATTCACTGCCACCTTTTCAAAAAGCAAGAAATAACTATCAACATCCGTCTCCTCGAATGGGGGGGGACCAACCTCAACGCCCGACTAACATCAAACCCCTCCTCTCTCTCTTGCCCTTGAGCTCTTCGCTCTTGCCTGCTTTTTCATTGATGACCTCACCTCTGCGAGGTCTAACTCCTTTGCCAGATTTACCAAGTCTAATTTGGTAGCTGCCCCTAGCGCCTCTACTGTCGGGTTTCTCATAAAGTCATCCACATCCATCTTTGCTGGATTCCTGTCTGGCTACCTGCATAACCAGATTTAAGTTTGGACTTACAGCCCGATTCACTGACCCTCCCCTTTGGTTTCAAATCCCGGGACGAGGCCCCACTTGTTACGTTCCCAGTAACCTGGTGACTTACCAGCAAAGATAGAGAGGTCCGCTGAAGCCTGATGATACTATTTTCAAACGTTTTATTTATAAAGGGGCACAAACGTATGGTTAATACAAAACATTCAGATCATATACATCGTCAAAACTCAATCTAAAGCACAGGTATAGTAATAATCAATCAAAAATAAGCTCTATCGTTGTCTAGGGGATACTGAGTCCAATGGAATATAAGAGTCACTCAAAGTCTGCAGGCTTCCCCGTTTCGGGAACCGCTGGCATTTCACGTGTTGGAGAGAGAGAGAGAAGGAACACTTGCCCGTCGTCTTTGCGAAGCAAATCCCTGTTGTTAGTTAAAACGGTTTTTCCTTTGGTTTCAGCCACAGACTCCCGATCCAGAATCTAATGCAAGTGGCTTCCTTCAGAATGGCTTCCCGCTCCGACGGGAAGCGCTATCGTGTCTTCTTCGTGTGTCTCCTTGGTGCGTCTGAGGCCCCGCCTCGGCAGCCCACCTTTTATCTGGACTGGCAGGTTTGTAGATGTCAGACTTTATTCCTTGGAGTGTAGAGACTGAGGAGTGCCTTTATAAAGATGCATAGAATCAGGTACAGTACTGTGCAAAGGTCTTAGGCACATATCATAAGTTGCATGATTTTGGAAACTATTGTAGTAATTTTATGTACTGAACTGTACTGCTGCTGCTGCAAAGTAAGTGAGTGATAATAAGCAAATTTACAGATGACATTTGAGCTGTGCCTGGCCACACAATCAAGAGTGAAAAATGAGCTTTTTCACAGGAGCGGCAGCAGAGAACGCAGAATAAAGTGTTACACTTACAGAGAAAGTGCAATGCAGGTGGATAATAAACAGCAAAGCAGATTGTGAGGTCAAGAGAGAGTCCATCTTACCGTACTGGGACACCATTCAGTATTCTTAATACAGCAGGGTGGAAGCTTTCCTTGGACATGGTGGTACGTACTTTCAGGCTTTTGTATCTTCTCCCCAGTGGGAGAGGGGAGATGAGAGAATATCCGGGGAGGGAGGGGGGTCTTTGATCATTCTGACTGTTGTACTGACACCAGATTGGGAAACCCTGGTGTAGAGGGACGTCCATTCAGAATGGAGATGAGGAGGAATTTCTTTAGCCAGAGGGTGGTGAATCTGTGGAATTCAGTGCCACGGGCAGCAGTGGAGGATCAGGTCACTAGCTGCATTTAAGGCGGAGGTTAATAGGCTCTTGATTAGTCAGGGCATGAAAAGGTTACGGGGAGAAGACAGGAGAATGCGGTTGAGAGGGAAATGGTTCAGCCATGATGAAATGGCAGAGCAGACTCAATGGGTTGAATGGCCTAATTTTGGTCCTATGCCTTATGGAGTCATGGTCTTACCAAGGCAGAGAGAAGTGTAGACCGAGTCCATGGAGGGGAGGCGGGTTCCATGACATGTCCACATCTCCCTGAAGTTCCCTGTGAACACAGACAAAGCAGTAACCATGCCAAGATGAAACCAAGCCTTGCCCTCTGACACAGAGTGTAACAAGATAAGATTAACACTTAAACTTGAATCATCATAAATTACACATATAAGTTACTAGAGACAGGAAGTCATTTTGCAGTTGTATGAATCTTTGATTAGATCACATCCAGAGTATTTAGAGCAGTCTGGTCGTCCCATTACAGGAAGGAAGTAGAGTACATAAGACGTTCACCAAGTCTTTCTCACATCATCTGCTCAGTAAATCAATTTCTCTGCTTTGTTTTCCTTCTTTATTTATATTTGCTTTTTCTCTACTTTTCACACCTCTCTCTCTTCCTCTTTCATACTCTCCATCTCCTTCAAACATTCATGTGCCCTCTGACTTTTTCCCTTCCACTAATGTCTCTTCCTCTCTCACACACACGTTCTCACTATTCTCATGCATGTTCTCTGTTCTTTCTCTTTCTCCTGCACGTTCTCTCCACATTCTTTCCACACTCTGAGTGAAGTTCCCCTCATGTTCCCTTAAACATTTCACCTTTCACCCTTAACCCATGACCTCTAGTTGTAGTCACACCTAACCTCAGTGGAAAAAACTTGCTTGCCAGACTGCTTTGGGAGGCAAGGGAGGAGATTGCTGGCGATGATCTTTGCATCATCAATGAGGATGGGAGAGGTTCCGGAGGATTGAAGGGTTGCAGATGTTGTTCTCTTATTCAAGAAAGGGAGTAGAGATAGCCCTGGAAATTATAGAGCAGTGAGTCTTACTCCGGTGGTTGGTAAGTTGATGGAGAAGGTCCTGAGAGGCAGGATTTATGAACATTTGGAGAGGCATAATATGATTAGGAATAGCCAGCATGGCTTTATCAAAGGCAGGGCGTGCCTTACAAACCAGACTGATTTTTTTGAGGATGTGACTAAGCATATTGATGAAGGTAGAGCAATAGATGTAGTGAATATGGATTTCAGCAAGGCAGTTGATAAGATACCCCATGCAAGGCATATTGAGAAAGTAAAGAGGAATGGGATCCAAGGGGAAATTGCTTTGTGGGTTGAGAACTGGCTTGCCTACAGAAGGCAAAGTGTGTGTGTAGGTGGGTCATATTCTGCATGGAGGTTGATCACCAGTGGTATGCTTCAGAGATCCATTCTGGAGGTTTGGGAAAATTTTAAAAAGCAACAGAGAACAACTAAGCAAGGAATAAGGAAAGGGAAGATAGAGAGGACATAGGAGATTTAGGGATATAGGAGAGGCCAGCCCCCAACAGAGCATGGACACCACGCTACACCGCCTCCTGTGTGTCCACTCCTGGACTGCAGCAACGGGCAAGCCTACAGCTCGAGGCCCAGTCCACACTACAACTGAGACCCTTTTGAGAAAGGATTTTCAGGTTAATCCAGAACAGATTCCTAGGATGAGGTAGTGTCCCATCCCAGACAGCTACAAAAGTCAGCTTGATATTCTTTGGAATTTTGCAAAATGAGGGGTGACTCTATCGAGACCTCATGAGGGGTAGAGATATTTACACCAATGAGAGAGACCTGAATGAGGGGATGGAGTTACTTTAAATAAGACTATTGAAAAGTTCCCTTGAATGATCAGACAGGTTCTTGTCCTCGTAACCTACCACATTGCGGTCTTGTACCTTTTTTTTTGTCTGCCTCTACTGCAATTTCTCTGTAGCTGTCAAACTTTGTTCAATGGTTCAGTTGTTCCATTTAGTATCAGAAAACATATACAATATACAATGTGAAAATATTACTCTTCACAGACATCCACACAACAGGAGAAATGTCCCGAAGAATGGATGACAGAAAGACGTTAGAACACCAAAGCCACACTTCCCCTCCCATGCCTTCTTTACCGAGCTATCTGTTCTCCTTCTCTTCTATCCATGTACTGATATGGCCACTTTATTAGGTACCTGCTTGTTAATACAAATATCTGATCAGCCAATTACGTGGCTGCAACTCAATGCATAAAAGCATGCAGACATGGTCAAGAGGTTCTGACAAAGCATCAGAATGGGGAAAACACGTGATCTAAGTGACTTTGACCTTGGAATGATTGTTGTGCCAGACAGGGTGGTTTTAGTATCTCAGAAACTGCTGATCTCCTGAGATCGGCATAGACAGCATTCTCTCAAGTTTAAGGAGAATGGTGATGATAACAAACAAAATGATCCAGTGAGCAACAGTTCTGTAGGCAAAATTGCCTTGTTAATGAGAGAGGTCAGAGCAGAATGGCAAACTGTTTCCAGCTGACAGCAAGTTAAAATACCATGTGTTACAACAGAGGTAGGCAGAAGAGAATCTCTGAATGTACAACACACTGAACATTGGAGTGGACGGGTGGGCTACAGCAGCAGAAGACCACAAACAAACTCTCAATGGCCTGGAGGGATCTAATAAAGTGGCCACTAGAGAGGTTTTAAATGTTGCTAATATGCCGCCTCACCTCTCTGCTCACTGACGACTTACTCAACTGCAGCATAAGAGATTTATTTACTTCATGTTTTTACTTTGGATTGCTGGCATCTTCAATAATTTGCCCCTGATGAAGTGTTTCCTCCAGGAGAACCACAACCTCTTCGTAGGGTTTGGAGGTTTGCTTGCCTCAATGACCTGGAGAGCTACGTAGCTGGAGGTGGAGCTTTATGGTTTGGCTCTCGGTAGGGTGACCCATTCCAAACAGGTCAAAGGGCAGAGGCCAGACTAAGGCCGATCCACTGGTCCTCCAAGTTCAGCGGTCCAGCTCAGGGTGAACAACCCTGACTGGTAAAACAAACTGTTTTACTGACACAGCAATGAAGAATCCTTCCACATCTGTAGTTGTCCCTTTCCACACTTTGTGGCACATTGGTCGGCATTTTTGCCATTTCCTTAGCATCTTGGCTGTTTTTTAACGAGGCTGAGCTGCTAGCTCAACACTCAACCCAGCACGATGGAGAGCGTGCAAGGAGCTGGCCGGATTCAAATCCAGCGCCATTCACCTCAAAGTCCAGTACAGATGCCTCTACAACACCGCTGGCCACATCTGAGTGTGAAAGTATTCCTGGGTCTGCCCCCACCCCCCGGGACTTGCATGACTGATAAGGGTGAAAATCGAGAGGAAGCCACTGACACAATGAAGGCAGTACTGAACACCACAATAGACAGAAGACCCTCATAGCCACCCCAGACACCAGCGTTGCAATGGGCAGTAAGTAAGTAAGTGATGAACTGTTTCAGAAAGCAGTCCTAAACTAACATGTGGCTTTTGATGAGTCACAGCCAATGAAAGGCAAAAGCTGACATGCAAAGCCTTTCATCATACTTTGTGGGAGGCTGCAGACCTTCAGAAACCCTAGTATAAATTATTTTACTCATATGGTAAAGACCTGATGCTAGGAAGCTCCTTGGAGTGCCTGTGCCCTCTCTGATCGTCACTGTACTGGGCAATGGGCTGCCTTGGAAGTTCACAGGCAGTGCTGGGCTCCATTCTCTGGTTACATCTTATGCAAATCAGAGGTAAGCTGATGGACCTTCATTGTCTCTCCCCACTTCCTTCACTGCTTAGTGAGTCGCAGTCATCAGTTGGAGAAGAGGTTTGATCTAGGCCGGCGGTACTGAGGGAACAGGGAACCGTCAGAGGCATCAGATTTCACAGGAGGTGCTGGCTGCTTTACCGAGGCAGTGGGAAGTGTAGCCAGAGTCTAGAGAGGAAGGCAGGTTTCTGTGATGTGTTGAACTGTGACAACAAGAAGCCAAGTTCCATTTCAATTACAGTATGGAAGAGAAGCTTTTCACTGTACGTGTGACAATAACAAACCGATTCGAACAACTGGAGAGGTATGGATATACACACCAGTCCTCATAGAGGGATCAGAAGTGGAGAGAGTGAGCAATTTCTAGTTCCTGGGTGTCAATATCTCTGAGCACCTAACCTGGTCCTAACATATCGATGCAGCGGTAAAGAAGGCATGGGAGGGGAAGTGTGGCTTTGGTGTTCTAACGTTTTTCTGTCATCCATTCTTCGGGACATTTCTTCTGTTGTGTGGATGTCTGTGAAGAGTAATATTTTCACATTGTATATTGTATATGTTTTCTGATACTAAGTGGAACAACTGAACCATTGAACAAAGTTTGACAGCTACAGAGAAATTGCAGTAGAGGCAGACAAAAAAAAGGTACAAGACTGCAGTGTGATAGGTTACGAGGACAAGAACCTGTCTGATCATTCAAGGGAACTTTTCAATAGTCTTATTTAAAGTAACTCCATCCCCTCATTCAGGTCTCTCTCATTGGTGTAAATACCTCTACCCCTCATGAGTACTTGATAGAGTCACCCCTCATTTTGCAAAATTCCAAAGAATATCAAGCTGACTTTTGTAGCTGTCTGGGATCAGACACTACCTCATCCTAGGAATCTGTTCTGGATTAACCTGAAAATCCTTTCTCAAATGGGCCTCAGATGTAGCGTGGACTGGGCCTCGAGCTGTAGGCTTGCCCGTTGCTGCAGTCCAGGAGTGAACACGCAGGAGGCGGTGTAGCGTGGTGTCCGTGCTATGTTTTTGGGCTGGCCTCTCCTATATCCCTAAATCTCCTATGTCCTCTCTATCTTCCCTTTCCTTATTCCTTGCTTAGTTGTTCTCTGTTGCTTTTTAAAAATTTCCCAAACCTCCAGAATGGATCTCTGAAGCACACCACTAGTGATCAACCTCCATGCAGAATATGACCCACCTACACACACACTTTGCCTTCTGTAGGCAAGCCAGTTCTCAACCCACAAAGCAATTTCCCCTTAGATCCCATTCCTCCTTACTTTCTCAATATGCCTTGCATGGGGTATCTTATCAACTGCCTTGCTGAAATCCATATACACTACATCTATTGCTCTACCTTCATCAATGTGCTTAGTCACATCCTCAAAAAAATCAGCCTGGTTTGTAAGGCACGACCTGCCTTTGATAAAGCCATGCTGAATATTCCTAATCATATTATGCCTCTCCAAATGTTCATAAATCCTACCTCTCAGGACCTTCTCCATCAACTTACCAACCACCGGAGTAAGACTCACTGCTCTATAATTTCCAGGGCTATCTCTACTCCCTTTCTTGAATAAAGGAACAGCATCCACAACCTTCCAATCCTCCAGAACCTCTCCCGTCCTCATTGATGATGCAAAGATCATCGCCAGCAATCTCCTCCCTTGCCTCCCACAGTAGTCTGGCAAGCAGGCTTTTTCCACTGAGGTTGGGTGCAACTACAACTAGAGGTCATGGGTTAAGGGTGAAAGGTGAAATGTTTAAGGGAACATGAGGGGAACTTCACTCAGAGTGTGGAAAGAATGTGGAGAGAACGTGCAGGAGAAAGAGAAAGAACAGAGAACATGCATGAGAATAGTGAGAACGTGTGTGTGAGAGAGGAAGAGACATTAGTGGAAGGGAAAAAGTCAGAGGGCACATGAATGTTTGAAGGAGATGGAGAGTATGAAAGAGGAAGAGAGAGAGGAGTGTGAAAAGTAGAGAAAAAGCAAATATAAATAAAGAAGGAAAACAAAGCAGAGAAATTGATTTACTGAGCAGATGATGTGAGAAAGAATTGGTGAACGTCTTATGTACTCTACTTCCTTCCTGTAATGGGATGACCAGACTGCTCTAAATACTCTGGATGTGATCTAATCAAAGATTCATACAACTGCAAAATGACTTCCTGTCTCTAGTAACTTATATGTGTAATTTATGATGATTCAAGTTTAAGTGTTAATCTTATCTTGTTACACTCTGTGTCAGAGGGCAAGGCTTGGTTTCATCTTGGCATGGTTACTGCTTTGTCTGTGTTCACAGGGAACTTCAGGGAGATGTGGACACGTCACGGAACCCGCCTCCCCTCCATGGACTCGGTCTACACTTCTCTCTGCCTTGGTAAGACCATGACTCCATAAGGCATAGGACCAAAATTAGGCAATTCAACCCATTGGGTCTGCTCTGCCATTTCATCATGGCTGAACCATTTCCCTCTCAACCGCATTCTCCTGTCTTCTCCCCGTAACCTTTTCATGCCCTGACTAATCAAGAGCCTATTAACCTCCGCCTTAAATGCAGCTAGTGACCTGATCCTCCACTGCTGCCCGTGGCACTGAATTCCACAGATTCACCACCCTCTGGCTAAAGAAATTCCTCCTCATCTCCATTCTGAATGGACGTTCCTCTACACCAGGGTTTCCCAATCTGGTGTCAGTACAACAGTCAGAATGATCAAAGACCCCCCCCCCCCCCCAGATATTCTCTCGTCTCCCCTCTCCCACTGGGGAGAAGATATAAAAGCCTGAAAGTACGTACCACCATGTCCAAGGAAAGCTTCCACCCTGCTGTATTAAGAATACTGAATGGTGTCCCAGTACGGTAAGATGGACTCTCTCTTGACCTCACAATCTGCTTTGCTCTTTATTATCTGCCTGCATTGCACTTTCTCTGTAAGTGTAACACTTCATTCTGCTGCCGCTCCTGTAAAAAAGCTCATTTTTCACTCTTGATTGTGTGGCCAGGCACAGCTCAAATGTCATCTGTAAATTTGCTGACAACACAACTACTTTGGCAAAATTACAGATGGTGATGAGAGGGGGTACCGGAGTGAGATAGATCAACTAGCTGAGTGGTTTTACAGCAAAATCCTTGCACAACGTCAGTAAGGTCAAGGAACTAAATGTGGACTTCAGAAAGGGTAAGATGAGGGAAAACATCAGTCCTTAGGGGGATCAGAAGTGGAAAGAGTGAGCAATTTCAAGTTCCTGGGTGTTAACCTCTCTGAGGATCTGACCTGGGCCTGACATATCGATGCAGGCACAAAGAAGGCATGGCAGAAACTATATTTCTTTAGGAGTTTGAGGAGATTTGGGTTGGCACCTAAGACACTCACAAATTTCTGCAAATGAACTTTGGAGAGCATTTGGTATGGTGTCAGGAAGGGGGCGGGGTGGGTTACACTGTACAGGATTGAAATAAGCTGCAGAAAGTTGTAAACATAGTCAGCTCCATCATAACTAGCCTCCATAGTATCCAAGACATCTTCAAGAAGTGATGCCTCAAAGGTGGCATCCATCATTAAGAACCCCCATCACCCAGGTCATGCCCTGTTCTCATTGCTACCGTCAGGGAGGAGGTACAGGAGCCTGAAGCCACACACTCAGTGATTCAGGAACAACTTCTTCCTCTCTGCCATCAGATTTCTGAATGGGCACTGAACCCATGAACACTATCTCACTACTTCTTTCCCTTTTGCTCTAGTTATTTACTGTAGTTTTTATTTTTTAATATATATTCACTTTGTACAGTAATTGAGTTTTTATTACTATATATTGCAATGTACTGCTGCCGCCGTACAAATGTGAGTGATATTAAGCCTGATTCTCATTCTGGTTTCAATATTTTAGGGATACAGTGTCAAACAGGCCCTTCTGGCCCACAGAGCGGTAATGCCCAGCAACCCCTGATTTAGTTATTTATTGAGATTCAGCACAGAATTGGCCCTTAGAGCCCTGCTGCCCAGCAATCCCCCTATCTAGCCCCAGCCTAATCACGGGACAATTTACAATGACCAATTAACCTACTGGTACATCTTTGGACTGTGGGAGGAAACCGGAGCACCCGGAGGAAACCCAGACAGTCACAGGGAGAATGTACAAACTCCTTACAGGCAGCAGTGGGAATTGAACCCAGTTCGCCTGTACTGCAAAGCATTGTGCTAACCATTGTGCTACTGTGCCAGCCCAATTAACCCTAGCCTAACCACAGGACAATTTACAAAAACCAGTTAGCCTACTGGTACATCTTTGGACTGTGGGAGGAAACGCACACAGTCACGGGGAGGACGTACAAACTCTTTACAGGCAGTGGTGGGAACTGAACACCGAACTCCAAAGCCTGAGCAGTTTTAGTGTCTCATTAACCACTGCCTACCAAGCCACAATCTCTGGGTGTGGTGACCTTCTGAACTTGAGTAGGAGGTTTACTAGGAAGTTACCAGGTTATTGGGAGGAAGAACTGGATGGGGTAGGATTGTCTGTATTTAGAACAGTGGAGTTGTAAACTGGTGGAATTTCAAGTTTTAAATGCCAATATGATAATAATTAGCTTGTTTGTTACAAAATAAAATTCAACTCCCCAGGTTTTTGTGATTAGCAACCACCGTATACTTTAGAACATGGAACATAGAGCACAATAGTCCTTCAACCCACGATGTTGTGTCTATCTCTGAATCTAATCTCAGATCAATCTGGCCTATAGCCCTCCATTTTTATGTCACCCACGTGTCCACCTAAGAGTTTCTGAAATGTTTATAATGTAAACAACACACACAAAATGCTGGTGGAACACAGCAGGCCAGGCAGCATCTATAAGGAGAAGCACTATCGATGTTTCTGGCCGAGACCCTTCGCCAGTCCTGATGAAGGGTCTCGGCCCGAAACGTCGACAGCGCTTCTCATAACAGATGTGGCCTGGCCTGCTGTGTTCCGCCAGCATTTTGTGTGTGTTGTTTGAATTTCCAGCATCTGCAGATTTCCTTGTGTTTGATGTTTATAATGTATCTGCCTTTACCATTACCAGGGTGTTCCACCCACTTACCACTCTCAACATACCCTTTATTTATTTATTGAGATACCACACGGAATAGGCTCTTCTGGCCTTAGAGCTGTGCTACCCACACGGTCACGAGCTTAATCACAATGACCAGTTAACCTACCAACCTTTTGATTGTGGGAGGAGACCAGAGCATCCGGAGGGAACCCATGCGATCACGGGAAGAATGTACAGACTCCTTACAGACAGCGGTGGGAATTGAACCCGGGTCAACTGTACTGTCTAGCACTGTGCTAACCACTGCACTTCTGTGCATCCCTCCTATTGTTTCCCACCAATCACCTTAAAATTATGCCCTGGCCACATGATTCCATTTTATGAAAAGTTAGCTTTATTTGTCACAAGTACATCCAAACATTGAACTACGAGATTCAGTGAAATACAGTGAAATGCATTGCTTTGCATTAACGGCCAATCCAGCCCAGGGGCGTGCTGGGGTAAATCTCGCAATTGTTGCCGTGCTTCTAGCACTAACACTGCATGCCCACAACTCACTAACTCTAACTCGTACACCTTTGGAATGTGGGAGGAAACTGGAGTATCCGGAGGAAACTCACACAGTCACAGGGAGAGCGTACAATCTCCTTAAAGACAGCGATAGGAACGGAACACTGATCTTACTGCTGGCTACCTACTTGGTCTATTTTGCAACCGGCTGTGAGAAGAGGTGTCAATGTCTCATCTGAGATGTCAAGAGACACTTCCTTGGGAAAGCACAACATTTTTAAAAAGTTAACTGAAACATTTTCATAAGAGATAAAAGAATGTCAGTGTTATGAGCCCTGCAGGTCTCTGTGACTTACTGTAGGGCATTGGGCTCCTGGGTTTCTGTGCACCTGTTTTTGCTAAATTGTTGTCTTAATTGGTGTCATTAAACCCTGGTGCTTTCTGTTTAATCTTGTCAAATGAAATGTGACTGGCATGGGTTTCCTGCATTCTATTATTACATTGGACGTTTTTTGAAGGTGTTGCTTCCTCATAAATTTTCTGTTGTTTATGATAGACTGCTTGAAGCTGAACACAAGCGTCTGCTGTTCCTCCGCTCCTGGGTCGAGTCGTTGCCAGTGTTGACTGTAACAGAGTCATGCCAGCAACGACTGTGACAACCAGTAGGACAATGGTGAGACCCCTCTCAGAGTGCTGTGTGCAGTCCTGGTCACCCAGCTCTAGCAGAGATGTCATTAAGGTGGAAAGAGAGCAGAAAAGATTTATGAGGATGTTACCAGGATTGGGGGCTTGAGTTACAGGAATAAACAGGATAGGCTGGGGCTGTTTGTTTCCCTGGAGTGTAGGAAGCTGATGGGATCACCTTACAGTTTATAAAATTATGAGGGCATAGCTATGGTGAATAGCATTAAGGGCCCTCACCATGGAATCATCCGGAAGAGGTAGAAGACCCTAAAAAAAAAATCAACGTGGCCTAAGGTAGGAGATGAGTCATACAGCTCTCGTTACACACACATCCTGTTCAACTCTTTGAGTGATTATGCAGAAAAGTTTGAAGTTAATAACTCATCTCCTTCTACCTTAGTCCACGAACTTATCAATCACCCTTGATGTGGACACTTTCTGGAGGTCCAAGATCTGTATGCTCCATGACTGCCGGACTAGGTGTGTAAATGTAGGAGGGGACTATGTTGAAAAATAAATGTGCTAGGTTTTCTAAAATTGACTCCCTCACCCTAGGCCACAAACTTATCAATCTCCCCTCGTATGTTAGGGAAAATCCTGCCAATGAACCTGTTGGAATACTTAAAGGAAATTACAAGTAGGATGGATAAAGGGGGTGCAGTGGATGTTGTATATTTGTACTTTCAGAAGGCCTTTGACAAGGTGCCATACAAGAGGCTGCTTACCAAGTCAATATTACAGGAAAGTTACTGGCATGGCTAGGGCATTGGCTGATTGGTTCGAGGCAGCGAGTGGGAATAAAGTAATCCTTGGCTGCCAGTGACTAGTGGTGTTCCGCAGGGGTCAGTGTTGGGACTGCTTCTTTTAGTGCTGTATATAAATGATTTAGATAATGGAATAGATGGCCTTGTTGCCAAGTTTACAGATGATATGAAGATTGGTGGGGGAGGGGGTAGTCAGGTAGTGTTGAGGAAACAGGAAAACTGCAGAAGGACTTAGATAGTTTAGGAGAATGGGCAAGACAGTGGCAAATGAAATAGAATATTGGAAAATGCATGGTCATGCACTTTAGTAGTAGAAATAAATATGCAGACCATTTTCCAAATAGGGAGGAAATCCAGAAATCTGAGATGCTAAGAGACTTGGGAGTCCTTGTGCAGAACACCCTAAAGGTTAACTTGCTGGTTGAGTCAGTGGTGAGGAAGGCAAATGCACTGACCAACTAACCTACCAGCCAGTTGGTCTTTGGACTCTGGGAGAAACTGGAGCATCTGGAGGAAACCCACATGGTCACAGAGAGAACGTACAAACTGCTTACAGGCAGCAGCGGGAAATGAACCTGGGTCACTGGTGCTGTAAAGCATTGAGCTAACCACTATGTTACCGGGCCACCCTAACTATCACTTTCAATTTAGACCCACTGTGTTCCTCAAGGAATAAGGTGTGGAAGCTTTAGAGACGGTTTACCAGGATGCTGCCTGGATTAGAGCGAATGTCTTATGAGGATACGTTGAGCAAGCCAGTGTTTTTCTCTTTGGAGATAAGGAAGATGAGAGATGACTTAATAGACCCGTACAAGATGATAAGAGGCTTAGAATGAGTGGACAGCCAGACACTTTGTTTCCTTGGGCAGATACAAGAGGCATAACTTTGAGTTGTTTGGAGGGGTGGAGTGAGAGGTAGCGTTTTTCTCTACACAGAAATTGGTGAGCGTGTGGAACACGCTGCCAGAGTTGGTGATAGAGGGACATACATTAAGGTCAAAGTCACAGAGTCATAGAGAACTACAGCACTGAAATAGGCCCTTTGGCCCATCTAGTCCATGCTGAACTACACTATTATT
Source organism: Hemitrygon akajei (assembly GCF_048418815.1). Taxonomy (NCBI): domain Eukaryota; kingdom Metazoa; phylum Chordata; class Chondrichthyes; order Myliobatiformes; family Dasyatidae; genus Hemitrygon; species Hemitrygon akajei. Next base: position 94,913,116 of record NC_133129.1, on the reverse strand, counting down.
CTGCCTAGTCCATCACCTGGACCATAGCCCTGTATACCACTCCCATCCATGTACATATCCAAATTTCTCTTAAATGTTGCAATTCATCCTGCATTCACCACTTCCGCTAGCAACTCTTTCCACATTCAATAGCTTTCAATAGGTACATATAATGTTAGAGAGATGTATACAATATACATTCTGAAGTTTGCACCATCCTCTGAGTGAGGGCCACTTAGATAGCACATCAATGAAAGAAAAGTAGAGGGTGGTGCAGGAGGAAAAAGTTAGACTGATCTTGGAGTCGGCTAATGAGTCAACACTACATTGTGGGCTGAAGGGCCCCTAAAGTTCTATTTTCTATGTTCAGTCCAAAGTGAGATTTGATGCTGTGAGATTTTGGAGCTTCACCCACCGGTATCTGCACGATCAGACAACAGGTACTGAGCTGACGTTGAGAAAACCAAAGAAGACTTAGGCTGCCCAGCGAAATGGCGAGCACAGCACGTCTTATCTTGAAACCTACTTTAGCAAGGCGCATGAGAAACCTACTCAACAAGAACTCATTCGAAAGATTCAAACAAAGATAGGGCTGGGATAACAAAAACTGTCAGCCCAATGCTGCAAGCTCTTTCCTGTGCTAAATACATTTTCAAGCAATTCCTGTGGTCATGATCAATGCGAGTCTGACCTGCAAAGCTGTTATTGTACAAATATTCGAGGCTCACACCATGTAATGCGGAGCACACATCATGGTTAAGCCAGCTTCTGGTAAATGACATTTCCCCAAGTTACTCACTAGCTGGCAAGTGGCTAGCACGGGACCAATTCATGTGCACAAGGTGTTGGCAAGCAGCTCGCCTGATGCTTGAGGGAGAACTGTGATTGCTGGGCCACACTGACAGGACCTCGACTTACTGTCTGTTACACCGCTGGTTTTTAGGGCAGCAATGAATCTCTGGCGGTGTTCAGGGCTTCCTTCATCATGTCAGTAACTTCCTCTCAGTTTTCACTATGGTCAGTTATGCAAGTTCTGGGTGGAGACTCGGGAATACTGTCACCTCAGATATAGAAGGATCCTTCATTGCTGTTTCTGTAACAATTTTATTTTGCCAGTCAGGGTTGTTAGCCCTGAGCTGAACCCCTGAACCTGGAGGACTGGTGGAACACTCCTAGTCAGGCCTCTACCCTTTGACTTGTTTGGCTTGGGTGACCCTACCAAGAGCCAAAGCAGAAAGCCCTGACTCCAGCCAACATAGGTCTCTGGGTCATTGAGGCACACAAGCCTCCAAACCCTGCGACAAGGTTGTGGTCCATTTTGCGGAGGCAGGAGCTCTGCTCTCCCACAAAGGACAGGAATCTGTCGCATCTCATTATGGAAACTGCTTTGCCCATAGCCCTGGGAATCTGCAGTTAGTTGTGGAAACTAGCCTCCATTCCATAGACTCTGTCTACATTTCTCAATGGCAGCATAATCAACGACCCCACCCACCCCAGATATTCTCTTCTCCCCTTTCCCATCAGGCAGGAGGTACAAACACCTGAAAGCTCAAGGACAGCTTCTACCCAATCCTTATAAGAATGTCTGTTCGTCACCTAGAATGAGAAGATGGACTCTTGACCTCACAATCTACCTCTTGCAACTTATTTTCTAGGACAGGTGCCTGTGGCAAAGAATTCCACAGATTCATCACTCTCTGGCCAAAGAAATTCCTCCTCATCTCCATTCCAAAAGGACACCCCCCTATTCTGAGGCTGTTTCCCCTGGTCTTAGACTCTCCCATCATAGGAAACATCCTCTCCAAGGCTTTTACTATTCAAAAGGTTTCAATGAGGTCACCCCTCATTCTTCTGAATTCCAGTGACTATAGGCCCAAAGCCATCAAATGCTCCTCACATGTTAAACCATTCATTGCCAGAATCACTTGCGTCAACATGCTCTGGATCGTCTCCAATGCCAGCCTTTCTTAGCTAAAGGGCCCAAACCTGCTCACAATACTCTAAGTGAGGGCTCACTACTGCTTCATAAAGTTTCAACATTACATCCTTGCTTTTATATTCTGGTCCTCTTGAAATGAATGCTAACGTCACATTTGCCTTCCTCACCAACAACTCAACCTGCAAATTAACCTTTAGGGAATCCTGCACAAGGACACTTTGCATCTCAGTTTTTGTATTTTGTTTCCATTTAGAAAACAGTCAACCCTTTCATTTCTTCTACATGACTTCCTGACATTGCATTCTATCTGCCACTTCTTTGCCCATTCTCCTAACCTGTCTAAGTCCTTCTGTAGTCTCCTCACCTCTTCAGAACTACCTGCCCCTCCACCTATCTTCATATTGTCTGCAAACTTTTCAACAAAGCCATCAACTCCATCATCCAAATTATTGACATATAACATAAAAAGAATCTGTCGCAACACAGAACCCTGTGGAACACCACTAGTCACTGGCAGCCAAGCAAAAAATGTTCCCTTTATTCCCACTCTCTGCCTTCTGCCAATCAGCCCTAGCTGATCCAACGGCCATGGATTGGCCCCGGCCGTCGATCTCGGCTGCCCCAGCAACCCAGGGCATATTGAAAACCCGGACTCCAGCACCATCAACGCGGGTTCCAACGACCATGGACAGCTTCAAAACGATTGCGCAACCACCGACTGCAACTCCAGCCTTGAACTCCAGGCCGGGTCTTCACATGCTGCGATTGTGACTCCCGTCTTCCCTTCCCCCACCACCACTCTGCAATCCCCTCTCCCTCAGATCCCATCGTCAGGTCCTGGGCCCTCAGAGGCTCCATCTTCCTCTCACCCCAACCCTTCCCTCTCCACTGACACTACCAGCCTCCCTCCCCCCTCTGATCTCATCTCTCATCCGTGCCAGGTCTTTACCATTCCCTCCGACCTTCAACTCACTGAGGCAGAATGCACTGTCCTCAGTAAGGGCCTCACCTTTGTCCACCTTCACCCACACCTCAGCGAGCTCCGTGTACGCCATGACTTTGAACTCTTCTTTTGCCGTCTCCGTCTCCGAGCTTACTCTCCCACCCCCACCGATGACCCCTTCTCTCGTCTTCAACCGTCCTCCTCTTCATGGACACCCCACTCTGGTCTTCTGCCTGCTTTGGATCTCTTTATTGCTAATTGCTGACGGGACATCAACTGTCTTGACTTCACCACACCCTGTTCCAATTCCAACCTAACTCCTTCTGAACACTCTGCTCTCCGCTCCCTCCGCACCAATCCCAACCTTACTATAAATCCCGCTGATAAGGGGGGAGCTGTTGTTGTCTGGCATACTGATCTCTACCTGGCCAAGGCACAGCAACAACTCTCTGATACTTCCTCTTATTTACCCCTTGATCATGACCTCACTAAGGAGCACCAAGCCATTGTCTCCCAAACCATCACCAACCTTATCAGCTCTAGGGATCTCCCATCCACTGCTACCAACCTCATAGTTCCCACACCCCGCACTTCCCGTTTCTACCTCCTACCCAAGATCCACAAACCTGCCCGTCCAGGTAGACCTATTGTCTCAGCTTACTCCTGCCCCACCAAACTCATTTCTGCATACCTTGACACTGTCTTATTCCCCCTTGTTCAATCTCTTCCCACCTCTGTTTGTGACACTTCTCACACTTTGAATTTTTTCAATGATTTTAAGTTACCTGGCCCCCACCGCCTTATTTTCAGCATGGACATCCAGTCCCTATATACCTCCATCGCCCACCTGGACGGTCTCAAAGCTTTCTGCTTCTTTTTGGATTCCAGACCTAACCAATTCCCCTCTACCAGCACTCTCCTCCATCTAGCAGAATTAGTTCTTACTCTCAATAATTTCTCCTTTGGCTCCTCCCACTTCCTCCAAACCAAAGGTGTAGCCATGGGCACCCGCATGGGTCCTAGTTATGCTTGCCTTTTTGTTGGCTTTGTGGAACAGTCCATGTTCCAAATCTATGGGTATCCGTCCCCCTCTTTTCCTTCGCTACATCAACGACTGCATTAGCGCTACCTCCTGCACGCATGCTGAGCTCGTCGACTTCATTAACTTGCCTCCAACTTTCACCCTGCCCTCAAATTTACCTGGTCCATTTCCGACACCTCCCTCCCCTTTCTTGATTTTTCTGTCTCCATCTCTGGAGACAGCTTATCTATTGATATCTACTATAAGCCTACAGATTCTCACAGTTACCTGGACTATTCCTCTTCTCACCCTGTCTCTTGCAAAAATGCTATCCCCTTTTCACAATTCCTTCATCTCCGCTGCATCTGCTCTCAGGATGAGGCTTTTCATTCCAGGACGAAGGAGATGGCTTCCTTTTTTAAACAAAGGGGCTTCCCTTCTTCCACCATCAACTCTGCTCTCAAACGCATCTCTCCCATTTCCCGCACATCTGCCCTCACCTGATCCGTCCACCACCCCACTCGGGATAAGGTTCCCCTTGTGCTCACCTACCACCCCACCAGCCTCTGGGTGCAACGTGTAATTCTCCGTAACTTCCGCCACCTCCAACGGGATCCCACTACCAAGCACATCTTTCCCTCCCCCCTTCTTTCTGCTTTCCGCAGGGATCGCTCCCTATGGAAATCCCTTGTCCACTCGTCCCCCCCCCCCCGCCCCCCCATCCCTTCCCACCGATCTCCCTCCCAGCACTTATCCTTGTAAGCGGAACAAGTGCTACACCTGCCCTTACACTCCCTCCCTCACCACCATTCAGGGCCCCAGACAGTCCTTCCAGGTGAGGCGACACTTCACCTGTGAGTCGGCTGGTGTGGTATACTGCGTCCGGTGCTCCTGGTGTTGTCTTTTATATATTGGTGAGACCCGACGCAGACTGGGTGACCGTTTCGCTGAACACCTATGCTCGGTCCGCCAGAGAAAGCAGGATCTCCTAGTGGCCACATATTTTAATTCCACGTCCCATTCCCTTTCTGATATGTCTATCCATGGCCTCCTCTGCTGTCAAAATGAATCCAAACTCAGGTTGGAGGAACAGCACCTTTTATACCTGCTGGGTAGCCTCCAACCTGATGGCATGAACATTGACTTCTCTAACTTCCGTTAATGCCCCTCCTCCCATTCTTACCCCATCCCTGACAGATTTAGTTGTTTGTTTTTTTTTCTCTCTCTCTCTCTCTCTCTGCCCATCACTCTGCCTGTTCTCCATCTCCCTCTGGTGCTCCCCCCCCTTTCTTTCTCCTGAGGCCTCCCGTCCCATGATCCTTTCCCTTCTCCAGCTCTGTATCACTTTTGCCAATCATCTTTCCAGCTCTTAGCTTCATCCCACGCCCTCCGGTCTTCTCCTATCATTTCACATTTCCCCCTCCCCCACTACTTTCAAATCTTCTACTATCTTTCCTTTCAGTTTGTCCTGATGAAGGGTCTCGGCCCGAAAACTCGACAGTGCTTCTCCCTATAGATGCTGCCTGGCCTGCTGTGTTCCACCAGCATTTTGTGTGTGTTGTTTGAATTTCCAGCATCTGCAGATTTCCTCATGTTAGCCCTACCTTCATTCATGTTAGAATCTTTCCTAAAACATCATGGGCTTCTGTTTGTTAAGCAGCCTCATGTGTGGTACCTTGTCAAAGGCCTTCTGAAAGTCCAAGGGAACACCAACCGATTCTCCTTTGTCTATCCTGCTTGCTATTTCTTCAAAGAATTCCAACAGATTTCTTAGGCAAAATTTCTCCTTGAGGTGACCTGGCCTATTTTATCATAATGGCAGGGGTCAGCCATCTTGTGAAGACACTGCCCAGAAGAAGATGGCAAACCACTTTGGTAGAAAAATTTGCCAACCATGGTCAAAGACCATGATCGCCTATTTCATATAACATGGCACATGTCCCCCTTGAAATACCTTGTAATACCTCGATGCACTGTTGTAATGAAAGGTTCTATGTGGGTAGTGTTTTGCTGTACATTTGTACATTGCGATAATGAACTAATTTTCCCGTTTTCATCCATCCAGGAGGACTGACTGCTCAGTGTCCACTCAAAGCCTCGGAGAGGCAGTGCTCCACACCTATCATCTTTCAGTTCCAAACCTGTGGGAATTGGGGACATCAGATCAAAACATATCAAACTTAACCCTTCAGATGGCAACATTTCTTCCAGAGTTGAAAAGTTTATTATTGCTTTGGAGCTTCTCAGAGTTGTCGAGGCACAAAGAGACTTTGCGTCATCTCCTAGATAAGGCCACAATGCTAACTCTGGTTGATATTGATCAGCTAAAGTCCTAGATTTATATGAAAGGTAGAAAAAATGAGACTTTATTCCTTGGAGTGTAGAGACTGAGGAGTGCCTTTATGAAGATGCATACAATCAGGTACAGTACTGTGCAAAGGTCTCAGGCACATATCATAAGTTGCATGGTTTTGGAAACTATTGTAGTAATTTTATGTACTGAACTGTACTGCTGCTGCTGCAAAGTAAGTGAGTGTTGATAAACCTGATTCTGATATGGGTTTCTATTGTAGACCGAGAGTGGGAAGGGGGCAGGGAGAGGGGAATCATGGTTGGGAAAAGGGGAAGGGAGAGGGAAGCTCCAAAGAGACATTCTGTAATGATCAATAACCCAGTTGTTTGGAATAAAATGACCTTGCCCCCTCATTGCAGAATGGTGATGGTGCAGTGCTGCTGGAGGGGCTGTGAGACAGCTGGCAGAGGAGGAGTGCCAGGGCTGGAGGGGGTGATGGCGTGGGTCGGACACACACAGCCCTGAGACACCAGGCATCTGAATTTAAACAATTAGCTTATCAATCATTACAGAATGTCTGTCTGCTGCTTCCTGCTCCTTCTCCTCTCCCTTCTCCTTTTCCAACCATGATTCCCCTCTCCCTGCTCCCTTCCCACACTCAGTCTATAATAAAGACCCATATCAGAATCAGGTTTATCATCATTCACATATGTCATGAAATTTTGTTTGTTTTTGTTGCAGCAGTACAGTGTAATACATAAAATTACTACTGTACTGTGGAATTGTCTTAGGCAGCATAGCTTTATATATGTGTGCCTAAGACTTTTGCAAAGTACTGTGGGCTGTCTGTTCTCCTTCTCTTCTATCCATGTACTGATATGGCCACTTTATTAGGTACCTGCTTGTTAATACAAATATCTGATCAGCCAATTACGTGGCTGCAACTCAATGCATAAAAGCATGCAGACATGGTCAAGAAGTTCTGACAAAGCATCAGAATGGGGAAAAGACATGATCTAAGTGACTTTGACCTTGGAATGATTGTTGTGCCAGACGGGACGGTTTGAGTATCTCAGAAACTGCTGATCTGAGATCTGCACAGACGGCATTCTCTCAAGTTTATGGAGAACGGTGATGAAAACAAACAAAATGATCCAGTGAGCAACAGTTCTGTAGGCAAAATTGCCTTGTTAATGAGAGAGGTCAGAGCAGAATGGCAAACTGTTCCCAGCTGACAGCAAGTTAAAATACCATGTGTTACAACAGAGGTAGGCAGAAGAGAATCTCTGAATGCACAACACGCTGAACATTGGAGTGGACGGGTGGGCTACAGCAGCAGAAGACCACAAACAAACTCTCAGTGGCCTGGAGAGATCTAATAAAGTGGCCACTAGGGGGGTTTTAAATGTTGCTGATATGCAGCATCATCTTCTATTTCTGTCACCTCTTTGCTCACTGATGACTTACTCAACGGCAGCATAAGAGATTTATTTACTTCATGTTTTTACTTTGGATTGCTGGCATCTGCAATAATTTGCCCCTGATGAAGTGCTTCCTCCAAGAGAACCACAACCTCTTCGTAGGGTTTGGAGGTTTGCTTGCCTCAATGACCTGGAGAGCTACGTTGGCTAGAGGTGGAGTTTTATGCTTTGGCTCCAGTAGGGTCACCCATTCCAAACAGGTCAAAGGGCAGAGGCCAGACTAAGGCTGGTCTGCTGGTCCTCCAGGTTCAGCTGTCCACCTCAGTGCAAATAACCCTGACTTGTAAAGCAATTTTTTTTTTTTACTGACAGAGCAATGAAGAATCCTTCTACATCTGTTGTTGTCGCTTTCCACACCTTGTGGCACATCGGTCGGCATTTTCTGCCATTTCCTTAGCATCTTGGCTGTTTTTTAACGAGTCTGAGCTGCTAGCTCAACACTCAACCCAGCACGATGGAGAGCATGCAAGGAGCTGGCCGGATTCAAATCCAGCGCCATTCACCTCAAAGTCCAGTACAGATGCCTCTACAACACCGCTGGCCACATCTGAGTGTGAAAGTATTCCTGGGTCTGCCCCCACCCCCCCGGGACTTGCATGACTGACAAGGGTGAAAATCGAGAGGAAGCCACTGATACAATGAAGGCAGCACTGAACACCACAATAGACAGAAGACCCTCATAGCCGCCCCAGACACCAGCGTTGCAATGGGCAGTAAGTAAGTAAGTGATGAACTGTTTCAGAAAGCAGTCCTAAACTAATGATAAGATCAGATCTCTTGTGGCTTTTGATGAGTCACAGCCAATGGAAGGCAAAATCTGACATGCAAAGCCTTTCATCATTCTTTGTGGGAGGCTGCAGACCTTCAGAAACCCTGGTATAAATTCTTTTACTCATATGGTAAAGACCTGATGCTAGGAAGCTCCTCAGAGTGCCTGTGCCCTCTCTGATCGTCACTGTACTGGGCAATGGGCTGCCTTGGAAGTTCACAGGCAGTGCTGGGCTCCATTCTCTGGTTACATCTTATGCAAATCAGAGGTAAGCTGACGGACCTTCATTGTCTCTCCCCACTTCCTTCACTGCTTAGTGAGTCGCAGTCATCAGTTCGAGAAGAGGTTTGATCTAGGCTGGCGGTACTGAGGGAACAGGGAACCGTCAGAGGCACCAGATTTCACAGGAGGCGCTGGCTGCTTTACCGAGGCAGTGGGAAGTGTAGCCAGAGTCTAGAGAGGAAGGCAGGTTTCTGTGATGTGTTGAACTGTGACAACAAGAAACCAAGTTCAATTCCAATTACAGTATGGAAGACAAGCTTTTGACTGTATGTGTGACAATAACAAATTGATTCAAACAACCGGAGAGGTTTGGTTATACACACCAGTCCTCATAGAGGGATCAGAAGTGGAGAGAGTGAGCAATTTCTAGTTCCTGGGTGTTAATATCTCTGAGGACCTAACCTGGTTCAAACATATTGATGCAGCAATAAAGAAGTCATAGGAGGGGGAAGTGGGGCTTTGGGGTTCTAATTTTTTTTCTGTCATCCATTCTTTGGGATATTTCTTCCATTTTGTGGATGTCTCACATTGTATATTGTATACGTTTCTTGATATTAAATGGAACAACTGAACCATTGAATGAAGTATAACAGCTACAGACAAAAATAAAAGTACTAGACTGCAATGAGGTAGGTTACGAGGACAAGAACCTGTCTTGTCATTCAAGGGGACTTTTCAATAGTCCTATTTAAAGTAACTCCATTCTCTCATTCAGGTCTCTCCCACTGGTGGAAATCTCGCTACCCAAGATGTCTCGATAAAGATCCCCTCAGTTTGCAAAATTCCAAAGAATATCAAGCTGACTTTTGTAGCTGTCTGGGAGACTATCTCTTTTTCAATGTTTTAGTTAAATTTTCAAAGACAAATACATAGTGGTCATAATAGTACAAGGGGAGTGGGAGTACATTGTTGACAATTAACACATGTGAGTAGAAACTATAGGTAACACCAATATAATTGACCTCCCAAACTCTTAATATAGAGAAGATACAAAGAAATTAAAAGATGGAAAAAGAGCACCAAATGAAAAATCAGAAACAAAGTAAACTAAACTAAACAGAAATAAAACTAAACCAAACTAAACTGGGTTATTCTATTATATCGGATAAAGACATTAATGTCATCAACTCCACTCCTCTATTCAAATTAGTAAATAATATAAAGGAATCGGAAAAGGTTAAATTATATTCAATGAAAGTATTGGACAAATGTCCTCCAAGTTTCTTCAAATTTAACGAAAGGATCAAAGGTACCACTTCGAATTTTTTCTAAGTTTAAACAGGATATGGTTTGGGAAAACCATTGAGATATAGTTGGGGGATTCATCTCTTTCCAGTTCAATAAAATAGATCTTCTAGCCTTTAAAGTAACAAATGCAATCATCTGCCGAGCTGAAGAGGGCAGAGCAATCATTGGTAAACTGAAAATTGCGGTGATAAGGTGAGGTTGTAAATCAATGTTAAAAACTATAGAGAATGTATCAAAAATATTCTTCCAAAATTTTTCCAAAGGAGGACAAGACCAAAACATATGAGTAAGAGAGACCATCTCAGAATGACATCTATCGCAGATCGGATTTATATGAGAGTGAAAATGAGCTAATTGATCTTTATACATATGAGCCCTATGCACCACTTTAAATTGAGTCAATGTATGGTTAGCACAAATAGAAGATGTTAACAAATTGAAAAATTTTCTCCCATTTCTCGATAGGTAAAGAAAGTTTAAGTTCCTTCTCCCATTTATTTTTGATTTTATCAGATATATCTGACTGTATTTTCATAATCATGTCAAAAATGATTGCTATTTGATAAGGGTTTAAGCCCAAATTTTTTTCTGTGATATTGGTTGGATAAGAAATCAGAAAAGTAGGTAGCATCGTATTTAAAAATATCTGCTCTGTAAGCATCTAAAACTATGAGATCTGGGCAAATTATATTTATTAGACAACTGTTCAAAAGACATGAAACAGTTATCCAAAAATAAATCACGAAAACATATTATACTCTTCATTTTCCATACCAAAAAGGCTTGATCCATAATAGAGGGTTGAAAGAAAAAAATAGATATAATAGGACTTGATAAAATAAATTTATTCAAGCCAAAAAATTTACGAAATTGAAACCATATTCGTAATGTATGTTTAATTATTGGATTAACCATTTGTTTATTGAATTTAGAAAGAACAAAGGGAAGCGAAGTCCCTAAGATTGAAACCAATGAAAATCCTTGTGCAGAATTACATTCAAGTTTAAACCATTGCAGACTGACATTAATATCCACATCTTGTGTCCAAAATATTAAATATCGAATATTACTTGCCCGATAATAAAATCTTAAATTCGGCAGTGCCAAGCTGCCGTTCTTTTTGGATTTCTGCAAGTATTTTTTACTTAACCTAGGATTTTTATTTTGCCATATATAAGACAAAATTTTAGAGTCAATAGTATCAAAAAGGGATTTAGGAAGAAAGATTTGTACCGTTTGGAAAAGATGTAAAAACTTAGGTAAAATAATCACCTTAATAGCATTAATTCGATCAATTAGTGATATAGACAGTGAAGAACATTCAGTAAGTGATTGTTAGACCGGATCTATTAAAGGTAAAACACTGACATTAAATACATTCTTATGTTTTTTAGTGATTTTAACACCTAGATAATTAAAATAATCCATAACTAATCTAAATGGTAAAGGTCTATAAATTGGAAATTGCATATTTGAAGGGAAAAGTTCACTCTCATAAAAATTCAGTTTGTAACCAGAAAAGTTACTAAACTGAGCGAGCAAGGATATAACAGCAGGAATGGATTTCTCAGGATTCGAAATATATAGTAACAAATCACCTGCATATAATGATAACTTATGTATCACATTCCCATGAGAAATACCTAGTAGGTGAATCACGAATAGCAATAGCTGGAGGTTCCAGGGCAATATCAAATAACAATGGGCTAAGAGGACAGCCTTGCCTAGTGCCACGAAACAACTGAAAAACGGAGATCTTATATTATTGGTAAGTACCGAAGCCATAGGGGTATAATATATCAATTTAATCCAAGATATAAATTGCGGGCTAAAATTAAATTTCACAAGCGTACTAAATAAGTATGGCCATTCAACTCAATCGAATGCTTTCTCGGCATCCAATGGGATGACACATTCGGGAGTTCTCATTTCATTGTTAATCTTTTTTTATTGATTTAAAAATATATAAAGACAAATGCAAATCAGAGGAGATGTTATATCAAATACATATTCCAATGGAAGTACAAACAACAAAAAAGAGTGTACACTGTTAACATCATATATAGTAAAATTTGGAGCTCCTCAATATCCACAACTCAACAATTAAAAAAAGATCAGAAATTGCCATTGTTGAGAAAAAAGAACTACTAAACTAACCTAAAGCAAAAAAAAAGACTGGGCATGCCATTTGAGGATATAATTACAAAAAAAGGGAAAAAAAATCCTTCCAGTCAAATCTGAAAAGTCACAAAGAAGAAAAAGGATTTCCTAAAAAAGTGGAAAAAGAGTTAAAAAAAAGAAGAAAATTTAAATCATATGAAAATATTGAATGAAAGGTCACCAACTTTGCTCAAATTCAAAAGATGTATCAAACGTCCGACTCCTAATTTTCTCCAAGCTTAAACACGACATAATGGAGGAGAGCCAAAATAAAAAAGTAGGTGGATTAGGATCTTTCCAATACAACAAAATAGCTCTCCTAGCCAATAAAGTTGACAAAGCTATAATATATTGAGCAGAAGCAGAAAAATTTCCTGCTTCCTTCTGAGTGTTCCCAAAAATTGCCATAAGTGAATTAGGTTGTAGGTCCAAACCTATGACTTTGGATAACGTTCTAAAACATCACTCCAAAAATTATTTAATTTTATACAAGACCAAAACATATGAGTTAAGGTACATTACATCTATCACAGGTGGGATTTATATTAGAAAAAAATGCGCTAGTTTATCTTTTGACATATGTACCCTGTGCACTACATTGAACTGAATCAAGGAGTGATGGGTGCAAATGGATGAATTCTTGACTAAAGGATAAACTTTATTCCAATAATCATCTGAAAGTGACTCCCGAAGTTCATTCGTTAATTCATAAGCCATTTATATATAATGGTTATCAATCCTTTTTGAGATGGTATAAGCTGAAAAATAACATCTATCATATTTGGTAAATGAGCAATATATCTCGTAAATAAATAAATCTCGTAAAAAATTCCTAACTTATAAATATCTAAAAAATTGTGCATTAGATATATCATATTTATTCACTGGCTGAGAAAAAGACATTAAACAGTTCTCTAAAAACAAATCTTTTGTAATTTATTTTTTATTAAAGTTCATCATCAAACAAACATTTCCATAAGATGTATTTCAGACATTGTACATACATATCATATAATCATATATATCATAAATCTCCACAAAGTATTCATCTGAGTTATACACTTATAGAAAAGAGTGGAAAGAAAAAAAACAAGCAAAAGGAAAGAACTATGTACAAGTAGGGAGTGATCTTTTTTGTTTACAATAGATTCATTGATTTGTGAGAATAAAATCAGGCCTATGAGGCATTATATAGTTAAACCATTTTTCCCAGTATGAATCAAATTGTTCCAGCTTATGGTTAACAGATGCTGTTATCCTCTCCATTTTGTAAATGTCCATTGTAATTTCCATCCATGTATTTAAAGTTGGGCTCTCCTGTGATAACCATTTCCTAGTAAGAGTCTTTTTACCAGCCACCAACAGTATATTCATTAAATATTTATCTCTTTTCAACCATTCTTGAGATATATATCCAAAATATATGGTCTTACTCTTTAAGGGTATTTCACATTTAAAGATGTCTTGTAGGGCATTGTGTATCCCATTCCAATAGTTTTTGATAACAGGGCAGTCCCAAAAAATATGATAATGATTTGCATTTTGATTTCCACAATTACTCCAGCAAACAGGGAGGTTACTATCATAAAGGGATTTCTGAGAGGGTGTAATAAAATATCTTATCAAGTTTTTCCATCCAAACTCCCTCCATTTCTGTGAACTGGTACACTTCCATTGATACCTCCATATTGTTGTACATTGTTCCTCAGATATAATTATCCCTCCTTCCTTCTCCCATTTTGTTTTAATGTATGAAGTCGAATGTGTTTTAAGATTTGACAACCCCTTATACATGCTTGAAATGATTCTACTACCATTATCTGAATTATATGCTTTTCTAAAGAGCTCTATCCAGCATGTATTTACCTTGGTTACATTTTTAAGTGTCTTATTAACATATTGTCGCATCTGTAAATACCGATAAAAATCTTGTTTTTGTAATAAGTGTTTCTCTCTGAGCATTTCAAAACTGAACAGTGTTCCTTCTTTCATTATGTTGCAAAGAACTGTCGCTCCTTTAGCTGTCCGGTCCTTAAATCTAGCATGCAATTTATTTCGTGTAAAATCCAAGTCATATGCACACCATTTAAGTAATGCAGTATCTCCCCCAGATTACATTCCTTTATAGTAGTTTTCCAAATTTTAAGAGTCAATTTCACCCATGGGTTATCAATAGTATTTATGTACCTTTGCAAGTTGTTATCAGCCAAAATTGCTTGTATGGGGATGGGAAGTATCCGCTCCTCAATGTTTTTCCATTGAGTGTCATATGATGGGTTGCACCAACATATCACAGCTCTCAACTGTGCTGCAAAATAATAATCTTTAAGAGAGGATAGGCCCCGTCTCCCCTTTTCCTTTGCTAATTGCAAAGTTTTGAGAGGAACACTAGGCCTTTAACCCTGCCAAATATGGCTTGATAGCATCTTGTTCCATTCATTGAATTGATTTTGATTAATCTCTATTGGTAGGGTCTGAAAGAGATATAACAGTCTGGGCTGTATATTCATTTTAATATACTCAATCCTTGAACTGAGACTGAAAAAAGGAATCAGGTTCCATTTTGCCACATCTTGCTTAATTTTTTATATAAATGTTGATAATTACATTCTGATAATTTTGCCAAATCTTTTGGCATAATGATGCTCAAATATTTGAAAGACTCTGTGTGCCATGCCCAGGTGTATCGACTTTCAATTTCTCTTGGTGGGCTATAGTAATATGAAAGTAATTGCGTTTTATCTATGTTGATCTTGTATCCTGATAATTGACCATATTGTTCAAAGGATTGCTTCAATTTAGGTAAAGAGTATGTTGGTTGCCCTAGATAGATCAAAATGTCATCTGCATAACAAGCCAATTTATGCTCTGTCTCTTTAATAGTAATTCCCCTGATATCTTCATTTTGCTTGATGAATTGAGCTAATGGTTCCAGATATAATGCAAAGAGTAGCGGTGACCATGCACAACCCTGTCTCGTGCCCCTTTCTAGGGTAAGATTATTTGATAAATATCTATTGATTTTAATCCTAGCAGTAGGATTGTCATATAGTGTCTGTATAGTTTTAATAATAGTGTCTTGGAAATCAAATCTATGTAAAACTCTGTAAAGCAAATTCCAATTAACCGAATCAAATGCTTTTCCAGCGACCACGCCTATCACTATTGTTTCGGGGTTTTTTTTTGTATATGATCCATAATGTGAAGTGTCCTGCGAATATTGTCTTTTGTCTGGCATTGTCGTATAAAACCTGTCTGATCATTATGTATCAGTATAGGTAGAAACTCCTCTAATCGTTTGGCCATGATGGAGGTAAATAATCTATAATCTACGTCTGTACATTAAGAACGGATATTGGTCTAAATGTCCCGCATTCCATTTTATCCTTGCCTTCTTTCGGTATAGGTGAAATTATCGTTTCCTTCCAACTGGGTGGCATTTGTGCCTTTTTTAGAGCCCAGTTCAGTGTGGGGAGTAAAACAGGAATTAACTGATTGTTAAATTCTTTGTACCACTCTGCCATATACCCATCTGATCCTGGTGACTTGCTTAATTTAAGCCTACTAATTGCAGCTTTTAATTCAACTTCAGTTATATCAGCAGTCATCGTTCTATTTTGTTCTTTGCTTAAAGTGGGTAACTCTAGAGAATTCAAGAAGGTGTCACTTTGGGTTATGCTTCCCCCTGGAACATTGGAACATAGAGTTTTGTAAAACACTTCAAAAGCTTCTTGAATTTCACTTAGCTTATTTTTTTTATCATTTTCGTTTTTGGGTCCCTAATTCTGTAAATTGCATTTTCTGCCATCTTTTATTTTTCAGTTTCCACACCCGTATTTTCATAGATTTTGATCCACATTCATAATGTCTCTGTTTCAGAAACATTAAGTTTTTCCTGATTTCATGCATAGCCAAATTATTTATTTCATTCGTAATTCTTTTAATTTCTCCTAATGTATCCTGTGCCAAATTCAATTTGTGTTTCTCTCCAGTTCCTTCAGCTTATTTTGTAATTCCTCTAATGATTTATTCCTTTTTTTTCTTATATGAAGATATCGCTATAATTTTCCCTCTTAAGACCACTTTCAGAGTATTCCATAAAATGGGAGGTGAAACTTCATTATCATTAAATTCTAAGTAGAGACCAGTTTCTTTTTTAATTTGTTCCTTAAAGTACACATCATTGAGTAGACTTGAATTTAGTTTCCAAATAGTATTCTTTGGTTGTAGGTCAAAATCAACAGATAAATATATAGGTGCATGATCACTTACATCTATTGTCCCAATTCCTCCGGTTACTCAAGATGTTATGAAATAGCCTATTCTTGTAATACAGAATGGGGAGCAGAATAATGAGTGTAATCCCTTCTGTCAGGGAAAAGGTCCCTCCATATATCAACATCCTCAAAAAGTGTATTAACTTTCTTATGTAAAGATTTTGTTTCATAGGTATTTCTATTGGAAGAGTCAAAGTGTGGTTGTAATTGTAAATTTAAGTCTCCCCACATATCAGGGGACCTTCTGTTTCCGTTACCATAATATCAGTAATTTTCTGAAAGAAACCAATATCACTTCCCGGGGGTGCGTATATATTCAATAGAGTTACTGAATTTCCGTCTAGATTCCCCCTTCATAGAATATATCTGTCCTCTTTATCTCCCATTTCGAATACTTTTTCCAAATTTAGCTAACCTGAGATAAGAATAGCAACTCCTCTCCTATGTCCTTATTTAAATGAGGAGAAAAACAGATTAGTGAAGCCCATTCTCATTAGTTTTTTATGCTCATTATCACTTAAATGAGTTTCCTGTAAATATCCTACATGGGCTTGTTCTTTTTAAATTTTGGATAATATTCTCTCACGTTTGATTGGATTTAATAGCCCATTGACATTAAAATAAATGACTTTTACCTTGTCCTTAGCTATCTGTATTTATCTGTCAATGTATCATTGAAATTAGAATAAAACTTAATTGATCTAGTCCCTGAACAAATAAGAACCAAGAAAAGCAAATAATAACAAAAATGGCAACGAACGTGTGATTCCAAGGCTGAGGTCTCTGGTAGATGACCCTGCGTTGAGCTAGAGGAAATGTCTAGCTGTGGGGGATAACCCCTCCTACTTGTGAGTTGTGGGCCCCCATTGCAGCATTCATAAAAGTCAGTGAACAAATACATTACACAGAAAAGATTTCCCTGTGTACTCCTCCTAAATATACACATATATATATATACACACACATACATAAATACACACACACTATATATATATATATGTGTGGGTGGCGATCCTCTTTCTGCGCAAGCGACCCGACCTCACAAATAGCCAGCGTGCGGGGAAAGACTGTGGTAAGGCACCTCTGACGTCATTTCCGCCAGGAGAGGGCGGGCGCTAGGGATTAAATGTCAGTGCCGCGAAGTTTGAATAAACTAGTCGCGAAACGACTTACCGACTGCGTGTCGTCTCCAGCTCTGTAAGTAGCACATCGCTACATTGGTGATCCCGACGGTCCAAACGGGATTTGGACCAAAGATGACCGACTCTTCATCTGTTCACACAGTTTCGCTAAAACTGCCGACCTTCTGGACGCTGCGACCACGCGTGTGGTTTAGCCAAGCAGAAGCCCAGTTCCAGATTCAGCAGATATCTTCCGATTCCACGCGTTACTATCACGTGGTGAGCGCCCTTGACCAGGAGACGGCCGCCCAGGTTGCGGATTACATACATTCGCCCCCGGAAGAAGGCAAATATGAAGCATTCAAAGTGCTGCTCATTGGGACCTTTGGCCTCTCACGGCGTGGCCGGGACGCCCGCCTGCTTCACCTGGACGGTTTGGGAGACAGGCTGCCATCAGCATTGATGAACGAGATGCTGGCCCTGGCTGACAGACACAAGCCCTGCCTCATGTTCAGGGGCGCACACAACACAGAGGCAGGAGTGAGGAGGACAGTGAACAGAGCTGTTTCTACCACCAGCGGTAGGGCACAGAAGCCCGCCGTTGTCACCCGCCCTGCAAGGGCCAGGGCCAGGGCCAGGGCCAGCTGCCGCTAATGACTAGGGCGGCTGGCCATCAGGACAGCCTCTTGTACGTCTGGGACAAACAGTTGGGACGCCGCTTCTTGGTCGACACCGGAGCGGAAATCAGTGTCTTGCCCCCGACGGGGTGGGTACGACACCCGCAACAGGAAGCCAGGACCCACCCTGAGGGCCGCAAACGGCAGCACGATACGGACCTACGACATCCGCACAGTGCAGCTGCAGTTCGGCGCCAGCCGGTTCACGTGGGACTTCACACTGGCCGCGGTGGCCCAACCACTCCTGGGGGCGGACTTTTTGCGAGCTCACAGCCTGCTGGTTGACTTGCAAGGGAAAAGACTGGTACATGCCGAGACTTTCCAGACGTTCTCCCTGGGTGAAGCCCAGTTGCCAGCCCCACACCTGGGACTCCATCACGCTGTCAGACAACGAATTCACCGGAATCCTGGCGGTCTTTCCATCGATTCTGGTACCGCAGTTCACGGCAGCCATGCCCAGACACGGGGTACAGCACCACATCCCGACCCAGTGACCACCCCTCCAAGCACGCGCACGAAGGCTCCCACCCCCCCCCCCCCCCCGGAAAAGCTCTGCCTGGCGAAGGAGGAGTTCAAGAGGATGGAGGAATTGGGGATCGTACAGAGGTCCGACAGCCCATGGACCTCCCCCCTGCACATGGTGACCAAAGCAGCCGGGGGTTGGAGAGCATGCGATGACTACCGCAGACTGAACGAGGCTACCACCCCAGACCGCTACCCCGTGCCGCACATACAGGACTTTGCAGCAAACCTGCACGGGGCAAGAATCTTTTCCAAAGTAGACCTCGTCCGGGGGTACCATCAAATCCCGGTGCACCCTGAAGACATCCCCAAAACAGCACTCATCACCCCGTTCGGCCTGTTCGAGTTCCTCGGAATGCCGTTCGGCCTGAAGAATGCCGCACAGACGTTCCAGCGGCTTATGGATGCGGTGGGACGTGACCTGGACTTTGCGTTCATCTATTTGGACGACATCTTTATAGCCAGCAGTAGTCGTCAGGAGCATCTGTCCCACCTCCGCCAGATCTACTCCAGCCTGAGTGATTTCGGCCTCACGATCAACCCGGCCAAATGCCAGCGCCGCGAAGCTTGAATAAACTAGTCTCGAAAGGACTTACCAACTGCGTGTCGTTATTTCAGCGCTGTGCGTAGCACGTCGCTACATATATATAAATACACACACACACATTACACACATGCACATATATGCACACATATATATATTCTTATTTTGCTGGGGAAAAAGGAGTAAGTGAGCGAATAAGGAATAACTACTAAGTAATATAAAATCCACATTATAACAAGTATTTCTCGAGATACGTATATCACCGTCTACTTTTGGTTCCGTTTAGCTTCTCAACATTTTTAAAGTTAGCCAAACCTTACGGCTCTTCTGAAGGGGGTGAGGATTGTCCTTGGGAAACTCCCGGTCTCTTCCTAATATATTTCTCTCAGCCTCCTCCCGTCTCCTGCCTTCTCGATTCTCGCACTATCTCCCAACCGGAGTGGGATAATTCCTCAGCCGGGCTTTCCCTCGTTTTGGTCATGCTGATGGGCAACCCTCTGGCCTTCATGTCTGTAATCGCCTCTTCCACTGTCTGGTACAACCGCGTCCCGTTGTCATAAACACTCGAAGTTTAGCAGGGTACGGAGTTTGAAATCTAATCTTATTTTGCTTTAGTACTCGCTTTACTTCAGAGTATTCGTTGCTTTTCTGGAGGACCGCGGGGGGGGGGGTAATCTTGGTCGAAATATATTAATTTATCCTCTAAAAACACTCTTCTTACCCCAGGCCATTCGTAGAATTCAGCCTTGGTACTATACCGAAGGAATTTAATTATTATTGAGCGTGGCTTTCTATCCTGTGTAGGTTTCAAAACTAACACGCGTTGGGCTCTTTCGGCTTCCAGCTCCATAACCGGGGGAAGCTCCAGCACATCCTGCAGTAACTTTCCGACAAACTCCATCATAGACGAGCCCCCCGCACCTTCGGGAACGTTGTAGATTCTGATATCTTTCTGCCGTGATCTTCCCTCCAGGTCAAGCAGTTTACCTTCTTGGTGATGTAATATTTTTATTGTCTTACTCAGTATCCATTCCACGTTTTGAACACGATCTTCCACCGTCTCAATTCGAGTCTCTGCCACCGCTATTTTTTGATTAATGCTGGCGAGCTCTGACTTAATATCACGGAGCTGCTGCTCTATTTCTTTCTGGAACTCCCTTATCTCTTTCAGGATTTTGAAGATACTGACTGCTTCGCCTGAACGAGGCCCAGCATCCACCTCGCTGGCACACGGTCGGGTAGGACAGCCGCTCGCTGCACTCCTCTCGGCCGTAGGCTCCGCAGTGTCGTTTTTTTTTTCCATTCCTTTTCCCCATTCTTGCCCCTCTTCAGTTCAAATATTTTTCGAAAAATACTATATTTGATAGGTTAACAGGGCTTAATACGCGTTTTTCCGGAGAAGCTAGTGACCTAAGCTGCCATTCTCGACGATGACGTCACCGGAAACCCGAAGCCCATTCTCTTTAGTTTTTTATGCTCATTATCACTTAAATGAGTTTCCTGTAAATATACTACATGGGCTTGTTCTTTTTTCATTTTGGATAAAATTCTCTTACATTTGATTGGATTTAATAGCCCATCGACATCAAAAGAAATGAATTTTACCTTGTCCTTAGCCATCTGTATTTATCTGTCAATGTATCATTAAAATTAGAATAAAACTTAATCGATCTACTCCCTGAATAAATAAGAACCAAGAAACGCAAATAATAACAAAAATGGCAACGAACGTGTGATTCCAAGGCTGAGGTCTTTAGTAGATGACCATGTGTTGAGCTAGAGGAAATGTCTAGCTGTGGGGGATAACCCCTTCTACTTGTGAGTTTAGGGCCCCCATTTCAGTATTCATAAAAGTCAGTGAGCAAATTCATTACACAGAAAAGTTTTCCCTGTGCACTCCTCCTATGTATGTGTGTGTGTATATATATATATATATATATATATACATACACACACATATTACATACATGCACGTATACATGCATATATATATATATATATATATATATATATATATATATATATATATATATATATATATATATATATTCTTATTTTGGTGGGGAAAAGGAATAGGTGAGTGAATATAGAAGAACAGCTAAGTAATATAAAATCCTCATTATAATAAGTATTTCTCGAGATAGGTATATCACTGTGTACTTTTGGTTCCGTTTAGCTTCTCAACATTTTTCAAGTTAGCCAAACCTTATCCAGAATTGATGTTTTAAAAATAGTTAAGATGAATATTACTAGAGAGAACAAAGTTATTCAGATCAAAAAATCTGCGAAACTGAAATCAAATTTTTAATATATGTCTAACAATGGGACTAAAATCTTGTCTACTGATCCTAGAAAACTCCATTCTGGAGTTCTAGATGACGGAGTATAAACGATATTCATTAGTCTCCTAATATTAAAGGACGAATAGCAGTTTTTAATGAATCCAGTCTGATCAACCAAAGTAATTTGAGGCAAGAATTCTCCAATCTAGTTGACAATATTTTAGAAAAGATCTTAGAATGCACATTCAATAAGGATATAGGCCTATATGATGCACATTCAGTGGGATCTTTATATTTTTTTACAAAATAAGGAAATAGAGGCACCATAAAAAGATTGTAGTAATTTACCTATAAATAATGCATCCTTAAAGGCTCTACATAACCAGGAAGAAAGTATAGTAGAAAAGGATTTAAAAAATTCTACTGTGTGGTCATCTGGGCCAGGTGCTTTACCTGAATTAATCGAAGAAATAGTATCTTTTATTTCTTGTTCCATAATAGAAGCATCTAATACTAAATGTTCATTGGGTGATAATTTTGGAACATTCAATTTCCTTAAGACCTCATGCATTATAGTGGGGTCATCAGGAAATTCTGATTGATATAAGGAGGTGTAAAATTCTTGAAAAGATTTGTTTATCTCATCATGATCAACTGTCATAATTCCATCTCATTTACGAATTTTAATAATATGACGTTTAAGCAAATCAGATTTCAATTGACTAGCCAATAGTTTACCAGATTTACTCACCATGTTAATAAAATTGACTCCTAGATTTAATTAATTGATTTTCAATCGAGGATGTTAAAAGTAAACTATGCTCCATTTGAAGTTTGACCCTCTTTTCAATAAAGCTCTTGACTCGAAGCAATAGAATATTTCCTGTCAATTGCTTTAATCTTATCAACCAACATACAAATCTCTTTATTAGTTCGTTTTTTCAGTTCAGCAGAATATGAGATAATTGAGATATGAGATACTGTCCACAGTATCACGCAGGTGAGAAACTGCTAGAAAATTCAGCAGTCTAATGAACAAGGAGGCAATTAAAAGAGAGAGAGGACTCTGACTTGGTTTTGATAACACTTTTAATTGTGACCTTGAGAGAGAGAGAGTACGGCGCCAGCTGAGACACGAGCTGGGAAGTCACCATGGTAACAGCTCAGAGCAGTTGACCTAACTGGACGGCTGGAATTTTGAATGGATTATAAAAAGTTGAGGCTTTTGGTCTGATAACGGCAGAGGAGACACGACATGGGAGAATTGTGGTAGCTACCCGAGAAACCACTGGTGGAGTTTAAGACCACCACAAAGGTGGAGGCCACGAACTGATTCATTTCGAACCGTGATTACCAGTGCGGGTAAGAGCTTGCCTGTGGGGGTCTGCTGGTGGTGAACCCGTGCCGTGGGTTAGTAGACCATTCCCTAGAAGGGGTTCTGTCCATCTGTGTCTGTGTGGGGTTCACACGAAGTGACTCTAAAGACTTTGAAAGCAAGAATAACTAAAGCTGCCAACTGTGGTATACATGGGAAAAAAATGAAAAGTCTTTATTCTTTTGATGTAAAAACCTCCAAATGTCTGAAATTCCAAAATCAAGCATAAAGGAATTAATAATTGTAGCCAATTTATTCAGGTGCCTGACTAGAGTTAGATGTATCCATTGAAGGATTTAAACAACAATTAAAATCTCCACTCATTATCAACATATTGTCATTTAAATTTAAATTGGGAAGGGATGTAAATAATTTCAGGATAGCCAACATTTAGAGCATAAAAATTAACCATAACCACTTTTATGTTACAGACTAGGCCAGTATTCAACAAAAATCTACCATTCAGATCTGAAATTGTTTCGTAGTGAACAAATGAAATTGAAGAATCTATAAAAATAGAAACTCCTTTCACTTTAGCCCGAGAATTCGAATGGCATTGTTATTCTTTCCAAACTTAAAAAAATGCTGATTATCCTCTTTCTTCACATGAGTTTTCTTGTGCAAATATAATATGGGCATGCATTCTATGGAATACTTTGAATTTTTTTCCATTTAGTCGGATGGTTTAAACCGTTTGTATTCCACAAAACAAAATTAATAATCTTATCCATCATAGTAAAACCTGTAATATGGTACATAAAGTGTTAACCAGAATACAAATTCATGAACCTGGAAGAGGAAGAAAGGTTCAAGGAGGACCCGGAAGTTACAACATATCGGACATTTTAGTAGTTTTGAATTAGCCCAGGTGAAAAAATCTGATTTAAAAGAAGAAATACCACTTCCCCCACCCACAAAAACTCGGAAATAGGCCAGAGATTGGCCAAGAGATAAGCTAAAGCTAAATCTATCCCCATCTCTCCTGTTACCAGCCCAAAAGATAAAAGTTTTTAAAGAAAAGCCACCCATAATCCAAAAAATATACAAAAAATTATCAAAAAAGAGAACAAGAAAAAAATCTTACCGTGATTTAAAAAAAGGTGTAAATCATAAAACAGAGTACTAAAACGTTAGTATTTCCAAAACAAAAGAGAAAACTAATGTCAATTCATGTTGATGGTTATTTTCACGCATAAACAATTGAAAATGATGCAGCAAGATAAGGTCTTATGGGAAGAACAAAGCAGGACGACATCTTAAAATGTAAAAAAGAGTGTCCATCTTCGTTCAAAAAAAGAAATAAAACACCAAAACATCTACTAAATAGTTTCAGAAAATAAAAAAAAAACAAAATCCCAAAAGGGAACAGAAAAGTTAATCTAGAAATACTAAAAATACCTACAGTACCAACCAAAAAAGAGAACCCTCACATTCTAACTCACCAGATCAGTAAGCTGGTAAATAGCCTAAAAAATTAAGTAAAAACCAAAAAAAAAAGCAGAACCTTATTTAGGCCGTAGCAGAGGAAGGTTGTTAGTCAAGAAATTTTTGAGCTTCATTTAATGACTTAAACAGACAACGGGAATTATCAAAGAGGACGATTCTTAGTCGGGTAGGGAACATCAGGAATGGTCTGAGACCCATTCAAAAAAATTCTGACATCGGTGGCTTAAATGCCATTCCTTCCTTCAGAACCTTGGGGCTGAAATCTTCAATGAAGCACAATTTGAAACCTTTAAATTCGAACATGCCTTTCCGCCGAGCAAAACATATCAAATGCTCCTTGATATGAACATAATGGAGATTAACAATAACTGCTCATGGTTTAGAAGATTTTGGACATGGCATACGATGGACCCTGTCGATTAATGGAGGGATATTCAAAACTTCTGTGCCAAACACATTGAATAAAAATTGAGAAAAGAACTTGATAGGGTCATCCTCCTCAACATCTTCAGGGAGACTGATTATCCATAGATTCTGTCCAAGATCGATTTTCAAGGTCAGTAACTTTAAATTTATAACAATCCAGCTGTTGAGACATCGAAGCTAAATTTTGTTCCAGAGTTGTAATCTTTCGGTCTCTTTGCCGAGCACCTTTGTCAAGTTCTGAAATTGTTGCTTGCTGTAGTTCAAATTCATGTGTAAGTGATCTAAAATTATCCTCAACCACCTTGGAAACTCCCTTGAACATGGCAAATTTTTGAGTAAGTTTATCATCTGGAAGTTTCCACATTGCTTCAAAAGTTAAAGGAGGTTGCTTAGATAGCTTCGAATCACCATCTGTTTTTCCATTAGGATCTGAATCTTTCCCGTTTTTCATGTCCTTTGCTTCACGTGATCTGGTATTGATTTCCAACTACTTAAAGTCAAAATACAAAAATATATCTACAACATAAGCCTTTTAGTGTAGGTATAAAACAAAGTAAATAAGGGTGGCTAGGTAATAGAAATAAAGGGAATGGAGCGAATCCAAATTGATAGTGACCTGGGATACTACCTCATCCTAGGAATCTGTTCTGGGCTAACCTGAAAATCCTTTCTCAAATGGGCTTCAGTTGTAGCGCGGACTAGGCCTCAAGACGCAGGCTTGCCCATTGCTGTAGTCCAGGAATGGACACGCAGGAGGCGGTGTAGCGTGGTGACTGTGCTCTGTTGGAGTGGGCCTCTCCTATAGGTACTGCCCTCCAGTGTTCATTGGTGGAACGACAGGCTGGACGGCCAGCAACTCTACCATCAATTTGCAGGACATGTCGCTCAGGCTCTTGGACTATAGATGTGTGTTTTTTTATGTGTGAATAAATATTTTTTTGCTTTCTCTTTTGAATTTGCTGTGTATGTTTTGAGACAAACAGTGCAATATAAAGCAACACACAAAATACTGGGGAAACTCAGGTCAGGCAGCATCTGTGAAAATGAATAAACAGTTAGCATTTCAGGCCGAGACCCTTCATCAGGACTGAGAAGGAAGGGGGAAGGTGCCAGAATAAAAAGGTGGGGGGAGGGAACACCCAGTTAGGAGGGGACAGAAGGCCACAGGAGCAAAAAAATTGGGGAGAAGATCCAGAGGGAGGTGATGGGCAGGTAAGGACACAAGTTGAGGGAGGGAAATGGGAATGGGGAATGTTGACAGTGGTGGTCTGTTTGGGGTTAAGCACATTACTGGAAGTTCAAGAAATCGATGTTCATGCCATCAGGTTGGAGGCTACCCAGACATAATATAAGCTGTTGCTCCTTCAACCTGAGTGGGGGAATTAAAATGAGTGACCACTGGGAGATCCTGCTTTTCCTGGTGAGCAGAGCATAGGTACTCGGCGAAGCGGTCTCCCACACTGCATCGGGTCTCCCGATATATAGGAGGCCACATTGGGACCACTGGACACAGTAGATGACTTCAACAGACTCACAGATGAAGTGTCAGCTCACCTGGAAGGACAGTTTGAGGCCCTGAATGGTAGTGAGGGAGGAGGTGCAGAGGCTGGTGTAGCACCTGTTCTGCTGGCAAGGATAAGTGCCAGGAGGGAGATCAGTGGGGAGGGACGAATGGACAAGCAAGTTGGGAAGGGAAGGTGGGGGGGGGGAGGGAAAGATGCACTTGGTGGTGGGATCCCACTGTAGATGCCAGAAGTAATAGAGAATTCTGTGCTGGATGTGGAGGCTGGTGGGGTGGTAGGTAAGGTTGAGGAACCCTATCCCTGCTGGGGTGGTGAGAGGATGGGGTAAGAGCAGATGGAATGGAAGTGAAATGGAAGAGATGCAGTTGAGGGCAGCATTGATGGTGGAGGAAGGGAAGTTCCTTTCTTTGAGGGAAGACATCTCCTTCATTCTAGAATGAAAAGCCTCATCCCGACCCCAGATACGGTGGAGATGAAGGAATTGAGAGAAAGGGATGGCGTTTTTACAAATAACAGGGTGGGAAGAGGTATAGTCCCAGGTAAGAATCAATGGGTTTATAATAGATATCGATGGATATGCTATCTCCGGAGATAGAAATAGTGAGATCGAGAAAGAAGAGGGAGGTGTCAGAAATGGACCAGGTAAATTAGAAGGCAGGGTGGAGGTTGGAGGCAAAGCGGATGAAATCGATGATCTCCACACGAGTGTAGGAAGCAGCACTAATGCAGTCGTCGATGTTGCATAGGAAATGCTGGGGAGTGATACCAGTGTAGGCTTGGAATATAGACTGTTCCAGATGGCCAAAAAACAGGCAGGCTTAGCTGGGACCCATGCAAGTGCCCATGGTTACATCTCTGAAGGCAGTGGGGGGGAGCTGATTAAGAGTGAGGACATGTTATGCTAGACGGAGGAGAGTGGTGGTGGAGAGGAACTGGTTGGGTCTGGTGTGCAGAAAGAAACAGCTTTGAGGCCTTCTTGGTGGGGGATGGAAGTGTATAGGGACTGGACATCCATAGTGAAAAATAAAATGATCAGAGCCCCAGAACTTACAATCTTTGAAAAGATCAAGAACATGTGAAGTGTCACGGATGTAAGTGGGAACAGTCTGACCCAGGAGGGATAAAACTGAGTCCAGATATGCAGATATAGTTTGTGGATCTTGGGTAGGAAGTAGATGGCAGTGGATAGGAGATCCCCAGAGCTAATAAGGTTGATGATGGTGTGGGAGACTATGGCCTGATGCTCCTTATTGAGATCCTGTTGGAATAGTAAGTAAGAGGAGGTGTCTGAGAGTTGTTGCCAGCCTCAGCAAGGTAGAGGTCTTTCTGCCAGACTACTTCAGCATTACCCCCACCCCCCTTATATGCAGTGAGGTGAGGTTAGGATTAGTGCGCAGAGAATGGAGAGAAGTTCGTTCGGAAGGAGCGAGGTTGTAATTGGAGAGAGGAGTGGTGAAGTAGAGACGGCAATGAAAAGGTCCAGAGCAGGCAGAAGACCAGAGTGGGGTCTCCAGGAAGAGGAGGAGAGTTAAACACGGGAGAAGCGGTCCTTGGTGGGAATGAAGAGTTCTTGTCAAAGAAATTGGCATTGAGACGAAGGCATTGAACAGGAAATCAGTGCCATGGCAGGCGTGGAACTCATTGAGGTCTGGGCGCAGGGGGACAAAGATGAGGCCCGGCACAGATGAGCGTTGGGGTCAGAAGGGGGAAGGGAATTGGTTGTGTCAGAGGAGAGGGCAGGGTTGGGCTGTTCAGGGAATGTGGGATAGAGGAAGATGGAGTCTCTGAGGACCCAAGAGCTGGTGGTGGGACTTGAGAGATAGGGGACTGTGGAGTGGTGGTAGGGAAAGGGGAGACGGGGTTTCCAGTGGTAGCGGGTAAAGTCCTGACCTGGAGGTGCTGTTGGTCAAGGCTGGAGTTGGAGTTGTAGGTTACATAATCAGCACTTTGAAGGTGTCCGGGGTCGTTGGAAGCTGCATTGATGGCGATGGAGCCTGGGTTGTAAATCTGCTCCGGATCATTGAGGTAGGCAGCAGGGACCATGGTCTGGAGACGTCCCTGCCTTCCGGCATTGGAGACAGCAGGTTCTGTAGTCTGTAGATGGACATGATCTTCCGATCATGCCAGGACATGAAGCTGCGATTGAAAGCTGGATCTGGCGGAGGATAAAGTAGCATTGGAGGCGACGGTGAGACGGATCCACCGCGAGGGACGGAGAGACGGGTCCACCGTGGGCGACGGAGAGACGGGTCCACCGCGAGGGATGGAGAGACAGGTCCACCACGGGTGGCGGAGAGACTCTTCCACCGTGGGTGGCGGATGGGGAAGCCCAGAGTTGTGGAAGTAACAGGGATAGGGACCCCAGGGTACCTCCTCATGGCGGAAAGCGTGGCGCGGAGAACGCGGTGGGAGAAGCAGCGGGAGAGGTAGTCAATTGAACGCTAGTACCTAGGTTACTGTGTGCATATATTCACAGCATCTACAGATTTTCTCTTGCTTGTTACTGTATATATATCTAGGGTGCCTAACACTTCTGCACAGTACTGTGGCCATTTTGTTTATTGCACAGTACTGCTGCTGCCAAAAAAAAACCCGAAATTCTATGAAATATGTGAATGATAAACTTAATTCTGATCTGCATCTCTATTGCGGACTGAGAGTGGGAAGGGGGCAGGGAGAGGGGATTCATGGTTGGAAAAAGGGGAAGGGAGAGGAGCGGGAGCAGGAAGCATCAGAGAGACAGTCTATAATGATCAATAAACCAATTGTTTGGGATCAAATGATCTTGCCTGGTGTCCCAGGGCTGGGTGTATCTGCACCTGTGCTACCCCTCACCCTGGCACTCCTTCTCTGCCACCTGTCCCACACCCCTCCCATGGCACTCCACCATCACATTCCCAACATCCATTGCTTCCGCCAGATTTACAAACTCACTCTCTGCTCCACGATGACAAATACAGTACCATGCAGAAGTCTTAGACACCCTAGATACAGAACTGTGCCTGAGACCTTCACACAGCACTGCATATGTCACCATATACTACCCTGAGATTCATTTTCTTGCGGGCATTCACCAAAGAACGAAGAAGTTCAATAGAATCAATGAAAAACTACACACAAAACAAAGGCTGACAAATGCTAACATGGAAAAGGGGACAAGCTGTGTAAATACAAACAATAGAAGAAGTGATAATAAATAAATGGGTAGATACATAAATGAATAACACTGAGTACATGAGCTGTAGAGTCATTGAAAGTGAGTGCGCAGGTTGTGGGATCAGTTCAGAGTTGAGCTGAGTGAAGTTATCCAGTCCGGTTCAGGAGCCGGATGGTTGTAGAGTCGTAACTGTCCCTGATCCTGGTGTTGTGGCACCCAAGGCTGATATCAGCAGAAGAGAACGAGGCCGTATTGATGATTATATGCATTAAATAGTAAGAAACAACAGGCGCTGGTGAGATTTATCAAGGATCTGTATGACGGAAGTTTGGGACTTGAACTTTTCTGCTAACGTTTCAGCTTTCAAGCCGAATAATCCCATCTGAGTTGTTCTTGTCTGCACACACACAGGTACAATGGGGATTGTCGTGGTCCAGCAGACCCCAGCGACCCTCTCTGTGATTGAAGGGAAACCATTCCGTCTCCGCTGCCAGCTCAATACGACGGAGGTCACGCCACTGAAAACGGTGGTCTTCAAATGGACCGTAGGAAACACCCAGCTCCAATTCACAAAGACCCTGACAAACAACACTTACTGGAACAACAGCAGAGTTCGGAGCAGGGGAATGCACATTGAGGAAGAGGAACAGGGCTGGCTAACCAGCCTGGTGGTGAAGAGCGCAAAGAGAGGAGACAGTGGAGAATACCAATGCGACATCACTGTCATCAGGCCGCTGTCAATGCAGAGCATCTACCATGGCAATGGCACGAGGGTGGAAGTACTCGGTAAGGTCACCAGGACACAGGACAAGCAGGGCACAGGGGAGAATGAGAGTGAGCTGGGACACACACACACACACACACACACACACACACACACACACACACACACACACACACACACACACACACACACACACACACACACACACACACACACACACACACACACACACACACACACACAGTTTTTTTCTGACTCTCCACCATTATGCCGTGTTTAAGTTTGGAGAAAATTAGAACTCGGACGTTTGATACATCTTTTAAATTTGAGCAAACTTGGTGACCTTTTATTCAATTTTTTATATGATCTAATTTTTCTTTTTTACTTTTTCAGTTAATCTTTTTTCTCTTCTCTGCAAACTTTTAGATTTGACCAGAAGGATTTTTCCTTTCTTTTAATTATATCCTCAAAATGGACTGCCCAGTTCCCTTTTTTTTGTTTTAGGTTAGTTTAGTGGGTTTTTTTTTCCTCTCTCAATAATAGAAATTTTTGAGTCTTTTTTTCTATGAATTATTAAGAGGAGTTGTGGTTCTTTTTTTTTCTTTATGTTAGCTTAATACTATACTATATATGATTTTGACAGTGTATATTCCTTTGTACTATTATTGAAATATGTACTTGAGATAGCTTCTCCTCTGACCTGTATTTATCCATATTCTTTTAAATCAAGAAAAAAAGATTGAAATGACCCTTACTGAGGGATGGGTCACACACACACACACACATACACACTCTGGCACTCTCTGGGGGACCGTCCCACACACACCCTGACCCTCACTAAGGGACTGGTCACACACACACTACCCTCACTGGGGAACGGTCCACCACACACACAGTGACACTCACTTGGGGATGGTCACACACACACACTGACCCTCACAGAGGGACTAGTCTCACAGACACACACTGACCCTCACTGGGGGACTGGTCACTCACACACACACACACACACCAACCTAGGGAACGGTTCCCACAAGCACATTGTATCTCACAAGTTGTTTAGTTTATTCCCTCTGACACATCTCATTCTGCTTAATGTGATTTGAATGCGTTTTGGTTTGTTTCAGTTGCAGGGGCTCTGTCTTCCTCTTTGTGGTACCTCTTTCCAATTGTGTTGGTGCCGCTCCTGTTGTTTGCTACGTGGATGTTAGTGAGGAAAGACTGCCAAGGTGAAATGGCCTCCCTAGTCCCTCCTTAACCTACCACCATCCCTCACTGGATTCATTTTCTGTCAATGGAACAGAAATACTGCAGATTCAGCAGCAGCCGCGGGCGGCGGGTCCCGAGCTCCCCCGGGTTCTAAAGTCCACCTGATCTTAGACAGGTCCAATGGGACAAGTGGCGGTGGTGCTGACTGGAAACAGGGGGTCAGGGTGAACCTTGCTAAGAAAAATTT
Organism: Hemitrygon akajei; assembly: GCF_048418815.1. NCBI lineage: Eukaryota > Metazoa > Chordata > Chondrichthyes > Myliobatiformes > Dasyatidae > Hemitrygon > Hemitrygon akajei. The sequence continues at coordinate 94,881,471 of NC_133129.1, read as the reverse complement.
AAGCCAAATACAAAGTTACACACTCAACACAGTGTTAACGGCAATGTGATCCCACTTAAAATGGCGGGCGGCATTCTCCTTCCTCAAGCCGACGAATTTTTAATATAATAGGCTTTATGGCAGTCTGTTTGTATGTATGAGTTGTTTGTAAGTTGGACGTTCGTAACTTGAAGATACCTTGTAATGGAACATGCGAAAGGCCCTGCCCCGATGAAAGCTACAATTATTACTAAGCAACACAATGGTTTAATTATTGAAATACATACGAGTTACGAACGTCTGACTTAATTAAAGCACTGCATTGCTTAGTAATAATTGTAACTTCCATCGGGGCAGGGCCATTTGCATGCTCCATTGTGTGCAGTTCTCATCTCCATACTTGACGAAGGATATGCTGGCTTTGGAGGCAGTGCAGAAGAGGCTCACCAGGTTGATTCCAGGGTTGAAGGGGTTAACCTATGAGGAGAGATTGAGTCGCTTGGGACTATACTCTCTGGAATTCAGAAGATTGAGAGGGGATCTTATAGAAACATATAAAATATTGAAAGGGATAGATAAGATAGAAGTAGGAAAGTTGTTTCCATTGGTAGGTGAGACTAGAACTACAGGATATTGCCTTAAGATTCAGGGGAGAAGATTTAGGACAGAGATGAGGTGATACTGTTTATCCCAGAGAGTGGTGAATCTGTGGAATTCTCTGCCCAGGGAAGCAGTTGAGGCTTCTTCACTAAATACAAGTATATTTAAGATATAGTTAGATAGATTTTTACATAGTAGCGGAATTAAGGGTTACGGGGAAAGGGCAGGTGGATGGAGCTGAGTTTACGGACAGATCAGCCATGATCTTATTGAATGGTGGGACAGGCTTGAGGTGCCGGATGGCCTACTCCTGCTCCTATGTTCTCATGTTCCTTATGTTCCTATGTTGCTCATGTTGTTCTTATGCTGCAGAGTCAGAGACACCTCAGGATTATTCAGATCCCCTCTCCAGTGCCCCTGACTCTCCCCTCTCCTGTAGCATTGGGTCATAATCTCCAACCTAGACCCTATGTTTTACCCCAGTCCTTCACATCCAGTTGCTCTCTCTGCCCTCTCCTCCTGTGTCAGTCACTGCTCTGGATCAAAACTCACAGGAGATTCATTAACTCCCACAGTAACTCAGGGGATGTGGAACCTGAGCCATGGCTCCATCCCGATGATCCGGGCAGCGCTGGTTCTGGGACTGCTGGCAGTGATGTGGACCGTGGGCATTTACCTGATCAAGAGGAACCCAGTTACAGGTAACCTGCATTCTCTGCCCTTGCAGATCCCTGTCCGACTAAATGAATCGTGTCAGCCTCCTGCTAGACTTGGTGTAGTGTTTATGTACCAATCACAGTCGAGCACAATCTGGGGCTCTGAATGATGGTTTTAGACTTTGTAACACCCCATCCTCCTTCACTGAAAACTTTATCATGGTGATTCTTAGCATGCCGAGCCCGTCCATCCCCCTCACATTCTCTTTGTAAAATAGCAACAGATATTAGGCTACTTGGCCCCTCAAATATTCCCCAGCTTTTAATAAAACTTTGGCAGATGTACCCCATGCCTCATCTCACTTTCCCTACCATTTGCGAGGAGCCTCAATTTCGAAGTGTTGGAAAGTCCATCCCCTTCCCATCTGAAATGCTCCAGATGATTTTGCCAAGAATTCCAGAGATACACCAACTTTTGCAGCAGTTTTAAATAACCACCTCTTCCCATGGACATGAAGAGAATGGAGAGATATCTTCGTGTAGCCAGGTTAGTTAACTGTGCCATTACTAGTTTTATTAGATCAGTAAAAGAAGCATGGGCTGGAGTGCCTTTTCCTGTGATATCCTGCTCTTTACTCAGTGTCCACTTTATTTGGTGCAAGAGTGGAACCGAGTATAGTCTGCAAGTTCAATTTCAACATTAATCATCCCACATATTTGTGAAACAAAGCAGCATTTGAAACAGCTTGTCCAGCCCATCCACTTTAAGGTTAGATGTGTTGTGCATTCAGCGGAGAACAATGCACTCCACTGTTAGAAGGTGTCGACATTTGAGTCACAGTGACCTTGAACCAGACTGGTTGTTCTCCTCTCATCTCTCACATTAACCAGGTGCTTTCTTTTACAGAACATCTGCTCCCTTTTTAGTGTTATTCACACCATTCTCTGTAAAGCCTAGAGATTGCTAGGGATGTAATTCACAGGAGATCTACTGTTTTGGAGATACTCATTCTAATCTCCAAGTTAGTCCCATCACATTTCTTCCCCATTCAGAGATTGGTTTGCACAACATCTGAACCTCGACCATATTTGCATGTTTTTTTTTGCATTGAGTTCGTGCCACATAACTGGCTGATTAAATATTTGCATTCACCAGCAGGTGTACATCTACACTTAATATGATAGCTGCTAAGTGTCCATAAGACCACAAAACACAGCAGCAGAATGAGACCATTCAGCCCATAGATTCTGCTCTGCTATTTCATCATGGCTGACCCCAGATCTCACCAACCCACCTGCCTTCTTGCCTGAGCCTTTGACACTCTGACTGATTAGGAAATGATCAACTTCTGCCTGAAATATGCCCACAGACTTGACCTCCCCTTCAGTCCACATTCCACAGATTTACAACTCACTGGCTAAAAAATTTCCTCCTTACCTTTTTTCTAAAGGGTCGCCCCTCAATTCTGAGGTTGTGCCCTCTAGCTCTGGATACATGCACCATAGGAAACATCCTCTCCACATGCACCCTATCTAGTCCTTTCACCATTCTGTAGGTTTCAATGAGATCCCCATGAATTCTTCTAAATCTCAGTGAGTATAGGCCCAAAGCTGCGAAATGCTGCTCATGTTTTAACCCCTTCATTACCAGAATTATTCCCATGGACCACCTCTGAATTCTTTCCATTGACAACACATCCTTTCTGTGATACGGGGCCCAAACTGTTGACAGTAGTCCAAGAGCGGTCTGACCAGTGTCTTATTAAGCCTCACCATTAGGAGATCTAGGCCTCATATGGAGCCAGTGATCATTAATGGAGAATGTGTGGAGCAGGTTAAGACTGACAAGTATCTGGGAGTACAGTTAGACGAGAAGCTAGACTGGACTGCCAACACAGATGCCTTGTGCAGGAAGGCACAGAGTCGAATGTACTTCCTAAGAAGGTTGGCATCATTCAATGTCTGTAGTGAGATGCTGAAGATGTTCTATAGGTCAGTTGTGGAGAGCGCCCTCTTCTTTGTGGTGGCGTGTTGGGGAGGAAGCATTAAGAAGAGGGACGCCTCACGTCTTAATAAGCTGGTAAGGAAGGCGGGCTCTGTCGTGGGCAAAGTACTGGAGAGTTTAACATCGGTAGCTGAGCGAAGGGCGCTGAGTAGGCTACGGTCAATTATGGATAACTCTGAACATCCTCTACATAGCACCATCCAGAGACAGAGAAGCAGTTTCAGCGACAGGTTACTATCGATGCAATGCTCCTCAGACAGGATGAAGAGGTCAATACTCCCCAATGCCATTAGGCTTTACAATTCTACCGCCAGGACTTAAAAACTTTTTAAAGCTATTATTAATGCTTTTTGAGACGGTGATTTAGATGCATATCATATATTTTTTTTTACTGAGTTAAGTATTGTATGTAATTAGTTTTGCTACAACAAGTGTATGGGACATTGGAAAAAAGTTGAATTTCCCCATGGGGATGAATAAAGTATCCATCTATCTATCTATCTATCATTATCTCCTTGAAATAAATGCCAATATTGCACTTGCCTTCTTTACCTCAGAATTAATCTTCTGGGTGTCTTGCATGATAATTAAACTTTGGCAGATGTACCCCAGGCATCATCTCACTTTCCCTGACTTCTGCGAGAAGCCTTAATATCAAAATGTTAGAAAGTCCATCCCCTTCCGATCTGAAATGCTCCAGATGATTTTGCCAAGAATTCCAGAGATGCACAAACATTTGCAACAGTTTTAAACAGAAACATCCTCCCATGGACATGAAGAGAATGGGGAGATACCTTCGTGTAGCCAGGTTAGTTAACAATGCTATTACTAGTTTTATTAGATCACTTCAACATCATGGGCCAAAAGGCCTTTTCCTGTGATGTCCGGCTCTTTACTCAGTAGCCACTCTATTTGGTGCAAGAGTGGAACCCAGTGTTGTCCTCAAGTTCAGTTTCAGCATTAATCTTCACACATCCATACAGGTGTATACAGTTAAACAAATTAGCATTTGAAACAGCTCATCCTGCCCATCCATGTCAAGGTTAGATGTGTTGTGCATTCAGAAATGCTCTTCTGCACCCCACTGTTGGAACCAGGGCTGGACTTTAGGCAGGGCTAGGCTGGGCTGCAGCTTAGCACCCAGAGCTGCAGAGGGGCCCAGAATAGGTAGCTATCATCATGGTGGACAAAAAAAAATACGACAGCGGCGCACAGAAAAGAAAAAAGGAAACAAGAAAAAGAGGACCGTGAGAAAGAAGCATTAAAAAGGACATTGAAATAGCCAGAATTGTTTTAACCTGTTCTCGATGACGCAGTAGTACCATCGCTCTTGTCACGGTCTGAGACCGGTGGACAAATGGAGACTTATTTAACAACTAGTGCTAGCACCAGCATTAGCACAGGACCACCATCCTTGCCACAGTCAGCAGATAACGCTGAAGAGGCAGAGAGCTTGACTTTGAGATTCCCGACCACAGAGGCCTCCGAACAACCAAGCCGGATGCCATTAATGTTACCGTAACCGCTACTGAGGATCTTTACAGCACTGATCCTGCTCGCTGGGAAAGGAAATGTTAGATGATTCTGTCTGAGCATACTGGGCTGAGAAAGGGCCTGAGTCCTGCCAGAATAAGGATGTGGATATCAAAGCCTTGGAATGAATATACAAACAGCAGAGACGTTTTTTCTCCAAATTTCACTTCAAATGCAAGCTCGTAAATGGTGAGTACATATCAAGGCAATGGCTTTTGTATTCCCCTTCCACTGCCTGTGTGTTTTGTTTTGCATGCCACATCTTCAGCCCATCTTCCAAACTGGCTTTAGCGACTGGAAACATGCCGCTGAGCGCATAGGAGTGCATGAAAATAGCGAAAACCACTATCCTTTCGCTCTCTGTACAAGATCTGCGCAAGAGAGCATCTAATCTCCAAAACAGATATTCCACTGATCTGGAGTTAGACTTTGTGGAGAAGATTATCCATTTCAGGAAATTTGTAAGTGGCAAAGATACTTCATCCGCAGCAGATCTTCTATGCTTCATCAGAGAATAAAGCTTGCAGGTCATCTTCCCAAATGTAAGCATTGCTTTGAGACTTTTACCTGACTCTCCCTGTCAGAAATGCAATTGGTGAGCGATGTTTCTCCAAGCTCAAGCTAGTGAAGAATAGGCTCAGATCCACAATGGGACAGGACAGGCTGAATCATCTTACTCTGATGTCATTTGAAAGTGATCTAGTTCGGAAACTGGATTTTAGTGATCTGATCAAGGATTTTGCTGTGAAGAAATCCAGAAGAACTAGGCTATAATTTTGAAAAACAAGCATCTGACTTTGTAAATATCAAGACTTGTGTGTCAGTGCTGTTCCTGTTTTTGTGGCAATAGGCTAATGGTTGACTGTTTACAAATCTAGTAAGTAATAAGTCATCTTAACTCTGGAAGCCACACAGCACAGCAATAGGTTAGTATGTGCTAGATCTCATTTTTCAAACAGATTGTTGGAGTATTGTCAAGTTTCCTAGTTTGCCACAGTGCCATCTCTCTTGGCCTTTTTGTCTCTCATTTCCATTTTACTTTCTCAGAAAACACGATTGAGAAAAATACCTAGATAAAAATGCTTTGGCATTGTTTGAGAAATAAGGTGCATGGGACGTGCAGCAATTGCTAAATAAAGATTTAAGATTGGGTACATCACACTTCGTCTCCCTCATGACTTTACTAAGCCTAGGTCAATTTTTGAGTGCTTTAGATGCTGTCCTTCAAATTAAGAATCTGCATTACTTTCTGTCCTCCCTCTTAAGGCCTGTAGGTTTATAGACTACGTATTGTACTAAACCGATGTCTTGGTCCACAGCTTTGATACTTAGACCAGGACAACCTTTTCTCTTGTTCTTGCCTTTTTTTGCTTGGTACAGCAGCATTTTACGGTGTCGGCAGGGGCCCATTAGGCCCACTAAATCCGGCCCTGGTTGGAACGTATAGGCATTTGAATCACTGTCACCTTGAACCAGACTGGTCGTTCTCCTCTCATCTCTCACATTACCAACTCACAGACCTCCATTGATACCCCTGACCCCCCTTACCCCCATCCCTATCTATTATTTTAGTCTGGTTCTCTTTCTCCCTCTTCCCCCCCTCACTATAATCTCCCCCCAGCCCTACATTTCTTTCTCTTTTATTTCCCATAAATCTCCACCTTCTCCCTAGCCCATTTCCCTCCAGCCTATCACTTCCTAGCTCTCTACTTTATCCCTCCCCCCACTTCTTAACCCCCCTCGACCATCCCATGTTACTTCACTCCTGATGAAGGGTTTCGGCCCGAAACGTTGTCACTACCTCCTCCCATAGATGCTGTCTGGCCTGCTGAGTTCTGCCAGCATTTTGTGTTTTTATTTTTCTCACATTAACAAGGTGCTTTCGTCCACAGAACATCTGCTCACTGTTTTTTTTGTGTTATTCACAGCATTATCTGTAAAGTCTAGAGACTGTTATGCATGTAATTCACAGGAGATCAACTATTTCAGAGATACTGAGTCTAATGTCCATGTTCTTCCCCATTCAGAGATTGGTTTGAACAACATCTGAACCTCGACCATATTTGCATGTTTTTTTTTGCATTGAGTTTGTGCCACGTAACTGGCTGATTAAATATTTTCATTAAACACTAGGTGTACAGCTACACCTAATATGATAGCTGCTAAGTGTCCATAAAACACAGGAGCAGAATGAGGCCATTCAGCCCATAGATTCTGCTCTGCTATTCCATCATGGCTGATCCCGGATCCCACCAACCCACCTGCCTTCTTGCCTGAACCTTTGATGCTCTGACTGATCAGGAGACGATCAGTTTCTGCCTGAAATATACCCACAGATTTGTCCTCTCCCTAAGTCTGTGGTAGAGCATTCCACAGATTTACAACCCTCTGGCTAAAAAAAAATCCCCCTTACCTGTTTTCTAAAGGGTCGCCCCTCAATTTTGAGTTTGTGCCCTATAGTTCTGGATACACGCACCATAGGAAACATCCTCTCCACATGCACCCTATCTAGTCCTATCAACATTCTGTAGGTTTCAATGAGATCCCCATGAATTCTTCTAAATCTCAATGAGTATAGCCCCAAAGCTGCCAAACGCTCATCATGTGTTAACCCTTTCATTCCCAGAATGATCCCCATGAATCTCCTCTGCATCCTTTCCATTAACAACACATCCTTTCTGAGATACCGTGCCCAAAACTGCTGACAATAGTCCAAGTGTGGCCTGACTAGTATCTTATTAAGCCTCACCATTATCTCCTTGAAGTAAATGCCAACATTGCACTTGCCTTCTTTACCACAGACTTAACCTTCTGGGTATCTTCCATGAGCACCCCTAGGTCTGTTTGCACATCTTTTGTTTGAAATTTCTCCCCATTTTGTCATGGTCCTGGCTGGCATTTCCCACCTTTTCCCTTTCCTCCCTAATTAGTCCTTAATCCCCACACTTGATTCCCAATCTTTCCCAAATCCTCTCAATCACCAGCACCTGGTTTCCATTAGCCACCAGAGGATAAGACTCCGACAGCTCCGGCCAGCCTTTGCCAGATTGTTGGTCGACTCTCAGAGAGAGAGGAACCTTGCTCCGTCTTCAACCCTTATCTATCCGTAAACCAAGTCTCCCAGGTCCTGACTCAGCCTGGTCCCGATTCTACACTCGCTATGGAGATTCTGCCTCCTGATCCTGCCTCTGCGTCAGAGTCCTGCACTTGGGTTCGTTTTCCTGCCACGTCCGTGTCACACATTTAGATAATAGTCTGCACTATTGTTCCTTTTAGCAAAATGCATTAGCATATATTTCCCAACATTGTATTTCATCTGCCACTTTTTTGCTCATTGTTCCAATTTGTCTCTGTCCTGTTGTTTCCTCAGCACTACCCATCTCTCCACCCATCTTTATATCATCCGCAAACTGCACCACAAAGCCATCATTTTCATCATCTAAATCATTCACAAACAATTTGAAAAGTAGTGGTCCCAAAACTAACCACTGAGGAAAACCATGAGTCACTGGCAGCCAACCAGAGAAGGCCGTTTTATTCTCAGTTGCTGCCTCCTGCCTGTCAGCCATTCTTCTATCCATGTCAGTATTTCCTCAAAGAACTCTAAGAGATTAGTAATGTACTCCAACACTTCCCCAAGCACTGAAGCTTGGCTAACTTCCTCTCTTTTGTCATCCTCCCTTAAAGAGTGGAGAGACATTTGCAATTTTCTAGTCCACCAGGACCATGCCAGAATCAAGTGATTCTTGAAAGATGATGACCAATGAATCCACCATCTCTCAGTACACTAGGATGTAGTCCATCTGGCCAAGGTGACTTATCCACCTTAAGACCTTTGAGTTTACCTAGCACATTTTCCTTTGTAATAGCAATGGCACTCACTCCTGCTGTCTGACACTCATTGACTTCTGTCACACTGCTAGTTTCTTCCACAGTGAAGATAGATGCAGAGTACCCATTTAGTTCATCTGCCATTTCTTTGTCACCCGTTACTATCTCACCAGCATCATTTTCTAGAGGTCCAATATCAACTCTAACCTCCCTTTTATTCTTTATATAACTGAAAAAACTTTTGGTATTCAGCTTTACATTACCGTGTCCACATATTTAATCTTTTCCCTTCTTATAGCTTTGACTTTTATCAAAGATCTTTTAAAGATTTCCAATCATCCAATTTTCCACTCAGTTTTTCTAGCTTATGTCCTTTCCTTGGCTCTTATGCAGTCCTTAAGTCCCCTTGTCAGCCAAGGTTACCTACCCCTGCCATGTGAGAACGTCTGTGGGACATACCTATCCTGTGCCTTCTGAAATACTCCCAGAAACTTCAGCCATCTCCGCTCTGCTGATAGCTCTGCCAGTATCCTCCTCCAATCCAGCTGGGCAATGTAATTCAGTTTATTCCATTGCGATACTGACCAGATGTGTTATGCTTCTCTGACTGAAATTGAATTCAATTATATTATGGTCTCTGTCTCCTTAGGGTTCCTTTACGATAAGCACTTAATAAGATCAGCGTAAATACATAGCACCCAATCTAAGATAGCCTTTCCCGAGTAAGCTTAAGCACAAGCTGCTCTAAAAAGCCACTGTGTAGGCGTTCAACACATTCCCTGTCTTGTGATCCAAGCACCATTCTAATTTTTCCAATCCACTTGCATATTGAAGTCCCCCATTACAATTGTATCATTACGCTCATTACATGCCTTTTCCCACTCCCTTTGCAATCTCAACCCCACATCCTGGCTTCTATTTGGAGGCCTATATATGATTGCCAGAATGGTTTTTATATCCTTGCAATTTCTTAACTCCACACACAAAGATTCACAATTCTCTGACCTGATGGCATCTCTTTCTAAAGATGTAAATCCATCTCTTTCCAACAGATCCACACCACTGCTAATGCCTTCCTGCCTTTCTACGCCTTTTTGCTTTTCGATATAAAGCATATCCCTTGATGTTAAGCTCCCAACTATGGCCTTCTTTCAGCCACGACTTAGTTATGCCCACAATGTCATACTGTCCATTCTCTAATTGTGCCATGAGTTCCTGCACCTTATTCTGAATGCGATGGGCATTTAAATACAACAGCTTCAGTCCTGCATTCTTCGCCCTTTTGAACTTTGCCACTGTGGTGCAAGTTAACTCCTTGCTCTGTCTGCACTTGTACTGAATCATTGGCTTGTCCGTCCTTAAATTCAACTTCCACCTATTATCGACTTGTAAACCTACTGGCTCAGTCTCAGCTCTATCATCCTGGTTGCCATCACCCTGCCATATTAGTGTAAACCACTCTCAACAGCTCTTGTCAATCTGCCTGGAAGAACATCAGTTCCCCTTTGATTCAAGTTCAACATGTCCCTTATGTACAGATCCCACCTGCGCCAGAAGAGGTCCCCATTATCCAGAAATCTAATCCCCTGCTCCTTGCTCAAATTCTTCAGTCATGTATTTGTCTGCCAACTCATTCTATTCCTATCCTCACTGTGCTTGGCACAGGCAGCAGTCCAGAGATTTCTACCCTTGAGGTCCTGCTTCTCAGCTTCCTTCCTAACTCCGTATATTCTTTTTTTCAGGATCTCCTCCATTTTTTCTTCCCATGTTGTTTCTACCAATATGTATCAGGATTTCTGGCTGCTCCCTTTGCACCCTTCAAGTTATTATGGACACATCCAGAAACATCTCAGATTCTGGCACCTGGGAGGCAAATTACTATCTGTATTTCCTTTTTGCGTCCACAGAATCAACTATCTGTCCCCCTGACTATAGGGTCCATATTACTGCTGCCATGCTCTTCAGTTCCCTACTCTCCTGAGTCACAGGACCTGACTCAGTGCCAGAGACACGGCTGTAGTTGTTTCCCCCAGGTAGGTCATTCCCTCCCTCCCCCAACAGTATTCAAAATGGGGTACTCAAAATGGTGACTACATCCCTGTAGCTTCTGTCTATCATTGCTTCAGTTTCCTCAACAAGCTGAAGGTCATTGAGCTGTAACTCCAGTTCCCTAACACTGTCTCTAAGGAGCTGCATCTCAAAGTGGCAAACAAAGAGACAGAGAGTCTCCTGGAAATCCCACATCTGACACTCAGAGCAGAACACTGGCTCTGTAGATATAGACCCTCTCTAGAATTGAATAAGAAATAAGGAATGAACTTACCTAGATTCCACCTGTTCTTGCCAAAGTCTTGTTTGGGCCACAGCAGTCAACTCTGACTCAGACTGCTCCCACGATGATTGCTTGGCTAAGTGATATCTCTCCTTTATAGAGACTGGGTTTCCCATCGAAAATCTTTGTCAGACCCGTGCAGGAATGTCCTGTCACGTCTGTACAGTTTCCAATTAACGACTCCACTCCGTGTTCTCTGGAGTGCTGCTCAGCACCATATTTTCAGAGCCACAGTGATGGGTATAGATCATTGTTCCCCAAGTCTGTCTGTTCATCATCAGTCTGTGTACAGTATTGTGCCTGAGACCCTTGCACAGTACCGTAGTAGTTTTATGCATTATACCCTGCTTTGCTAAAAGAAAATCGAATTTCATGATATAAGTGAATGATGATAAACCTGATTCTACTATGGGTTTCTAACTTGGACCAAGAGTGAGAAGGGGGCAGGAAAAGGGGAAGGTAGAGGGGAAAGAGCTGGGAGCAGCAGAGAGATTTTCCATAATGATCAATAAAGCAATTGTCTGGAATCAGACTGGACCTTGTGTAGTGTCTCAGGGCTGGGTGTGTCTGCAACAGTGCATAAATCCTTTGCTGCCAGTAGATTTACAAACTCCCGCTCCGCTCCATGTTGACAAACACAGTACTATGCAAAAGTCTTAGGTGCCCTAGCTACAGTAAATGTACGAGCCTAAGTCTTTTGCACAGTACTGTTCGGCTGTCACCTGCTTGGATAAGCACATGTTCTGATGACCAGTCGCATCATCTCTGCCAGTTTAGTTCACAATTAAAATTCCATGTGCCTGTTTCCAGATGCCTACACTCGGAGAGTGAAGAAGGAGACAGTCCAGGAGACCCAGCTCTGAGAATGAATTCTCCCAGATAGTTTCGGGATAGACCGTGTAACCTTAGACCGGCCATTGGTTGAAACGGGAAATGACTCATCAATGCAAAGTGAGATCACGTCACAGTGACAGAGATGGAGGCAGCAGGGACAGAGGCCAATCTTAGCATCCTAGTGATCCGACATCTTCCAAGGATGTATGGTTTATGTGCAATGTCTGATTGTTATCTCTGTAATAAAAGACCCAGAACCAATTTCCATATATGCGGAATATTTTCATTGCTTGGATGACTAATACTGTTTAATGATGTTGACATTTATTTTGAACTGTTCCCTTTTTAGTTTTGTTGAGGAATATATTCATAGCGCAATTCCAGAAACACAGGGCATTGAAACTTGCTGGAAATCCAGAGGAACATGCACAGAACACTGGCAGAGCTGTGCAGGTCAAGATGCATCAATCAAAATGAATACACAGTTACAATTTCAGGCTGAAACCCTTCTTCTGCACTGGGGAGGAAGGAGATGATGCCAGAATAAAAAGGTGGGGTGTCAGAAAGAGGACTAGTTAGAAAGTGATAGTTGAGGCTAGAGGTTGGAGAAGAAGGAATCTGATATAGGAGAGGAGTGTGGACCATGAGGGATAGGGAAGAAAGGGTGCACCAGAGAGAGTTGATTGGACTAGTTTGAAGACAGTGTAAGAGGCCAGAGTGAGGAATAGATGGAAAATACTGAAAGGAGAAATCGATGTTCATGCCATTAGTTTGTACAGCTCTCACCACCTGCTCTCACGTAAAAATGCAATTCCATTTCCTCCATTCCTTCGTCTATGCCACCTGCATTTCATCCAGCACACCTGTTCCCAGGATGAGGCTTTCCTTTCCAGGACATTAAAGATGTCTTCATTTTCAAACTGGGTTTGAGTTGATGTTGCCATCACCCACATCTCCTTGATTTCCAGTATCTCCGCACTTGCACCATCTTCCAGTAGTTTTAGTTGGGATAGAGTTCCACATGTCCTCACTTATCACCACATTCGCCTCCACATCCAACACAAAGTTCTCCAGAGCTTCCACCATCTTCAACGGGATCCCGCCGCCATTCACATCTTTATCTCCTCACCCTCACTCTCCATTCCACAGGGCTTGCTCCCTCCATAATTTCCTGTCTATTGCAAGCTCCTTATTAATCTCATTCCTGCCCTCTTGGCTCACACCCTGCAAGTGAAAGAAATGCTATATCTGCCAATTCAACTTCCTCTCTAACCTCGATCAGGGTCCCCAAGTAGTCCTCACAGTTGAGGCCACACTTCACCTGCGAATCTGCTGGTTTCTTCTATTCGATGCAACTTCATCTACATCGTGGAGAGATCGGGGGTAAATTTGCTGACCATTTTCACCAGCAACTCCACTCCATCCATGATTAATCATTTTAATTGCTATCCCCATTCCCCTTCCAATTGTCTCCGTATTTGCTATGATGAAGCCACACTCCGGATGGAGAAGCAATACATCATATTCCGTCTAAGTAGCATCTAACGTGAAGGCATGGAGAATGATTTCTCCATCTGTTAATGTTTTTCTCTCCTTTTTTCTTCTTCTATTCCACATTGTGGCCTCCTACCCCTTCTACAAACCCATGCCTCTCCTTCTTCCGCTTCTCCCATGGTCCATTATCATCTCCTATCAGGTTAGTACCTCTCCAGCCCTTTACCTTTTCCACCAACGTAGCTTCACCTTCCACCTTGCCCTCTTTCCCCTCCCCCCAACTGTCTATCGTGCAATGTCATACTATACATCACAGTCACATCCCTCCGTACCGTCGGTAAAGTAAACGGGGGGGGGGGGTGCTTCAAGAATGCAACATCCGTCATTGAATATCTGGAGCATCTAGGCCATTGCATCTGCTCACAGACAGGAGGTACAGAAGCCAAAGATCCCATATCACTGAGGTAAAGAAGACCTCCTTCCATTCAACTATTAGTTTCCTGAACCAACCGGCACAGCCGTCACAACTAGAGCTCAGTGACATTTTGGCAACTGTGACTTTGCACTGAAATAGACTTCAGTTTCTGATGAATTTGTAGCGGTGTGCTACAGGCAGCGCTGAAATAACGACACGCATTCGGTGAGCTGCAGTTGCAAAAGAGATTCATTCAAACTTCGCGGCCTCGCTTTAAGGCCTTCCTGTTCCCGCCCTCCCCGGGCGCGAATACTGTAGGGGGCGCATATTCACAGTCCCGTCCCGCACACGGGCTTTTCCCCTTGCTGGTGAAGCAGGCTTGACGCCCTCTTTGGGGCCGGCTTCCATGCCGGCGCGCGCCACTTTGTGAGCCGGTTCGAGTGCGCTGGGAAGTGGGTCGCCACATAACCCACCCCCCCCCCCCCCCTCAGAACTGGCGATACACCCCCCAATGTCCACAGTCTGGATCAGCCTCCGTTTGGGAGGTCTGCTTCTCGACCAGCTGCACCAAGTCCACATGGGCCGGTTTGAGTCGGTCCACCATGAAAACCTCCTCTTTCCCCCCCAATGTCCAGCACGAATGTGGACCCGTTGTTTCTGATCACCGTAAACGGCCCCTCGTAGGGCCGCTGTAGCTGTGCCCGGTGTCCGCCCCGTCGCACAAAAAACAAACTTACAGTTCTGCAGGTCTTTGGGTACGCAGGTCGGGTTCTGCCCATGCTGTGAAGTGGGTATGGGGGCCAGGTTACCGAGCCTCTCGCGTAGTCTGTCCAGGACTGCTGCGGGTTCTTCCTCTTGCCCCCTTGGGGCTGGTATGAACTCTCCTGGGACGACCAGGGGTGCGCCGTACACCAACTCGGCCGACGAGGTGTGCAGATCCTCTTTGGGCGCTGTACGAATTCTAAGCAGGACCCCGCTAAGATTCGTCCGCCCAGTTAGGCCCTTTCAGGCGGGCCATGAGAGCCGACTTCAGGTGACGGTGGAAACGCTCCACTAGTCCGTTCGACTGTGGGTGGTAGGCAGTTGTGTGGTGCAGCTGTGTCCCCAAAAGGCTGGCCATAGCTGACCACAGGCTGGAGGTGAACTGGGCGCCTCTGTCGGAGGTAATGTGGGCCGGTACACCAAAGCGGGACATCCAGGTGGCAATCAGTGCTCGGGCGCAAGATTCGGAGGTGGTGTCGGTGAGCCTTGTGAACCGGTCTACGATAGTCAGGAGGTGCCGCGCTCCTCGCGACACTGGCAGGGGGCCCACGATATCCACATGAATGTGGTCGAAACGCCGGCGGGTGGGGTGGTACTGCTGCGGCGGGGCTTTGGTGTGCCGCTGCACCTTGGCTGTTTGGCAGTGCATGCACGTTTTGGCCCATTCACTGACCTGCTTGCGGAGTCCGTGCCAAACGAACCTGTTGGCTACCATCCGGACTGTCGTCCTGACGGAGTGGTGCGCTAAGTTGTGAATGGAGTTGAAAACGCGCCGCCGCCAGGTTGCTGGGGCAAAGGGGCGGGGCTGGCCGGTGGTGACGTCACAGAGTAGGGTCCTCTTACCTGGGCCTACGGGGAGGTCCTGGAGCTGCAAACCGGAGACTGCGGTTCTGTAACTAGGGATCTCCTCGTCTGCCTGCTGCGCCTCCGTCAGCGCTTCATAGTCTACCCCCTGGGACAGGGCTTGGATGTCAGGTCTGGAGGGAGCGTCCTCCACGACGTTGTCCTTTCCCGAGACATGCCGGACATCCGTCGTGTATTCTGAGATGTAGGACAGATGTCGCTGCTGGCGGGACGACCAGGGGTCGGATGCTTTCGTGAACGCAAAGGTAAGCGGTTTGTGGTCCGTGAACGCGGTGAAGGGCCTACCTTCTAAGAAGTACCTGAAATGCCGGTTTGCCAGGTATAGCGCCAACAGTTCCCGGTCGGAAGCACTGTATTTGAGCTCGGGTGGTCGTAGGTGTTTGCTGAAAAACACCAGGGGTTGCCAGCGACCCACGATGAGTTGTTCCACCACCCCACCGACTGCCGTGTTAGATGCGTCCACTGTGAGGGCAGGAGGGATGTCTGTTCTGGGGTGCACTAGCATCGCGGCGTTTGCCAAGGCTTCTTTTGTTTTAATGAAAGCGGCGGCGGACTCCTCGTCCCAGGTAATGTCCTTGCCCTTACCCGACATCTGGGCGAACAGGGGGCGCATGATTCGGGCTGCTGAGGGAAGGAAGCGGTGGGGAAATTCACCATACCCACAAATTCCTGAAGGCCTTTGATTGTGTTGGGTTGGGGGAAATAGCGGACCGCGTCTACCTTGGCGGGCAGAGGGGTTGCCCTGTCTTTAGTAATCCAGTGGCCCAGGAAGTCGATGGTGTCGAGGCCGAACTGGCATTTGGCCGGTTTGATTGTTGGGCCATATTCATTCAGTCGGGCGTAGAGTTGACGGAGGTGGGACAGATGCTCCTGACGACTGCTGCTGGCTATGAGGATGTCGTCCAAATAGATGAAAGCGAAGTCCAGGTCGCGTCCCACCAGCGTCCATTAACCGCTGGAACGTCTGTGTGGCATTCTTCAGGCCGAATGGCATGCGGAGGAACTCGAAAAGGCTGAAAGGGGTGATGAGTGCCGTTTTGGGGACGTCGTCCAGATGCATCGGGATTTGATGGTATCCCCTGACGAGGTCTACCTTGGAGAAGATCCGTGCGCCGTGCAGGTTTGCTGCAAAGTCCTGAATGTGCGGCACAGGGTAGCGGTCCGGTGTTGTAGCCTCGTTCAGCCTGCGGTAGTCGCCGCATGGTCTCCAGCCCCCTGTTGCTTTGGGCACCATGTGCAGGGGGGAGGCCCATGGGCTGTCGGACCGCCGTATGTTCCCTAATTCCTCCATCCTCTTGAACTCCTCCTTCGCCAGTCGGAGCTTGTCCGGGGGAAGCCTTTGAGCACGGGCGTGGAGGGGTGGTCCTTGTGTCGGGATGTGGTGCTGTCCGCCGTGTCTGGGCATGGCTGCCTGAACTGCGGTGCCAGAACCGATGGGAAATCCGCCAGGACTCTGGTTTAGTCGTTGTCGCACAGCGTGATGGAGTCTAGGTTTGGGGCTGGCAACTGGGCTTCACCCAGGGAGAACGTTTGAAAGGTCTCGGCGTGGACCAGTCTCTTCCTTGGCAGGTCGACCAGTAGGCTGTGAGCTCGCAAAAATCGGCTCCCAGGAGAGGTTGAGCTACGGCAGCCAGTGTGAAGTCCCACGTGAACTGGCTGGAGCCGAACCGTAGCTGCACCGGACGGGTGCCATAGGTCCTTACTGTGCTGCCGTTCGCGGCCCTCAGGGCGGGACCCGGTTCTCTGTTACGGGTGTCGTAACTCGTCGGAGGTAAGACGCTGATCTCGGCTCCGGTGTCGACCAAAAAACGGCGTCCCGACCGTTTGTCCCACACATACAGGAGGCTATCCCGATGGCCAATCGCCGTAGCCATCAGCGGTGGCTGGCCCTGCGTTTCCCAGGAACTTGCGGGGCGGGCTACAGGGGCGGGCTTCTATGCCCCACCGTTGGTGGTAGAAGCACCGATGTTCGTTTGTCTCCTCACTCCTACTTCTGGGGTTAGTGGGCTCTGCAGCCGGGCCTGATCTGGTCTGCTGCCGGGAGCGTGGCCTGGTGATCTGTGCGACGGACGCCCTACACTCCTTCTTGGCTTTCCACAGCACGTCCGCCCGGGCCGCCACCTTCCGGGGGTCGCTGAAATCTGCATCGGACAGCAGCAGGCGAATGTCCTCGGGCGGTTGCTCCAGGAACGCCTGCTCAAACATGAAGCAGGGCTTGTGTCCTCCGGCCAGGGACAGCATCTCGTTCATCAAAGCCGACGGTGGCCTGTCTCCCAAACCATCCAGGTGCAGGAAGCAGGCAGCTTGCTCGCGCCGTGAGAGTCCGAAAGTGCTTATGAGCAGGGCTTTGAATTCTGTGTATTTGCCGCCCTCCGGGGGCGACTGTATGAACTCCTCAACCTGGGTGGCTGTCTCCTGGTCGAGGGAGCTCACCACGTAGTAGTAACGTGTGGCATCCGAGCTTATCTGCCGAATGTGGAATTGGGCTTCTGCTTGCTGGAACCATAGATGAGGTCGCAGCATCCAGAAGCTTGGCAGTTTTAACGAAACTGTATGAACTGTATGCGGCGTCGTTCATCTCCGGTCCGAATATGGTTTGGGCCGTCGGGGTCGCCAATTGTAGCGGTGTGCTACACGCAGCGCTGAAATAACGACACGGAGTCGGTGAGCTGCAGTTGCAAAAGAGATTTATTCAAACTTCGCGGCCTCGCTTTAAGGCCTTCCTGTTCCCGCCCTGTGGGGGGCGCGTATTCACAGTCCCGTCCCGCACACGGGCTTTTCCCCTTGCTGGTGAAGCAGACTTGGCGCCCTCTTTGGGGCCGGCCTCAATGCCGGCGCGCGCCACTTTGTGAGCCGGTTCGAGTGCGCTGGGAAGTGGGTCGCCACAAATTGTATATAATTTGTGTATAATAAATATTTAGCTACTGCATGCTGCTGTGAGTCAGTTTTTTATTGTGTCTATGCACGCATGAAGTTCTTCAACATTAACCCTCAACATTACATCCTTCCTTTTCTATTCTCAAAAAAATGCTAGCATCGCATTTGCCTTCCTCACCACAGATTAACGTGCAAATTAGTCTTTAGGGAACCCTGCACGAGGATTCCCAGTCTCTTTGCTGCTGAGATCTTTCAATTTTCGCATCAGTTAAAAACAGTATCTGCTTTTATTTCATCTAACGAAGTGCAAGTCCGTACACTTCCGGACACCATATTCTATCCGCCACTACTTCGCTCATTCTCTTTGTTTGTCTAAAATGAGTTAGCATCTCTGCTTTCTCAAAGCTGCCTGCCTCTCCACCTATCTTCGTACCATCTGCAAACTTAGGCACAAAGTCATCAATTCAGTCATTCAAATCATTGATGTTCAATGTAAGAAGAAGTCACCTAACACAGACACCTGTGGAACGCCATTAGACTCCAGGCAGTCAACTTAAAAGGCTCTTTTTATTCCAAATATTTGTTTTTGCCCATCGCCAATGTTTTATCCATGCTAGTATCTTTCCTGTAATATCATCAGCTCTTAAATGGATAAGCAACCTCATGTATGGCACCTTGTGAAAGGCCTTCTGAAAATCTAAGTACACAACATCCATTGATTATCCTTTGTTTATTGTGCTTGCTGTTTTCTCAAAGAATTC
Source organism: Hemitrygon akajei (assembly GCF_048418815.1). Taxonomy (NCBI): domain Eukaryota; kingdom Metazoa; phylum Chordata; class Chondrichthyes; order Myliobatiformes; family Dasyatidae; genus Hemitrygon; species Hemitrygon akajei. The sequence continues at coordinate 94,862,528 of NC_133129.1, read as the reverse complement.
AAACAGGCCAGATTTACCCTGATGTAAAATCATGCTAACTTTGGTCTATTACATCATTTGGTGTCAAATTCCTTGAAACCATATCTTCAATAATCGACTCCAACATCTTCCCAAATACTGAAGTCAGACTAACTCGCCTATAATTTCCTTTCTTTTATTTTTCTGCCTTCTTAAAGAGAGGAGTGGTATTTCCAATTTTCCAGTCCACCAGAACCTTGCCAGAGTCCATTGATTCTTGTAAGATCATTGCTAAGCCTCAGCAATCTCTTCAGCCACCACTTTCAGAACACTGGGGTGAAGATTATCTGGTCCAGGTCACTTATCTCACTTCAGTTTCCCAAGAACTTTCTCCCTAGTAATGGCAAATTCACCAACCACTTCTCCCAAAACTCTTCAACTTCCAGCATACTGGTAGTGTTTTCCGTACTCCCACAATGGTCATTCTTCTTATTCTTCTTCTTCATCTTGTAAAGTTTGATTGTGGCGACGGACCAAAATAAGGTCCATTACTGCCACGTGCTGAATGAGAGTGTAAACCAAAGAGACAGGAAGAATAAGCACAAAATCCACCATGCTCCCCAAAATGTCTCAAGTAATATCAAGAAGTCTAATGCTCTTCAGAAAGTAATATGCATATTCATATGCATATTACGATAGGAGTCATATCCTAATAATATTTACAGTTTAATCTCCCCTGTGCGAAGGATTTTGATTTAGCAATTTGAAGTTTTCTATACTCCTCTTAGGAACTGCACTCAAGCAACATGTATGGCACCAATTCTTGATCTGTGCACTTCGTACAGATGATAGTATCGTACGATCATAAGATATTGGAGCAGAGTTAGGCCAGTCAGCCTACTGAGTCCACTCTGCGTTTCATCGTGGCTGATCCAGATCCCATTGAACCCCATACACCTGCCCTCTCACGATATCCCTTGATGCCCTAACCAATCAGGAATCTATCAACTTCTTCTTTAAATATACCCATGGACATAACCTCTACCACAGTCTTTGGCAGAGCATTCCACAGATTCATCATACTTTGCCTGGTGTAAAAGGTCACCACTCAATGTTAATGCTGTACCCTCTAGTTCTGGATACCCCCTCGAGTGGGCACATACTTTCTGCATTCACCTTATCTAGTATTTTCAACATTCAGTAGATTTCAATGAGATTCAGATGCATTCTTCAAAATTCCACTGAGTACAGGCTCAAAGCTGCAAAACCCTCCTCATACGTTAACTCCTTCATTCTGGAATCATTGTTGTGAACCTCACCTGTACTCTCTCCACTGAAAATACATTCTTTCTGGGATAAGGGGCCCAAAGCTTTTGACAATACTCCAAGTGAGGCCTGACAAGAGTCTTTTAAAGCTTCAGTATTATCTGCTTGTTTATAATCTATTCCTTTTAAATAAATGGTAACATTGCATTTGCTTTTTTGACCACAGAATTAAATTTCTAGGAGTCTTTCATGAGGTGTGATGAGATCTGAGTGATTATTCTGAAGTGGACTGTTCCTTTAAGAGAGAGGGAGAGAGGGAGCGAACAGCTTGTGTACTAATTCAGCAGCAGGGAGAGAGAGAGTCTGTGAGTTGCCTTGGAAACTGAAAGGCGGAGTTATATGATGGAACAGCTCGTGTTCAGCACTTGGAGATATATGCAAGGTCAGTCGACTTTTTAACCAGACACACTAGAGACACACGACAGCAGACACAAGAAGGATACTGGTGAGCTTTGTGTGCCCCAAACAAGGGTGGGGTCTTCACTCACAGTGTGAACAAAGCAGTGACCGGTGGAACACTATCGGTGTTTTTTAACCCTGGCCTGAGTTGATAGCATTACCATGGAAACAGTTCCCTTTCTGTGGTCACAAGTGGTGACTGTAAGTTTCGGGAGCAGGAGGACGACGTGGAGGATCGGCATCGACATTGGAAGACAAAGCAACACTTTATCTCCCTCTCTCTCCAACTCTACTCAAAACAAATTCCAAAACTGAACTGATTACTTACCATACCACCGTAAGACGGTATCACCTACCCACCTGAGCTGGGGAAGCTTGGGAACATTATTTACTCACCTATATATATGTATATACTTTGCTAACCCGTTTACCTTATCTTGTTTTTTATTACTTTATTCACATAGTTACTAATAAAATAGAGTTTATAACGGAAGACTCAGTCTCCAGGTGTGTCCATTTCTGCTGGTTCTTTTTAACCCATTATGGGGTATGTAACAAAATTGGGTGCTTGTCCCGGAGATGAACAAGAATTGGTGCGAGCCATTCTAAAATTTGTTGGGGGCTTGATTGACTAGTTTGTTTTGATTGGGGAAATACCCTTTCGATTTGTGTGAGTGGATTATCAGCAGAAATGGAGTTTGTGGTTCGTAAGTTTGTGGCAGAACCAACCCCGGAGGCGGTGGATGATGCTAAGAGGATGTACTGTTGGGAATTGCTCATAAGTTAATAGTTAAGGTGAGCACTCGCATTAACACTCAGCTGTTAATCACATTATGTAGCCGAGAGGAAATTCGAAGAGGAGGTGTTGGAAATGTTTGCTGAAGGTAAAGTACCTACTGGGGCTGAGGTTCATCTTCTGGTAGCAAAACTGAAGTATGAGTATGAGCTGAAATTAGACCAGCTGGCGGCCGAAGAAGCAGAAAAGTGGAGGATACATGAGGCCAGAGAAGCTGAAACACAGAGACAGTTCGAGAGGGAGATGTGGCAGCAACAGGATCAAGCGTCAGGTAGGGGTGAGGAGCTGGTGGTACCATTTAACATCAATCAAGAAATTAAGTTAGTACTGCCCTTTGATGAAGATGAAGTCGACCGGATTTCCTACACTTCGAAAAGGTGGCCCAGACTTGGAAATGGACGAGGGTTGAGTGGGCTATCATGTTACAAAATGTGTTGAAGGGGAAGGCTCAGCAGGCATATTCTGCCCTGACCCTTGAACAGTTAAGGAATTATGATACAGTCAAATATGCAGTGCTTAAAGTCCATGAGCTGGTTCCGAGGTGTATAGACAAATGTTCAGAGATTTAAGGATGTCTGGGAGCCAAACTTATGCGGAGTTTGCCCATGAAAAACGGGTGTACTTCAATCGCAGGTATACCTCGGAAGGGGTAACTGTGGGTTTGGACAGCTTGAAAGAGCTGGTTGTGGTTGAAGACTTTAAGAACTGTGTTCCCGATTATGTAAGGGCATAGCAAGATGAAAAGGATGCCACTAACTTGCGGGAGTGTGCTAGGTTAGCAGACGAGGTTGTTTTAACCCACAAGGTTGAGTTTACTCCGGATGAGAGTTTCCCAGAGAGTAGCTGGGAGGATCAGGGGAACCTGGAATTTGAAACTGGGACTAGTATTGAAAACCTAGAAGAGGCAGCTGTCCCGATTGCCTGTGTTTAGGTTGTTGAAGCACCTGTGAATATCCAGGGTGTTGAAGCTTGTGTTTAAACTCAGTTAAGGTCTGAAGTGTCTGACTCGGTTGAAAAGGAATACAGTCTTTTTGAGCCAGATGGACTTGGTTGAGTGAATAAAGGGTTAACCTTGGTGCCAGTGGAAATTGAGGATTCTCAGTCACTTGTGTTAGAGGGTGTTCTAAAAGTTGGTGATGAGCTGAAAGCTGGTGAGGTACATTTTATTAGAAATATTGAGAAAGGTGCTGTGTCTGGATTTTTAAATAAAGAACTTGTGAAGTTTGATCTAGTTTCGCAACCTTTGACCCTGCTTTCAGGAAAATGGCCTGTAGAAGTATGTGCAAGCTGGTGAAATTATCGAAGTAAACAACTTTAAGGTTATGGAGTTGTTTTTCACGATTGCAACGTGGAGAGAAAGGATTGCTTTGGTTTTGAGAAGCCACCTGTCTGCGTTGCTATAGAGACGAGTCGAGCAAAAAGTTGTATGAACAGAATAGATGGGTTGTTTGGAAATTTTCATAATGTAAACATGGTCTTCATAAGCTTTGTGATGGTACTAAGTTTGGTAAACTTTACGTTGGCGGCTATCCAGGGTGAAGTTTATTCAGCAGTACAGCTAACAAACAAGCTTGTGGCTGATGACAGACACAGAGATACTGATGTCTATGCTGCATGCACAATAATCCGAAGCATGCGTAAAAAGGCTGCTGACGCAGTTAGTAAAGACAAGGGTTTAATTTATGAAAATTTGTCAGAGACTTTTCTACCTTCTATGTTACATCAGGATTTGGGTAGTCAGGAGGATGAGTAAGGTTTGTCCATGTCCAGGGATGAATTTATAGCAGAACAAAGTCGAGATTCTGAAATTGCTCCGTCAAAGGAGGCAACTCTCACAGAAGAGGAGGTTCAGAGAGATTCAGTAGGATATTATCTTAAGGATGGGGTGTTAGTGAGGAAGTGGAGATCACCTACTGTGCCTGCAAGTGAGGATTGGGTCATTGAATATCAGATTGTGGTCCCGGAAGTTTACAGGGCTGAGATTTTAAACATGACTCACAGTATGCCGTTAGGTAGACACTTTGGAGTGAGGAAGACAGTAAACAGGATTATGAAGGAATTCTACTGGCCTAATTTAAGGAAGGATGTTGTGAACTTTTGCAGGACTTGCCATACCTGTCAGGTTGCAGGAAAACCTAATCAGGTGATCCCAGCAGCACCACTTAGACCAATACCTGCTTTTGGCGAACCTTTTTCTAGGGTAGTGGATTGTGTTGGTCCATTGCCAAAGACTGCAGCTGGTTATGAGTATTTATTAACCATCATGTATGCCGCGACCAGGTTCCCTGAGGCAGTGCCTCTCATAAATATCGGGGCCAAGACGGTGGTAAAAGCCCTTATAAAATTTTTCACACTGGTAGGTCTACCTAAAGAAATCTAATCTGACCAGGGTGGTAACTTTACTTCAAAAACATTCCAGGGGATAGTTAAAGAGTTGACAGCTAAGCACATTGTGTCACCTTTGACCCTACGCAGAGAGCAATGGTCAGATCAGAATATAAGTATGAGCGTGCTTAGTTATGTTTTGGAATTCAGAGCCAGACTTAACAAGGCTTGTCACCTTGCGAAGCAGAATTTACAACACTCCCAGATAAACATGAAACATGGTGGAGAAAGGGTCTTGGTGCTGTTCCCTCTCCTTACCAACCCACTTCAAGCGAGATTTAGTGGACCATATGAAATAATTAAGAAAATTGATTCATTGAATTATGGTATTAGAACTCCTGATAGATGGCAGAACGCTACACAGCTCGCCCACGTGAATATGATCAAGCGTTATCATGACCCCGAACTTGCACCCGTGAGTACTGTTATGACAACGGAGGAGATTGTGGTGCTTGGTATTGGAATTCCAAATAATTTTAATCAACTCCGTGTATTTTCCACAAGACTCAGAAATGCTGATGTTTTGAAAAATCTTGGTGGAAAGACTCAACACTTGCAGTCAAGGCAGCGAAAATGATTGAAGAGTTTAATTAACAAGTATAAAGATTTATTCCTTGACATTCCAAGTCCGTCACATCTGCAGTGCATGATGTAATTGTAGATGAAGTTGATCCCATTAAGCAGCACCCTTACAGAATGAACCAAGCCAAAAATAAAATGTTTGTTCAAGAAATTGAATACATGCTAACAGCTGGCATAATTATGCCATCCACTTCGGACTGGGCGTCACCATGCGTGATTGTCCCTACGTCGGATGGGGGTATGAGATTCTTTGCTGATTACAGGAAAGTTAAGGCAGTAACTAAAACAGATGCTTATCCCATCCCAAGAGTGAATGACTGTATTGACAGAGTGGGGAGGGCTAAATACCTTACAAAGATTGATCTGTAGAAAGGTTACTGGTGTGTTCCTTTAACAGAAAGGGCTAAAGAAATTCCTGCATTGTGACACCATCTGGATTGTATCAGGACAATGTTTTACCCTTTGGGATAAAAAAAAATGTTCCAGTGCCATTCCAAGGTTTAAAAAATACAGGGGCTTATATTGATGATTTGGTTGTGCAGAATGACACCTGGGAAGAGCATATCTCAGCAGTAGAGAAACTGTTTGAAAGGCTGTCCAAGGCAAATCTCACTGTAAACCTTGCTAAAAGTGAATTTGGCCACGCCACTGTCACGTATCTTGGCTATGTAGTAGGCCAGGGCCAACTGGCACCTGTGCAGGCCAAGGTTCAGGCTATTGCTGAGGTTCCCGTTCCGACAGGCAAGAAAGCGTTACAAAGGTTTTTGGGAATGGTTGGGTATTACTGTAAGTTTTATAAGAACTTCGCAGACATCGCTCTCCCCCTAACGAAACTCCTGGGGAGGAGTGAAAGAATTGTGTGGAATGACCTCTGCCAAGACGCATTTGACAGTCTGAAAACCATCCTGTGTTATCACCCTGTGCTCAAAGCACCTGATTTCAATAAACCATTTTCAGTCGCGGTAGACGCTCGTGATGAAGCTGCCGGGGCAGTATTGTTGCAAAGGCATGATGATGAAATTGAACATACAGTAGCTTATTTCTCAAAGAAATTTAATGTGCATCATAAAAATTACACCACTGTTAAAAAAGAGCTGCTATCACTCATTTTAGCATTGCAACATTTCGATGTCTACATATGTCCTGCGCAGAAACCACTTGTGGTTTACACGGACCACAATCCATTGGAGTTTCTGAGTAAAATGAAGGATAAGAATAGAAGGTTGCTTAACTGGAGTCCGATCTTGCAAGAGTACAACATGGAAATAAAACACATGAAAGCTACTGACAATATTATAGCAGATTGTCTAGAGTTTAAGTTTAAGTTTGTAATGCTTTGCTTGCTTTAAGCTGTATAATCGATAGTTAAGACAAAAATTTTGCTGTTTCATCAAAATTTTTCCTAAAAGGAGAGAGGTGTGACGAGATCTGAAGGATTATTCTAAAGTGGACTGTTCCTTTAAGAGAGAGGGAGAAAAGGAGCGACGGCTTGTGTACTAATTCAGCAACAGGGAGAGAGGGAGAGTGTCTGTGAGTTGCCTTGGAAACCGAAAGGCGGAGTTATATGATGGACAGCTTGTGTTCAGCACTTGGAGATATACGCAGGGTCAGTCGACGTTTTAATCAGGCACACTAGAGACACACATGACGCCAGAGGCAAGGAGGATACTGGTGAGTTTTGTGTGCCCACAAGGGTGGGGTTTTTGCTCACAGTGTGGACAAAGGAGTGACTTGTGGAACGCTATTGGTGTGTTTAACACTGGCCTGGGTTGATAGCATTACCGTGGAAACGGTTCCCTTTCTGTGGTCACAAGTTGGTGACTTTAAAGAAGTTTCAGAAGCAAGGAGGACGATGTGGAGGCTCGGCATCGGCATTAGAACACAAACCAACACTGTATCTCTCTCTCTCTCCAACTCTATTCAAATCAAATTCTGGAACTGAACTGATTACTTACCATACCACCGTAAGACGGTATCACCTACCCACCTGAGCTGGGGAAACTTGGGAACCTTATTTACTCACTTATATGTATGTATATACTTTACTAACCCGTTTACCTTATCTTGTTTTATATTACTTTATTCATAAGTTACTAATAAAATGGAGTTTATAAATGAAGACTCAGACTCCAGGTGTGTCCATTTCTGCTGGCTCTTTTTAACCAGTTGCGGGGTACGTAACAGAGGACTCCTAAGTCCTTTTGTACCTCTAATGTTTCCTTCCCATTTAGATAATAGTCTAAAATATTATACCTTTTCCCAAAATGCATTATCGTAATTTTCCAAGACGAAATTCCATCTGCCACTTTTTTTTTGCCCATTCTTCCAATTTGTCTAAGCTCTGCTGCAAATGCTTTGTTATCTCAGCACTACCTACCCCTCCACCTATCTTCCTATCATCTACAAACTTTTCTGGAAAGCCATCAGTTTACCATAGAAATCATTGATAAACAATTTTAAAAGTAGCAGTCCTAATACGGACGACTGAGGAACACCACTAATCACTGGCAGCCAACGAGAAAATGCCTCCTTTATCTCCACTCACTGCATCCTGCCTGTCAACCATTCGTCTATCCATGCCACTATCTTTCCTGTAGCACCGTAGTTTATCTTGTTAAGCAGCCTGATGTGAGGCACTTAATCAAATGTCTTATGAACATCTAAGTAAATGATATCCACTGCCTCTCCTTTGTCCATCCTGCTTGTTACTTCCTCGAAGAATTCTAGCAAATATGTCCAACAAGATTTCCCTTAGCAGAAACCGTGCTGACTTTGCCTTATTGTATCATTGGTCTCAAAGTACCCTGCACCCTCGTCATTAATAATGTTCTGCAACACTTTCCTAACCATTGAGGTTAGGCTAACTAGCCTAATCATTTCCTCTCTTTTGTCATCCTCCCTTCTGAAAGAATGGAGTTACATTTGCAATTATCCAGACCTCCCGGACTATGCCAGAATGAAGTGATTCTTGAAAGATCATGACCAATGACCAATCAGCTCTTCAGCAACCTCTCACATTATTCTGGGATACCGTCCATCTGCCCCAGGTGGCTTATCCACGTTAAGACCTTTGAGTTTACCTAGCACCTTTCCCCTTTGATTCGTTTTAATATCAATGGCAGCTACTCCTGCTCCCTGACACTCACAGACCTTTAGAACACTGCCAGTGTCTTCCACAGTAAGGACAGATAAAAAGTACCCATTTACTTTACCTGCCATTTGTTTGTCCCCCATTACCACCTCACCAGCATCATTTTCCAGTGGTCCAATATTCTTACATCTCTTTTACTCTTTATGTAACTAAAAAACCTTCTAGTATTCTGTTTTATATTATTGGAATGTTTGCCCTCATTTTAAAACTTTTCCCTTCGAAAAGCTTTTTTAGTTGCCTTTTGTTGGATGTTAAAAGCTTCACAAACATCCAACTTCCCACTCACTTCTGCTACCTTATATAAACTTTCCTTGGCTTTTATGCAGTCCTTAACTTCCCCTGCCAGTCACTATTGCCTCGCCCTGCCGTTTGAGAATTACTTCTTCTGTGGGACATATCTATCCTGGGCTTTGTGAACTATTCCCACAAACTTCAACCACCCTTGTTCTGCTGTCAACTCCGCCAGTATCCCCCTTCGATCCACCTGGGAAAGCAGTTCTCTCATGCCTCTGTAATTTCTTTTATTCCAGCGCGATACTTATACACGTGTCTTCGGCATCTCCTTCTCAAATTGCGGTATGATCGCTGCCTCCCAGGTGATCCTTTACTTTAAGCTGACTGATGAGATCCGGCTTATTACACAACATTTAATCTAAGATATCCTTTCTCCAAGTAGGCTAGAACACAAACTTCTCTAAAAAAAAATCTCATAGGCATTCAACAAATTCCCTCTTTTGTGAACCGACATCAAACTGGTTTTCCAAATCCCCTTGCGTATTGAAGTTCTCATTACAATTCTGAAATTGCACTTATTACATGCCCTTTCCAGCTCCCTTTGCAATCTCAACAGCACATCTTGGCTTCTATTTAGAGGCCTATATATGCTTCCCATAATGGTTTCAAACAGAATTAATATGCTTGATACTGGTGTCGGTGTCTCTAATGAGTTTGGACATTCACCCTGTGACCCAGTGGGTTCCCTCTAGGTGTTCCGGTTTCCTCCCACAGTCCGAAGACGGACTGGTTGGTGGGTTAATCGGTCATTGTTAATTGTCGGTGATTAGGCTAGGGTTCAGTCGGAGACTGTTTACTGGCGCGTCTCGAAGGACCGGATAGGCCAATTCCGCGCTGTAACTCAATAAATAAACTATTTAAGAGCACGTCCAATACAAAAACAAGTCAGTATAACTTTTCAGAACTTTTATACCAACTTTCCACTTGAATTCCCACCATCCTCTGAATTTCATATAAATGCCGTCCTACGTTTTCTTTATCCCAACCTAGTTGCCACAGTGATCCAAAGGACTTTTTAATTCTGGATTTCATTTCCCTCTCACGCAAAGGCACCTCTACGTTTATATCCTCATGTTAAGCGATTGTTTGGCAAGAATCAATGGCAGTTTGCAGGCTCCTAACTTCTGTATATTGGCTGCTGCCAATCAACGAATTAACAAATCAATTTTCTCCCAATAATTTGCAAAAAGTGTCTCTTTCGGGATTCAGAACATATGAACTGTGCAATACGCGTCGAGACACAACACTTACCACAACTCTCGCCTCCTGATCCAACCTGCGCCTCACACGTTTGTGGTGATGATTTCCCGCTTCACTGACTCTCCCGTCACCAACTCTACCTCACCGCAGGAGAATTCACCTCACTCCCCACTTTGGGCGCACAAACCAACCCACGTGTAGGGACCGGCGGGTGGGGCAGGAGCAAGGGAAATGACCCGAGGGGTGATGGGACCCAAGAGCTGGAGGCGGAGTCGGGGGACTGAAGAAAGCAGAAGCAGTGACTCAGGGACAGGGCAGTCGTGAGTCATAGTGTTACCGACGGACGCGATCAGGTCCAGAGAGGAAGTGTTGGTGGGAGAGACGCCATGGACGATTCTCTCGGTCTGGTATTGCTACAGTTGACAGTGTGTGAGTAGACTCAGGTTTATCACGTACCATACCTACCCCATCCCTCACTCCTCCTCTCATCAGCCAGCCCCTCCTAACTCGCCCTCCAGAATAACACCTACGGTGCAAAATCTCGGTGTGGTGATGCCTTCCCGCTTCACTGGCTCCCCAAATATACCTTAATACAGGAGTATTCCCCTCACACCCAACTTTAGACACACAAGCCGTCCCACGTTAGAGACCGACAGTTGGGGCAGGATCAAGGGAAATGACCCGAAGGGTGATGGCACCCAAGAACTTCAGGCGGAGTCGGGTGGCTGAAGAAAGCAGAAGCAGTGACTCATTGACAGGGCCGTTGTGAGTCATAGTCAGGGTTACCAACTGACGCGATCAGGTCCAGAGAGGAAGTGTTGGTGGGGGAGACGGCCATGGACGTTTCGCTCTGTCTGGTGTTGCTACAGTTGACAGTGGGTGAGTAGACCCAGCTTCATCACGTACCACCTCTATCTCCATTCCTCACCTCTCCTCATCAGCCAACGCCTCCTAACACGCCCTCCAGAAACCCTCGGCAGCCTTTCAGTAAGCCTCCCTCCTCTTTCGCCTCTCCATTTCAGAGAGGGAGCGTTAGTCCGTGTGATGCGTTCCCGGGTTGGAGGAACAAATGCCTGCATTTCAATAGCAACATCACCGGAGATGAGGAACAACCCGAAGTGCTTCCCACCCGCTAACGGGTATGAAGAGTTGAAATGAGGAACAGGAGGTCCGGGCAAAGGCTTGTTGTTAAAGTCGGGGTTAAAGCTGGAGGGTTGCTGAGGCGCAGAGTTTTTTTTGTAGGGAGACGATTCGATGCGGCTTGTATGGCTGATCGGAGAGAGGGCAAGGACAGAACGGGCAGGGAGAGCTCGAAGGGCGGCAGTACGAGATCCGGGCTTTAGTACATAACCAATTCCCAGGGATAGTTACGGATTGGAATGTAGTAAAATGTTTTAATGTGTTTATACAACGAATAATAGATCCTCAGGGGTTAAGCTCCGGGCTGGAATCTCGTGCGAGGGTCTGAGGTGTTTACACAGTGAATAACAAATCCGAAGGGTTAGTTGCAGGTTGGAATCTACCCACGCAGGATCACACGCACATAGTATTGCAAGGGTTAAAGGTGTTTATAAAGTCAATAGCATTCCCGAAGTGTGTAGATTCTGAAATCTAAGCCCTGGGACCAGAAGTTTGTACCTGTGTTACCACATTCCCCATTCGTAGTCTTAGGCTCGGAGTATGAAAGATAAACGTAAAATTTATTCTAGATGTAGGTAAATGTAAATTGTGTTGGCGCGTAGCCTAGTGGGCAAGGCATCAGACTAGTAACCTGAAGGTCACTGGTTCGAGCCTCAGCTGAGGCAGCGTGTTTGTGTCCTTGAGCAAGGCACTTAACAACACATTGCTCTGCGACGTCACCGGTGCCAAGCTGCATGGGTCCTAGTTCCCTTCCCTTGGACAACATCGGTGGCGTGGAGAGGGGAAGGCCTGCAGCTTGGGCAACTGCCGGTCTCCCATACAACCCTGCCCAGGCCTGTGCTCTGGAAATTTCAGGCGCAGATCCATGGTCTCTCGAGACCGACGGATGCCACCACCACCAGGTAAATGTCACCATATTTGGGTATCATTTTTCTTGCAGACATTTCACGAAAATAATGTAATACGATAGAATTTTAATAATCTGCACATAAGCAAAGACTGTCAACCAATACCCAAAACAAGTGAAATTCTGTAAACAGAAATTATACTGACAACTATATTTGTAAAGAGCTCTTGAGAGTGAGTTCACAGATGCAGTGAGTGAAGTTATCCACGCCGGGTCAGGGTGCTGGTGGTTGGTAGTGCGGATCTGTTGCAATTTGGATTTAACAGGTTTAATAGGAGAAAGAATTCTTCAGGAGTTCGGTCTATCAATCAGAGGGCAGGGATTTGCCTGGCGCTGAGAGAATTACGGGCTGATTATCCGCAGAGTGAGATGTGGTTGGAGGTTCCCAAATGACCATTTGCTCCCTCCGTCTCCCTCAGCATGGAGCAGCGGAAGTGGCTTCCGGGTGGAGCAGCCGAAATACATCGAGGCTGCAGTGAATGAATCCGTCACTCTCACCTGCACCTTTACGCACTCGGAAAACTCCTCACTCCGAGACATTGACATCAGATGGAGAGTTCGCAATTACCACAAGAGAGATATATTCAGATACCTGGATAACTTCACACTCAAAGATTTCAGAGGCCGGATCAGGTTCCTGGGTTCGCAACTTAGAGACAAGACGGGCTCCATCCGCTTACACCGGGTCGAAGAAAGGGACACCAACATGTACTTCTGCATTGTAGTGATCTCGGGGGTAGAGTTCACAGGTCCTGGGACCGTCCTGTCGGTTCAAGGTGAGAACCCCTTTCTCCGTCTACAGAGGCCGTGGAGTTTGATGCGTCTGGAGGTGTTGTCTGGGGTTGGGGTGTTGCAGGTGAGGGAACAATGAGTGGTAAATGGAGGAAGCTACGGGGTTTATGGAATTTATTTGTCTCCGTGCCGAATAAGGAATTAGACAGACAGACGAAGCAGATGAATCTGCGGAAGTCTCACGGACACACACAGGCACCAACACACACACCTAGCCATTCCTGACAGTCCGTGGTGAGAGGGGAGTCGGGGCGAGCATACTGTAATTATGTTGGATAATAGACCCCCGGGATTCCATTACTGAAGTGGATGTAACTCAGGCGGTCCGTGGGTTTATTTATCGATTAAGTGATACTTAGCTGTGAGATATAGACGGGGATCTAATCCAGGGGTTTGGTTTCTGGGCAAGAGAGCCCAGAGAGTTTGTAGTGAGTGGAATCTTATCTAGGGGTTTATTGAGTTTATACAGATTCCCGGACGTGAGTTAGACGCTATGTTCTTTGTAAACTATTTGTGAGTTTAATATAGAGAGTTACAACTAACCATGAGTTTGGTATGGAGCAGAATCTAATCTGGTGTTCAGATTGTTTATCTAACAATACACAGACACCCGGGAGCGAGTTGCAGACAGGACTGCAATCGCGGGTTCAGAGGGTTTATATTTAGAAATATATGCCCAGAGAGAGAGTTACAAGTTGGAAACTATTGTGGGATGTTCCGGATTATATACCGAATTATAAATTCACATCTATGGGTTACACGTTGTGATCTCATCCAAGGGTTTACATGATATTTGTTGAGAATGGTAGGTCTAGGGAATTGTGCTTGATGCTGACGTGTAATCTAGGGGCTCGGGGGTCGATGCCTGTTTTGCCTAATTCCCCATTGGTGGTCACAGGCTTCGAGAGTGGACGATTTGGTCTGGATTGGTCTAGTTTATTAATCAGAGCGTTGGGGCTTATCTGTTGCTGAGAGTATTATGGGATGGTATTCTGCTGAATGAAATGTGATAGGAGATTCCCGACTGATCTTTTGTTCCCTTTTCCCTCAGTACGGACTGGTGGCCGTGGGTTCCGGGTGAAGCAGATGGGGTACCTGGAGGCTGCAGAGAATGAGTCCGTTATTCTCCCCTGTTTCTTCACTTACCCGGACACTTTCACACCCCGATACATTCGTATCACTTGGATAGTTGGTGCCCATTTTGGTACAAAGATATTCAATTCTTCACAAAACAACGCATTTGGTGAATACCGAGGCCGGATCGAGTTCCTGGGCTCCCCGCTGCGAGACAAGACGGGCTCCATCCGCTTACATCGGCTGAAAGGAAATGACTCCAATTTCTATGTCTGCCGTGTGACAAGTTTCAATGCTCGTGATGAGCCGATTGTATGGCAAAGCATCTCAGGGACGTTTCTGTCAGTGAGAGGTGAGTCCTGAATCCTTACCCTGACCTCTGCTCTTGTCTGAAGGTTCTTTCAATTAATTCCTGTGTATCATCCCAGCTTCATGTTTTCACATTCTCATCCTGCAGGAGGTCAGTCCACTCAGTCCATCACATCCATACTGACCGATTGACCACCACCCGCATTAAGCTCACCTCCGGGGGTTCATCCCTCAAATGTCCCTGGATAGTTCAGGTATTGGTGTAGATAATTCCGAAAGGATGTCAGTGACTGCTCCACCCCTCTTCTCTGTCAGTGTGTTTCAAATACTCACCGCTCTCTGAGTGTGAAACTTGCTTCTCAGATCCCCTCCTAATCTCTTATCCATCACCTTGATATTTTATCAAATATTACCTTTAGTCTACCCTGTCATTATCCCCATAGGTATGTGTACCTCAATCATGTTCCAGCACAACCATGTCCATTCCAGAGAACATAAACCTAGTCCCTCCTCATTACTGAAGCACTTTGTCCCAGATAATATCCTGTGGATATTCTTCAAACTTTCTGTAGTGACAATACTCCCTCCCCTCTCTTCATCAGTATCACATCTCCTGGCTTCATTAATGTTCAGAATGTCTTTTAGCTCAAAATTCTCCAGAATAAATACCCTTGGTGATATCCCACAGATAGTATCCTGTGGACATTCTTCACAGTCTCTGTCATGAGATCACCCCTCCCCTCTCTTCCTCAGTATTCCATGTCCTGGTCTCATTTATGTCCCCAATGTCTTTTAACTCAACCTTCTCCAGAATAAATACCCTCGGTGATATCTCAGCCCATTTCACCATTACAATGAGTTTTAGTATTGACAAGTTTACCCTCCACACTGTCCACAATGTCATTGATTTTTGCATTGTGGAACATAGAACAGTACAACACAGGACAGGCCCTTCAATTCATACGTTTTGTCGACATTTTGTCCCACTCTAAGATTAATTTAACCAGCCCTCCTACATAGTTCTCCATTTTCTATCATCCTTTTCCCTGTCTATGAGGTTTTTTTTAAATGCCTCTAACATATGTTCTTCTGCCACCACCAGTGGCAGGGTATTTCATGCACCCACACTATCTGTGTAAATAGAAACATACCTCTAAAATTCCCCCGATACTTCCCTCCAATCACTTTATATGTACACCGCCTCCTATACAGCATTTCACCCCTGGGAATGTCACTGTCTACCCACTGAATACATATCTCTTATCATCTTGTGTCCCTCTATCAAGTCACCTCTCATCCTGCATTGCTCCAAAGAGAAAAGCATGAGCTCGCTCAACCTACCTTCATTGGAAAGTCTCTCTGGCACAGGTACCATCCCACTAAATCTCCTCTGTGGCCTTTCTGATGTCTCCACAGTATTCCATTACTGAAGTAACCAGAGCTGAATGTGCCTTCTTAACAACCCTTATGATCTGCACAGCACCTTCAAGGAATCTAGGCTTATCTGTTAACTTACTGATCAGTAACCAAGGTCCATGATGAAAGATCCACCCAACTGCTTAATATCATTTTCGGGCAGCTACCACTGGGGAGAGATTTAGAGGACTGAAGTCCCACACCACCAGCTTCAAGAATAGCTGCATCCCTTCAGACACCTGGTTCTTCAGGCAATTGACACAAAACTAATCACTACTATAATAGACCAACTCTATGTCAATTTGGACTATAATGGACCTTGAATTTTGTTCTTCTGGTCACGTTCTTCCTTGTAAAATTCAATCTGTCTCTTTCCAAGCCTTGGGATGCTCCCTAAGATTTGACACACTGTTTTCATCACAGTCTTTAAGTCCACCTGTCCTCAAGGTGTGGAACACCCTCTTACTTGGGACATTGTTTTCGTGCTGAATCACAATCGCAACTCACCAGAGTCAGAGACACCTCAGGATTTTTCAGAACCCTCCTCCAGTGTCCCTGACTCTCCCCTCTCCTGTATCATTGGGACACAATCTCCAACCTAGACCCCATGTATTACCCCACAACCGGTTGTTCTCTCTGCCCTCTCCTCCTGTGTCTCAGTCACTGCTTTGGATCACAACTCACAGGAGGTTTATTGAACCCCACAGCAACTCAGAAGATGCAGATCCTGAGCCACGGCTCCATCCTGATGATCCGTTCAGCGCTGGTTCTGGGACTGCTGGCAGTGGTGTGGACCGTGGGCATTTACCTGATCAAGGGGAACCCAGTTACAGGTAACCTGCATTCTCTGTCCTTGCAGATCCCTGTCTGATTAAATGAATTGTGTCAGCCTCCCGTTAGACTTGGTGTACCGTTTATGTACTGTTGACAGTCGAGCCAAACTGGGGCTCTGAATGATGGTTCCAGACTTTGTAACACCCTATCCTCCTTCACTGAAAACTCCATGATGGTGATTATCAGCATGCCAAGCCTGTCCATCCCCCTCATGTCCCCTTCGGAAAATAGGAGCAGATATTAGGCTACTTGGCCCTTCAAATATGCCCCAGTTTTTAATGGAACTTCGGTAGATGTATGCCAGGCCTCATCTCACTTTCCCTGACTTTTACGAGGAGCCTCAATATCAAAGTGTTGGAAAGTCTATCCTCTTGCGATCCGAAATTCTCCAGATGATTTTGCCAAGAATTCCAGAGATGCACCAATTTTTGCAACAGTTTTAAATAACCACCTCCTCCCATAGACATGAAGAGAATGGAGAGATATCTTCATGTATCGAGGTTAGTTAAGTGCGCCATGACTAGTTTTATTAGATCAGTACAACTTCATGGGCCAAAGGGCCTTTTCCTGTGATCTCCGGCTCTTTACACAGTAGCCACTCTATTCAGTGCAAGAGTGGAGCCCAGTGTTGTCTTGAAGTTCAATTTCAACATTAATAATCACACATCCACATAGGTGCATACAATTAAACAAATCAGCATTTGAAACAGCTCATCCTACCCATCCACTTGAAGGTTAGATGTGTTGTGCATTCAGAGATGCTCTTCTGCACTCCACTGTTGGAACGTGTCAGCATTTGAATCATCGTCACCTTGAACCAGACTGGTCGTTCTCCTCTCATCTCTCACATTAACCAGGCGCTTTCATCCACATAACTTCTGCTCACTGTTTTTTTGTATTATTCACAGCATTCTCTGTAAAGCCTAGAGACTGTTGTGCACCCCTAGGTCTGTTTGCACCTCTTTTGTTGGAATTTTCTCTCCACACTATTGATTCTTTTACCAAAATGCATTTGCGTACATTTCCCAACATTGTACCGGGGGTATTTTTATCGGCCACTTTTTTGCTCATTGTTGCAATTTGTCTATGTCCTGCTGTAATTAAATTGCTTCCTCAGCACTACCCATCTCTGCACCCATCTTTGTATCATTTCCCATTTTTTTTCATTTTAATATCTTTTTATTAATTATCATTGAAGATTAGCAAAAATACATTAAATCAATATGTCATTATATACAATGGCATTCACTCCCGCTGTCTGACACACATGGAGCAGTCCAGAGTACCCGTTTAGTTCATCTGCCATTTCTTTGTCCCCCGTTACCACCTCACCAGCATCATTTTCTAGTGGTCGAATATCAACTTTAACCTCCCTTTTATTCTTTATATAACTGAAAAAAGCTTTTGGTATCCTGCTTTGTATCATTGGATACTCCACCCTCATATTTCATCTTTTCCCTTCTTATAGTTTTGACTTTTGTTGGACTTTATAAGCTTCCCAATCATCCAACTTACCACACATTGTTGCTAGCGGATGCAGTATGTACTTTCCTTGGGTTTTATGCAGTTCTTAAGTTTCCTTGTCAGCCAAGGTGCCTACCCCTGCCATCTGTGAATGTCTGTGGGACAAATCTATTCTGCGCCTTCTGAAATAATCCCAGAAACCGCGCCAATCATCTCCACTCTGCTGTCAGCCCCACTAGTATCCTGCCCCAATCCACCTGGGCAATGAATTCTCTTTATTCTATTGTGATACTGATGCATGTGTTATGCTTTTCCCACTGAAATTGAGTTCAATCATATTATGATCACTGCCTCCTTAAGGTTCCTTTACGTTAAGCTGCTGAATAAGATCAGCGTTAATATGCAGCTCCCAATCTAAGACAGCCTTTCCCCGAGTAAGCTCAAGCAGAAGCTGCTCTAAAAAGCACTGCGTAACATTCAGCACATCCCCTCTCTTGTGATACAAACACCATTTTAATTTGCCCAACCACTTACATATTAATGTCCCCCGTTACAATTATATCATTACCCTTAATACAAGTCTTTTACCACTCCCTTTGCAATCTCAACCCCACATCCTGGCTTCTATTTGGAGGCCTATATATGATTGCCAGAATGGTTTTTATACCCTTGCAATTACTTAACTCCACCCACAAGGATTCAACATTCTCTGACCTTATGTCATCTCTTTCTAAGTATGTAATTCCATCTGTTTCCAACAGAGCCACACCACTGCCTATGCCTTCCTGCCTTTCTATGCCTTTATGCCTTTGGATATAAAGTACATCCCTTGATGTTAAGCTCCCAACTATGGCTTTCTTTCAGCCACGACTTAGTTATGCCCACAGTGTCATACTGACTATTCTCTAATTGTGCCACGAGTTCCTGCACTTTATTCTGAATGCAATGAGCATTTAAATACAACAGCTTCAGTCTTGCATTAGTTGTTCTTTTGAACTTTGCCACTGTGGTGCAACTTAACTCCTCGCTCTGTCTGTACTTGCACTCAATCAATGGCTTGTCCATCCTTACACCCATCATCTACTTGTAAACCTGCTGGTTCAATCTCAGCTCTATTATCCTGGTTGCCATCACCCTGTGTAAGCCGCTCTCAACAGTTCTTGACAATCTGCTGCAAGAATAAAGGTTCATGCAAAGGTTCATGTAAAAGGTACATGCAAAGTCAGAAACAGAAGGGTCGTGTGTGGTGGTAATAATCTTCTGAGCTATGTCTATTTCAATGCGAGGTGAAGTGTGGGGAACGCTGACGAGCTGAGGGCATGAATTGACACGTGAAATTATGACATTGTAGCCATTAGTGAAACTTGGCTACAGGAGGGGCAAGACTGGCAGCTTAATATTCTAGGGTTCCAATGTTTCAGACATGATAGAGGCAGAGGGATGAAAGGTGGGGGGTGGTTTTGCTAGTCAGGGAAAGCGTTACAGCAGTGCTCAGGCAGGACAGGTTAGAGAGAGTGTCTACTGAGGCCTTATGAGTAGAGCTATGAAACAGGAAAGGTACGACCACATTAATGAGGTTGTATTATAGAGCACCCAATAGTCAGTGAGAATTGGAGGAGCAAATCTGCAGAGAGACAGCAGACAACTGCAGGAAACAAAGTTGTGATAGTAGGGGAGTTTAATTTCAACATATTGATTGGGACTCATATTATTAAAGGTCTAGATGTGATAGAGTTTGCAAAATGAGTTTAAGAAAGTTTTCTAAATCAATATATAGAGGTTCCGACTACAGAGGATGCAATATTAGATCTCCTATTAGGAAACGAGTTAGGACAGGTGACAGAAGTGTATGTAGGGGAACAATTTGCTTCCAGTGATCATAGCAACATTAGTTTCAAATTGATCATGGATAAAGATAGATCTGGTCCTTAGGTTGAGGTTCTAAACTGGAAAAGGGCCGCATTTGAAGAAATGAGAAGGGATCTAAAAAGCATGGATTGGGACGGATTGTTCTCTGGCGAGGATGTTGTTGGTAAATTCGAGGCTTTCAAAGGAGAAATTTTAAGAGTGCAGAGTTGGTATGTTCCTGTCAGGATTAAAGGCAAAGTGCAAAAGTGAATAAGAATAAGGAACCTTGGTTCTCTAAGGGTATTGGAACTCTGATTAAGAAGAAGAGAGAGATGTATGATGTGTATAGGAAACAAGGAGCAACTAAGGTACTTGACGAGTATAAAAAGTGCAAAAAATACTTAAGGAAGAAAACAGGAGGGCTTAAAGAAGACATGAGGTAGTTTTGGCAGTCAAGGTGAAGGATAATCCAAAGATCTTCTACAGGTATATTAAGAGCAAAAAGGATAGTAAGGGATAGTGGTAGTGGAGGATTGTTTCTCTGAGTGAAGATCTGTGACTAGTGGTGTGCCACAGGGATCAGTGCTGGGTCCATTGTTATTTGTCATCTATATCAATGATCTGGATGATAATGTAGTAAATTAGATCAGCAAATTTGCTGATGATACAAAGATTGGAGGTGTAGTGAACAGTGAGGAAGGTTTTCAAAGTTTGCAGAGGGATTTGGACCAGCTGGAAAAATGGGCTGAAAAATGACAGATGGAGTTTAATACATACAAGTGTGAGGTATTGCATTTGGAAGGAAAAATCAAGGTAGAACATACAACGTAAATGGTAGGGCACTGAGGAATGCAGTAGAACAGAGGGATCAGGGAACAGACACAAAATTCCCTAAAAGTGGTGTCACAAATAGGGGGTAGTAAAGAGAGCTTTTGGTACATTGGCCTTTATAACTCAAAGTATTGAGTATAACAGTTGGAATATTATGGTGAGGTTGTATAAGACATTGGTGAGACCGAATTTGGAATATTGTGTGCAGTTTTGGTCACCGAATTACAGGAAGGATATTGATATGGTTGAAAGAGTGTAGAGGTGGTTTACAAAGATGTTGCCGGGACTTGAGAAACTGAGTGACAAAGAAATGTTGAATAGGTTAGGACTTTATTCCCTGGAGCGTGGAAAAATGATGGGAGATTTGACAGGGGTGTATAAAATTATGATGGGTATAGATAGAGTGAATGCAAGCAGGCTTTTCCCACTAAGGCTAGAGGAGAAAAAAAAAATCAGAGGACATGGGTTAAGGGTGAAGGGGGGAAAGTTTAAAGGGAACATTAGGGGGGCTTCTTCACACAGAGGGTGTTGGGAGTGTGGAATGAGCTGCCAGGTGAAGTGGTAAATGCGGGCTCACTTTTAAAATTTAAGAGAAACTTGGACAGGTACATGGATGAGAGGTGTATGGAGGGATATGGTCCAGGTGCAAGTCAGTGGGACAAGGCAGAAAAATGTTTCGGCACAGCCAAGAAGGGCCAAAAGGCCTGTTTCTGTGCTATAATGTTCTGTGGTTCTACGGTTCTATGGTTCTATGGTGCCATTTGTCCACCTTTGATTCAAGTTCAACACGTCCCTTTTGTACAGGTTGTACCTGCACCAGAAGAGGTCCCAATTATCCATAAATCTAAACCCCTGCTCTCTGCTCAAATTCTTCAGTCATGTATTTGTCTTCTACTTCATTCTATTCCTATCCTCACTGTGGCTTGGCACAGGCAGCAATCCAGAGATTACTACCCTTGAGGTCCTGCTTACCAGCTTCCTTCTGACCTCCCTAAATTCTTTTTTCAGGACCACTTCCCTTTTTCTTCTTATGTTCCAATCTTCCAATGTTCTTATCTTCCAATATGTATCACGACTTCTGGCTGCTCAGGCCACCCTCCACCTTCTTAAGTTATGGTGGGCACGCGCAGAAACATCTCAGACACTGGCACCTGGGAGGCAAATTACTATCTGTGTTTCCTTTTTGCGTCCACAGAATCAACTATCTGTCCTCCTGACTATAGAGCCCCTTATCAATGACGCCATCCTCTTCAGTTCCCTACCCTTCTGAGTCACAGGACCCGACTCAGTGCCAGAGGCTCTGCCATGGTAGTTTCCCCAGGTAGGTCGTTCCCTCCCTCCCCCAACAGTATTCAACTGGGGTACTCAAAATGGTGACTACATCCCTGTAGCTTCTGTCTATCACTACTTCACTTTTCCCAACAAGCCAAAGGTCATTGAGATGTAATTACAGCTCCCTAACACTGTCTCCAAGGAGCTGCATCTTGAGGTGGCAAACGAGAGACAGGGTGTCTCCTGGAAATCCCACATCTGATACTCAGGACAGCACACTGGCTCTGTAGATATGCCTCCTCTCTAGAATTAAATAAGGAATAGGTTATGAACTTACTTAGATTCCATCTGTTCTTGCCGAAGTCCTGTTTGGATCAATGCCTTCAACTCTGACTCAGACTGCTCCCACGATGACTGCTTGGCTAGGTGGTACTTCTCCTTTATAGAGACTGGGTTTCCCGTCGAAAATCTTTGTCGGACCCGTGCAGGAACGCTCCTGTCACATCTGCACAGTCTCCAATCAACAACTCCGATCTGAGTTCCCTGGAGTGCTGCTCAGCGCCATATTCTCAGCGCCACAGTGATGGGTATAGATCATTGCTCCCCAAGTCCATCTGTTCGTCACCAATCAGTGTGTACACCATCAGTCTGTGTACAGTATTGTGCCTGAGACCTTTGCACAGTACTTTAGTAGTTTTATGCATTATACTCTGCTGTGCCAAAAAAAATCAACATTGATGATATAAGTGAGTAATAGACAATAATAGACAATAGACAATAGGTGCAGAAGTAGACCATTCGGCCCTTCGGGCCTGCATCGCCATTTTGAGATCATGGCTGATCATCTACTATCAATACCCGGTTCCTGCGTTGTCCCCATATCCCTTGATTCCCCTATCCATAAGATAACTATCTAGCTATAAGATATCTATCTATCTAATGTAATGATAAGCCTGATTCTACTCTGCGTTTCTAATGTGGACCAAGAGTCAGAAGGGGGCAGGGAGAGGGGAATTATTGTTGGGAAAAGTGGAAGGCCAAAGGAAAGAGCAAGGAGCAGCAGTGAGACATTCCATAATGATCAATAAAGCAATTGTCTGGAATCAGACTGGTCCTTTCCCGGTGTCTCATGGCTGGGTGTGTCTGCAACAGTGCTACCCAGGCACTCCTTCTCTGCCACTTCTTATGTCCTTCCTACAATGCTCCACTCTCAATATTCCATACATCCTTTGCTGCCAGTAGATTTACAAACTCCCACTCTGCTCTATTTTGACAAACACAGTACTATGCAAAATTCTTAGGCACCCTAGCTACAGTACATGTATGAGCCTAAGAATTTTGCACAGTACTGTTCGGCTGTCACCTGCTTGGATAAGCAGATGTCCTGACTACCAGTCGCAACATCTCTGCCAGTTGAGTTTACACTCAAAAATCCGTCTGCCTGTTTCCAGATGCCTACACACGGAGAGTGAAAAAGGAGACAGTCCAGGAGAACCAGCTCTGAGAATGAATTCTCCCAGACAGTTTCCAGACAGACAGTGTATCCTTGGTCTGGGCACTAATTGATACGGGAGATCACTCATCAATGCAAAGTGAGATCACATCACAGTGACAGAGATTGAAGCAGCTGGAATGGAGGCCAATCTTAGCATCCTAGTGATACTACCTCTTCCAAGAATGTATGGATTATGTGCAACGTCTCAGTGTTATCTGTGTTAGAATAACCCAAAAACCAAATCCAAATATGCGGGATATTTTCATAGCTTGGGTGACCATTACTGTTTAATGATGTTGGCATCAATTTTGAAGTATTTCCTCTTTAGTTTGTGGTTGAATATATTCATAGTGCAATTCCATAAACACAGGGCATTTTAATGTCGCGGGAAATCCAGAAGAACATGCATACACTGTTGGAGGAGCCCTGCCGGTCAAGCAGCATCAATCAAAATGAATGTACAGTTGGAATTTCAGCCTGAAAACCTTCTTCTACACTGGGGAGGAAGGGGATGACGCCAGAATAAAAAAGGAGGGATTCTTCATTTTGTAGCATGTGGAGTAGGTCACACTCCTAGGGCTCTCTCTCTTTTAATATATTTTATATCCCACTAACAGATCCCTTTTAGTTTTGATGATTTACTACTTCTACTGAAGGATTTATTATTTCTACTGAAGGATTTACGACTTAATTACAATGGCCGAAAAAAGTCGTTCTGGTATTGAACTGAGAAGCGGCAAGACTTTTCCTGAAATGGAGCAAATGGAACAAACCAATAAAACAGAGGAATCTGTTACACTATCGGGAATATTTTCTTCAATACAAGACATGAAATCGGAATTTGGATCGCTTAATATTAAAATTGATAAGCTGGCCGGTTCAAACGGGAAGCTCGAAAAAGCTATTTCTAAGATTCAAGACTCTTTGAAAAACTTGGACTCTCAACTTCAAACACTTCAGCAGACTACAACCCGAATCGAGACTGAGCATGATCTATTCAAGCAAACTATTAAAGATCAAGGAATGAAGATATCTTCGATGGAAAAGAAAATCAATGAAATTACCTCGGAACTATCTAAAAGAAAGAAAATAATGGTTGTTTTAGATAGTAGAGGGCGTCGGATGAATCTGCGTATTCTGGGATTGCCTGAAAATATTGAAGCTGGCGATCTATTAAAATTCTTTTCAGATATGCTGTACTCACTTTTCAATAAGACCCTCGAAGCTAGCCCCTTAATTGACAGAGCTCACAGAATTCCATTTTCTCGGCATTCAGCTTAATTACGTCCTCGAGCAGTTGTACTTCCTTTGCATTATTATACGACTAAAGAAGCTATACTTCGAGAAGCCAGAAAGAAACGGAAATTATTATTTAATTCAACACAGATTCATATAGTCGAAGACTATCCTCACGAGATCATTGCCGAAAGAAAGAAATATCGAGAAGTTATGAGTGAAATGTATAAATTAGATTAAAATCCCTCCCTTCGCTTTCCAGCAAAGCTGATAATTTTTCCTGAAAAATCTCAATCATTGAGAATCTACTCTCCTCAGGAGGGATGAGAGTATATTAAAAACTTTAAAGTTAAGCCTACTGAATAAAATATTAAAGTTATTCTGATTACTCAATAGGCAATTTTGAAGTATCTGCTGTATGAGTTGTTTATGGAGCTTTTGCGTTAAGTACATTCTATACCTTTTCATTCTTTGGTATGGGACGGGGCTGATTTAATTTTTTTTAACCTTATTAATAATTAGTACATATATTACTGCCTTGTAGGGAACCTTTATAGTATTGTACTTTTAATAGTCCGTGTAGGACCTGTTGTTTTATTAATCTTTTTATTTATTTTATTTGTTTCAATACTTATAGTTTTAGGTCTGTTATATATACTCATTTACTTTTCTTTTTTGAGAGAAAGAATATTGTTTGTAACATTATTTGCTCGGATTTATTCCTTTTTTTGAATATGTGTTTAAGCTACTTTAGCTGATTCTAAGACGGCCGTTGTTGATTATGTTTTTATTAATGTTAGACATAACATTATAGTAGTTGAATTCTGTTTGTACCTTTTATTATGGCTATTTTCCGTGGGATTTTTGCTTTTTTTTATTATACGGAGCGGCAAGATGGAGAACGGGGTCAAAGGTTATTAGTTAGCATGGGACCAGCCTATTGGTTCCTTAATTTCTATCTATTGTGTGGGGAGAGGGGGGAGGGGTCTATTAGAGTAGGTTTTTTTTCTTGATTGTGCAGTTCTTTTGATGGATTTCTCTTTCGTAAATGCGTCACTCCTTCTGGTTGTACCCGCGCCTTTTGGTTTGATCCGTACTTGCGTTTCTATATTTCTTAGTCCCAAAATCCCTTTTTTATATTTTAATACTACTACTGATTCTGTTGGAAGATATTTAATTGTTACTGGTTTATTATGAGAGCAAAAGGTAGCTCTGGTGTGTGTATACGCACCTAATGTAGATAATTCTGATTTTTTTTAAGAAACTTTTTTCAGAGTTACCTAATCTCAATGAATATAAGCTGATCATGGGTGGTGACTTTACTTGTTGCTTAAATCCGGCGATTGACAGGTCATCAACCAATCCGTCGCTTCCTAATAAAGCGGCAGCTTGCATTAACTCTTTTTTATTAGAATATGGCCTTGTCGATATTTGGAGATATAAACACCCCAATGATAAAGATTTCTTTTTTTTCTCACACGCCCATCACAAATATTCTCGAATTGATTTTTTTTTAGATACACGTCTGTTAAATTCCGTCGTTGAATGTGCGTATGACATCATTGCGCTCTCAGATCACGCGCCTTTAAAGATTTCGGATAGATTTTTGAAAATCTCACAGTGGAGATTGAACCCCGTATTGTTACAGGATCCAGCTGTTGTTAATTTTATTAAGGAGCAAATTTCTATATTTTTTGAATTTAATACAACTGAAGGAATGTCAAATCTGGTTATATGGGACACCTTGAAATCTTTTCTTAGGGGACAGAATCTCATATTCAGCAGCCTTGAGAAAGAAAACAAAAGCGGAATTGTCAGTGCTTAATAATAAAATTGAACAGATAGATAAAGCGTATTCAGTTAAACCTACTGAAGACCTATATAAAGAAAGGGACGAACTCCATTACAGTATGATTTGCTTCTGACCTTTCCCATTGAACAGCAAATTTTTAAATCTAAAAGTTTATTTTTTATACATGGGGGAAAATCTGCTAAATTTTTAGCGGGTCAGTTAAAGGCTGGGATGGTCAAAAGACAGATTTTAAAAATTCGCCCACCAGATAGAACAGAAACTTTAGATCCTCATGAAATTAATAAGATATTTATGGACTTTTATTCTAATCTTTATAAATCTGAATTCTCTGATAGTACTATTACTATGAATAGATTTTTGCAAAGGTTAAACATGCCTCAAATTTCGATTCAAGATGTTGCTATGTTAGATGCACCTTTTAAACGAGGAGATAGCCAAGGCTATATCCTCTATGCAATTAGGTAAAGCTCCGGGACCTGATGGTTATACGGTAGAATTTTACAAGACTTTTCATGAAATGCTTCTACCACATCTTCATCAAACGTTTACCGATTCTACATTCTCTGAGAACCTTCCTAAAACTTTTCATGAAGCACTAATTTCATTGGTTCCAAAAAAAAAAAAAGGAAAAGACACACTGGAATGTGTATCCTATAGACCAGGGGTGTCAAACTCATTTTAGGTCACGGGTCGGATTGAGCAAAATGCAGCTTCATGCGGGCCGGATCAGTCGGACGCGTGCGAACGCAGCTTTCGTTGCCTCCGTTTTTTCAGCCTGCTCTCATGTGTCTCAATCTCTGCTATAACTACAAAGTATTTCACTTTACAAATTCCGTTTCTTATGAAGACTGCCGAGCAAGACTGCCGAATAAACACTAAAAACCCTGAAAACCTGGTACCTGAATAAACTCAGCATTAGCCATATCATACGCCATAGGCGCTTCGGTTACTGGGGCCAGCTTTAATAGTAATTAGATATTATCTCGCGGGCCAAAGATAATTCCACCGCGGGCCGGATTTGGCCCGCGAGCCTTGAGTTTGACATATATGCTATAGACCTATTTTTTTTATTGAATGTAGATTTTAAAATCCTCTCTAAGATTCTAGCAAATAAGCTTGAGATTATCTTGCCTAATGTTATCTCAAACGATCAAACAGGATTTATTAAAAATAGATACTCACATTTTAATATTGGAAGATTGTTAAATATCATTTATCCCCCCGAGCCAAAGAATCGGAATGTATTGTATCTTTGGATGCAGAGAAAGCCTTTGATAGGGTGGAGTGGCCTTATCTATTCCAGGTTTTGAAGAGGTTCAATTTTGGTCCAGGATTTATTTCCTGGATTAAATTGATTTATCATGCCCCAGTAGCTGCGGTTCTAACTAATAATCACAAGTCTCCTTACTTTAGATTATATAGAGGTACCCGTCAGGGTTATCCCCTCAGTCCTTTATTATTTAATTTGGCTTTAGAACCACTTGCTATTGCTCTTAGGGATTCTAATTCTGTGCAGGGTATTAGGAGAGGGGATAAATTACATAAGGTTTCATTATACGTGGATGATTTATTAGTTCGAATCAATCCTAATTGATTGAATCAATTAGTTCGTTAAATCCTAAGAAATCTATTCCTTCTATGTTATCTATATTGATGAAATTTGGTATTTTTTTCTGGATATAAACTTAATTTACATAAAAGTGAATTATTTCGTATTAATAATTATTCTGATTATTATGATCAAATACCTTTTAATATTGCCAAAAACCATTTTACTTACCTTGGTATCAAAATTACAAAAAAATTTAAAGACCTATATAGGTATAATTTCTTCCCTTTAGTTGAATGTACTGAACAGGCGCTCTCTAAATGGTCACTTATGTCGAAGTCATTGATAGGTCAAATAAATGCTATAAAAATGGTTATTCTACCGAAATTTGTATATATATTTCAAGCAGTTCCCCCTTTTGTTCCAAAAAGATTTTTTGATAAAATGGATTCTCTGATTTTGTCTTATGTTTGGAATAATAAAAGCTCTAGAGTGAATAAACTTCCATTGCAAAAATCAAAAAAAAGATGGAGGACTGGCTTTATTATTGGGCAATTAATATTTGTTATATTACTTTTTGGATTCATGACAACCAAGATTGCCCTTCATGGTTGCAGCTGGAAGAAAATTCAGTAATGGGGTCTTCGTTAGCTTCTTTATTAGGAGCTCCTCTTCCGTTTTCGCTCTCCAGAACAGGTAGACAAGCTCTTAACCCTATTGTTAAACATACTTTAAAAAATTAGTTTAAATTTCGTAGATTTTTTGAATTAAATGATTTTCTAATTTCTAGTAATATTTATTCTAATTTCTTTTTTAAACCATCAACTTTGGATAAGGCTTTTTTAACATGGAAAATTAAGGGAATAAAAACTTTTTTAGATTTGTTTTTACAAGACTGTTTAATGTCTTTTTCACAGTTAATGGATAAATATGATATCTCTAATACACATTTTTTAGATATTTACAGGTTAGGAATTTTTTACGTGATTTTTAACCGAATTACCCCTTGACCTGCTCTTTAAATTTGGCTTATGTTATTTTTCAGTTTAAACCTTTTCAAAAATGATTAATAGCAATCATTTATAAACAGTTAATGAATGCTCGCATGTCACCTAATGATAAGGTTCAATGCACCTGGGAAGTAGAACTTCAACATTCACTTTCAGATAATCAATGGAGTCAAATTTATTATTTAGTCAATAATTCATCTATCTGAGCATGCCATATCTTAATTCAGTTTAAGATAGTACACAGGGCCCATATGTCCAATGATAAATTGGCGCATATTTTTCCTAATATAAGCCCTATTTGTGACAGATGTAACGCAGAAGTGGCTACTCTAACTCATATGTTTTGGTCATGTGTAAGCTTAAATAATTTTTGGAGGGATGTGTTTGGAATATTATCTGAAGTTATAGATATGGATGTTCAACCTAATCCACTTACAGCAATTTTTGGGATTATTCCAGTGAAAGCAAGCAAAGTGTCTGCTTCCACCCAACATGTGATAGCTTTTTCAACTTTACTGTCTAGGAGAGCTATTCTGCTACACTGGAAAGAATCTAACCCACCTACTGTTTTCTATTGGCTCTCCTCCATTATGTCATGTCTAAGCTTGGAGAAAATTTGTAGCCGGACATTTGATACATCCTTTAATTTTGAACAAGTCTGGCGACCCTTTATTCAATATTTTCACATAATTAAATTTATTTTTATTCATTTATTTTTCTTTATTCTCTTTGGGAAAATCCTTATCCATGAAGGTTCAGAGATGACTGGAAGGATGTGTTTTTTTCCTCTCTCTTTTTTTCTAATTTTATCCTCAATTGGACTGCCCAGTCTTTCTTTTTCTTTCCTTTTTTTCCTTCTCTTTTTTTTGTTTCAGTTTAGTTAGTGGTTTTTTTTCTTTATCAATAAAATTTCCAATCTTTTTTTTATGATTGCTATGAGGAGTTGTAGATTTTTTTACCATTGTATATCTAACAGCATAATATTTTACCTATTTGATTTTGACATTATATACTTCCTGGTTTTATTACTGCTGTTTATATGTATTTTATATTATCTATTTGCTAAACTCCTCCGATTTGTATATTCTTTATTTGAAAATCAATAAAATGATTGAAAAATGAAAAAAGGAGGGAGATGGGATTAGGACTAATTAGAAGGTGATAGTTGAATCCAGCAGTGTACGAAACTTATAGGGCTGGAGAACATGGAATCTGATATAGGAGAGGAGTGTGGATTATGTGCGATAGGGAAGAAGCGTTGCACCAGAGGGAGTTGATTGGACTAGTTAGGAGAAGGGGTAAGAAGCCAGTCTGATGAATAGAGGGAAAATACTTGAAGGAGAAATCGATGTTCATGCCATTAGTTTGGAGAACACCTCTCACCAACTGGTCTCATGTAAAAGTGCTGTTCCGCTTCCTCAGTTCTTTCGTCTATGCCATCTGCACTTCGTCCACCACACCTGTTCCCAGGAAGAGGCTTTCCTTTCCAGGACACCAGAGATATCATCATTCACAAACTGGGTTTGAGTTGATGTTGCCATCACCCACATCCTGTGGATTTCCCGTATCTCCGCACTTGAAACATCTTCCAGTAGTTTTAGCTGGGATAGAGTTCCACATGTCCTCACTTATCACCACATTCGCCTCCACATCCAACACAAAGTTCTCCAGAGCTTCCACCATTTTTAAAGCTATCCCGCCGCCATATGCATCTTTATCTCCACAGCCTCAATCTCCACACTTCGCAGTATGATGGCCTGACTATTTGTCCCTCCCTATTAATATCCGTCTTGCTGTCCTGGCACATACCCTGCAAGTGAAAGAATTGCTACATCTGCCAATTCAACTTCCTCTCTAACCTCGAGTCAGGTCCCCAAGTAGTCCTCACAGTTGAGGCCACACTTCACCTGCGAATCTTCTGGGCTCTTCCATTCGATGCAACTTCATCTACATCATGGTGAGACTGGGGGTAAATTTGCTGACCATTTTCACCAGCAACTCCACCCCATCTGTGGTTAACCATTTTAATTCCGATCCCCATTCCTCTTCCAATTGTCATCATATTTGCTATAATGAGGCCACACTCAGGATGGGGGAGCAACACCTCCTATTCCATCTAGGAAGCTTCAACTGGATGTCATGGAGAAGGATTTCTCCATCTGATAAGTTATTCCTCTTCCTTTTCCCTCCTCTATTCCCCACTGTGGCCTCCTCCCCCTTCTACACACCTGCCTATCAAGTCCCCCTGTGTCCCTCCTCCTCCCCCTCTTCCAAGGTCCATTCTCCTCTCCTATTAGGTTACTACTTCTCCAGCCTTTTACCTTTTCCACCCACCTAGCTTCACCATCCACCTTCCAGCTCGTTCTCCTTCCCCTACCCCCACCTGTCTACAGTGCAACGTCATACTCTACATCAGAGGCACATCCCTCCGCACCGTCAGTAAAGTCTACAGGAGGGGCTGTTTCAAGAAGGCAACATCCATCATTGAGTATCCGCAGCATCCAGGGCATGGAATCTGCTTACAGACAGGAGGTACAGAAGCCAAAGATCCAATATCACTGAGCTGAAGAAAACCTACTTCCATTCAACCATTAGCTTCCTGAACCAACCGGCAAAACCCTCATCACTAGAGCTCAGCGACATTTTGACAACTGTGACTATGTGCTGAAATAGACTTCACTTTCTAATGAATTGTATATTGTTTGTGTATAATAAATATTTCACCAGAGCACGCTGCTTATCTGATGCTATGTGTGTGATGCTGTTGTGAGTCAGTTTTTCATTGTATCTGTGCACACACATAAAATAGTTCCACGTTAACCCTCAACATTACATCCTTCCTGTTCTATTCTCAAGAGCGCTTGCATTGCATTTGCCTTTCTCACCACAGATTAATGTGCAAATCAGCCTTTAGGGAATCCTGCACGAGGATTCCCAGTCTCGTTGCTGCTCAGATCTTTGACTTTTCTCATCAGTTAAAAATAGTGTCTGCTTTTATTTCATCTATCAAAGTTCATGATCGTACACTTCCGGACATCATATTCTATCACCCACTACTTTCCCCATTCTCCTAGTCTGTCTAAAATGACGTAGCATCTCTGCTTCCTCAAACCTGCCTGCCCCTCTACCCATCTTTGTACCATCTGCGAACTTAGGCACAGTCACCATTTCTGTCATCCAAATCATTGACGTTTAATGTAAAAATAAGTCATCCCAACACAGACTCCTGTGGAACGACGTTAGTCTCTAGGCAATCAACTTAAAAGGCTCCTTTTATTTCCAATGTTTGCCATCAGCGCATCAGCCAATGTTTTATCCATGCTAATATATTTCCTGTAATACCATCCATTCTTAAATTGCTAAGCGTCCTCATGTATGGCACCTTGTTAAAGGCCTTCTGAAAATCTAAGTACACAACATCCATTGATTCTCCTTTGTTTATCGTGCTTGCTGTTTTCTCAAAGAATTCAAACAAGCAAAATTTACCCTGAAGTAAAACCATGCTAACTTTGGTCTATTACATCATGTGGCATCAAATTCACTGAAACCATATCTTCAATAATTCACTGCAACATCTTCGCAATCACTGAAGTCAGACTAACTTGCCATTAAAGAAAATAAACTTGCCATTAATTTTCTTTCTTTTGTCTTTCTCCCTTCTTGAAGAGTGGACTGTTATTTGCAGTTTTCCCGTCCAATAGAACCTTGACAGAGTCCATTGATTCTTGTAAGATTATTACAAAACCTCAACCATCTCTTCAGCCACCTCTTTCAGAACACTAGGATGAAGTTCATCTGGTCCAGGTGACTTATCTCACTTCAGAACTTTCAGTATCCCAAGAAGCGACTCCCTAGTAATGGCAAATTCACCCACCACTGCCCCTGAAACACTTGAACTTCCAGCGTACTGGTAGTGTCTTCCATACTCCCAGAATGGTCATTCTTCTTATTGTACTACTTCATCTTGTAAAGTTTGATGGCGGTGACAGACCAAAATAAGATCCATTACTGTCACCTGCTGAATGGGAGTGTAAAACAAAGAGACAGGAAGTATAAGTATGAACTCCACCATGCCCCCCCAAAATATGTCAAGTCATTTGCTTTTCAGAAAGTAAAATGCACATTTATATGCATAATATGATAGGAGTCATATCCTAGTAACATTTCCAGCTTAACCTCTGTTCCAACGATTTCAATCTATCATTTTGAAGTTTCCTTCGCTCCGTTTAGGAACTGCATTCAGGCAACATGTATGGCACCAATTCTTGATCATTGCACTTCGTACAGATGATAGTATCGTACAATCATAAGATATTGGAACAGAGTTAGGCCAGTCAGCCTACTGAGTTCACTCTGCCATTTCATCATGGCTGATCCAGATCCCATTCAACCCCATACACCTGCCCTCTCATGATATCCCTTGATGCCCTGACCAATCAGGAATCTATCAAATTCCGCTTTAAATATACCCATGGACACAGCCTCTACCACAGTCTTTGGCAGAGCATTCCACAGATTCACCATTCTTTGGCTGAAATAAATTCCTCCTTACTTCTGTTGTAAAAGATTACTACTTATTGTTAAGGCTGTGCCCTCTAGTTCTGGATACCCCCACTAGAAGGCACATCCTCTCCACCTTCACCTTGCCTAATAATTTCAACATTCAGTAGGTTTCAATGAGATTCCCATGCATTCTTCAAAATTCCAGTGAGTACAGGCCTAAAACTGCCAAAACCTCCGCATACATTAACTCCTTCCTTCCTGGAATCATCCTTGTGAATCTCGTCTGGTATGTCTCCATTGGGAATACATTCTTTCTGAGATAAGGGGCCCAAAACTGTTGCCAATACTCTGTTAGGCCTGACTCTTGTTCTATAAAGCTTCAGTGTTATCTACTTGTTTTATATTATATTCCCCTTTAGATGAATGGCAACATTGCGTTTGTATTTTTGACCAGAGAATTAAATATCTGGAAGTCTTCCATGAGGACTCCTTTCTTTTTTTTCTTCTTTTTCAATATTTTTATTAATTTCTACATGGAAGAATACAGTGTCCAAGAAAATACATATTATAAAACAACAGAAATATATAATAATACCAAATACATTATATTTGAATCACATTAACAAACTCTTTACACTCTACTCATGTAGATGAGATTAATTGGTATGTTGAGATATGAATAATTCTATATATAAATTAAAACCCTATACCCACTACCAAAACCGAAGCTGTTTGGTAAAGAGAAATAAAGGGGGGGGGGGGGGGAACCTTATCAGATAGTGAAATATGCTGTTAACCAGCATCTGTACTTTAAAGGGAAATCAAAGATTTTGAAAGTAATTCAAAATCGGTCCCCACCAATTTCGAAAATCTTGGTTAGATTCAGAAATTGAACAATGAATCTTTTCTAAATTTATGCATGCCATAACATCCCGTAACCACTGAGCATGATTAGGTGGAGCAGCATCTTTCCATTTAAGCAAGACTGCCCTCCTAGCCTTAAGAGAGATAAAAGCCAGAATGCGCAAGTCAGATGTTTTCAAAATGATATCGTTCCCTCCAACAATACCAAATAAGACGGTCAAAGGATTAGGCTTAAGTTTTACTTTAAAAAGTACAGAAAAAGTTTGGAATACTTCCTTCCAATATTTTTCAGGTCTTGGACATATCCAAAACATGTGAATGGATGTAGCTTCTCTATTGTTACACCTATCACAGTAGGGAGATATATCCATATAAAAACGGGATAACTTGTAGGAGGGAATGACGGACACATAACGATGAAGTATTAGCCGGTTTAAAAATTTCATTGCAAGTTTCTTCAGAAATTGAAGTCTGTAAATCTTGTTCCCAAAGATTTTTGATATTGCCTAAAGAATCATTTCTCATTCCCATCAACATATCATATATATTGGATATTGAACCATTCTAAAAAAGGTTTCAAATTAAGAATTTCATCTATTAAGTTCTTATCAGGACTATTAGGAAATGTATATAATTCAGATCAGTGGAAGTGTCTAATTTGTAAGTATTGAAAAAAGGGGGTTTTTGGTAAACTATATTTAGTTGACAGTTGTTCGAATGAAGAAATACTTCCTCCCACAAACAGATCCTGTAACAAATTAATACCGAATCCATCTCATTGTTTTTAAAACTACATCAATCATAGAGGGTTTAAAAATAATTAAGAAAAATGGGACTAGAAGGAGAAAATCTCAATAAACCGAAGTGTTTTCAGAATTGTATCCAGATCCTCAAGGTATGCTTAACTACCACCTTTTCAGTTATTTTATTTAAAGATAAAGGAGGTGAATATCCCACAAGAGAGATGATAGAAAATTTATTAACAGAGTTAGCCTCTAAAGAAACCCACCCTGGACGGTCCTCATGATCAATATAATATAAACAAAATGTAAGATTCTATATATTAACTGCCCAATAATAAAACCTAAAACTTAGTAAAGCTAAACCTGCATTCTTTTTAACTTTCTGGCGGTGAGCTTTATTCAGTCGAGGACGTTTATTTTTCCATATATAAGAGGACAAAATAGAGTCAAGAGGAACAAAAAAGGATTTAGGAATAAAGACGGGTAAGGCCGAGAAGAGATATATAAATTTAGGTGAGATATTCATTTTAATAGAATTAATTTGGGCAATCAATGATAACGAAAGAGGCTACCAATTTGATAATGTTCTTTTTATATAATTTAATAAAGTAAGAACATTTTCTTTAAATAGGTATATTATTCTTAGTAATTGTTTGAGGAAAACCAAGAAGATTTAAAGATAAAAACTTTAGCATGGAGCATGGTCAGGGATAAGCAATATCTTTATATTCACAAGATCGAACTGGTGGAATCATTTGGCTATCAATAAATAAAAGTCAATTCTGGAATACATACGATGAACATGAGAGAAAAATGAGTATTCTCTTTCTGCTGGATGTAGAAAGCGCCATGCATCAACAATACAACATTTCATTAGAAATGAATGAATAAACAAAGCTGATTTATTAAGTGACACTGGTTTTGAAAATGACCTATCTAAAACTGGATCACATCAGCAATTAAAGTCCCCTGCCATCACCAATGAGTACAAACTCAGATCAGGCAGAAACGAAACAAAAAACGCTCAAAGAATCCTGGGTCATCTATATTTGGGGCATATATTATATATATAAAATATAATAATTTGGGACATATAATATACATTAGCAAATACCTATTAGTATCAGAGTCTGCCTTGTGTTGAACAAAGATAATTGCATTATCTATAAAAATCAAAACTCCCCTAGACTTGGCCTGAAACAAGAGTGAAAGTGAAATTCTTTCCATCAGCTAAAAAGGCGTGAATTATCAGAGTTACATACGTGAGTTTCTAGCAAAACAATAATTGGGAACTTATGTTTCTTAATATAGGCAAAAATCTTATTTCGATTTCCAGGGTGATTTAACCCTTTCACATTACGAATAAGTAAGCTAATAGTATATTGTATCATTGGTCTCCAAGTACCCCGAACCCTCGTCACTAATAACGGACTCCAACACTTTAACAACCATTGAGATTAGGCTAACTGTCCTAATCATTTCCTCTCTTTTATCATCCTCCCTTCTGAAAGAATAGAGTTACATTTGCAATTATCCAGTCTTCCGGGACCAGCCAGAATCAAATGATTCTTGAAAGATCATGACCAATACAACCATCATCTCTTCAGCAACCTCTGACATTAATCTGCAATGTAGTCCATCTGCCCCAGGTGAATTACCTTGCACTTTTCCCCTTTGATTCTTTGTAATAGCAATGGCAGTCACTCCTGCCTCCTGACCCTCACAGACCTCTGGAACACTGCTAGTGTCTTCCACAGTGAAGACCGATGCAAAGTACCCATTTAGTTTACCTGCCATTTCTTTGTCTCTCATTACTACCTCGCCAGCAGCATTTTCCAGTGGTCCAATACTCTCATATCTCTTTTACTCTTTATATAACTAAAAAAAATATTTTAGTATCCTGCTTCATATTGTTGGCATGTTTGCCCTCATATTTAATCTGTTCCCTTTGAAAAGCTTTTTTGTTGACTGTTGTTGGATTTTAAAAGATAGATAGATAGATACTTTATTCATCCCCATGGGGAAATTCAACTTTTTTCCAATGTCCCATACACTTGTTGTAGCAAAACTAATTACATACAATACTTAACTCAGTAAAAAAAATATGATATGCATCTAAATCACCATCTCAAAAAGCATTAATAATAGCTTTTAAAAAGTTCTTAAGTCCTGGCGGTAGAATTGTAAAACCTAATGGCATTGGGGAGTATTGACCTCTTCATCCTGTCTGAGGAGCATTGCATCGATAGTAACCTGTCGCTGAAACTGCTTCTCTGTCTCTGGATGGTGCTATGTAGAGGATGTTCAGAGTTATCCATAATTGACCGTAGCCTACTCAGCGCCCTTCGCTCAGCTACCGATGTTAAACTCTCCAGTACTTTGCCCACGACAGAGCCCGCCTTCCTTACCAGCTTATTAAGACGTGAGGCGTCCCTCTTCTTAATGCTTCCTCCCCAACACGCCACCACAAAGAAGAGGGCGCTCTCCACAACTGACCTATAGAACATCTTCAGCATCTCACTACAGACATTGAATGACGCCAACCTTCTTAGGAAGTACATTCGACTCTGTGCCTTCCTGCACAAGGCATCTGTGTTGGCAGTCCAGTCTAGCTTCTCGTCTAACTGTACTCCCAGATACTTGTAGGTCTTAACCTGCTCCACACATTCTCCATTAATGATCACTGGCTCCATATGAGGCCATATGAGGCTCCATATGAGCTTCCCAATCATCTAACTTCCCTCTCACTTCTGCTACCTTATATAAATTTTCCTTGGGTTTTATGTAGTCCTTAACTTCGCTTGCCAGCCACTGTTGCCTCTTCCTGCCGTTTGAGAACTACTTCTTTTGTGGGACATATGTATCCTGGGCTTTGTGAACTATTCCCAGAAACTTCAACGACCCTTGCTCTGCTGTCAGTTCCGCCAGTATACCCTTGCAGTCCAGCTGGGAAAGTAGCTCTGTCACGCATCTGTAATTTCCTTCATTCCATTGCGATACAGATACACGTGACTTAGGTATTTCCCTCTCAAATTGCGGTATGATCGCTGCCCCCTAGGGGATTCTTTAATTTAAGCTGACAATAAGAGATCCGGCTTATTACACAACATTCAAAAGATAGCCTTTCCCCAAGTAGGCTAGAACTCAAACTGCTCCAAAAAAAATAATTTCGTAGGCATTCAACAAATTCCTCTTTTGCGAACCGACACCAAACTGGTTTTCCAAATCCCCTTGCGTATTGAAGTTCTCCATTACAATTCTGAAATTAGCCTTATTACATTCCCTTTGCAATCTCAACACCACATCTTGGCTGCTATTTAGAGACCTATATATGATTCCCATAACGGTTTCTAACACAATTAATATGCTTGATACTGGTTTCTCTGTCTGCAATGAGTTTGGACATTCACCTCGTGACCCAGTAGGTTCCCTCTAGGTGCTCCGCTTTCCTCCCACTTTCCGAAGACGTACTGATTGGTGGGTTAATTGGTCATTGTAAACTGTCCGGTGACTAAGCCAGGGTTCAATCGGAGACTGTTGAGTGGCGCGTCTCGAAGGACCGGAAAGGCCTATTCCGCGCTGTAACTCCATAAATAAACTATTTAAGAGCACGTCCAATACAAAAACATGTCAGTATAACTTTTCAGAACTTTTATACCAACCTCCCACTTGAATTCCCACCATCCTCTGGATTTCATATAAATGCCATCCTTCGTTTTCTTTATCCCAACCTACTTGTCACAGTGATCCAACGGACTGTTTAATTCTGCATTTCATCTCCCACTCAAGCAAAGGCACCTCTTACATTAATATCCTCATGTTGGCAAGAATCAATGGCTGTTTGCAGGCTCCTAACTATTGTATACTGGCTTCTGCCAATCAACTAATTAACCAATCAATTTTCTCCCAACAATTTGCAAAAAGTGTCTCATTCGGGCTTCAGAACGTTTGAACTCTGCAATACGCGTCGAGACACAACACTTATCACAACTCCCGCCTCCTGCTCCAACCCGCGCGTCACACGTTTGTGGTGATGATTTCCCGGTTCACTGACTCTCCCGTTACCAACTGCTCATCGCAGGAGAATTCACCTCACTCCCCACTTTCGACGCACAAGCCGACCGACGTGTAGGGACCGGCTGGTCGGACAGGAGCAAAGTAAATGACCCGAGGGGTGATGGAACCCAAGAGCTGGAGGCGGAGTCGGGGGACTGAAGAAAGCAGAAGTGGTGACAGTGACAGGGCAGTCGTGAGTCATAGTCAGTGTTACCGACCGACGCGATCAGGTCCAGAGAGGAAGTGTTGGTGGGGGAGACGCCATGGACGTTTCTCTCTGTCTGGTGCTGCTACAGTTGACAATGGGTGAGTAGACCCAGCTTCATCACGTACCACCTCTATCCACATTCCTCACATTCCCTCATATCAACCAACCCCTCTTAAAGCGCACTCCAGAATAACCTCTCCGGTGCGGAACCCTCGGAACCCTTGCGGGAAACCTCACTCCTGCTTCGCCTCTCCATTTCAGAGAAGCGAAATTATGCCTTACCGGATTGGAGGAACAAATGCCTGCATTTCAATAGCAACATCACCGGAGATGAGGAACAACTCGAAGTGCTTCCCACCCGCTAACGGGTATGAAGAGTTGAAATGAGGAACAGGAGGTCCGGGCAAAGGCCTGTTGCTAAATTCGGTGATAAAGCTGGAGGGTTGCTGAGGCGCAGGGTTTTATTTTGGAGGGAGACGATTTGTAGCGGCTTGTATGGCTGATCGGAGAGAGGGCAATGACAGAACGGGCAGGGTGGGCTCGAAGGGCGGCGGTACGAATTCCGGGCTTTGGTCCATAACCGATTGCAGGACATAGTTACAGGTTGGAATCCAGTAAAATGTTTAATGTGTTTATACAATGAATAACAGATCCGAAGCGTCAGTTGGAGGCTGGAATCTGCACACGCAGGATCACACGCACATAGTATTGCGAGGTTCAAAGGTGTTTATAAAGCAATAGCATTCCCGAAGTGTGTACATTCTGAAATCTAAGCCCTGGGCCCAGGAGTTTCTACCCGTGTTGCCTGATTCCCTATTGGTAGTCATAAGCTCGGAGTGTGAAAGATGAACGTAAAATTTACTATCGATGTAGGTAAATGTCACCATATCTGGGAATAATTTTTCTTGCCGACATTTCAGGAAAATAATGAAATACAATAGAATTTATAATAATCTGCACATAAGCAAAGACTGACAGCCAATACACAAAGCAAGTGAAATTCTTTAAACAGAAACAATACTGAGAACTTGATTTGTAAAGAGCTCTTGAAAGTGAGTGTGCAGGTGGGCGAGTGAGTTCACAGGTTCAGTGAGTGAAGTTATCCACGCCGGGCCAGGGTGCTGGTGGTTGGTAGTGCGGGTCTGTTGCAATTTGGATTTAATGGGTTAGAGAGGAAAAAGAACTGTTCTAGAGTTCGGTCTATCAATTAGAGGGCAGGGAATTGCCTGTCGCTGTGAGAATTCCGGGCTGATTATCCGCAGGGTGAGATGTGGTCGGAGGTACCCAAATGACCATTTGCTCCCTCCGTCTCCTTCAGCATGGAGCAGCGGAAGTGGGTTCTGGGTGGAGCAGCCGAAATACATCGAGGCTGTAGTGAACGAGTCCGTCACTCTCACCTGCACCTTTACGCACCTGGAAATCTTCTCACTCCGAGACATTGACATCAGATGGAGAGTTCGCAATAACCACAAGACAGATATATTCAGATACCTGGATAACTACACACTCAAAGATTTCAGGGGCCGGATCAAGTTCCTGGGTTCGCCACTTAGAGACAGGACGGGCTCCATCCGCTTACACCAGGTCGAAGAAAGGGACTCCGACATGTACTTCTGCATTGTGGCGATCTTGGGGGAAGAGTACACTGGTCTTGGGACCGTCCTGTCGGTTCAAGGTGAGAACCCCTTCTTCTGTCTACAGAGAGTGTGGAGTTTGATGCGTCTGGAGGTGTTGTCTGGGGTTGCCGTGTTGCAGGTGAGGGAACAACGAGTGGTAAATGGGGGGAGCTACTAGGTTTACGGAATTTACATGTCTCCGTGCCGAATAAGGAATCAGACAGACAGACGAAGCAGATGAAACTGCGGAAGTCTCACGGACACACACAAACACGAACACACACACCTAGAGATTCCTGACAGTCCGTGGTGAGAGGGGAGCCGGGGCGAGCATATTGTAATTATGTTGGATAATAGACCCCAGGGATTTAATTACTTAAGTGGATGTAACTCAGTCGCTCCGTGGGTTTACTTATCGATTAAGTGATACTTAGCTGTGAGATACAGACGGGGATCTAATCCAGGGGTTCGGATCCTGTGCAAGAGAGCCCAGAGAGTTAGTAGTGAGTGGAATCTTATCGAGGGGTTCATTGAGTTTATGCTGTTAAATACAGATTCCCAGAGAGACTTACAGGCTAGGATCTATTGTTGGATCTTCCGGATTATATGTAACTAATTCATATCTATGGGTTACACGTTGTGATCTCATCCAAGGGTTTAAGTGATATTTGTGAGAATGGTAGGTCTAGGGAAGTGAGTTGGATGCTGTCATGTAATCTAGGGGCTCGGGGGTCGATGCCTGCTTTGCCTAATTCCCCATTGGTGGTCACAGGCTTGGAGAGTGGACGATTTAGTCTGCATTGGTCTAGTTTATTAATCAGAGCGGAGGGACTTGTCTGTTGCTGAGAGCATTATGAGATTATTTTCCACCGAGTGAAATATGATAGGAGGTTCCCGAATGATCGTTTGCTCCCTTTACCCTCAGCACGGACCGGTGGCCGTGAGTTCCGGGTGAAGCAGATGGGGTACCTGGAGGCTGCAGAGAATGGGTCCGTCATTCTCCCCTGTTCCTTCACTTACCCCGACACTCATAGACCCCGAGACATTCATATCACTTGGAGAGTTGGTGGCTTTTTTGGTACAGAGATATTCAATTCTTCACAAAACAACGCATTCGGGGAATACCGAGGCCGGATCGCATTCCTGGGCTACGCACGGTGTGACAAAACGGGCTCCATCCACTTATATCAGTTGAAAGGAAATGACTCCAATTTCTATTTCTGCCGTGTGACAAGTTTCAATGATCATGATAGGCCGCCTGAATGGCAAAGCATCTCAGGGACGTTTCTGTCAGTAAGAGGTAAGTCCTGAATCCTTACCCTGACCTCTGCTCTTGTCTGAAGGTTCTTTCAATTAATTCCTGTGCATCAACACAGCTTCATGTTTTCACATTCTCATTCTGCAGGAGGTCAGTCCACTCAGTCCATCACATCCTGACTGACCGATTGACCACCACCTGCATTAAGCTCACCTCCAGGGGTTCATCCCTCACCTGTCGTGGATAGTTCAGGTATTGGTGTAGATAATTCCGAAAGGATGTCAGTGACTGCTCTGCCCCCCTCTCTCTCTGGTAGTGTGTTCCAAATGCTCACCACTGTCTGAGTGTGAAACCTCCTTCTCAGACCCCCTCCAAGTCACTTATCCTTCACCTTGATGTTTTATCAAATATTACCTTTCGTCCACCCTGTCAATACCCTCATGGGTATGTGCACCTCAATAATGTTCCTGCACAACCATGTCCATTCCAGAGAATATAGACGTAGTCCCTCCTAATTACTGAAGCATTCTGTCCCAGATGATATCCTGTGGACGTTCTTCACACTCTCTGTAGCGAGAACACCCCCTCCACTCTCTTCTTCAGTATTTCATGTCCTGGCCTCAGTAATGTTCAGAATGTCTTTTAGCTCAAACTTCTCTGGAATAAATACCTTCGGTGATATCTCAGCCCATTTCACCAACACAATGAGTTTTAGAATTGACAAGTTTACCCTCCACACTGTCAGCAGTATGATTGATTTTTGCATTGTAGAACATAGAACAGTACAGCACAGTACAGGCTCTTCAATTCATATGTAGTATCGGCATTTTGTCCTATTCTAAGGTTAACAACCCAGCTCTCCTGCACAGTTCTCCATTTTCTATCATCCTTGTTCCTGTCTATGAGGTTTTTTTTAAATGCTT
This sequence comes from Hemitrygon akajei, assembly GCF_048418815.1. Taxonomy (NCBI): domain Eukaryota; kingdom Metazoa; phylum Chordata; class Chondrichthyes; order Myliobatiformes; family Dasyatidae; genus Hemitrygon; species Hemitrygon akajei. Next base: position 94,819,276 of record NC_133129.1, on the reverse strand, counting down.
CTAATGTACGTTCTTCTACCGCCACCACTGGCAGGGGTGTTTCATGCACCCACACTGTCTGTGTAAATACAAACATACCTCTTGTGGTGAACTACATGTACCTGCCTGGACACGCCCCCGATGACTGCTCCTGTGGCTCCTCCCACAGACCCCTGTATAAAGGTGATGGAGGTCTGAGCCCGGCCTCTCAGTCTCCAGGATGTAGTATGGTGGTCACTCACAGCTTGTTCCTTCTTCCAGTCAATAAAAGCCGATACCTCGTTTTTACGTCTCAGAGTGAGTTATTGATGGTGCATCACCTCTAAAATTCCCCCGATACTTCCCTCTAATCACTTTACAAGTACACCACCTCTTATTGAGCAATGCACCCCTGGGAATGTCACTGTCTACCCACTGAATACAGGTCTGTTATCATCTTGTGTCTCTCTATCAAGTCACCTCTCATCCTGCATTGCTCCAAAGAGAAAAGCATGAGCTCGCTCAACCTACCTTCATTGGAAAGTCTCTCTAGCACAGGTAGCATCCCACTTAATCTCCTCTGTGGCCTTTCTGATGCCTCCACAGCATTCCCGTACAGTGGTAACCAGAACTGAATGTGATATTCCAAATGTGATCTAATCAAGATTTTATAGTGCAGCATCTTAACCCCACAGCTCTTGAACTCTTTCCTCCCCACCATTGATGGCCCACCGCCCATATGCCTTCCTGACAACCCTTATGATCTGCACAGCACCTTTACGGAATCTAGGCCTATCTGTGAACTTACTGATCAGTAACCACGGTCCATGATGAACGATCCACCCAACGGCTTAATATAGTTTTCAGACAGCTACCACTGTGGGGAGGTTTAGAGGACTGAAGTCCCACACCAACAGCTTGAAGAATAGCTACATCCCTTCAGACAGCTGGTTCTTCAGGCAACTGACACAAAACTAACCACTACTTTAATAGACCAACTCTATGTCAATTTGGACTGAAATGGACCTTGATTTTTCTTCTTCTAATCACGTTCTTCCTTGTAAAACTCTCTCCAAGCCCTGGGATGCTTCCTAAGGTTTGACACGCTGTTTTCATCACAGTCTTAGAGTCCATCTGTCCTCAAGCTGCGGGACATTGTGTCCGTGCTGAATCGCAACTCACCAGTCGGAAACACCTCAGGATTATTCAGACCCTCCCTCCTGTGCCGCTGACTCTCCCCTCTCCTGTAGCATTGGGTCATGATCTCCAACCTTGACCCTATGTTTTACCCCGGTCCTTCACATCCGGTTGCTCTCTCCTCCCTCTCCTGCTGTGTCTCAGTCACTGCTCTGGATCACAACTCACAAGAGGTTCATTGACCCCCACAACGACCACAGTAACTCAGGAGATGCAGAACCTCAATCACGGCTCCCTCCTGATGATCCGGACAGCGCTGGATCTGGGACTGCTGGCAGTGGTGTGGACCGTGGGCATTTACCTTATCAAGAGGATCCCAGTTACAGGTAATCTGCATTCTCTGTCCTTGCAGATCCCTGTCCATCTAAATGAATCGTGTCAGCCTCCCATTAGAGCAAACACAAGGAAATCTGCAGATGCTGGAAATTCAAACAACACACACAAAATGCTGTTGGAACACAGCAGGCCAGGCAGCATCTATAGGGAGAAGCGCTGTCCACGTTTCGGGCCGAGACCCTTCGTCAGGACTAACCGGAAGGAAAGATAGTAAGAGATTTGAAAGTAGTGGGGGGAGGGGGAAATGCGAAATGATAGGAGAAGACCGGAGTGGGTGGGATGAAGCTAAGAGCTGGAAAGGTGATTGGCGAAAGTGATACAGAGCTGGAGAAGGGAAAGGATCATGGGACGGGAGGCCTTAGGAGAAAGAAGGGGGGGGGGGAGCACCAGAGGGAGATGGAGAACAGGCAAACAACTAAATATGTCAGGAATGGGGTAAGAAGGGGAGGAGGGGCATTAACGGAAGTTAGAGAAGTCAATGTTCATGCCATCAGGTTGGAGGCTACCCAGCCGGTATATAAGGTGTTGTTCCTCCAACCTGAGTTTGGATTCATTTTGACAATAGAGGAGGCCATGGATAGACATATCAGAATGGGAATGGGACGTGGAATTAAAATGTGTGGCCACTGGGAGATCCTGCTTTTTCTGGCGGACCGAGCGTAGGTATTCAGCGAAACGGTCTCCCAGTCTGCGTCGGGTCTCACCAATATATAAAAGGCCACACCGGGAGCACCGGACGCAGTATACCACACCAGCCGACTCACAGGTGAAGTGTCGCCTCACCTGGAAGGACTGTCTGGGGCCCTGAATGGTGGTGAGGGGGGAAGTGTAAGGGCAGGTGTAGCACTTGTTCCGTTTACAAGGATAAGTGCCAGGAGGGAGATCGGTGGGAAGGGATGGGGGGGGGGGGGGACGAGTGGACAAGGGAGTCGCGTAGGGAGCGATCCCTGCGAAAAGCAGAAAGAGGGGGGAAGGGAAAAATGTGTTTGGTAATGGGATCCCGTTGGAGGTGGCGGAAGTTACGGAGAATTATATGTTGGACCTGGAGGCTGGTGGGGTGGTAGGTAAAGACAAGGGGAACCCTATCACGAGTGGGGTGGTGGACGGATGGGGTGAGGGCAGATGTGCGGGAAATGGGAGAGATGCGTTTGAGAGCAGAGTTGATGGTGGACGAAGGGAAGACCCTTTGTTTAAAAAAAGAAGACATCTCCTTCCTCCTGGAATGAAAAACCTCGTCCAGAGAGCAGATGAGGCGGAGACGGAGGAATTGTGTGAAGGGGATAGCATTTTTGCAAGAGACGGGGTAGGAAGAGGAATAGTCCAGGTAGCTGTGAGAGTCTGTAGGGCTATAGTAGATATCAGTAGATAGGCCATCTCCAGAGATGGAGACAGAAAGATCAAGAAAGGGGAGGGAGGTGTCGGAAATGGACCAGGTAAATTTGAGGGCAGGGTGAAAGTTGGAGGCAAAGTTAATGAAGTCAACAAGCTCAGCATGTGTGCAGGAGGCAGCACCAATGCAGTTATCGATGTAGCGAAGGAGAAGAGGGGGACAGATACCCGTATAGACTTGGAACATGGACTGTTCCACAAAGCCAATAAAAAGGCAGGTATAACTGGGACCCATGCGGGTGCCCATGGCTACACCCTTGGTTTGGAGGAAGTGGGAGGAGCCAAAGGAGAAATTATTGAGAGTAAGAACTAATTCCGCCAGACGGAGGAGAGTGGTGGTAGAGGGGAATTGGTTAGGTCTGGAATCCAAAAAAAAAAGCGAAGAGCTTCGAGACTATCTCGGTGGGGGATGGAGGTATATGGGGACTGGACGTCCATGGTGAAAATAAGACGGTGGGGGACAGGGAACTTAAAATCATTGAAACAATTCTAAGCATGAGAAGTGTCACGAACATAGGTGGGAAGAGATTGAACCAGGGGGGATAAGACAGTGTCAAGGTATGCAGAAGTGAGTTCAGTGGGGCAGGAGCAAGCTGAGACAATAGGTCTACCTGGACGGGCAGGTTTGTGGATCTTGGGTAGGAGGTAGAAACGGGAAGTGCAGGATGTGGGAACTATGAGGTTGGTGGCGGTGGATGGGAGATCCCCAGAGCTGATAAGGTTGGTGATGGTATAGGAGACAATGGCCTGGTGTTCCTTAGTGGGGTCATGACCAAGGGGTAAATAAGAGGAAGTATCAGAGAGTTGTCGCTGTGCCTCGGCCAGGTAGAGGTCAGTACGCCAGATAACAAGAGCTCCCCCCTTATCAGCAGGTTTTATAGTGAGGTTGGGTTGGTGCGGAGGGAGCGGAGAGCAGAGCTTTCGGAAGCAGTGAGGTTGGAATTGGAACAGGGTGTGGTGAAGTCAAGACGGTTAATGTCCCGTCGGCAATTAGCAAATAAAGAGATCCAGAGCAGGCAGAAGACCAGAGCGGGGTTTCCATGAAGAGGAGGAGGGTTGGAGAGTCCTTGTCAAAGAAGTAAGCTCGGAGACGGAGCCGGCGGAAGAAGAGTTCAGTGTCATGGCGTACGCGGAACTCACTGAGGTGTGGGCGAAGGGGGACACAGGTGAGGCCCTTACTGAGGACAGAGCATTCTGCCTCAGTGAGTTGAAGGTCGGAGGGAATGGTAAAGACCCGGCACGGATGAGAGATGGGATCAGAGTGGGGAGGGAGGCTGGTGGTGTCGATGGAGAGGGGAGGGTTGGGGTGAGAGGAAGATGGAGCCTCTGAGGGCCCAGGAGCTGACGATGGGATCTGAGGGAGAGGGGATTGCATCGTGGTGGTGGGGGAAGGGGAGACGGGAGTCACAATCGCAGCATGTGAAGACCCGGCCTGGAGTTCAAGGCTGGAGTCGCAGTCGGTGGTTGCGCAATCTCTTTGAAGCTGTCCGTGGTCGCTGGAGCACGCGGTGATGGTGCTGGAGTCCAGGTTTTCAATATGCCCTAGGTCACTGGGGCAGCCGAGATTGACTACCGGGGCCGGCGACGCGATACCAAGACCATGCTGTGGGATCTCCAGATGGAAGATCTTGTGATCCTTGCAGGACGTGATAAAGTCAAAAAGCCTCCAATTAGACTTGGTATACCCTTTATGTACCGTCCACAGTCGAGCACAATCTGAGGCTCTGAATGATGGTTCCAGACTTTGTAACACCCCATCCTCCTTCACTGAAAACTCTACCATGGTGATTCACAGCATGCCAAGCCCATCCTTCCCCCTAACATCCCCTTCGAAAAATAGGAGCAGTATTAGGCTACTCGGCCCCTCAAATAAGCCCCAGCTTTCCATGAAACTTCAACAGATGTACCCCAGGCCTCTTCTCACTTTTCCTACCATTTGAGAGGAGCCTCACTATCGAAGTGTTGGAAAGTCCATCCCTTTCCGATCTGAAATACTCCAGGTAATTTTGCCAAGAATTCCAGAACTGCCCCAACTTTTAAAGTTTTAAATGACCACCTTCTCCCATGGACATGAAGAGAATTGAGAGATATCTTCATGTAGCCAGGTTAGTTAACTGTGCCATTACTAGTTTTATTAGATCAGTACAACATCATGGGCCAAAGGGCCTTTTTCCTGTGATGTCCTGCTCTTTACTCAGTGGCCACTTTATTCGGTGCAGGAGTGGAACCCAGTGTTGTCTTCAAGTTCAATTTCAACATTAATCATTGCACAAATTAAACAAATTAGTATTTGAAACAGCTTGTCCTGCCCATCAACCTCAAGGTTAGATGTGTTGTGCATTCAGAGATGCTCTTCTGCACTCCACTGTTGGAACGTGTCGGCATTTGAGTCACTGTCACCTGGAACCAGACTGGTCGTTCTCCTCTCATCTCTCACATTAACAAGATGCTTTCATCCACAGAACATATGCTCACTGTTTTTTTGTGTTATTCACACCATTCTCTGTAAAGTCTGGAAACCGCTGTGCATGTAATTCACAGGAGACCAACTGGTTTGGAGATACTAAGTCTAATGTCCAAGTTAGTTCCATCACATTTCTTTCCCATTCAGAGATTGGTTTAAACAACATCTGAACCTCGACCATATCGGCATGCTTTTTTGCATTGAGTTCGTGCCACGTAAATGGCTGAGTAAATATTTGCATTAAACAGCAGGTGTACAGCTACATCTAATATGATAGCTACTAAGTGTCCATAAGACCATAAAACACAGGAGCAGAATGTGACCATTCAGCCCATAGATTCTGCTCTGCTATTCCATCATGGCCGATCCCAGATCCCACCAACCCACCTGCCCTCTCGCCTGATCCTTTGATGCTCTGACTGATTATGAAACGATCAAATTCTGCCTGAAATATACCCACAGATTAGACCTCTTCCTGAGTCTGTAGCAGAGCATTCCACAGATCTCCAACTCTCTGGCTAAAGAAAATTCCTCCTTACCTCTTTTCTGAAGGGTTGCCCCTCAATTTTGAGGTTGTGCCCTCTAGTTCTGGATACACGGACCACAGGAAACATCCTCTCCACATGAACCCTATCTAGTCCTTTCAACATTCTGTAGGCTTCAATAAGATCCCCATGAATTCTTCTAAATATCAGTGAGTATAGGCCCAAAGCTGCCAAACACTCCTCACATGTTAAACCTTTAATTCCTAGAATTATCCCCATGAACTTCATCTGAATTATTTCCTTTGACAACACATCCTTTCTGAATATGGCGCCCAAAACTGTTGACAATAGTCCAAGTGTGGCCTGGCTAGTGCCTTATTAAGCCTCACCATTATCTCCTTGAAAGAAATGCCAATACTGTTCTTGCCTTCTTGACCACAGAATTAATCTTCTGGGTGTATTGCATGAGGACCCCTAGGTCCTTTCACACCTCTTGTTTGAATTGTTTCCCCATTTAGCTAATAGTCCACACTTCTGTTCCTTTTACCAAAATGCATTACCATACATTTCCCAACATTGCATTTCATCTGCCACTTTTTGCTCATTGTCTATGTCCTGCTGCAATTACATTGCTTCCTCAGCACTACACATCTCTCCACCCATCATTGTATCATCCACAAAGCAATCAATTCCATTATCTAAATCATTCAGAAACAATTTGAAAAGTAGTGGTCCCAAAACTGACCCCCAAGGAACACCACGAGTCACTGGCAGCCAACCAGAAAAGGGTTCTTTTATTCCCAGTTGCTGCCTCCTTCCTGTCAGCCATTCCTCTATCCATGTCATTACATCCTCAAAGAACTCTAATAGATTAGTAATGTACTCTAACACTTTCCCAGCCACTGAGGCTTGACTAACTGGCCTATCATTTCCACTTTTCTGTCATCCTCCCTTCTTAAAGAATGGAATGACATTTGCAATTTCCCAGTCCTGCAAGACCATGAATCAAGACATGGTCGTGATTCTTGAACGATCACGACCAATGCATCCACCATCGCTTCAGCAACCTCTCTCAGTACTCTGGGATGTAGTCCATCTAGCCCAGATGACTTATCCACCTTAAGACCTTTGAGTTTACCTAGCACTTTTTCCTTTATAATATCAATGGCACCCACTCCTATTGTCTGACACTCATGGACTTCTGTCACCCTGCTAGTGTCTTCCGCAGTGAAGACAGATACAGAGTACCCATTTAGTTCATCTGCCATTTCTTTTTCCCCCCGATACTACCTCACCAGCATCATTTTCTGGTGGTCAAATATCAACTCTAACCTCCCTTTTACTCTTTATATATCTGAAAAAAATATATATCCTGCTTTATATTATTGGAAACTCTGGGCTGATAGTTCATCTTTTCCCTTCTTATAGTTTTGAGTTTTGAGGATTTTAAAAGCTTCCCAATCATCCAACTTTCCACTCACTTTTGCTACAGTATACAGTATGTCATTTTCTTGGATTTTATGCAGTTCTAAAGATTCGTTGTCAGCCAAGGTTGCCTACCCCTGTCATGTGAGAACGTCTGTGGGACATATCTATGCTGCACCTTCTGAAATACCCCCAGAAACTTCAGCCATCTCCGCTTGCTGTCAGTATCGCCTGTATCCTCCCCTCATCCACCTGGGCAATGAATTCCCTTTATTCCATTGCGACACCGATACATGTGTTATGCTTCTCCCACTCTCAACAGTATTCAAAGTGGGCTACTCAAAATGGCGACTACATCCCTGTAGCCTCTGTCTATCACTGCTTCACTTTTTCCCAACAAGCTGTAGGTCATTGAAATGTAATTCCAGCTCCCTAGCACTGTCTCTAAGGAGCTGCGTTTTGAGGTGGCAAACGAGGAGATAGGGAGTCTCCTGGAAATCCCACATCTGATACTCAGAACAGTACACTGGCTCTGTAGATATGCCTCCTCTCTAGAATTGAATAAGGAATAAGGAATGAACTTAACTACACTCCACCTGTTCTTGCCGAAGCCCCATTTGGGCCAAAGCCTTCAACTCTGATTCAGATTGCTCCCGTGATGACTGCTTGGCCTGGTGGTACTTCATTCTCAGTGCCACAGTGATGGGTATAGATCAGTGCTCCCCAAGTCCATCTGTTCGTCACCAATCGATGTGCAGTATTGTGCCTGAGAATACAGTACTGTAGTGATTTTATCTATTATACTCTACTGTGCCAAAAAGCAATTTTCATGATATAAGTGAGTGATGATAAGCCTTATTCTACTATGGATTTCTAATGTGGACCAAGAGTGAGAAGGTCGGCAGAGAGAGGGGAATTATTGTTGGAAAAAGCGGAAGGCAGAGGGGAAAGAGCTGGGAGCAGCAGAGAGACATTCCATAATGATCAATAAGGCAATTGCCTGGAATCAGACTGGACCTTTCCTGGTGTCTCAAGGCAGAGTATGTCTGCAACAGTGCTAATCCAGCACTCCTCTGCCACCTATACTATGCCCCTCCTACAATGCTCCGCTCTCAATATTCTATAAATCCTTTGCTGCCAGTAGATTTACAAATTCCTTCTCCGATCTATGTTGACAAACAGAGTACTATGCAGAAATCTTAGGCACCCTAGCTACACTACATGTATGAGCCTAAGACTTTTGCACAGTACTGATCGCTGTCACCTGCTTGGATAAGCAGATGTCCTGACTACCAGTTGCACCAAATCTGCCAGTTGAGTTCACAATCAAAAATCCATCTGCCTGTTTCCAGTTGGCTACACTGGACAGTAAAGAAGGAGACAGTCCAGGAGACCCAGCTCCGAGAATGAATTCTCCCAGACAGTTTCGGGACAGACCGTGTAACCTTGGTCCGGGCAACAGGTGAAATGGGAGATCACTCATCAGTGCAAAGTGAGATCACGTCACAGTTACAGATGGAAGCAGCAGGGACGGAGGCCAATCTTAGCATCTTCGTGATCCTATCTCTTCCAAGGATGGATGCTTTATGTACAATGTCTCATTGCTATCTGTGGAATAGAAACCCCATAACTAGCTTCCAAATATGTGGGATATTTTCAAAGCTTAGATGAGCAATACTGATTGATGCTGCTCGACCGGCAGATCTCCTCCAACATTCTATGCGCGTTCTTCTGGATTTTCTGCGACTTTAAAATGCCCTGTGTTTAGGGCATTGCACAATTAATATATTCATCAACAAAACTAAAGAGGAAACAGATCAAAACAGATGCCAACATCATTAAAGTCGCAGAAAATCCAGAAGAACACGCACAGAATGTTGGAGGAGATCTGCCGGTCGAGCAGCATCAATCGAAATGAATACACGGTTACTATTTCAGGCTGAAACACTTCTTCTGCACTGGGGAATAAGGGGATAACACCGGAATTAAAAGGTGGGAAATGGGAAATAGGACTAGTTAGAAGGTGATAGTTGAGGCCAGGAGGGTACGAAACTAATAGGGCTGGAGAACAAGGAATCTGATATAGGAGAGGGGTGTGGATCATGAGGGATAGGGAAGAAGGGGTGCACCAGAGGGAGTTGATTGGACTAGTTAGGACACGGGGTAAGAGGCCAGAGTGAGGAATAGAGGGAAAATACTGGCAGGAGAAATTGATGTTCATGCCATTGGTTTGGAGAATACCTCTCAACACTTGGTCTCATGTAAAAGTGCTATTCTGTTTCTTCAGCCTCAATCTTTATCTCCGCAGCCTCAATCTCCACACTTCGCCGGGCTCACCCCCTCTATGATCTCCTGTCTATTCGCCCCTCCCAATTAACCTCCCTCCTGCCCACCTGGCGCATACCCTGCAAGTGAAAGAAATGCTACATCTGCCAATTCAACTTCCTCTCTAACCTCGAGTCAGGGCCCCAAGTAGTCCTCACAGTTGAGGCCACACTTCACCTGCAAATCTGCTGGGCTCTTCTATTTTATTCAACTTCATCTACATCGTGGTGAGACTGGGGGTAAATTTGCTGACCATTTTCACCAGCAACTCCACTCTATCTGTGGTTATCCATTTTAATTCCTATCCCCATTTCCCTTCCAATTGTCTCCACATTTGCTACGATGAAGCTACACTCAGGATGGAGGAGCAATCTCTCATTTTCCGTCCAGGTAGTTTCTAAACTGATGGAATGGAGAACGATTTCTCCATGTGGTAATTTTTTTCTTTCCCTTTTCCCTCTTCTATTCCCCACTGTGGCCTCCTACCCCTTCTACTCACCTGCCTATCAATTCCACCCAGGCCCCTCCTTCTTCCCCTTCTCCCATGGTCCATTCTCCTCTCTTATCAGATTACTACCTCTCCAGCCCGTTACATTTTCCACCCAGGTAGCTTCACCTTTCACCTGCCAGCTTCCCCCACCTGTCTATCATGCAATGTCACACTGTACATCACAGTCACATCCCTCTGCACCGTCGGTAAAGTCTACAGGAGGGGCCTCTTCAAGAATGCAACATCCATCATTGAATATCTGGAGCATCCAGGGCATGGAAACTGCTCAGAGACAGGAGATACAGAAGCCAAAGATCCCATATCACTGAGTCAAAGAAGAACTACTTCCATTCAACTATTAGGTTCATGAACCAATCGGCACAACCCTCATCACTAGCGCTCAGCGACATTTTGACAACTGTGACTTTGCACTGAAATAGGTTCACTTTCTAACAAATTGCATACAATTTGTGTATAATAAATATTTTGCTTGTACATGCTGCTTATCTGATGCTATGTGTGTGTGATGTGGCTGTCAGCCAGTTTTTCATTGTATCTGTGCACACATGAAGTTCTTTAACATTAATGCTCAATATTGCATCCTTCCTTTTCTATTCTCAATAGAATGCTTGACATGGTCCCGTCTGGCAATTCCCCATCTTACTATTACCTCCTTAATTGGGCTTTAGACCCCTCGTCTGATTTCCAAGCATTCCCAGTTCCACTAATTACAGCACACCTGGTTCCCATTAGCGAACATAGGATAAAATTCGGGCTTCACAGCCTTGCTTTGCCAGTTCGTTGGTCAACTCCAGTGTGAGTAACCCTCCTTCCCTGATTCCTTGGGACTGTCATTCGCTGAGTACTCTATGTAAACCTTGTCTCCATGTAAAGACTCTCCTGGATAGTGGTTCCCTGTTCGCGACGGTGCTAACGTCTCGTGCCTGTGTCCTGCAGTTGGGTTCATCCTCAGCCTTGTCCTTGCAACAATGCTATCATCGCATTTGCCTTTCTCACCACAGATGGACGTGCAAATCAGCCTTTAGGGAATCCTACACGAGGATTCCCAGTCTCTTTGCTGCTCCGATCTTTGAATTTTCTCATCAGTTAAAAATAGTGTCTGCTTTTATTTCATCTACCAAAGTGCATGACCCTAGACCTCCCAACACCATATTCTATCTGCCACTACTTTGCCCATTCTCCTAGTCTGTCTAAAATGACTTAGCATCTCTGCTTCCTCAAAGCTGCCTGCCCCTCTACCCATCTTCGTAGCATCTGCAAACTTAGTCACAAAGTCATCAATTCAGTCATCCAAATCATTGATGTTCAACGTAAAAAGAAGTCGCCCCAACACAGATCCCCATGGAAAACCATTTGTCTCCATGCAACCAACTTAAAGGCTCATTTTATTCCCAATGTTTGCCTTCACCCCATCAGCCAATGTTTTATCCATGCTAGTTTCTTTCCTGTAATATCATCAGCTCTTAAATTGTTAAGCGGCCTCATGTATGGCACCTTGTCAAAGGCCTTCTGAAAATCTAATTACACAACATCCATTGATTCTCCTTTGTTTATTGTGCTTGCTGTTTTCTCAACGAATTCAAACAAGCTATATTTACCCTGAAGTAAAACCATGATAACTTTGGCCTACTGCATCATGTGCCATCAAATTCCTTGAAACCATATAATCAATAATTGACCCCAACATCTGCACAATCACTGAAGTCAGACTAACTTGCCAATCATTTTCTTTCTCTTGTCGTTCTCCCTTCTTGAGAAGTAGTGATATTTGCAATTTCCCAGTCCACTGGAACCTTGCCAGAGTCCATTCATTCTTTAAGATCATTACTAAGCCTCAATCATCTCTTCAGCCACCTGTTTCAGAACACTGGGGTGAAGATTATCTGGTCCAGTTGACTTGTCTCACTTCAGAACTTTCAGTTTCCTAAGAAACGACTCCCTTGTAAAGGCAAACTCACTCACAACTGCTCCTGAAACTCTTGAACTTCCAGCGTACTGGCAGTGTTTTCCATTTTCCCCGAATGTTCATTCTTCGTATTCTTCTACTTCATCCTGTAAAGTTTGACTGTGGTATAAAATAAAGTCCATTACCGCCACCTGCTGAATGGGAGTGTAAACCAAAGAGACAGGAAGTAGAAGCACGAAATCCACCATACCCCCCAGAATATGTCAGGTAATATCAAGAAGTCTAATGCTCTTCAGAAAGTAAAATGCACATAACTATGCACATTACAATAGGAGTCATAACCTAATAAAATGTCCAGCTTAATCTCCTCTGTCCCAAGGATTTCAATTTAGCAATTTGAAGTTTCCTTCCCTCCTTTTAGGAAATGCATTCAAACAACATATATAGCACGAATTCTTGATCAGTGAACTTTGTACAGATGCTAGTATCGTACAATCGTAAGATATAGGAGTCTAGTTAGGCCAGTCAGACTACAGACTCCACTCTGCCATTTCATCCTGGCTGATCCAGATCCCTTTCAACTCCATAACGTGCTCTCTCAAGATATAGCTCACGATATCTCACTATATATCTATCACTTCTGCTTTAAATGTACCCATGGACATAGTCTCTACCACAGTCTTTGGCAGAGCATTCCACAGATTCAACATTCTTTGGCTGAAGAGTATTCTTCCTTACTTCTGTTGTAAAAAGTTGCTATTCAATGATAAGGCTGTACCCTCTAGTTCCAAACACACTCACGAGAGGGCACATCAACTCCACATTCAATTTATCGAGTACTTTCAACATTGAGCAGGTTTCAATGAGGTTTCCATGCATTCTACAAAATTCCAGTGAGTACAGGCCCAAAGCTGCCAAAACCTCCTCATACTTTAATTCCTTCCATGCTGGAATCATCCTTGTGAACCTCGTCTGTACTCTCTCCACTGAAACTACACTTTTTCTGAGATAAGGGGCCCAAAACTGTTGACAATACTCCAAGTGAGGCCTGACTAGTGTCTTTTAAAGCTTCAGTATTATCTGCTTGTTTTATATTATATTTCCCTTTAAATAAATGGCAACATTGCATTTGTCTTTTTGACCACAGAATTAAATTTCTGGGAATCTTGCATGAGGACTTCCAAGTCCTTTTGTACCTCCGATGATTCCTTCCCATTTAGATAACAGTCTGCCATATTATTCCATTTCCCAAAATGCATTATCATACCTTTCCCAACACGAAATTCCATCTGCCAATTTTTTGCCCATTCTTCCGATTTTTCTAAGCCCTGTTGCAATTGCTTTGTTTTCTCAGCACTACCTACCCCTGGAATCACCCGCAAACTTTTCTAGAAAGCCATCAAATTACTATCTAAATCATTGACAAACAATTTGAAAAGTACCAGTCCAAATACGGATGCCTGAGGAACACCACTAGTCACTGGCAGCCAATGAGAAAATGCCTCCATTATCTCCACACACTGCATCCTCCCTGTCAGCCATTAGTCTATTGATGCTAATATCTTTCCTGTAACACCGTAGTTTATTTTATTAAGCAGCCTCATGTGAAGCACTTAATCAAAAGCCTTGTAGACATCTAAGCAAATGACATTCACTGCCTGTCCTTTGTCCACCTTGCTTGTTACTTCCTCAAAGAATTCTAACAGATATGCTCGGTAACATTTCCCTTAGCAGAAACCATGCTGACTTCGACTTATTGTATCATTGCTCTCCAAGAACCCCGAAACCACGTCATTAATAATGGACACAAACACTTTCCCAACCATTGAAGTTAGGCTAACTAGCCTAATCATTTCCTCTCTTTTGTCATCCTCCCTTCTGAAAGAACGGAGTTACATTTGCAATTATCCAGTCCTCTGGGACCATGCCAGAATGAAGTGATTCTTGAAAAATCATGACAAATGCATTCACCATCTCGGCAGCAACCTCTCACATTGCCCTGGGGTGTAACCCATTTGCCCCAGGTGGCTAATCCACCTTAAGACATTTGAGTTTAGTTAGCACTTTTCCCCTTTGATTCTTTGTAATAGCAATGGCAGTCACTCCTGCCTCCTGACCCTCACAGGCCTCTGGAAAACTGCTAGTGTCTTCACAGTGAAGACTGATGAAAAGTACCCATTTACTTTACCTGCCATTTCTTTGTTCCCCGTTAGTAGTTCACCAGCATCATTTTCCAGTGGTCCAATACTCTCATATCTATTTTACTCTTTATATAACTAAAAATATCTTATCGTATCCTGCTTTATATTATTGGCATGTTTGCCCTCATATTTAAACTTCTCCCTTCGAAAAGCTTTTTTGTTGCCTTTTGTTGGATGTTAAAAGCTTCACAATCATCCAACTTCCCATTCACTTCTGCTACCTTATATAGCTTTTCCTTGGGTTTTATGTAGTCCTTAACTTCGCTTGCCAGCCACTGTTGCCTCGCCCTGCCGTTTGAGAATTACTTCTTCTGTGGGACATATCTATCCTGGGCTTTGTGAACTATTCCCACAAACTTCAACCACCCTTGTTCTGCTGTCAACTCCGCCAGTATCCCCTTTCGATCCACCTGGGAAAGCAGCTCTCTCATGCCTCTGTAATTTCTTTTATTCCAGCGCGATACTTATATATGTGTCTTAGGCATCTCCTTCTCAAATTGCGGTATGATCGCTGCCTCCCAGGTGATCCTTTACTTTAAGCTGACTGATGAGATCCGGCTTACTACACAACATTCAATCTAAGATAGCCTTTCTCCAATTAGGCTAGAACACAAACTGCTCTAAAAAAAAAATCTCGTAGGCATTCAACAAATTCCTCTTTTGCGAACCGACACCAAATTGGTTTTCCAAATCCCGTTGAGTATTGAAGTTCTCCGTTACAATTCTGAAATTGCGCTTATTACATGCGCTTTCCAGCTCCCTTTGCAATCTCAACACCACATCTTGGCTACTATTTAGAGGCCTATATATGCTTCCCATAATGGTTTCAAACAGAATTAATATACTTGATACTGAGTTTGATGTCTGTAATGAGTTTGGACATTGACCCTGTGACCCAGTGGGTTCCCTCTAGGTGCTCCGGTTTCCTCCCACAGTCCGAAGACGGACTGGTTGGTGGGTTAATTGGTCATTGTTAATTGTCGGTGATTAGGCTAGGGTTCAGTCGGAGACTGTTGAGTGGCGCGTCTCGAAGGACCGTAAAGGCCTATTCCGCGCAGTAGCTCAATAAATAAACTATTTAAGAGCACGTCCAATACAAAAACATGTCAGTATAACTTTTCAGTCCTTTTATACCAACCTCCCACTTGAATTCCCACCATCCTCTGAATTTCATATCAATGCCGTCCTTCGTTTTCTTTATCCCAACCTAGTTGTCACAGTAATCCAATGGACTGTTTAATTCTGGATTTCATCTCCCTCTCACGCAAAGGCACCTCTACATTAATATCCTCATGTTAAGCGATTGTTTGGCAAGAATCAATGGCTGTTTGCAAGCTCCTAACTTATCTATACCGGCTTCTGCCAATCATCTAAGTAACCAATCAATTTTCTCCCAACAATTTGCAAAAAGTGTCTCATTCGGGCTTCAGAACGTTCGAACTCTGCAATACGCGTCGAGACACAACACTTATCACAAATCTCGCCTCCTGCTCCAACCTGCGCCTCACACGTTTGTGGTGATGATTTCCCGGTTCACTGACTCTCCCGTCACCAACTCTACCTCACCGCAGGGAGAATTCACCTCACTCCCCACTTTGAACACACAAGCCGACCGACGTGTAGTGACCAGCGGGTGGGGCAGGAGCAAGGGAAATGACCCGAGGGGTGATGGAACCCAAGAGCTGGAGGCGAAGTCGGGGGACTGAAGAAAGCAGAAGCAGTGACTCATTGACAGGGTAGTCGTGAGTTATAGTCAGGGTTACCAACGGACACGGTCAGGTCCAGAGAGGAAGTGTTCATTGGGGAGACGCCATGGACGTTTCGCTCTGTCTGGTGTTGCTACAGTTGACAGTGGGTGAGTAGACCCAGCTTCATCACGTACCACCTCTATCCCCATTCCTCACACATCCCCCCCCCCCCCCCCCCATATCAGCAAAACCTCCAGAATACCCTCTCCGGTGCAGAACCCTCGGCATCCTTTCGGGAAGCCTCCCTCCCTGTTCCGCTTCTCCATTTCAGAGAGGGAGCGTTAGTCCGTGTGATGCGTTCCCGGTTTGGAGGAACAAGTGTCTGCATTTCAATAGCAACATCACCGGAGATGAGGAACAACTCGAAGTGCTTCCCACCCGCTGACGGGTATGAAGAG
Organism: Hemitrygon akajei; assembly: GCF_048418815.1. Classification (NCBI taxonomy): domain Eukaryota; kingdom Metazoa; phylum Chordata; class Chondrichthyes; order Myliobatiformes; family Dasyatidae; genus Hemitrygon; species Hemitrygon akajei. Next base: position 94,802,933 of record NC_133129.1, on the reverse strand, counting down.
TTGAAATGAGGAACAGGAGGTCCGGGCAAAGGCCTGTTGCTAAAGTCGGGGTTAAAGCTGAAGGGTTGCTGAGGTGGAGGGTTTTTTTTTTGGAAGGAGACGATTCGTGGCGGCTTGTATGGCTGATCGGAGAGAGGGCAAGGACAGAACGGGCAGGGAGAGTTCAAATGGCGGCAGTACGAAATTCGGGCTTTAGTCCATAACAGATTCCCGGGGATAGTTACAGGTCGGAATCCAGTAAAATGCTTTAATGAATAACAGATCCGAATGGTTAGTGGCAGGCTGGAATCTACACACGCAGGATCACACGCACATGGTATTGCGAGAGTTAAAGGCGTTTATACGGTCAATAATATTCTCAAAGTGTGTAGATTCTGAAAGCTAACCCCTGGGTTTCAGGAGTTTATACCTGTTTTGCCTGATTCCCCAGTGGAGGTCATAGGCTTGGAGTATGAAAGATAAACGTAAAATGTATTATCGATGCCGGTAAATGTCACGTAATTTCAGAATCATTTTCTTCCAGACATTTCAGGAAAATAATGAAATACAACAGAATTTATAATAATCTGCACATAAGCAAAGACTGACAACCAATACGCAAAGCAAGTGAAATTCTGTCATCAGAAATTATACTGATTTGTAAAGAGCTCTTGAGAGTGAGTGTGCAGGTGGGAGATTGAGTTCACAGATGCACTGAGTGAAGTTATCCACGCCGGGTCAGGGTGCTGGTGGTTGGTAGTGCGGGTCAATCCCAATATGGATTTAACGGGTATGAGAGGAGAAAGAATTGTTCTGGAGTTCGGTCTGTCAATCAGAGGGCAGGGAATTGCTCGGCGCTGAGAGAATTACGGGCTGATTATCCGCAGGGTGAGATGTGGTTGGCGGTTCCCAAGTGACCATTTGCTCCCTCCGTCTCCCTCAGCATGGAACAGCGGAAGTGGCTTCCGGGTGGAGCAGCCGAAATACATCGAGGCTGTAGTGGTCGAGTCCGTCACTCTCACCTGCACCTTTACGCACCCGGAAATCTCCTCACTCGGAGACATTGACATCAGATGGAGAGTTCGCAGTTACCACACGACAGATATATTCAGGTACCTGGATAACTACACACTCAAAGATTTCAGAGGCCGGATCAAGTTCCTGGGTTCGCCACTTAGAGACAAGACGAGCTCCATCCGCTTACACCGGGTTGAAGAAAGGGACTCCGACATGTACTTCTGCATTGTGGTGATCTCGGGGGAAGAGTACACAGGTCCTGGGACCGTCCTGTCAGTTCAAGGTGAGAGACCGTGGACTTAGATGCGGCTGGAGGTGTTCTCTGGGTTGGGGTGTTGCAGGTGAGGGAACGACGTTTGGTAAATGGAGGAAGCTACAGGGTTTACAGAGTTTACAGCTCTCTGTGTCGGATAAGGAATTAGACAGACAGACGAAGCAGATGAAATTGAGGAGTCTCACGGACACACACAAGCACGAACACACACACCTAGCCTTTCCTGACAGTCCGTGGTGAGAGGGGAGTCGGGGCGGGCATACTGTAATTATGTTGGATAACAGACCCCAGGGATTCAATTACTGAAGTGGATGTAACTCAGGCGCTCCGTGAGTTTATTTATCGATTAAGTGATACTTAGCTGTGAGATGCAGTTGAGGATCTAATCCAGGGGTTCAAGTTCTGGGCAAGAGAGCCCAGAAAGTTAGTAGTGAGTGGAATCTTATCTAGGAGTTCATTGACTTTATGTTGTGAAATACAGATTCCCAGACGTGAGTTAGACGCTGTGATCTCTGTAAACAATATAGGAGTTTAATATAGAGAATAACAACTAACCATGAGTTGGATATGGACCAGAATCTAATCTGGTGTTCAGATTGTTTACCTGGCAACACACAGATGCCCGAGAGTGAGTTGCAGACTGGACTGCAATCAAGCAATTATATTTAGAAATATATAACCAGAGAGTTACAGGCTGGGATCTATTGTTGGATATTCCGGATTACATATAAAATAACTAATTCACATCTATGGGTTACATGTTGTGATCTCATCCAAGGGTTTAAGCGATATTTGTTGAGAATCGTAGGTCTAGGGAAGTGAGTTTGATGCTGACGTGTAATCTAGGGGCCCGAGGGTCGATGCTAGGTTTGCATAATTCCCCACTGGTGGTCACAGGCTTGGAGAGTGGACTACTTAATCTGGATTGTTCCAGTTTATTAATCAGAGCGTAGGGACTTGTGTGTTGCTGAGAGTATTATGGGATGGTTTTCCGCCGAATGAAACGTGATAGGAGTTTCCCGAATGATTGTCTGCCTCCTTTCCCCTCAGGTCAGACCAGTGACCATGAGTTCCAAGTGAAGCAGATGGGGTACCTAGAGGCTGCAGAGAATGGGTCCGTCATTCTTCCCTGTTCCTTCACTTACCCCGACACTCATAGACCCCGAGACATTCATATCACTTGGAGAGTTGGTGGCTTTCATGGTACAGAGATATTCGATTCTTCACAAAACAACGCATTCGGGGTATACCGAGGCCGGATCGAGTTCCTGGGCTTCCCACTGCGAGACAAGACGGGCTCCATCCGCTTACATCGGCTGAAAGGAAATGACTCCAATTTCTATATCTGCCGTGTGACAATTTTCAATGATCGTGATCAGTCGATTGGATGGTAAAGCATCTCAGGGACGTTTCTGTCAGTGAGAGGTGAGTTCGGAATCCTTATCATGACCTCTGCTCTTGTCTGAAGATTCTTTCAATTAATTCCTGCGCATCCTCCCAGCTTCAAGTTTTCACATTCTCATCCTGCAGGAGGTCAGTCCACTCAGTCCATCACACCCCATACTGACCGATTGACCGCCAGCCGCATTAAGCTCATCTCCGGGGGTTCGTCCCTCAAATGTCCCTGGTTAGTTCAGGTATTGGTGTAGATAATTCCGAAAGGATGTCAGTGACTGCTCTGCCCCTCTCTCTCTGGCAGTGTGTTCCAAATACTCACCGCTGTCTGAGTGTGAAACTTCCTTCTCAGACCCCCTCCAAAACCCTTATCAAATCTTACCTTCAGGAACTCTGTCAGTACCCTCATGGGTATGTGTGCCTCAATCATGTTTCTGCACAATCATGTCCATTCCAGAGAATACAGACCAAATCCCTCCTCATTACTGAAGCACTCTGTCCCAGATAATATTCTGTTGACATTCTTCACACTTTCTGTAGTGAGATCACCCCTCCCCTGTCTTCCTCAGTATTCCATGTCCTGGTCTCAGTAATGCCCCCAATGTCTTTTGGCACAAACTTCTCCAGAATAAATACCTTCAATGATATCTCAGCCCATTTCACCAACACAATAAGTTTCAGTATTGACAAGTTTACCCTCCACTCTGTCAGCTGTATCATTGATTTTTGCATTGCAGAACATAGAACACTACAGCACAGTACAGGAATTTCAACTCATACGTTCTGTCGGTATTTTGTCCTACTCTAAGGTTAACTTAACCCAGCCCTCCTATATAGTTCTCTATTTTCTATCATCCTTGTCCCTGTCAATCCATTTTTCTTAAATGCTTCTAACGTATGTTGCCCTGCCGCCACCACTGACAGGGTATTTCATGCACCCACAACTGTCAGTGTAAATACAAACATACCTCTAAAATTCCCCCGATACTTCCCTCTAATCACTTTACAAGTACACCACCTCTTATTGAGCAATGCACCCCTGGGAATGTCACTGTCTACCCACTGAATACAGGTCTCTTATCATCTTTGTGTCCCTCTATCAAGTCACCTCTCATCCTGCATTGCTCCAAAGAGAAAAGCATGAGCTTGCTCAACCTACCTTCATTGGAAAGTCTCTCTAGAACAGGTAGCATCCCACTTAATCTCCTCTGTGGCCTTTCTGATGCCTCCACAGCATTCCCGTACAGTGGTAACCAGAACTGAATGTGATATTCCAAATGTGATCTAATCAAGATTTTATAGTGCAGCATCTTAACCCCACAGCTCTTGAACTCTTTCCTCCCCACCATTGATGGCCCACCACCCATATGCCTTCCTACCAACCCTTACGACCTGCACAGCACCTTTACGGAATCTAGGCCTATCTGTGAACTTATTGATCAGTAACCAAGGTCCATGATGAACAGTCCACCCAATTGCTCAAAATCATTTACTACTGGGCGTTGTATAGAAGACTGGAGTCTCACATCACCAGTTTCAAGAATACCTACATCCCTTCAAGACATCTGGTTCTTCATGCAACTGACACAAAACTAACCACTACTTTAATAGACCAACTTGGACTATAATGGACCTTGATTTTTGTTGTTCTGATCACGTTCTTCCTTGTAAAATTCAATTTCCCTCTCTCCAAGCCTTAGGGTTTTCCCTAAGGTTTGACACACTGTTTTTATCACAGTCTTTGAGTCCACCTCTCCTCAAGGTGTGGAACACCCTCCTACTTGGGACATTGTGTCTCTGCTGAATCACAATCACAACTCACTAGAGTCAGAGACACCTCAGGATTTTTCAGAACCCCCCTCCAGTGTCCCTGACTCTCTCCTCTCCTGTAGCATTGGGTCACAATCTCCAACCTTGACCCCATGTATTACCCCACAACTGGTTGCTCTCTCTGCCCTCTCCTGTTGTGTCTTGGTCTCTGCTCTGGATCACAACTCACAAGAGGTTCATTGACCCCCACAGCGATCACAGTAACTCAGGAGATGCGGAACCTGAGCCACAGCTCCGTCCTGATGATCCGGACAGCGCTGGTTCTAGGACTGCTGGCAGTGGTGTGGACCGTGGGCATTTACCTGATCAAGAGGAACCCAGTTACAGGTAACCTGCATTCTCTGGCCATGCAGATCCCTGTCCTACTTAATGAATTGTGTCAGCCTCCCGTTAGACTTGGTATACTGTTTATATACCGTCGGCAAGTCGAGCACAATCTGGGGCTCGATGGTTCCAGACTTTGTAACAGCCCATCCTCCTTCACTGAAAACTCTACCATGGTGATTCTCAGCATACCAAGCCCATCCTTCCCCCTCACGTCCGGTTCGGAAAACAGGAGCAGGATTAGGCTACTCGGCCCCTTAAATACTCCCCAGTCTTTAATGAAACTTCAGCAGATGTACCCCAGGCCTCATCTCACTTTCCCTGACTTTTGCGAGGAGCCTCAATATCGAAGTGTTGGAAAGTCTATCCTCTTGCGATCCGATATTCTCCAGATGCTTTTGCCAAGAATTCCAGAGATGCACCAACTTTTGCAGCAGTTTTAAATAACCACCTCCTCCCATGGACATGAAGAGAATGGAGAGATATCTTCATGTAGCCAGGTTAGTTAACTGTGCCATTACTAGTTATATTAGATCAGTACAACTTCATGGGCCGAAGGACCTTTTCCTGTGATGTCCTGCTCTTTACACAGTAGCCACACTATTCGGTACAAGAGTGGAACCCAGTGCTGTCTTCAAGTTCAGTTTCAGCATTAATCATCGCACATCCATACACGTGTGTACAATTAAGCAAATTAGCATTTGAAATAGCTCATCCTGCCTATCCATTTGAAGGTTAGATGTGTTGTGCATTCAGAGATGCTCTTCTGCACCCCACTGTTGAAACGTGTCAGCATTTGAGTCACTGTGACCTTGAACCAGAGTGGTTGTTCTGCTCTCATCTCTCACATTAACAAGGCACTTTCATCCACAGAACTTCTCCCTTTTTTGTGTTATTCACACCATTCTCTGTAAAGCCTAGAGACAGTTGTGCACCCCTAGGTCCATTTGCACTTCTGTGTTGGAATTTTCTCCCCATTTAGATAATAGTCCACAATATTGTTTCTTTTACCAAAATGCATCAGCATACATTTCCCATTTCATTTTTAATTTTAAAATCTTTTTATTAATTATTATTAAAGATTAACAAAAAAGATACATTACGTCCATATGTCATTACATACAATTATATATTGTATATAACATGTATTATATACAATGGCACTCACTCCTGCTGTCTGACACTCACGGACTTCTGTTACACTGCTTGTGTCTTCCACAGTGCAGACAGATGCAGAGTACCCATTTAGTTCATCTGCCATTTCTCTGTCACCTGTTACTACCTCACCAGCATCATTTTCTAGTGGTCAAATATCAACTCTAACCACCCTTTTGCTCTTTATATAAATTAAAAGGCTTTTGGTATCCTGCTTTATATCATTGGATACTCCGCCCTCATATTTCATCTTTTCCCTTCTTACAGCTTTGACTTTTGTTGGACTTTAAAAGCCTCCCAATCATCCAACTTACCACACATTGTTGCTAGCGTATACAGTATTTCCTTTCCACGGGCTTTCTGCAGTTCTTAAGTTTCCTTTTCAGTCAAGGTACCTACCCCTGCCATGTGACAACGTCTGTGGGACATATCTATCCTGCGCCTTCTGAAATACTGCCAGAAACTTCAGCCATCTCCGCTCTGCTGTCAGACCCACCAGTATCCTCCCCCAATCTACCTGGGCAATGTAATTCACTTTATTCCATTGCGATACTAATACATACGTTATGCTTCTCCCACTGAAATTGAATTCAATCATTTATGATCACTGCGTCTTTAGGGTTCCTTTACGTTAAGCTGCTTAACAAGATCTAGGTTAATACACAACACCCAATCTAAGATAGCCTATACCTGAGTAAGCTCAAGCACAAGCTGCTCTAAAAAGCCACTGTGTTAGCATTCATCACATTTCCTCTCTTGTGATGCAAACACCATTCTGCTTTTCCCAATCCACTTGCATATTAAAGTTCCCCATTACAATTGTATCATTACGCTTATTACATGCCTTTTCCCACTCCCTTTGCAATCTCATTCCCTCATCCTGGCTATTATTTGGAGGCCTATATATGATTGCCAGAATGGTTTTTAAGCCCTTGCAGTTTTTTAACTCAGCACACAAGGATTCAACATTCTCTGACCCCATGTCATCTCTTTCTAAAGATGTAATTCCATCTCTTTCCAACAAAGCCACACCACTGTCTATGCCTTTATGCCTTACGATATAAGGTATACCCTTGATGTTAAGCTCCCACGGCTTTCAGCCACAACTTAGTTTTGCCCACAATGTCATACTGACCATTCTGTAATTGTGCCATGAGTTCATGCACCTTATTCTGAATGCGATAGGCATTTAAATACAACAGCTTCAGTCCTGCATTCTTCACCCTTTTGAACTTTGCCACTCTGCTGCAATTTATCTCCTCACTCTGTTTGTACTTGTACTCAATCATTGGCTTGTCCGTCCTTACATTCAACTTACACCCATCATCTACTTGTAAACCTACTGGCTCAACCTCAGCTCTATCATTCTGGTTGCCGTCACCCTGCCATATTATTGTAAACAGCTCTCAACAGCTCTTGACAATCTGCCTGCACGAATAAAGGTTCATGCAAAGTCAAAAATAGAAGGGTTGTGTGTGGTGGTAATATTCTTCTGAGGCGTGTCTATTTCAATACGGGGTGTATTGTGGGGAAGACTGACGAGCTGAGGCGTGGATTGACACGTGGAATTGTGCCATTGTAGCCATTAGTGAAACTTGGCTACAGGAGGGGCAGGACTGGCAGCTTAATATTCTAGGGTTCCAGTGTTTCAGACGTGATAGAGGCAGAGGGATGAAGGGTGGAAGGGGGGAGTGATATTGCTAGTAGGGAAAATGTTACAGCAGTGCTCAGGCAGTACAGATTAGAGAGTTTGTCTACCAAGGCCATATGTTTGGAGCTGAGAAACAGGAAAGTATGACGACATTAATGGGGCTGTACCATAGACCACCCAATAGTCAGCGAAAATTGGAGGAGCAAATCTGCAGAGAGATAGCAGACAACTGCAGGAAACATAAAGTTATGATAGTAGGGGATTTTACTTTTCTTCCTATAGATTGGGACTCCCATAGTATTAAAGGTCCAGATGGGTTAGAGTTTGTAAAATGTGTTCAGCAAAGTTTTCTAAATCAATATATAGAGATACCGACTAGAGAGGATGCAATATTAGATCTCCTATTAGGAAACGAGTTAGGACAGGTGACAGAATGGTGCGTAGGGGAACATTTTGGTTCCAGTGATCATAACACCATTAGTTTCAACTTTGTCATGGATAAAGATAGATCTGGTCCTCGGGTTGACGTTCTAAACTGGAAAAAGGCCAAATTCGAAGAAATGAGAAAGGATCTAAAAAGCCTGGATTGGAACGGGTTGTTCTCTGGCAAGAATGTTGTTGGTAAGAGGGAGGCCTTCAAAGGAGAAATGTTGAGAGTGAAGAGTTCCCGTCAGGATTAAAGGCCAAGTGAATAAGAATAAGGAACCTTGGTTCTTTAGGGATATTAGAACTCTGATAAAGAATTAGAGAGAGATGTATGACCTGTGTAGGAAACAGGGAGCAAATAAGGTTCTTGAGGAGAATAAAAAGCGCAAAAAAAACCTTAAGAACGAAATCAGGAGGGCTTAAAGAAGACATGAGGTTGCTTTGGCAGTCAAGGTGAAGGGTAATCCAAAGAGCTTCTGCAGGTATATTAAGAGCAAAAGGATAGTAAGGGATAAAATTGGTCCTCTTGAAGATCAGAGTGGTCGGCTATGTATGGAACCAAAAGAAATGGAGGAGATCTTAAATGGTTTTTTTGCATCTGTATTTACTAAGGAAACTAGAATGGAGTCAATGGAAATAAGTCAAACAAGTAGTGAGGTCATGGAACATATACAGATTGAAGAGGAGGAGGTGCTTGCTATCTTGAGGAAAATCAGAGTAGATAAAACCCCAGAACCTGACAGGGAATTCCCTCGGACCTTGAAGGTGACTAGTTTTGAAATTGCCCTGGAAATTTCTGCCCTGGTGAGGTACTGGAGGATTGGAGGATAGCCCATGTTGTTCCATTGTCTAAAAAAGGCTCTAAAATTAATCCGGGAAATTATAGACCAGTAAGTTTGACGTCGGTCGTAGGTAAGTTATTGGAAGGAATACTAAGAGATAGGATCTACAAGTATTTGGATGGACAGGGAATTATTAGGAGATCCAACACAGCTTTGTGCGTGGTAGGTCATGTTTAACAAATCTGTTAGAGTTTTTCTAGGAGATTACAAGGAAAGTGGATGAAGGGAAGACAGTGGATGATGTCTACATGGACTTCAGTAAGGCCTTTGACAAGGTCCCGCATGGGAGGTTAGTTAGGAAGATTCAGTCGCTAGGTATACATGGTGAGATACTAAATTAGATTAGACATTGGCTCAATGGGAGAAGTCAGAGAGTGGTAGTGGAGGATTGCTCCTCTGAGTGGAGGCTTGTGACTAGTGGTGTGCCACAGGGATCAGTGCTGTGTCCATTGTTATTTGTCATCTATATCAATGATCTGGATGATAATGTGGTAAACTGGATCAGCAAATTTGCTGATGATACAAGGATTGGAAGTGTAGTGGGCAGTGAGAAAGGTTTTCAAAGCTTGCAGAGGGATTTGGACCAGCTGGAAAAGTGGCCTGAAAAAAGGCAGATCAAGCTTAATACAGACAAGTGTGAGGTATTGCACTTTGGAAGGAAAAACCAAGGTAGAACATACAAGGTAAATGGTAGGGCATTGAGGAGTGCAGTAGAACAGAGAGATCTGGGAATACAGATACAAAATTCCCTAAAAGTGGCGTCACAGGTAGACAGGTCATAAAGAGATCTGTTGGTACATTGGACTTTATAAATCAACACACTGAGTATAAGATTTGGAATGTTATGGTGAGGTTGTATAAGGCATTGGTGAGGCCGAATTTGGAGTATTGTGTACAGTTTTGGTCACTGAATTACCGGAAGGATAAGGTTGAAAGAGTGCAGAGAAGGTTTGCAAGGATGTTGCCGGGACTTAGGAAACTGAGTTACAGAGAAAGATTGAATAGGTTAGGACTTTATTCCCTGGAGCGTAGAAGAATGAGAGGATATTTGATAGAGGTATATATAATTATGATGGGTATAGATAGAGTGAATGCAAACAGGCTTTATCCACTGATGCTAGCGTAGAATAAAACCAGAGGACATGGGTTAAGGGTAAAGGGGGTAAAGTTTAAAGAGAACATTGGAGGAGTCTTCTTCACACAGAGAGTGGTGGGAGTGTGGAATGAGCTGCCAGATGATGTGGTAAATGCTTGGACAGGTACATGGATGAGAGGTGTATGGAGGGATATGGTCCATGTGCAGGTCAGTGTGACTAGGCAGAAAAATGCTTCGGCACAGCCAAGAAGGGCCAAAAGGCCTGTTTCTATGCTGTAATATTCTATGGTTCTCTGGCTCTATGGTAATATCGGCTCCCCCCTTGATTCAAGTTCAGCATGTCCCTTTTGTACAGGTCCCACCTGCACCAGGAGAGGTCACCATTATCCAGGTCTAACCCCCTGCTCTCTGCTCAGATTCTTCAGTCACTTATCTGTCTGCCAACTCATTCTATTCCTAACCTCACTGTCGCTTAACACAGGCCATAGTCCAGAGATTACTACCCTTAAGGTCCTGCTTACCAGCTTCCTTCTGAACTCCCTAAATTCTTTTTTCAGGACCTCCTCCTTTTTGTTTTCCGATGTTGTTTGTACCAATATGCATCACGACCTCTGTCTGCTAATGCCACCCACCGCTTTTTAAGTTATGGTGGGCACGTACAGAAACATCTCAGACACTGACGCCTGGGAGGCAAATTACTATCTGTGTTTCCTTTTTGCATCCACAGAATCAACTATCTGTCCCCCTGACTAATTACTGCTGCCATTCTCTTCAGTTTCCTACCCTTCTGAGTCAGAAGACCCAACTCAGTGCCTGAGGCATGGCCATGGTTGTTTCCCCCCAGGTAGGTCATTCCCTCTCTTCCAAAACAGTATTCAAAGTGGGCTACTCAAAATGGTGACTGTAGCTTCTATCTATCACTGCTTCACTTTCCCCAACAAGTCGAAGGTCATTGAGCTGTAGATCCAGTTCTCTAACACTCTAAGGAGCTGCATCTTGATGTGGCAAACGAAGAGACAGGGTGTCTCCTGGAAATACCGTATGTGATACTCAGAACAGAATACTGGCTCTGTAGATATACACCTTCTCTGGAATTGAATAAGGGATAAGGAATGAACTTACCTAGACTCCACCAGTTCTTGCCAAAGCCCCATTTGGGCCAAAGCCTTCAACTCTGACTCAGATTGCTCCCGTGATGATTGCTTGGCTAGATGGTACTTTTCCTTTATAGAGACTAGGTTTCCCGTCGAAAATCTTTGTTGGATCCGTGCAGGAACGTTCCTGTCACATCTGCACAGACTCCAATCAACGAATCCACTCTGTGTTCCTTGGAGTGCTGCTCAGCACAATATTCTCAAAGCCACAGTGATGGGTATAGATAATTGCTCCACAAGTCCGTCTGTTCGTCACCAATCGGCCTGAGACTTTTGCACAGTACCGTAGTAGTTTTATCTATTATACTCTACTGTGCCAAAATAAAAATAAATTTCGTGATATAAGTCAGAGATGATAAGCTTGATTCTACAGTGGGCTTCTAATGTGGACCAGGAGTGAGAAGGACCCAGGAAAGGGGAATTATTGTTGGGAAAAGGGGAAGGCAGAGGGGAAAGACTTGGAAGAATCAGAGAGGCATTACATACTGATCAATAAAGCAATTGTCTGGAATCAGACTGGTCCTTTCCTGGTGTCTCATGGCTGGGTGTGTCTGCACCAGTGCTACCCAGGCACTCCTTCTCTGCCGCCTTTATTATGTCCCTCCCACAACGCTCCACTCTCAATATTCCGTAAATCCTTAGCTGCCAGTAGATTTACAAACTCCCGCTCCGTTCCATGTTGACAAACACAGGACTATGCAGAAGTCTTAGGCACCCTAGCTACACTACATGTATGAGCCTAAGACTTTTGCACAGTACTGATCGCTGTCACCTGCTTGGATAAGCAGATGTCCTGACTACCAGTTGCACGATCTCTGACGGTTGAGTCCACAATCAAAAATCAATCTGACTCTTTCCAGATGCCTACACTCGGAGAGTGAAGAAGGAGACAGTCCAGGAGATCCAGCTTTGGGTATGAATTCTCGTAGACAGTTTCCGGGCAGACGGTGTAACCTTGGTCCGGGCACTAGGTGAAACGAAAGATCATTCATCAATGCAAAGTGAGATCACATCACAGTGACAGAGATGGAAGCAGCAGGGACGGAGGCCAATTTTAACATCCCAGTGATCCTAACTCTTTGAACGATGTATGGTTTATTTGCAACGTCTGATTGTGTTCGGTGTAATAAAAACCTCATAACTAGTTTCCAAATATGTGGGGTATTTTCATAGCTTGGATGACCAATACTCTTTAAGTATGTTGGCATGTATTTTGAACCGTTTCCTCCTAGTTTTGTTAAAAATAGAAATATATAAAAATAAATATATCAATCATATTAATAACTATATTATTAATAAATATAGTAATATAAGTATATATTGTTAATAAATATTTAAATCGCAGCAAGAGGCGGAGAGGGAAGATGTAAAAGAAGATCGGAGAGAAGCTTTTTTTTACTGATCGCGGCAAAGAGGCTAGCCAGCGCAGGCGCGTGACGTAGCGCGCCTAAGGTTTAAAAAGAAAGACCGCAGTATACAGCGGCCATCGTCGGAGTGGACTCAGGCAGAGTGGATCGGCTTTGGCTCAATCAGGCTTCGGCGAAAACAGGCAGAGGCGAGGCTTGAACGGGGCACGACTGTGCAAGCGCGTGAAAGGCGGCCTCTGAGATCAGCGGGGGAATTTAAAAAGCGATCAGAAGCTGAGTACAGGCTTCACTCCAAGTGAGGTAAGCCGGGTAAACTTCAATTAATCTAATTAGTTTAGGAGTAGGTAATGGAGGCAGCAGTTAGGGCATTTGAGTGCTCCGTTTGCAGTATGTGGGAAATCAGGGCGAGCACAACTGTCCCTGATGACTACACCTGCAAAAGGTGCATCCAGCTGCAGCACCTGACAAACCGTGTTAGGGAACTAGTGCTGGAGCTGGATGAACTTCGGATCATTCGGGAGGCAGAGACAGAAATAGACAGGAGTTACAGGGAGATAGTCACCCCTAGGAGTCAGGAGACAGGTAGTTAGGTGACTGTCAGGAGAGGGAAGGGGAATAGACAGAAAGAGCAGAGCACCCCTGTGGCTGTTCCCATCAACAATAAGTATACCATTTTGGATACTGTTGGTGGGGTCGACCTACCAGCGACAAGTTGCAGTGGTTGCGTCTCTGGCACCGAGACTGGACCCTCAGCTCAGAAGGGTAGGAGGGAAAAGAGGAGAGCAGAAGTGATAGGGAATTCGATAGTTAGGGGGACAGATAGAAGGTTCTGTGGAAGAGATCGAGAATCGCGGATGGTCTGTTGCCTCCCTGGTGCCAGGGTCTGTGATATCTCAGTTCGAGTTCTCAGTATTCTCAAGAGGGAGGGTGAGCAGCCAGATGTCGTGGTCCATGTAGGGATCAATGACGTGGGTAGGAAGAGTGAGGAGATACTGAAAGGTGAGTTTAGGGAACTAGGTGTCAAGTTAAAGGACAGGACCTCCAGGATAGCAATCTCAGGATTGCTGCCAGTGCCACGTGCAGGTGGGTTTAGAAATAGTAAGATAGCGCAGATCAACATGTGGCTGAAGACATGGTGCAGGAGGGAGGGCTTCAGAATTATAGATAATTGGGCAGTTTTCAAGGGAAGGTGGGACCTGTTTCAGCAGGACGGTTTACATCTGAACTGGAGAGGGACAAATATTCTTGCAGGTAGGTTTGCTAGTGAGGTTCCAGTGGATTTAAACTAGATATGAGCGGGGAGGGGAACCAGAATGTAGGAACAGATGTATGGGAGAAGGAAGAGAAAGAAGACAGTAAAGTTCTTTGTACTATTCGAGATAAACAGAGAGGAAGAGGTGGAGAATTTCTTAAATGCATTTATTTTAATGCTAGGAGCATTGTAAGAAAGGTGGATGAGCTTTGAGCATGGATTGATACATGGAAATTTGATGTTGTAGCTACTAGTGAAACATGGTTGCAAGAAGGGTGTGACTGGCAACTAAATATTCCTGGATTTCGTTGCTTCAAGTGTGATAGAATCGGAGGGACAAGAGGGGGAGGTGTTGCGTTGCTTGTCAGAGAAAATATTACAGCGGTGCTCTGGCAGGATAGATTAGACGGCTCGCCTAGGGAGACTATTTGGGTGGAACTGAAGAATGGGAAAAGTGTAGTAATACTTATAGGGGTGTATTATAGACCACCTAATGGGGAGCGAGCATTGGAGGAGCAAATTTGCAAAGGAGATAACAGATATTTGTAGTAAGCACAGGGTTGTGATTGTGGGAGATTTTAATTTTCCACACATAGATTGGGAAGCCCACACTGTAAAAGGGATGGATGGGTTGTAGTTCGTAAAATGTGTGCAGGATAGTTTTTTGCAGCAATGCATAGAGGTACCGACTAGAGAAGGGGCAGTGTTGGATCTTCTGTTGGGGAATGAAATAGGTCAGGTGATGGAGGTATGTGTTGGGGAGCACTTCAGGTCCAGTGATCCCAATGCCATTAGTTTCGATATAATTATGGAGAAGGATAGGACTGGACCCAGCGTTGAGATTTTTGATTGGAGAAAGGCTAACTTTGAGGAGATGCGAAAGGATTTAGAAGGAGTGGACTGTGACAATTTGTCTCATGGGAAGGATGTAATAAAGAAATGGAGGTCATTTAAGGGTGAAATTTTGAGGGTACAGAATCTTTATGTTCCTGTTAGGAAAGGTTAAAAGTTTGAGAGAGCCATGGTTTTCAAGGGATATTGGAAACTTGATTAGGAAAAAGAGAGATATCTACAATAAATTTAGGCAGCATGGAGTAAATGAGGTACGAGGAATATAAAGAACATAAGAAGAATCCTAAGAAAGAAATTAGAAAAGCTAAAAGAAGATACGAGGTGGCTTTGGTAAGTAAGGTGAAAATAAATCCGAAGGGTTTCTACAGTTATATTGATAGCAAAAGGATTGTGAGAGATAAAATTGGTCCCTTAGAGAATCAGAGTGGACAGCTATGTGTGGAGCCGAAAGAGATGGGGGAGATTTTGAACAATTTCTTTTCTTCGATATTCACTAAGGAGAAGGATATTGAACTGTGTAAGGTAAGGGTAACGAGTTGGGAAGTTATGGAAACTGTGACGATTAAAGAGGAAGAAGTACTGGCGCTTTTAAGGAATATAAAAGTGGGTAAATCTCCGGATCCTGATAGGATATTCCCTAGGACCTTGAGGGAAGTTAGTGTAGAAATAGCAGGGGTTCTGACAGAAATATTTCAAAAGTCATTCGAAACGGGAATGGTGCCAGAGGATTGGCGTATTGCTCATGTGGTTCCTTTGTTTAAAAAGGGTCTAAGAGTAAACCTAGCAATTATAGGCCTGTCAGTTTGTCGTCAGTGGTGGGTAAATTAATGGGAAGTATTCTTAGAGATGGTATATATAATTATCTAGATAGACAGGGTCTGATTAGGAACAGTCAACATAGATTTGTGTGTGGAAGGTCATGTTTGGCAAATCTTATTGAATTTTTTGAAGAGGTTACAAGGAAAGCTGATGAGGGTAAAGCAATGGAATTTGTTTATATGGACTTCAGTAAGGCCTTTGACAAGGTTCTGCACGGAAGATTTGTTAGGAAGGTTCAATCGTTAGGTATTAATATTGATGTAGTAAAATTGATTCAACAGTAGCTGGATGGGAGATGCCAGAGAGTAGTGGTGGATAACTGTTTGTCAGGTTGGAGGCCGGTGACTAGTGGTGTGCCTCAGGGATCTGTACTGGGTCCAGTGTTGTTTGTCATATACATTAATGATCTGAATGATGGGGTGGTAAATTGGATTAGTAAGTATGCAGATGATACTAAGGTAGGTGGCGTTGTAGAGAATCAAATAGGTTTTCAAAGATTGCAGAGAGATTTAGGCCAGTTAGAAGAGTGGGCTAAACGATGACAGATGGTGTTTAATGCTGATAAGTGTGAGGTGCTACATTTTGGTAGGAATAATCCAAATAGGACATACATGGTAAATGGTAGGGCATTGAAGAATGCAGTAGAACAGAGTGATCTAGGAATAATGGAGCATAGTTCCCTGAAGGTGGAATCTCAAGTGGCTAGGGTGGCGAAGAAAGCTTTTGGTATGCTGGTCTTTATAAATCAGAGAATTGAGTATAGGAGTTGGGATGTAATGTTAAAATTGTGCAAGGCATTGGTAAGACCGAATTTGGAGTATTGTGTACAGTTCCGGTCACCGAATTATAGGAAAGATGTCAAAAAAATAGAAAGAGTATAGAGAATATTTACTAGAATGTTACCTGAGTTTCAGCACCTAAGTTACAGGGAAAGATTGACCAAATTAGGTCTTGATTCTTTGGAGTGTAGAAGGTTGAGGGGGGACTTGATAGAGGTATTTTGAATTATGAGAGGGATAGATAGAGTTGACGTGGATAGGCTATTCCCATTGAGAATATAGTAGATTCAAACAAGAGGACATGAGTTGAGAGTTAGGGGAAAAAGTTTAAGGGTAACAGGAGGAGGAATTTCTTTACTCAGAGAGTGGTCGCTGTGCGGAACGAGCTTCCAGTAGAAGTGGTAGAGGCAGGTTCGGTATTGTCATTTAAAGTAAAATTGGATAGGTATATGGACAGGAAAGAAATGGAGGGTTATGGGCTGAGTGTGAGCCAGTGGGTGTAGGTGAGAGTGAGCGTTCGGCACGGACTAGAAAGGCCGAGATGGCCTGTTGCCGTGCTGTAATTGTTATATGGGTATTCCAAACTCCCACTTGAATTCCCAACATCCTCTGAATTTCATATAGCTGCCGTCCTACGCTTTCCTTATCCCCACCTACTTGCCACAGTGATCAAATAGACATATTAATTCTGGATTTCGTCTCCATCTCACGCTTAGGCACATCTACATTTATATCCTAATGTTATGCGATTGGTTGGCAACATTCAAAGGCTGTTTGCAGACTCCAAACTTCTGTATGCTGGCTGCTGCTAATCAACTAAATCAGAATCAATTTTCTCCCAATAATTTGCAAGAAGTGTCTCTTTCGGGCTTCAGAACATATGAACTGTGCAAAACGCGTCGAGACACAACACTTCTCACAACTCTCGCATCCTGCTCCAACCTGCGCCTCACACGTTTGTGGTAATGATTTCCCGCTTCACTGATTCTCCCGTCACCAACTCCTCACCGCAGGAGAACTCACCTCAGTCCCCACAGTGGAAGCACAAGCCGACCCACGAGTTGAGACCGGCGGGTGGGGCAGGAGCAAGGGAAATGACCCGAGGGGTGATGGAACCAAAGAACTGGCGGCGGTATCGCGGGACTGAAGAAAGCCGAAGCAGCGACAGTAACAGGGCAGTCGTGAGTCATAGTCAGTGTTACCGACGGACGCGATCAGGTCCAGAGAGGAAGTGTTGGTGGGGGAGACGCCATGGACGTTTCGCTCTGTCTGGTGTTGCTACAGTTGACAATGGGTGAGTAGACCCAGCTTCATCACGTACCACCTCTATCCCCATTCCTCACCCCCCTCATATTAGCCAGCCCCTCCTAGAATACACGGCACCGTTTATGGAGGACCCTCCAGTCCCGCCGCTGCATTTCAGAGAGGAAGTTCGTGCGATGCCTTCCCGGGTTGGAGGGACAAATGCCTGCATTTGAATCGCAGCCTCACCGGAGATGAGAACAACTCGAAGTGCTTCCCACCCGCTAACGGATAGGAAGAGTAGAAATGGGGAACAGGAGATCCGGAAGTGAATGGCTTTTTTTCCCTGCGAGACCATTCGATGCGGCTTGTACAGCTGATGGGAGAGAGGGCAAGGACAGATCGGGCAAGGACAGATCGGGCAGAGAGCTCGACGGGCGACGGTTCGAGATTTGGGTTTTAGGAGTTCACTCCGTCAATAACATAGTTAGGTGTTAGTTACAGGTTGGAATCCAATAAAAGGTTTTAAGGTGCTTATAAGATTCTGAAGGGATAGTTACAGGCTGGAATCTAATTCCTGTGTTCCAGGAGTTTATACATGTGTTTCCTGATTCCTCATTGGAGGTCTTGGGCTCGGAGTGTGAAAGGCAAAACATAAAATTTATTACCGATGTAGGTAAATGACACGTAACTTCAGAATCATTTTCTTGCAGACATTTCAGAAAAATAATATAACACAATAGAATTTATAATAATCTGCACATAAGCAAAGTCTGTCAACCAATATGCAAAGGAAGTTAAATTCTGCAGACAGAAATTATACTGACAACTAGATTTGTAAAGAGCTCTTGAGAGTGAGTGTGCAGGTGGGAGAATGAGTTCACAGATACAGTGAGTGAAGTTATCCACGCCGGGTCAGGGTGCTGGTGGTTGGCAGTGCGGGTCTGTTGCAATTTGGATTTAACGGGTTTGAGAGGAGAAATAATTGTTCTGGACTTCGGTCTGTCAATCAGAGGGCAGGGACTTGCCTGACGCTGAGAGAATTCCGGGCTGATTATCCGCAGGGTGAGATGTGGTTGGAGGTTCTCAAATGACCATTTGCTCCCTCCGTCTCCCTCAGCATGGAGCAGCGGAAGTGGGTTCCGGGTGGAGCAGCCGAAATACATCGAGGCTGTAGTGGACGAGTCCGTCACCCTCACCTGCACCTTTACGCACCCGGAAATCCCCTCAATCCGACACATTGACATCACATGGAGAGTTCGCAGTTACCAAAAGGAGGATATATTAACGATTTCAGAGGCCGGATCAGGTTCCTGGGTTCGCCACTTAGAGACAAGACGGGCTCCATCCGCTTACACCGGGTCGAAGAAAATGACAACAACATGTACTTCTGCATTGTGGTGATCTTGGGGGAAGATTACACAGGTCCTGGGTCCGTCGTGTATGTTCAAGGTGAGAACCCCTTCCTCTGTCTACAGAGAGTGTGGAGTTTGATGCGTCTGGAGGTGTTGTCTGGGGTTGGGGTGTTGCAGGTGAGGGAACAACGAGTGGTAAATGGAGGAA
The DNA here is from genome assembly GCF_048418815.1 of Hemitrygon akajei. NCBI lineage: Eukaryota > Metazoa > Chordata > Chondrichthyes > Myliobatiformes > Dasyatidae > Hemitrygon > Hemitrygon akajei. The sequence goes on along the minus strand of NC_133129.1, from coordinate 94,783,916 downwards.
ACTACGGGGTTTACGAAGTTTACATGTCTTTGTGCCAAATAAGGAATTAGACAGACTGACGAAGCAGATGAAACTGCGGAAGTCTCTCACACACACACACATGCACGAACACACACATTTAGCGATTCCTGACAGTCCGTGGTGAGAGGGGAGTCGGGTCGAACATACTGTAATTATGTTGGATAACAGACCCCAGGGATTCAATTACTGAAGTGGATGTAACTCAGGCGGTCCGTGGGTTTATTTATCGATTAAGTGATACTTAGCTGTGAGATGCAAACGGGGATCTAATCCAGGGGGTCTATGCAAGAGACCCCAGAGAGTTAGAAGTGAGTGGAATCTTATTCATTGATTTCATTGAGTTTATACTGTGAAATACAGATTCCCAGACGTAAGCTAGAGGCTGTGAGCTTTGTGAACATTTTGGGAGTTTAATGTAGAGAAGAACAACTAACCATGAGTTGACTGTGGACCAGGATCCAATCTGGTGTTCACAGTCTTTACTTGGCAGTACGCAGATCCCGTGAGTAAGTTGCAGACTGGACTGCAATCAAGGGTTCAGAGGGTTTATATTTTGAAATATATGCCCAGAGAGAGTTACAGGCTGGAGTCTATTGTTGGATCATCGGGATTATACTCAGAATTATAAATTCACACCTATGGGATAAACTTTGTGATCTAATCCAAGGGTTTATACGTTATTTGTTGAGAATGGCATGTCCACAGAAGTGAGTTTGATTCTGACATTTTATCCAGGGGCTCAGGGTTTGATGCCTGGCTTGCCTCATTCCTCATTGGTGGTCACAGGCTTGGAGAGTGGACGATTTAGTCTCGATTTAGACCGGAGTTTAGTTTGTTAATCAGAACGCAGGGACTTACCTTGTTCCTGAGAATATTATGGGATGGTTTCTGACGAATGAAATGTGATAGGAGGTTCCCGAATGATCGTCTGCTCTCTTTTCCCTCAGCACGGACCGGTGGCCGTGAGTTCCGGGTGAAGCAGATGGGGTACCTGGAGGCTGCAGAGAATGAGTCCGTTATTCTCCCCTGTTCCTTCACTTACCCGGACACTTATACACCCCGAGACATTCATATCACTTGGAAAGTTAGTTACTATCACGGGAGAGATATATTCCATTCTTCACTAAACAACGCATTCGGGGAATACCGAGGCCGGATCGAGTTCCTGGGCTCCCCACTGCGAGACAAGACGGGCTCCATCCGCTTACATCGGCCGAACGGAATTGACTCAAATTTTTACTTCTGCCGTGTGACAAGTTTCAATAATCAAGATGAGAATCTCAGGGACGTTTCTGTCAGTGAGAGGTGAGTCCTGAATCCTTACCCTGATCTCTGCTCTTCCTTAAAGTTCTTTCAATTAATTCCTGTGCATCAAGCCAGCTTCATGTTTTCACATTCTCATCCTGCAGGAGGTCAGTCCACTCAGTCCATCGCATCCGTACTGACCGATTGACCACCACCCGCATTAAGCTCACCTCCAGGGGTTCATCCCTCAAATGTCCCTGGATAGTTCAGGTATTGATGTAGGTAATTCCGAAAGGATGTTAGTGACTGCTCCGCCCCTCTCTCTCTCTGGCAATGTATTCCAAATACTCACCGCTCTCTGAGTGTGAAACTTCCTTTTCAGAACCCCTCCAATCCCTTATCCTTCACCTTCATGATTTATCAAATATTACCTTTAATCTACCCTGTCAGTACCCTCATGGGTATGTGCAACTCAATCGTGTTCCTGCACAACCATGTCCATTCCAGAGAATATAGACCTAGTCCCTCCTCATTACTGAAGTAGGCTGTCCCAGATAATATCCTGTGGACATTCTTCACAGTCTCTGTCATGAGATCACCCTCCCCTCTGTTCCTCAGTATTCCATGTCCTGGTCCATTATCTGTAACTAATGTGCTCTGTGTGTCTGAAACGTGCCTCGCAACCGAGATATAAAAGTAATTGTATCTGTACTTCTTTGTTCTGAGAATTTTCATATATCTGCGGTCGAGCTAGCTTCCCTGATATATTTTTTGAGAACTAACATTTACGTAAAATGTGCAGCTCCTCAAGGACATATTTTGACTACTTCGCTATTCGGTAGAATTGCTGAAGTTCCTCCTTCAGTTTAAAGTGTTTTTTGTCACGAATGCTTGGGATATAAATGTGAATGTAATCTTCTGTTGGTCAGAACCGCGGAGCTCCGCTTTTAGGAGCCTGAGCTCTCCATGATTTCTGTGCCAATAAAGTTTTCTGAAGTAGGTGCTCTCTGAGTCAGACTGATCTGTAGTACTTTTCCGCGAAAATTGGCGACAAGGATGGGATCCTCTTAGTCTCCTTAACGCCTTTCAAGTCGGGTAGGATGATCTGAAGGATACTATTTTAGCAGGATTCATGAAAAAAAGATCCCTAGACGGAAAAGGAAAATCACTCTCCTAGCTGAAACGGGGAGATTGGTGGTTTGTCTCCTAGCCGAAAAAGGGAAACAGGCGTCCTTTGTCCCAGCTGAAAGGAGGACGGCAGGCGACCGGCACCCCTGCTGAAAAGGGGTGGGGGTGGTAGCCGTTGAATTTCAGGCCTGTCTCCTAGCTGAAAGTGGGAGACAGGCGTCCTGTGTCCCAGCTGAAAGGGGGACGGCAGGCATCCGGCGCCTGAGCTGAAAGGGGTTGGGCGTTGAAATTTATGTCGGCGTCCTAGCTGAAAGGGGGACAGCCGTGGAAATCAAGGTGGCTACTGTTACGTACCCCGTAACTGGGTCACTTACCAGCAAAGATAGAGAGGTCCGTTGAAGTCTGATGGTACTATTTTTAACAGTATTTATTGATAAAAATACACAAAAATAATATCAATGCAAACATACAGATAATATACGTCGTCAACACTAAATCTAAAAGCGCGGGTATAATAATAATCAATAAGAAATAGCTCTATCGTGGTCTAGGGGATAATGTATTGTCCGATGGAAATATAAAAGTCACTCAAGTTCATTCAGGCGGCAGCTTTCGGTTGGAGAGAGAGACGGAGGTTTAGAACTTGCCCGTTTTCCGTTTTATGATGTCGATCCTTCGAAATGGCGTCGGTGGTGATCTCTTCCTTAGCTAAGCTGCCTTCCGTGTTAGGGCCTCAATCCCGGAGCAACGGGAAAGGACACACGTGGGCCCTCCACCGGCTGTCGCTATTAAACGCTGTCACGGGATTCCTAGCGTTTCTTCTGGTGCGTGTCAAAGGGGTTGTTCCCCAGACCCTCTTTTATCCTTACTCACGGGGTCTCAGATGTCAGTCAGGTTGGGAGGATGCCATCCCCCCAACCAGCCCACGTTGCTCATTCCTTGAGGGCATCGATGAATAGCACAGTGCTCAATAAACAATTCCGTCTCCAAGAGACAATGACCATTTCCCGTGGCTTTGTATCGTTGAGGGGACAGGACATTCCAAACCCCCTGTGGATTCTGCGTCTCTCTCTCTCATTTCCTGGGTCTCCTGACATGAATTAATAGCGATCTTGCGATTCTCAAAAAGGAGGGGGCTAGTTTGTACCCTTCGGCCCATCAGAGTTGGGCACAGGCGTAACACCCCCTTTCTTCAACGCGTTTTTACCATCGGTAAAAATGAAGTAATACAGAGTCTTACAGGATTTTAGAATCTAACACAATACCAAAGTTTTTTTTCTACCGAGTAATACAGTTATACATTCAATTCAGCATCTAGATAGTTACCGATTACATTGTCACTGCCTTTAATATTTTAACAACTTGTACCTTACTAAAGTCTTGTAGCATCAGACTCCAATTTAATAACCACCTATTTTTAGTTCTTATTTTTCTTTAGCAAATAAAAACTAAAGAGTTGTGATCTTAGCTTATGGGTATACTACAAAAGTTCATGCAAATACTAATCTTTATGTTACTTTCAAACTTAACAGGCAGGCTTCCATGGGGGTTGTCTTTATTATTCACATGCTTTGTCGAAATCCCTTAAAACCGGCTTCTGCTATTTAAAAATGGCGTCCCCATTAACCCTCGCCTCTTTTCCGGTTAATTTCCACGTGGGGAGCTTGTGCACCCTGGCGAAATAGGCTTTTGTCCGCTCCTTTCATAGGAGTTATTTTATCAACAATGTGTTCCAAACTTAGACCATCTTCCGAATTTCCACCCAATTCTTTAATTTTACGCAAGTTGCTAGTTTTCTCTTCAGGACCCTTCAGGCTATTAGTTTTCAGTTTAAACTCTTTGTTCAAACAGCATTTCAAATTCTGCCTTTTCACACCACACTCTGGAATAACAATTAGCGTGTGGGGCCCCTTTACCTTCCAACTCAACCTGTAATTGATTCACAGGTTTTGTGGTACCAAGCTATTGTCTCTGTAGCCTGGTTGCTGCTTCTGATATCAGTCCAGCCTTTAAATTTTCTTCATTCAATTTGGGAACTACATATTTCCCTTTTCCTTCAATAATAATATTCATCTCACCATCTTTGATCTCCTCACTAACTTTTAACACACCTTCGAGCACAAACACCTGGGAACTCTCACTTCCCACTATTACCAAGGTTAACCCTTTTTCCACTGAACCAAGTCCATCTGACCCACAAGGACTGCATTCCTTTTCAACTGAATCAAATACCTCAGACTTTTTCTGAGCTCCATTACTAGGTTCAGTACCACGTGCATCCACATCTTGGACACACTCAAATGGGACATTTGCCTCTTCCAGGCTTTCAATACCCGTAGCCGGTCCAAATTCTAAATTCCCCTGATTCTCCCAGCTACTCTCTGGGCAACTCCCTTCCGGAGTAAACTCAACCCCGCGGGCTGAAACAACCTCATCTGCCAACCCAGCAGACTTCTTCAAGGTCAGGGCACCCTTTTCATCTAGGACTGCCCTCATTTCATTATCGGGAACACCTTTAGAATGTTCAACTTCTTCAAACAGTTCTGCCAAACCAGACAGATCATCCATGTCCAACCCTGGACCTTTTAACAGCTCTATTTGTTTCTCATCTTTATTTCTTGCCTCTAGAACTTTTCTCCTCGCTAAGGGAAAGTCTACCCCCTCTCCCTTACCCTCTTTCACTTTCCTATTCTCCGTTTTCCCACCCTCGTGGTACAGCGTCGGTAAAAACGTCTCGACCAAATCGATACTGGCCTGATTTAAACTGCTCTCTGTCTCAGCTGCCTTTCTCGACATGCTGCGAGTGACCGCGCATGCGGGATAGATCTTGGAATCTAGGAGCGGAGCCTCAACACTCACAGGCTGTCTTGTCAGCGTCATTGCTGCCCAAACCTTACCACTGGCTAAAACATTACCCAGAAGGACGTCCGCGTCAGTTCTCGGGAATTCTGATCGCACTCCCATTTCAACTGGTCTAGAGACTAGCTCACAATTCATAATGACCCTGTGCAAGGGCACCATTTCCGTCCTTTTTCCTATTCCTTTCACAGCTACCATTCCCGTCTTGCGACCAAAATCTAGTACCTTACTGCTGATCAATGATAGTTCAGCCCCCGTGTCTCTCCAGATCCGTACTGGAACTGGTGTGTCTCCCTCCCTTACAGACACGGTTCCGTTTGACATACAAGTCTCAGACCCTTCTCGTACTCTGTCTACCCGGGGCTCTCTTGTCGATTCACTGATTACCACGGCACATCCGATAGGGACCGCTGTTTTCCCTTTTCCTGTCTCCTTCCTCGGAGCAAAGCACCTAGATGCAATATGTCCCCCCTTTCCACAATTAAAACAGGTCAAGCCCGGAAATCTCTGGCCGTCTTGCCTTTCCCCCTCAATCTTACCACTAGCTCCCGGCGGGACCTCTGCCTCAGCCGGCGGGCTTTCTCTATCGTTCCCACTGTCTCTCTGGTAACTTTTATTTGAGGGAAACTTTGTCTTGTGGGTGAGGGCATATTCATCTGCGAACCTAGCAAAGTCTGAGATGGTCTTATTCGGCTTCTCATTCAAATACATCCGGATATCCTCCGAAACACAACTTTTTAAATTCCTCAATCAGAATTAACTCCCTGAGACGCCAAAAATCCTCTTCCACTGTTTCTGCTGTGCACCAACGGTCCAAGAGCACACCCTTCTCATAGGCAAACTCGGTATACGTCTGATTCCACCCTTTTTTTAAATTTCTGAACTTTTGTCTATACGCTTCAGGTACTAATTCATAACTCTGGAGAATGGCCGCTTTCACTTTGTCATAACTCTCCGCCTCTTCCTCCTCCATGGACAATGCCGTATATGCTCGTTGTGCCTTCCCTTTTAACACACTTTGTAACAGCGCCACCCACTGATCTCTGGGCCACTTCTGATTCACTGCCACCTTCTCAAAAAGCAAGAAATAACTATCAACATCCGTCTCCTCAAACGGAGGTACTAACCTCAACTCCCGACTAACATTAAACCGCTCCTCTCGGTCTGACCCTGGATCTCTTCGCTCTTGCCTTAACTTCTCCATCTCCAAGGCATGTTTCCTCTGTTTCTCTGCCTCCTCATACTCTCTCTCTCTTTCTCAGCTTTTTCCTTTTCTTTCTCAGCTCTCTCTCTCTCTCTCCTTCTCGGCTGCTTCCAGCTGTTTTAACTGAATTTCATTCTCCCTTTGTTTCTCAGCCCTGTCCTGCTCCCTTTTCACCTCTAACGCCTTTAGCTGGAGCTCATGCTCCCGTTTCACCTCTAACTCCTTTAGCTGGAACGCATGCTCCCTTTGTTTGTCGGCCCTTTCTTTCTCGTTCTTAGCTGCTTCCAGCTGCTTTAACTTAATTGCATGTTCCAACCTTAATTTCTCCAACTCTAACTGAGCCGTCCCACTAGCTGGTACCTTTTCAGGGATATTTTCCAATACCTCCGCTGCAAACACATTCTTCTCAATATAATACTGAGTTATGGCCCTTCGCACCTCCCGCTTTTTCATTGACAACCTCACCTCTGCGAGGTTTAATCCCTTCGCCATATTTATTAAGTCTGATTTGATGACACGAAACAAGCCATAGGACTTTATCCACAATTCCCCCTATCGGCCTGTGTCCCATTGGCACCCAATAGTGAAATAGACGATTTAAAATGACGACGACTGCCTTGGGACGACTCTCATCACTCCTTACAACCCCCATGCCAGAGGTTCAGGAATCTGACACCTCGCAGGGGAACAAGAGAAGGGTATCAGGAAAAGAGAAAAAGAGAATGGAGGATAAGCTTTTAACAGACACCTTCATTATATCTGAAACAGCCCCGCCTCCCCTGCTGGGTCCGCAGACCCTTTGTAAATTAGGGGCAACACTGCACTGTACAGCTTAAGCTGTACATGGAGCTTCCTCAAATTAGGGTCCTTCAAATGCTAAAATCAATGAAAGGGTGAGAAATAGACAGTTCAGAACCCATACTATACTTTTGGCAGCTGGATAGTAATCTCTATGCTTGCAAGTTCGGAGACTGCATGACATATTGATAGGACGAGCCATCCCCTACATGCAACATCTGCAATAGTTGATGAATAGCAGCCGAGAAAAGAAGCAGCTCCATTGCACGGTCTATTACACTTTACAAACTGACCCGCACCATGATCGGGCTGTTCACCTTGATTTAAACGTTAAAGCTGAAGGCAACACCGTATGTGTATTTTGGTCCCGAGGGATTGGGGCTCCTGGTAGACTTAGTGGAAGATCAAGATAAAAGATTCCGACTCGGGGACTCCTCAATGCCTCATTTGACAGTGGCCATAAAACCACCAGCAACGCCTAACGATATCGGGTCGATGATAAAACGATTGGCGAAAGAAAACAAGGCTGTTTATACCATAACTCTGCCGGTGCTGGGATATGAAGCCCGAATAGATTTCTTTAACGAAAAGGAGGGGAGAAATCTGTTAAAGTCCGAGAGCTGGGAATCATCCTTTGAAAAGCAACAACCTCCAGCAGATGACCCTCTATTTTCCCCTAGAGCCTTAGAGCGGGTATAGGGAACCTATGGGTCCGAGATAAAAATCATGTGAGAAAGGCCCAAACAGCTCCGGAGCATAACGTCACTCTGAAAAAACAAGAATGTGTCACTGCCCTGTAGTGAACAGTACCATATGGCTACTGAAGTTGAAGAAGGTCTCGCTAAGGAAAAGCTGCCAATGTTTATTCCGACTAATGTTGTGAGTTTGGGATAGAACATGACTTTGGCCATGCCTCCTTCGTACTGAACATTTTAGAAGCTATACAGTTGCCACGGACTTTAGTACTAATTAAGTGCGAGGCACACACCTCAGCCGAGAATGAGGTCTCCAAGGGGAATCGGTTTGCACACATGGTAGCAAAATAGGTGGCCCTTCAGTGACAAGCTGTGCCACAGACCCCGCGGGTTGAAACGGGAGGGAAGGAGCTCCCTGTGTGTATTGACATCCAGCAGTTGCAGGAAGCACAAAATCTTGCTTCACAGCAACAGAAATGTGCCTGGAGCAAATCTGCATGTTACCAGAATACCGGGCTATGGCGTCACCCAGACGGCCGAGTAGTGTGCCCACATAGTTTATTTTTGCCCCTAACTCGGCTGGCACATGGCCAGGCTCACATGGGTAAAGGAGGGTTGCAGCATGCCATCACTCAACAATGGTATGCCCCTGCAAATTGAGTTTGTACATACGCCTTTTGAAAGAAGGTTTAATTATATATTGGTAATAGCAGACATGATTTTCAGATGGGGGAAGGGCTATCCAACCAGGAGGAATGATGTAAGAAATGCGGTGAACATATTGATGAAAGAAATTATACCCAGGTTTGGAATTCCCCTAGGGATTAATAACGACAGAGGAACCCATTTTACAAATGAATTAGTGCAGGGACTGAAGGAAGCCTTGGGGTTCCAGTGGAAATTGCAAATCCCCTGCCAGCCTCAGTCCTCAGGTATGGTGGAAAGAGCAAACGGGGAAATAAAAGCGGCTTTGACAAAAGTTTCGAGGCAAAACCGTCTCGGACGGCCAGAGGTAGTGCCCTTAGTCATTTACACTCTGCAAAATGAGGATCTACCCCTCATGAAATTTTGATGGGGCGGCCTATGACAACAGGAACTAAGCCTTCCATGACCCCAGAAAATGCAGCGCTAATATGATGTGATGAGAAGTCACCGAAACACGCACAAGCATTGTGTCAGGAGACAGGGAAATTTTATGAGCGGGTCCGACAAGCCCAGGCACTATTAACTGAAGGTAACATGCATCCGTTAAGCCGGAAGATAAAATATATGTGAGATCAATGAATAAAGATTATAGACAATAGACAATAGGTGCAGAAGTAGACCATTCGGCCCTTCGAGCCTGCACCGTCATTCTGAGATCATGGCTGATCATCTACTATCAATACCCGGTTCCTGCCTTGTCCCCATATCCCTTGATTCCCCTATCCATAAGATACCTATCTAGCTCCTTCTTGAAAGCATCCAGAGAATTGGCCTCCACTACCTTCCGAGGCAGTGCATTCCAGACCCCCACAACTCTCTGGGAGAAGAAGTTTTTCCTTAATTCTGTCCTAAATGACCTACCTCTTATTCTCAAACCATGCCCTCTGGTACTGGACTCTCCCAGCATATGGAACATATTACCTGCCTCTATCTTGTCCAATCCCTTAATAATCTGATATGTTGCAATCAGATCCCCTCTCAATCTCCTTAATTCCAGCGTGTACCAGCCCAGTCTCTCTAATCTCGCTGCGTAAGACAGTCTGGACATCCCAGGAATTAACCTTGTGAATCTACGCTGCACTTCCTCTACAGCTAGGATGTCTTTCCTTAACCCTGGAGACCAAAACTGTACACAATACTCCAGGTGTGGTCTCACCAGGGCCCTGTACAAATGCAAAAGGATCTCCTTGCTCTTGTACTCAATTCGCTTTGTAATAAAGGCCAACATTCCATTAGCCTTCTTCACTGCCTGCTGCACTTGCTCATTCACTTTCAGTGACTGATGAACAAGGACTCCGAGATCTCTTTGTATTTCTCCCTTACCTAACTCTACACCGTTCAGATAATAATCTGCCTTCCTGTTCTTACTCCCAAAGTGGATAACCTCGCACTTATTCACATTAAACGTCATCTGCCAAGTATCTGCCCACTCACTCAGCCTATCCAAGTCACCCTGAATTCTTCTAACATCCTCATCACATGTCACACTGCCACCCAGCTTAGTATCATCAGCAAACTTGCTGATGTTATTCTCAATGCCTTCATCTAAATCGTTGATGTAAATTGTAAACAGCTGTGGTCCCAATACCGAGCCCTGTGGCACCCCACTAGTCACCATCTGCCATTCCGAGAAACACCCATTCACCGTTACCCTTTGCTTTCTATCTGCCAACCAGTTTTCCATCCATGTCAATATCTTCCCCCAATGCCATGAGCTCTGATTTTACCCACCAATCTCCTATGTGGGACCTTATCAAATGCCTTCTGAAAATCAAGGTACACTACATCCACTGGATCTCCCTTGTCTAACTTCCTGGTTACATCCTCGAAAAACTCCAATAGATTAGTCAAGCATGATTTGCCCTTGGTAAATCCATGCTGGCTCAGCCCAATCCTATCACTACTATCTAGATATGCCACTATTTCATCTTTAATAATGGACTCTAGCATCTTCCCCACTACTGATGTTAGGCTGACAGGACGATAGTTCTCTGTTTTCTCCCTCCCTCCTTTCTTAAAAAGTGGGATAACATTAGCCATTCTCCAATCCTCAGGAACTGATCCTGAATCTAAGGAACACTGGAAAATGATTACCAATGCATCCACAATTTCCAGGGCCACCTCCTTTAGTACCCCAGGATGCAGACCATCTGGACCTGGGGATTTGTCAGCCTTCAGTCTCATCAGTCTTCTCATCACCGTTTCCTTCCTAATGTCAATCTGTTTCATTTCCTCTGTTACCCTATGTCCTTGACCCATCCATACATCTGGGAGATTGCTTGTGTCTTCCTTAGTGAAGACAGATCTAAAGTACTTATTAAATTCTTCTGCCATTTCTCTGTTTCCCATAACAATTTCACCCAATTCATTCTTCAAGGGCCCAACATTGTCCTTAACTATCTTCTTTCTCTTCACATACCTAAAAAAGCTTTTGCTATCCTCCTTTATATTCCTGGCTAGCTTGCGTTCGTACCTCATTTTTTCTCCCCGTATTGCCTTTTTAGTTAAGTTCTGTTGTTCCTTAAAAATTTCCCAATCATCTGTCCTCCCACTCACCTTAGCTCTGTCATACTTCCTTTTTTTTAATGCTATGCAATCTCTGACTTCCTTTGTTAACCACTGTGGCCCCTTTCCCCCCTTTGAATCCTTCCTTCTCCGGGTGATGAACTGATTTTGCACCTTGTGCATTATTCCCATGAATACCTGCCATTGCTGTTCCACTGTCTTTTCTGCTAGGATATCCGTCCAGTTAACTTTGGCCAGCTCCTCCCTCATGGCTCCATAGTCTCCTTTGTTCAACTGCAACACTGACACCTCCGATCTGCCCTTATCCTTCTCAAATTGCAGATAAAAACTTATCATATTATGACCACTACCTCCTAATGGCTCCTTTACTTCAAGATCGCTTATCAAATCCTGTTCATTACACAACACTAAATCCAGAATAGCCTTGTCCCTGGTCGGCTCTCGTACAAGCTGTTCCAAGAATGCATCCCATAGGCACTCTACAAACTCGCTATCCTGGGGTCCAGCACCAACCTGATTCTCCCAGTTCACCTGCATGTTGAAATCGCCCATAACTACTGCAACATTACCTTTGCCACATGCCAATGTTAACTCGCTATTTAACTTGCACCCAATATCCATGCTACTGTTTGGGGGCCTGTAGACAACACCCATTATGGTCTTTTTGCCCTTACTGTTCTTCAGTTCTATCCACACAGACTCTACTTCTCCTGATCCTATGTCCCCCCTTGCAAAGGACTGAACCTCATTCCTCACCAACAGGGCCACCCCACTCTCTCTGCCCACATTTCTGTCCCTATGATAGCACGTATACCCTTGTACGTTCATTTCCCGGGTCTGATCTCCCTGCAGCCATGTCTCCGTTATCCCAACAACATCATAGTTACCCATTCGCACCTGAGCTTCAAGCTCACCCGCCTTATTTCTGACACCTCGTGCATTCAGATATAGAATTTTTAGCCAATTTCTCCTCTCTCTGTTTAAATCGCTGCCTATTGTGCGTAACCCAGCTCCCCAAACTCCCATCGGGCTATACGCCCCTTGAATTTTGTTGTCATTCCTAAATTTACTTATTCTTTCTGCACATTTAACTCCATGTTCCGTCAGACCATCCCTCTGTACACGTGTCCTCCTTATCACTTGTTCCGCCTCACCTTTCTCTGCTACACACTTAATATTCCGGAACCGTGTAGTCCCCACCTGTCCTTTATTCTTCATCTCGCTATCCTCTCTCACATTCTGGATCCCTGCCCCCTGCAAATTTAGTTTAAACTCCGCCGAGAAGCACTAGCAAACTTTCCTGCAAGAATGTTAGTACCGCTCCAGTTCAGGTGTAAACCGCCCCGTCAGAACAGATATCCACTTTCCCTGGAACAAAGCCCAATTATCTAAAAACCCGAAGCCCTCCCTCCTGCACCATCCTCTCAGCCACATATTAATCTGTATAATCCTTCTGTTCCTTGCCTCACTCGCACGTGGCACAGGTAGCAATCCTGAGATTGTTACCCTGGAGATCCTGCCCTTCAGCTTCGCACCTAACTCCCTGAACTCACTACACAGGACCCCCTCACTCATCTTGCCCACGTCGTTGGTCCCTACATGGACCACAACATCTGGGTTCTTGCCCTCCCTCTCGAGAATAACCTGCACCCGATCTGAGATGTCCTGGACCCCGGCACCAGTGAGGCAACATACCATCCGAGACTCCCGATCTTCCCCACAAAATCTCCTATCTGCCCCCCTGACTATAGAATCCCCTATCACTACCGCTCTCTTCTCTTCCCTCCTCTCCTTCCTAGTCGAGGGTCCAACCTCAGTGCCAGAGACAGGACCGCTGCAATTTGTTCCTGGTAGGTCATCCCCACCAACAGTATCCAAACCGGTATACTTATTGTTGATGGGAACGGCCACAGGGGTGCTCTGCTCTCTCTGTCTGCTCCCCCTGCCTCTCTTGACTGTCACCCATTTGCCTACCTCCTGTCTTTTCGGTGTGACTACCTCCCGATAACTCTTATCTAGCTCTGCCTCTGCCTCCCGAATGATCCGTAGTTCATCCAGCTCCTGCTCCAATTCCCTAACTCGGTCTGATAGGAGCTGCAGCTGGATGCACCTTTTGCAGGTGTGGTCATCAGGGACAACTGTGTTGACCCTGACCTCCCACATACTGCATACGGAGCACACCACTGCTCTAACTGTCTCCCCCATTACCTGATCCCAGATTAGTCAGAATAAATGAAAAAAGTACCTGCTGACCTTACCTTTTTTTACCTCAGCAAGCACGTACTCAGGCTCATTGATTTCCTCTCACCGAAGTCCCCTTGCGCCAAAGCCCAACACTCTGCTCCCACGCACTCCGCTGACCGCTCTTTTTAGAGTGGGCCTCTTTTTAAACCCCGCGCTCGCCGCTGACATCACCAGCGCCTGCGCAGATTTACCTTCCTCCTCAGGTACTGTCCAGGTAGGTCCGACGGTCTCAGCCTACCTACACCGGCTGATCCTCCGATCCTCCGATCTCCAGTCGTCTGTCGACCTTGAGCACTCCTTGCTCCCGCTCCGCTGCCCGCTTTCTCTCCCAGGCTGCTGAGGACCTGTACCACTGTTAAAGTGAAGGAGAAACCTGATTGACTACATGCCAGCAGGTGCAATTTGCACCACGACGAGGATGAAATAAAACACTGAACTGGTGACATCTTCCCTGAGAGAGAGGAACGGCGCTGAGAACCAAGAACCAGGCGTTATTGAGAGACTGGAACATAAATCAATTTTAACCTGCACCTCATTTTATATACATAGTGACTGATTATTAACAAAATATATACTCAATAGAGGACTAACAAGAAGGAAGTAGTGGTAATAATCATATTGGGGGTGGGATTGGTTGATTACCTAACAGTATCGGAGGGCAAATACAAAGGAACAGAAAAGTGGAGAAGTATTAGCCTGAGAAGGAGGGGTCAGTGCGTCATTAGGGACAGAATGTTGCACCTACATACTCGATGCTTCAGAAAATATGACCCATGTGTTAGAACAATGACCCAAGCTGCGAGATGGAATGCACAAACTGAACTCTCAAGCTCCTCCAGAAGATTGTGATTTCGTTAAGTGGGTTAAATCAGTGTTAGGAGAGGAATATTTTCCTAGCTACAGCCCCTCTTTTACGGACCCATTGCCCTGCTAACGAAATGGTGGGAAATAATAGAGGGATGGTTTTTTGGCTGGGGAAGCTGGATAATGCATGGAATAATTATACTGGCGATAATATGTGTTTTAGGTTGTTGTGCGTGTGGAGCACTGCGATTGCGCTGTTATCAATTCATGAAAAGAGCCTTGTCTGGCCCTGAAGGTGTCCTTATATTATCTCAAATGATGATGACGCAGCCAGCAAGGAGCATTGGTGGGGTGAAGAGGTGTACCCAGGGAAGAAGAGAGCCTTCCGCTATGGATATGAACCCCCTTATGAGGAGGAGGAGGAAATACCCCAGTAAGGAATGTTAATCTAGAAGATTAACAAGGAGGGAACTCTAGAAAAAATATCAAGGCCTTACATTGTAATGGGCATTGAGGGGCTAATGATATGTTTCAAAATGTGAATTTAAAGTCTACAATCTGCAACTAACATGCTCTGTGTGACTGAAACGTGCCTCGCAACCGAGATATAAAAATAACTGTATCTGTACTTATTTGTTCTGAGAATTTTCATGTATCTGCGGTCAAGCCAGCTTGCCTGATAAATTTTTTGAGAACTAACATTTACGTAAAATGTGTAGCTGCTCAAGGACATATTTTTAGTACTTCGCTATTCGCTAGAATTGTTGGAGTTCCTCCTTGAGGTTTAAGTTCTTTTTGTCACGTTAGCCTGGGATATAAATGTGACTGTGATCTTCTGTTGGGCAGAGGCATGAAGCTCCGCTTTTAGGAGCCAGTGCTCTCAATGACATAATGTGGCAATAAAGCTTTCTGAAGCAGATGCTCTCTGAATCCGACTGATCTGTAGTACTTTTCTGCAACACTGTGTAGATACAAACTTACCTGTAAAATCCCCGCCCCGGGACTTCCCTCCAATCACTTTACAAGTATACCACCTGTTAGACAGCAATGCACCCCTGGGAATGTCACTGTCTACCCACTGAATACAGGTCTGTTATCATTTTGTGTCCCTCTATCAAGTCACCTCTCATCCTGCATTGCTCCAAAGAGAAAAGCATGAGTTCACTCAACCTACCTTCATTGGAAAGTCTCTCTAGCACAGGTAGCATCCCATTAAATCTCCTCTGTGGCCTTTCTGATGCCTCCACAGGATTCCTGTTCTGAGGAAACCAGAAAAACTGAATGTGATATTCCAAATGTGATCTAATCAAGATTTTATAGTGCGGCAACTTCACCTCACGGCTCTTGAACTCTTTCCCCCCCTCCACTAGTGATGGCCCACAAACTATATGCCTTCTTACCACCCTATCGACCTACACCTTTAAAGGATCTATACTTATCTGTGAACTTACTGATTAGTAAGCAACGTCCATGATGAATGATCCAATTGCTCAATTGCTCAAAATCATTTTCAGGCAGCTACCACTGGGGGGGGGGGGCAGGAGGTATAGAGGACTGAGGTCCCTCACCATCAGGTTCAAGAATAGCTACAGACATCTGGTTCTTCAGGCAACTGACACAACTAACCACTACTTTAATAGACCAATTCTGTGTCAATTTGGACTATAATGGACATTGATTTTTGTTCTTCTAATCACGTTCTTCCTTGTAAAATTCAAGTCCGCTCTCTCCAATCCCCTGGCACGCTTCCTAAGGTTTGACACACTGTTTTCATCACAGTCTTTCAGTCCCTCTCTCCTCAAGGGGTGGAACTCCCTCCTGCTTGGCACATTGTGTCTCTGCTGAATCACAATCACAACTCAGCAGAGTCAGAGACACCTCAGGATTATTCAGAAACCCCATCCAGTGCCCCTGACTCTGCTCTCCTGTAGTATTGGGTCACAATCTCCAACCTTGACCGCATGTGTTACCCCACAACCCGATGCTCTCTCTGCCCTCTCCTCCTGTGTCTCAGTCACTGCTCTGGATCACAACTCACAGGAGGTTCATTGACCCCCACAGCGACCACAGTAACTCAGGAGATGTGGAACCTCATCCACAGCTCCGTCCTGATGATCCGGACAGCGCTGGTTCTAGGACTGCTGGCAGTGGTGTGGACGGTGGGCATTTACCTGAATAAGAGGATCCCAGTTACAGGTAACCTGCATTCTCTGTCTTTGCAGATCCCTGTCCGACTAAATGAATTGTGTCAGCCTCCGGTTTGACTTGGTGTACCGTTTATGTACCGTCCGCACTCGAGCACAATCTGGGGCTCTGAATGATGATTCCGGACTTTGTAACACCCCATCCTCCTTCACAGAAAACTCTACCATGGTGATTATCAGCATCCCAAGCCCGTCCATACCCCTCACGTCCCATTCGGAAAACAGGAGCAGTCTGTTGGGACCCTCAAATAGGCTACTGGGACACTCAAAAACGCCCCAGTTTTTAATTAAACTTCAGGAAATGTATCCCGCGCCTCATCCCACTTTCCCTACCATTTACGAGGACCCAATAACAAAGTGTTGGAAAGTCCATCCCCTTCCGATCCAAATGATTTTGCCAAGAATTCCAGAGATGCACCAACTTTTGCAGCAGTTTTAAATGACCACCTCCTCCCATGGACATGAAGAGAATGGAGAGATATTCACATGTTGTCAGGTCAGTTAACTGTGCTATTACTAGTTTTATTAGAGCAGTACAACATCGTGGGCCGAAGGGCCTTTTCCTGTGATGTCCTGCTCTTTACTCAGTGGCCACTCTATTTGGTGCAAGAGTGGAACCCAGTGTTGTTTTCAAGTTTAAATTCAACATTAATCATCACACATCCAAACTGGTATATATTCTGAAACAAATCAGCATTTGAAACAGCTCATGCACCCATCCAATTCAAGATTTGATGTGTTGTGCATTCAAAGATGCTCTTCTGCACTCCACTATTGGAACGTGTTGGCATTTGAGTCACTGTCACCTTGAACCAGACCTGTTGTTCTTCTCTCATCTCTCACAATAACAAACTGCTTTCCCCCACAGAACATCTGCTCACGGCTTTTTTTTTGTGTGTTATTCACACCATTGTCTGTAAAGCCTGGAGACTGTTGTGCATGCAATTCACTGGAAATCATCAATTTCGAAGATACTCAGTTTTACCTCCAAGTTAGCTCAATGGCATTTCTTCCCCACTCAGAGATTTGGTTTGAAGAACAACTGAACTTTGACTGCATTTGCATGCATTATTTGCATTGAGGTTGTGTCACATAATTGGCTGATTAAATATTTGCATTAACCACCAGGTGTACAGGTGCACCTAATATGGCAGCCACTAAATGACCATAAGACTGTAAAACATAGTAGACCTGGCCATTCAGCCCATAGATTCTGCTCTGCTATTCCATCATAGCTGATCTCGCATCCCACCAACCCACCTGCCTTCTTGCCTGATCCTTTGATGCTCTGACTGATTAGGAAATGATCAACTTCTGCCTGAAATATACCCACAGATTTGGCCTCTCCCTGAGTCTGTGACAGAGCATTCCACAGATTTACAACTCTCTGGCTAAAGAAATTCCTCCTTACCTCTGCTTTAAGTGTTGCCGCCTAAAACTGCCAAGACCCAGCCGACTTTTCATGTTTCACAATTAAAGCCAGTTTCCGTCAGCCCCTTGTGTCCCCCGGCTGAGACTCCCTGAGTCTGTGGCAGAGCATTCCACAGATTTACAACTCTCTGGCTAAAGAAATTCCTCCTTATCTCTGCTCTAAGTGTTGCCGCCTAAAACTGCCAAGACCCAGACGACTTTTCATGTTTCACAATTAAAGCCAGTTTCCGTCAGCCCCTTGTGACCCCCAGCTGAGACCCCACCCCCCCCACCTGCCTGTATCATCGACAACCATCCGGCATACAAAGTCTGAAGATTACTGGATGTGCGCCGGAGGGGCGGGGGTTTCCAAAACATGGTAGACTGGGAAGGGTACGGTCCAGAAGAGCGTTCCCAGAAACTTCAGCCATCTCTGCTCTGACGTAATCTCCACCAGTATTCTCCTCCAGTACTCCTGGGCAAGTACCTCTGTCATGTCTCTGTAATTCCCTTTACTGTATTGCGATACTGATACATCTGAGTTATGCTTCTCCCATTAAAATTGCAGTATGAAGTCAATCATATTATCATCATTGCCTCTGAACAGTTCCTTTACGTTAAATTACCTAATAAGATCTGGTTTATTA
This sequence comes from Hemitrygon akajei, assembly GCF_048418815.1. NCBI lineage: Eukaryota > Metazoa > Chordata > Chondrichthyes > Myliobatiformes > Dasyatidae > Hemitrygon > Hemitrygon akajei. The sequence goes on along the minus strand of NC_133129.1, from coordinate 94,765,426 downwards.
CACATCGCCCAGTCTGAGATAACCTTTCCCCAAGTAACACTGTAGCACAAACTGTTCTAAAAAGCCTCTTCATAGGCATTCAACAAATTCCCTCTCTTGCAATCTGATACCAACCTGTTTTTCCCAAATTCCTTGCTTATTGCAGTCCCCAATTACAATTCTGTCATTACCCTTATTACATGCATTTTGCAGCTCCTTTTGCAATTTCAAACCCACATCTTGTCTACTATTTGGAGGTCTATGTATGATTCCTATAATGGTATTTCTACCCTTGCAGTTTGTTAATTCCACCTCCAAAGACTTAACATTCTCTAGCCACCTCTTTATGAAGATATAATTCCATCTCTTACCAACAGAGCTATCACCTCCTGTGCCTTCCTGCCAGTGCTTTCGATACAAATCATATCCTTTCATGTTAAGCTCCCAACTATGGCTTTCTTACAGCCACGACTTGGTTATGCCCACCGTGTCATTCTAACCAATCTGTAACTGTGCCATGTTCGTGCACCTTATTCAGAATGTTAAGCATATTTAAATACAACACATTCAGTTCTGAATTCACCCTTTCGAATTTCGCCTCTGTGGTACAATTTAACTCCTTGCTCTGTCTGCATTTGTACCCAATCATTGCCTTGACCTTCCTCACATTAATGTTACGCCCATCATCTACTAGTAAACCTGCTGGCTCATCCTCAAGTCTATCATTCTCATTCCCAACCCCCTGCCATATGTGTTTAAACCATTCCCAACAGCTCTAGTAAAATTGTCTGTAAGAATATTTGTCCCCCTTGGGTTCAAGTGCAACATGTCACTTTCGTACAGGTCTCAATTACCCTGAAGTGGTCCCAATTATCCAGAAATCTGAATCCCAGCCCCTGCTCCAATTCTTCAGTCATGTATTTGCCTGCCATCTCATTCTATTCCTATCCCCACTGTCGCTTGGCACAGGCAGCAATCCCGAGATTACTACCCTTGAGGTCCTGCTACACAGCTTCCTTCCTAACTTCCTATATTCTTTTTTCAGGACCTTCTCCCTTTTTCTTCCTTTGTCAATGATACCAATATGTACAACGACTTCTGGCTGCTCACTCTCCCTTTTCAGGATATTGTGGATGCGCCCAGAAGCATCTCAGACTCTGACACTTGAAAGGTAAACTACCATCCGTGTTTCCTTTTTGCGTCCACAGAATCACTTATCTGTTCCCAGACTATAGAGTCCACTTTTACTGGTGCCGTCCTCTTCAGTCCCTTACGCTTCTGATACACAGGGCCCGACTCTGGGCCAGAGGCACGGCCATGGTTGTTTCCCCAGGTAGGTCATATCCCACCCATAACAGTATTCAAAATGGTGTAATTACTTTGGAGGAAGATGACCACAGGGGTGCTCTCCACTCTGATGTTCCCAATGCCATCTCCTGACAGTCACCATTTATCTGTATCATGTAGCCTTGGAGTGACTGCACCCTTTTAGCTCCTGTCTATTACTGCTTCACTTTCCCTAACAAGGAGAAGGTCATCAAGGTGCAGCTCCAGTTCCCGAACGCTATCTCTCAGGAGCTGCATCTCGATGCACCTGGTGCATTAGGGTTGGGAGTCTCCTGGAAATCTCACATCTGACACTCAGAACAGAACACTGGCTCTGTAGATATAGACCCTCTCTAGAATTGAATGAGAAATAAGGAATGAACTTACCTAGACTCTACCTCTACTCACTGAAGCCCCGTTTGAGCCAAAGCCTTCAACTCTGACTCAGACTGCTCCCACGATGACTGCTTGCTTAGATGCTCCCTCTCATTTTAAGAGACTGGGTTTCCTGTTCAAAGTCTTTGTCGGACCTGTGCAGGAACATTCCTCTCACATCTATACACACTCCAATCAACGACGCCGCTCTTTTTTCTATGTAGAGTTGCTGAGCACCAGATTCCCAGCGCCACAGTGATGGATATCGACCATTGCTCCACGCGTCCGTCTCTTCAGCAAATTGTGTACAGCATTGTGCCTGAGACTTTCGCACGGTACAGTAGTAATTTCAGCATCCTAGTGATCCTATCTCTTCCAAGGATGTTTGGTTTATGTGCAACATCTCATGGTTATCTGTATAAGAAAAACCCCAGAACTAGTTTCCAAATAGGTGGGATATTTTCATGGCTTGGATCAGCAATATTGTTTCATGATGTTGGCATATATTTTGAACTGTTTCCTCTTTAGGTTTGTTAATGAATATATTAACAGTGAAATGCCATAAACACAAGGGTTGTTTAAAGCTGCTGGAGAGGCCCTGCAAGTCAAGCAGCATCGATAAAAATGAATCCGTTACCGTTTCTGGCTGAATCGTCCTTCTGGCCTGGGGTGGAAGTGGATGGCGTTAGAATAAAAAGTGGGGGAGGGCAAAAAGAACCAGCTAGAAGGTGATAAGTGAAGCCAGTAATATGCTAAACTTATAGAGCTGGAGATCAAGGAACCTGATATAGGAGAGGAGAGTGGATCCTGAGGGCTAGGGAGAAGGGGTGCACCAAAGGGAGGTAATTGCGCCGGTGAGGAGAAGAGGTAAGAGGCCAGATTGGCATATAGAAGAAAGGGGGAAGGAAAATACTGTAAGGAGAAATCAATGTTCATGCCATTAGTTTGGAGTTTATATCATTGACTGCACCTCCAATAGTCCTTGGAGTTGAGGTCATACTTCACCTGCAAATATGCTGGGCTCTTCTATTTGATGCAACCTCAGCTACATCATGGTGAGACCGGGGGTAAATTTACTGACTATTTTCTCCAGCAACGCCACTCCATCTGTGATTAACCATTTTAATTCATATCCCCATTCTCCTTCCCATTGATCTTAATATTTTCTGTGATGAGGCGACACTCAGGATGGGGGAGCAACACCTCCTATTCCATCTAGGAAGCTTCTAACTGGACGTCATGGAGAAGGATTTCTCCATCTGGTAAGTTTTTCCTCTCCCTTTTCCCTCTTCTATTCCCCACTGTGGTCCCCTACCCCTTCTACTCACCTGCCTATCAATTCCCCCCGTGCCCCTCCGCCTCCCCCTTCTCCCATGGTCCATTCTCGCCTCCTATTAGTTTACTACTTCTCGAGCCCTTTACCTTTTCACCCACCTTCCACCTTCCAGCTCGTCCTCCTTCCCCGTCCCCCACCTGTCTACAGTGCAATATCATATTCTACATCAGAGGCACATCCCTCCGCACCGTCGGTAAAGTCTACAGGAGGCGCCGCTTCCAGAAGGCAACATCCATCATTGAATATCCACGGCATCCAGGGCATAGAATCTGCTCACAGACAGGAGGTACAGAAGCCAAGTTCAAGAAGACATACTCCCGTTCAACCATTAGGTTCCTGAAACATCCGGCTCAACCCTCATCACTAGAGAACAGCGATATTTTTCCAGCTGTGACTTTGCACTGAAGTAGACCTCACGTTCTAATGAATTTTATATAATTTGTGTATAATAAATGCTTTCTTTGCTGCTTATCTGATTCTATGTCTGTGATGCTGTTGCGAGTCAGTTTTTCATTGTATCTGTGCAGTAGTGCTACATTAACCCTCAATATTACATCCTTCCTTTTCTATTCTCAAAAGAATACTAGCATCGCATTTGCACAGAGTAACGTGCAAATTAGCCGATAGGGAGTCCTGCACGAGGATTCCCAGTCTCTTTGCAGCTCAGATTTTTGAATTTTCTCATCAGTTAAAAATAGTGTCTGCTTTTATTTCATCTACCAAAGTGCATGACCATAGACCTCCCAACACCATATTGTATCAGCCACTACTTTGCCCATTCTCCTACTGTGTCTAAAATGACTTAACATCACTGCTTCCTCAAAGCCGCCTGCCCCTCTACCCATCTTCGTAGCATCTGCAAACTTGGGCACAAAGTCATCAATTCAGTCATCCAAATCATTGATGTTTAATGTAAAAAGAAGTCGTCCCTACACAGATCCCCGTGGAAAACCATTTGTCTCCATGCAACCAACTTAAAGGCTCCTTTTATTCTCAATGTTTGCCTTTGGCCCATCAGCCATCGTTTTATCCATGCTAGGATTTCCCTGTAATACCATTGACTCTTAAATAGTTAAATAAACTCATCTAAGGCACCTGCTGAATGGGAGTGTAAAGCAAAGAGTCAGAAACTATAAGCTCCCCCAAAAATATCTCAAATATCAAGAAGTCAAATGCTTTTCAGGAAGTCAAATACACATTCGTATGCATATTACGATAGGAATCATATCCTAATAAAAAATTCAGGTTAATTTCCATCTGCCCAAAGAATTAAATTAAGCAATTTGATGTTTGCTTTGCTCCTCTTAGGAACCGCAGTTAAACAACATAGTTAAGTTAAAGTCTGTCCCGACTTTTTTGGCTGAACAGGCCGGAGTTTATGCCGGTTTTCGTGGTGTGAAGCGACTGAGAGTACGAGATTCCCCCCAGCCCCGGATAGGACGCCAGTCAATCGCGAGGTTAACCCCCAGCATTTGGCCGGTACCCATTTTCAGCTGGGTGTACTGGAGCAATGTGTGGTTAAGTGCCTTGCTTAAGGACACAACACGTTACCTCGGCTCGAACTCACGACCTTCAGACCGCTAGTCCAATGCCGTAACCACTTGGCCACGCGCTACAACAGTCAAACAGCATATATAGCATAAATTCTTCATCAGTGCACTTCGTACAGATGCTAGTGTAACGCGCTGTAAGGATTCACTGCTAATGTAATGGCTTCTCTGTAATGTTTCACTGCTGAGATAACGGTTTCTCTGTAGCAGCAATGTTTGGGTTATGGCTGGAGATAACAGGACTGTGGTATGCATGTTAGCCAATCAGGTTTTTGTTGCTCTGTCTTGTTAATCTGGAAGGAGACTATTCGCGGGCTTTTGCCGGTGCGACTTGAGGAGAGGAGACGCGAATGGAGAGATTTGGTAGACGGCCAAATCTGGACAATGATTTTGGTCCGACAGCAAGCCCAATGGAGCTCTTGGTGGGGTTTCTGAACATGCGTCAGGAGAAGGAGGAGAAGTTTCTCCTTTTATTTTTCGGCTAGAGAGGCAGCTAAATTGCTTGCAGCGCAGAGGAGTCATTCAAGCGGCTGAGGTGGATCAGTTAAGAATGGACCAGATAGCCAGGGGTGCCCAGTCCCAGGACCTGATTGCGTGGGGTCTCCGACAATCTCTTAAGACGCGCCCCCTCCATTTTTGTTCAGCTGATCAGAGAGGTACGGGAAGAGGAGAACGCGACAGAGGCGCGGGCGGACTCAATCCTCGGTAGTAGTCCCCTACGATGTAGTGACCACAGATAGCCTACCCTGGGGAGCAGTAGAGGAGATTGTGGCAAAGTTGAGAACGGAGATATATCGGCTGTTATCAGCGGGTGTGAGCCCCCGTATGATGGAGCTGATGAGGGGGGACGGGCGGGTCAATTCCCCAAGGGGACGAAGAATGCAGAGGGCTGCTGGTAGCAGGCGTTTGAATTCTGGTGGGGACCAACATCCCTCTTGTGAAGAGGCTCATGGGGGCCTGCAAGGAGAAGGCTAGCGAGAGCTTTCTGGGAACATTGTCCGTGCACCCGGTGTTTCGAGCTGCTTTTGAGTAAGTGTGTCGCAGTATTGGGACGGATACCGAATTTAAACGAGGGGCTGTGTGGTTCACCCAGTCGAAGGCAATGGTGGTACAGCCCGGGAAAGTAGCGAGAGTGATGGGGACCCCCAAATTTCCCGGAGTGCCTGAGGGCGAAGCCCTCTTAGTGGACGCTCCGGAAGACCACGAGGGGGAGACGAGATTTCCTGCTGGGGTACTGGTGAGGCCCGAATTGCAGAAGCCTTCGGTTGTACAAGAACGCAGGATGGCAGTTATTGTCAGGACCGCTACGAAGAGAGAGGTCACCCTTAAGCGGCGGATGCCCCTGGCGCATTTGTTCCCAGGGACGGTAATGTATACTGCCCTTGTGAGACAGGCCGGGGAGAAACTATTGGAAAAGGGAGGATAGTTGACCGCTGTGTCATTCAACTTCGGGGACTCGTCGGTTTCTGCGGGTTGGAAGAGGAGGCTGGCAGAGAAGATGTTGAAACTGGAAGGTGTCTTTTCCACTGACGAGTTTGATGTGGGTTCTTCCAAGAGCTTGCTATCTGGGTGACTGAGGATACCCCGTTCAGACAAAGTTCTTGGCAACTGGCCCCTGCAAAGGCAGAGGACGTTCGACAGCATTTATGTAAGTTGAACGAAGGTGGGATCATCACCGAGTGCAGAAGCCCCTATGCGTCCCCAACAGTAGTGGCTCGAAAGAAGAATGATAAGGTATGGATGTGTGTGCACTGTAGAACTCTGACCAGGCGAACCATCCCTGAGCAGTATACTGTCCCGAGGATTGAAGACACGCTGCCCTGCCTGAGTGGTGCGAAGTGGTTCAGTGTGCTGGACTTGAGGAGTGGATATCCACCAGATCCCCATGAGTGAGGTCAACAAAGAGAAAACGGCAGTTATATGTCCCCTGGAATTTTTCAGTTCGAAAGGATGCCCCAGGGCATCTCGGGAGATCCTCCAGCGGGTCATGGAGAAAATGGTGGGGGATATGAACTTGCTTGAGGTATTGGTATATCTGAATGAGCTCATGGTATTTGGATCCACGTTGGAAAATCATGAAGCGAGGCTGCTGAAGGTGCTCGGCCGCCTGAACGCTGAAGGGTTAAAACGTCTGTTTGTTATGCTGGGCACATAGTCTCATGGTTTGGAGTAACTATATATCCGGCTAAGTTGGAAGCGGTTACCTCTTGGCCAGGTCCTCAGACTGTGAGTGCTCTGCGCTCGATCCTCGGGTTCTGTGGTTACTATCCGAGGTTTGTTAAAGTCTACCCAAAAGTGAGTCACCCTTTGAATCAGCTTCTGTGTGTTTACCCTCCCTTGGTGAAGAAAGGGTGGGGGGAAAAGTACAGGGGAATGAAGAGTATCTTAGCCCGTCGGATCCCTTTGGATTTAAAATATGAAGAGGCCTTTCAGTCGCTGAAGGAGCTGCTGACCAAGGCGTCAGTCTTGGCTTGGGGCCTACACCTAGTAAGAGGATTCTTTGGAAACGTGGGGGGACTACCGGGTCCACAACAGGCGAGGTTAGGCCCACACCCACCCCGAAAGGGATACCGATTCGGAGGATGAGCACCTGGAGGTGTGGTATATGCTGCCTTTCGCTAACTCACCAGTGACTGAGGAAGAGTCTCCCGAACCTTCTCCCGCTGAGTCAGGTGAAGTGGAGGCGGGGGGTGGGCCGCCTGGGTTACAGCAGGACCCTGAAGGAGAGGAAGCGGGGCCTGGACATGGGACAGAGGGCTTCGAGTTGCGGGGGGCACGAGTGATAGGTCGGGGGAGGATTTGCCAGGTAGACCAGAAGTATCCCCAGTAGCGTCTGAGCCTGAAGAGTTAGGTGAGGAGGAACGGAGGTCTCAGAGAATTAGGAGACCACCGGATAGGTTGGCCCATGTAGCACCAGGGGATTGGATTGGACTTTGCGTTTTGCAGGAAGGGTTGGCGGATTATCTCAACGTCATGAGGACATGACTAAATTTTGTGGGGGGAAGAGTGCAACGCGCTATAAGGATTCACTGCTGATGTAATGGCTTCTCTGTAATGTTCACTGCTGAGGTAATGGTTTCTCTGTAACAGCACTGTTTGGTTTATGGCTGGAGATAACAGGACTGTGGTATGAATGTTAGCCAATTAGGATTTTGTTGCTCTGTCTTTTGAATCTGGAAGGAGATTTTTCGCGGGCTTTTGCTGGGAGAAATGAGGAGAGAAGATGCGAATGGAGAGATTTGGTAGACCACTGGAAGGGGTGGAATTGGACCGAGGGTCAGAAGGGCCCCGATGATTGGAGGAGGTCAATGGTGAATGATTGACTTATCAATGAGCTCCACCTTTGCACAACTGACTGTTTAATAAGATTCGGCCCTTTGTTTTCCTTTTTTTCGTTTCTTTACTAACAATATAGTCAAAGTAATAATTATAAAGCTTAGTGATGAATCGCATATTGTATACTGCTTGTTATTTCGTGGTACTGATATATAACAGGGGACACATCGCGCAGCATCCACCCAAACGACATTTCTTAATTTTGGTGGTACCAGGGGTTTTTACCCTTTATATTAAGCCGCTAGCTGATGCGAGAGTTACACTAGTATCGTACGATCATAAGATATCAGAACAGAGTTCAGCCCATCGTGTCCACTCTGCCATTTCATCCTGGCAGAGCCAGGATCTCATTCAACCCCATACCCCTACCCTCTCACTATATCCCTTGATGCTCCGACCAATAATAAATCCATTAACTTCCGCTTTAAATATATCCATGGACATTGCTTCTACCACAGTCTTTGGCAGAGCATTCCACAGATTCTCCACTCTTTGACTGAAAAACATCTCCTGACTTCTGTTGCCACTCAATTTTAAGGCTGAGCACTCTAGTTCTGGATACCTCCACCAGAGGGAACATCCTCTCCACATTCACCTTAACTAGTACTTTCAACATTCGAGAGGTTTCAATCAGATTCCCATGCATTCTTCTAAATTTCAGTGAGTAGAGGTCCAAAGCTGCCAAACGCCTCATATGTCAACTGCTTCATTCCTGGAATCGTCCACGTGAATCTCCCCTGTACTCTCTCCAATGACGATCCATCCTTTCTGAGATAAGGGTCCCAAAACTGTGGACAATACTCCAAGTGCCGCCTGACTAGTGTCTTATGAAGCTTCAGGATTATCTCCTTGTTTTATATTCTATTTCTCTTTAAATAAATGCTAACATTGCATTTGCCTTTTTAACCTCAGAATGAAATTTGTGAGAGTCTCCCAAGTCCCTTTGTACTTCTGATGTTTCCTCCCCAATTAGATAATAGTCTGCAATATTCTTCCTGTTACCAAAATGCATGATCGTACATTTCCCAACACTGCATTCCATCTGCCACTCTTTTGCCCATTCTTCCAATTGGTCTAAGCCGTGCTGCAATCGGTGCCAGTATCTTTCCTGTAACACCATAGTTTATCTTGTTAAGCAGGCTCAAGTGAGGCACTTAATCAAATGCCTTCTGAACACATAAGTAAATGACATGCACTGCCTCTTCTTTCTCCACTTTGCTTGTTACTTCCTCAAATAATTTGGACAGATTTGTCTGGCAATACTTTCTCTTGCAGAAAAAAATGCTGACTTTGACTTATTTTATCGTTGATCTCCAAGTACCCCGAAACCTCGTCCTTCATAATAGACTCCAAAATATTCCCAACCATTGAGGTTAGGCTCACTGGCCTTTCATTTCCTCTCTTTAATCATCCTCGCTTCTTAATTTTCCAGTCCTCAACGACCATGCCAGAATCAAGTGATTCTTGAAAAATCATGACCAATGCATCCACCATCTCTTCAGCAACCTCTCTCAGTACTCTGGGATGTAGTCCATCTGCCCCAGGTGACTTATCCACCTTAAGATCTTTGGGTTTACCTAGCACTTTTTCCTTTGTAATAGCAATGACACTCACTCCTGCTCTCTGACACTCACAGGTGTCTGGAACACTGCTCGTGTCTTCCATAGTGAAGACAGATGAAAAGTACCTATTTAGTTCACCTGCCATTTTTTTGGCCCAGTACACCTTCACCAGCTTCATTTTCCAGTCCAATATCAACTCGCAACCCCCTTTTACTCTTTATATAACGGAAAAAATCTTTTAGTTTTCTGCTTTATATTATTGGCAAGTTTGCCCTCATATTTAATCTTTTGAACTTCTAAAAGATTATCAGTTGGATTTTGTTGGATTTTAAAAGCTTCCCAATCATCCAACTTCCCATTCACTTCTGCTACCTTTTATAACTTTTCTTTGGCTTTTATGCAGTCTTTAACTTCCCTTGCCAGCCATTGTTGGCTCACGCTGCCGTTTAGGAACTTCTTCTTCTGTGGGAGGTATCTATCCCGGGCTTTGTGAACTATTCCCGGAAACTTAAACCACCTCTGTTCTGACTTCAACTCCACCAGTATCCCCCTGCAATCCACCTGGGCAAGTAGCTCTCTCATACCTCTGTAATCCCCTTTATTCCAGCGCGATACTGATACATGTGACTTAGGCATCTCCCTGTCAAATTGCAGTTTATGATCGTTGCCTTTTAAGGGGCCCTTTACGTTAAGATGACTAATAAGATCTGGGTTATGACACAACACCCAATCTAAGATAGCCATTTCCTGAATATATTGGAGTACAAACTGCTCCAAAAGCCATCTCGTATGAAGTCAACAAATTCCCTGTCTTGCGATCCAACACCAAACTGATTTTCCAAATGCCCTTCTGAATTGAAGTACTCCATTACAACTCTGAAATTACCCTTATTACATGCCCTTTCCAGCTCCCTTAGCAATCTCAGCACCACATCTTGGCTAGTTTTTAGAGGGCTAAATATTTTTCCCATAATGGTTTCTAACAAAATTAATATGCTTGGTACTGAGGTTGATGTCTGTAATGAGTTTCGACATTCACCCTGTGACCCAGTGGGTTCCCTCTAGGTGTTCCGGTTTCCTCCCACTGTCCGAAGACGTACTGGTTGGTAGGTTAATTCCTGTCTGTAAATTGTCTGGTGATTAGGCCATGGTTCAATAGGAGACTGCTGAGCGGCGCGTCTCGAAGGACCAGAAAAACCCGTTCCGCACTATCTCAAATAAAAAAAGAATTAAAGTGTAGATCCAATAAAAAAAAAGTCAGAATAACTTAGTCCATTTATACCAGTCTCCCACTTGAATTCCCACCATCCTCTGAATTTCATATAAATGCCGTCCTTCGTTTTCATTATCCCGACCTACTTGCCACAGTGATCAAATAGACTTTTAATTCGGGATTTCATTTCCCTTTCACGCAAAGGTACCTCTACATTTATATCCTCATGTTAACGATTGTTTGGTAAGGATCAATGGCTGTTTGCAGGCTCCTAACTTCTACATACTGGCTGCGACCAATCAACTAATTAAACATCAATTTTCTCCCAATAATATGCAAAAAGTGTCCCTTTCGGGCTTCAGAACGTTTGTACTACGCAATGCACGCGGAGACACAACTCCCGCCTCCTGCTCCAACTTGCCCCTCAAACGTTTGTGGTGATGATTTCCCGTTTCACTGACTCATCACCAACTCCCCCTCACCGCGGGAGAATTCCCTTCACTCCCCACTTTGGACGCACAAACCAACCCACGTGTAGGGGCCGGCGGGTGGGGCAGTAGCAAGGGAAATGTCTGAGGGGTGATGGGACCCAAGAGCTGGAGGCGGAGTCGGGGGACTGAAGAAAGCAGGAACACTTAATGGATGACAGGGCAGTCGTGAGTCATGGTCAGTGTTAACTACGGACGCTATCAGCTCCAGAGAGGAAGTGTTGGTGGGGGAGACGCCATGGACGTTTCGCTCTGTCTGGTGTTGCTACAGTTGACAGTGGGTGAGTAGACCCAGCTTCATCACATACCACCTCTATCTCCATTCCTCACCTCCCCCCCCCCCTTCAACAGCCAACCCCTCGTAGAATATTCGGCACCGTTTGTGGAGGGCTCCCTCCAGCCCCACCTCTCCATTTCAGAGAGGAAGCCCGTGCGATGCCTTCCCGGGTTGGAGGAACAAATGTCTGTATTTGAATTGCGCCCTCATCGGAGATGAGAACAACTCGAAGTGCTTCCCACCCGCTAACGGGTACGAAGAGTAGAAATGGGGAACAGGAGATCCGGGAAAGGCCTGTTGCTAAAGTCGGGGTTGAAGCTGGAGGGCCGCTGAAGTGAATGGGTTTTTCCAGCGAGACCATTCGATGCGGCTTGTACAGCTGATCGGAGAGAGGGCAAGGACAGATCGGGCAGAGAGCTCGAAGGGCGGCAGAGTGAGATCTGGGTTTTCAACGTTCACTCCGTCAGTAACATATTTAGGCGTTAGTTTCAGTTTGGAATCCAATAAAAGGTTTTAAGGTGTTTATAAGTGAATAACAGATTCTGAAGAGATAGTTACAGGCAGGTATCTACAGAGACTTACGCACACGCAGACACACACAGTTTTGCGAGGGTTCGAGGTATTTATACAGTCAATAACAGATCCCGAAACGTTTGGTACAGGCTGGAATCTAATCCCTGTGTTCCAGGAGTTTATACCTGTGTTGCCTGATTCCCCATTGGAGGTCTTGGGCTCGGAGTGTGAAAGGTAAACGTAAAATTTATTATCGTTGTAGGTAAATGTCACGATATTTCAGAATCATTTCCTTGCAGACATTTCAGGAAAATAATGTAATACAATGGAATTTATAATAATCTGCACATAAGCAAAGACTGCCAACCAACACCCAAAGCAAGTGAAATTCTATAAACAGAAATTATACTGACAACTAGATTTGTAAAGAGCTCTTGAAAGTGAATGTGCTGGTGAGAGAGTGAGTTCACAGATGCAGTGAATGAAGTTATCCACGCCGGGTCAGGGTGCTGGTGGTTGGTAGTGCGGGTCAATCACAATATGGATTTAACGGGTTTGAGAGGAGAAAGAATTGTTCAGGAGTTCGGTCTATCAATCAGAGGGCAGGGACTTGCCTGGCGCTAAGGGAATTAGGGGCTGATTATCCGCAGGGTGAGATGTGGTTTGAGGTTCCCAAATGACCATTTGCTCCCTCCGTCTCCCTCAGCATGGAGCAGTGGAAGTGGGTTCCGGGTGGAGCAGCCGAAATACATCGAGGCTGTAGTGGACGAGTCCGTCACTCTCACCTGCACCTTTACGCACCCGGAAATCTCCTCACTCGGAGACATTGACATCAGATGGAGAGTTCGCAATTACCACAAGACAGATATATTCAGATACCTGGATAACTCCACACTCAAAGATTTCAGAGACCGGATCAGGTTCCTGGGTTCGCCACTTAGAGACAAGACGGGCTCCATCCGCTTACACCAGGTCGAAGAAAGGGACAGCAACATGTACTTCTACATTGTGGTGATCTCGGGGGAAGAGTGCACAGGTCCTGGGACCGTCCTGTCGGTTCAAGGTGAGAACACCTTCTTCTGTCTACAGAAAATGTGGAGTCTGCGGCTGGAGGTGTTGTCTGGGGTTGGGGTGTTGCAGATGAGTGAACGACGAGTGGTAAATGGAATTTACAGAATTTACATGTCTCTGTGCCGAATAAGGAATTAGACCGCAGACGAAGTAGATGAAACTGCGGTTGTCTCACTGAAACACACAAGCACGAACACACACACACCTAGCGATTCCTGACAGTCTGTGGTGAGAGGAGAGTCGGGACGAGCATACTGTAAATATGTTGGAGAACAGACCCCAGGGATTCAATTACTGAAGTGGATTTAATTCATGCGCTCCGAGGGTTTATTTATCGATTAAGTGATACTTAGCTGTGAGATGCAGACGGGGATCTAATCCAGGGGTTCGGGTGCTTCTATGCAAGAGACCTTAGAGAGTTAGTAGTAAGTGGGATCTTATCTAGGAGTTCATTGAGTTTATGTTGTGAAATACAGATTCCCAGACATGAGCTGGACGCTGTGAGCTTTGTAAGCAATTTGGGAGTTTAATATAGAGAATAACAACTAACCATGAGTTGGGTCTGGACAAGAATCTAATCTGGTGTTCAGATTTTACCTAGCAACACACCCGGGAGTGGGTTGCAGAATAGACTGCAGTCAAGGGTTCAGAGGGTTTATATTTAGAAATATATGCCCAGAGAGAGTTACAGGCTGGGATCTATTGTTGGATCTTCGGAATTATATATAGAATTATAAATTCACTTCTATGGGTTAAACGTTGTGATGTAATCCAAGGATTTAAACGGTATTTGTTGAGAATGACATGTCCACGGAAGTAATCTAGGGTCTCGATGACTAGTTTACATAATTCCCCATCGGTGTTCACAGGATTGGAGAATGGACGATTTAGTCTGGATTTATTCTGCATTGGTCTAGTTTATTAATCAGAGCGTCGGGGCATATCTGTTGCTGAGTGTATTATGGGATGGTTTTCCGCCGAATGAAACGTGATAGGAGGTTCCCGAATGATCAACGCAGACCGGTGGCCGTGAGATCCGGATGAAGCAGATGGGGTACCTGGAGGCTGCAGAGAATGGGTCCGTCATTCTCCCCTGCTCCTTCACTTACCTCGACACTTATACACCCAGAGACATTCATATCACTTGGAAAGTTGGTGCCCATTTTGGTACAGAGATATTGGATTCTTCACAAAGCAACGCTTTCGGGGAATACCGAGGCCGGATCGAGTTCCTGGGCTCCCCGCTGCGAGACAAGACGGGCTCCATCCGCTTACATCGGCTGAAAGGAAATGACTCGATTTTCTATGTCTGCCGTGTGAAAATTTTGGAGGATCATCGTAAGCCGATTGGACGGCAAAGCATCTCAGTGACGTTTCTGTCAGTGAGAGTTGAGTCCTGAATCCTTACTCTGACCTCTGCTCTTGTCTGAAGGTTCTTTCAATTAATTCCTGTGCATCAACCCAGCTTCATGTTTTCATATTCTCATCCTGCAGGAGGTTAGTCCACTCAGGCCATCGCATCCATACTGACCGACTGACCGCCACCTGCGTTAAGCTCACCTCCGGGGGTTCATCCCTCACCTGTCCCTGGATAGTTCAGGTATTGGTGTAGATAATTCCGAAAGGACGTCAGTGACTGCTCCGCCCCTCTCTCTCTGGTAGCGTGTTCCAAATACTCACCGCTATCTGAGTGTGAAACTTCTTTCTCAGAGCCCCGCCAGATCCCTTATTTTTCACTTTGATGCTTTATCAAATATTACCTTTAGTCTACCCTGTCAGTACGTTCACGGGTATGCGCACCTCAGTCATCTTACTGCACAACCATGTCCATTCCAGAGAATATAGACCTAGTCCCTCTTCATTACTGAAGCAGTCTGTCTCAGATAATATCTTGTTGACCTTCTTCACAGTTTCTGTAGTGAGAACACTCCCTCCCTTCTCTTCCTCAGTATTCCATGTCCTTGTCTCATTAATGCCCCCAATGTCTTTTTCTCTGGAAAAAATATCCCCCCGTGATGTCTCAGCCCATTTCAACAAAACAATGAGTTTCAGTATTGACAAATTTACCCTCCATACTGTCCGCAATGTCATTGATTTTTGCATTGTAGAACATAGAACAGTACAGCACAGGACACGCCCTTCAATTCATATGTTGTGTCGACATTCTGTCCCACTCTAAGATTAATTTAACCCAGCCATCCTACATAGTTCTCCATTTTTATATCATCCTTTTCGCTGCCTATGAGTTTGTATTTTAAATGCCTCTAACGTATGTTCCTCTACTGCAAACACTGGCAGGGTGTTCATGCTCCCACAACTGCCTATGTAACTCCAAACTTACCTCTAAAATCCCCCCGATACTTCCCTCCAATCACTTTAGAAGCATACCACCTGTTAGACAGCATTGCCCTCCTGGGAATGTCACTGGCTACCCACTGAATACAGGCCTCTTATCATCTTGTGTCTCTCTATCAAGTCACCTCTCATCCTGCATTGCTCCAAAGAGAAAAGCATGAGCTTGCTCAACCTACCTTCATTGGAAAGTCTCTCTAGCACAGGTAGCATCCCTCTGAATCTCCTTTGTGGCCTTTCTGATGCCTCCACAGGGTTCCTGTTCTGAGGAAACCAGAACTGAATGTGATATTCCAAATGTGATCTAATCAAGATTTCATTATGTGGCAACATCAGCTCACTGCTCTTGATCTCTATCCTCCCCCCCCCCCACTCCTGATAGTCCACCAACCATATGCCTTCTTAACCACGTTTGACGAATCTATGCTTATCTGTGAACTTACTGATCAGCAAGCAACGTCCATGATGAATGATCCAACCAATTGCTCAAAATCATTTTCAGGCAGCTACCACTGGGGGAGGTATAGAGGACTGAGGTCCCTCACCATCAGGTTCAAGAATAGCTACATCCCTTCAGACATCTGGTTCTTCAGACAACTGACACAAAACTAACCACTACTTTAATAGACGAATTCTGTGTCCATTTGGACTACAATCGACCTTGATTTTTGTTTTTCTAATCACGTTCTTCATTCTAAAATTCAAGTCCCCTCTCTCCAAGCCCTGGCACGCTTCCTAAGGTTTGACACACTGTTTTCATCACAGTCTTTCAGTCCCTCTCTCCTCAAGGAGTGGAACACCCTCCTGCTTGGCGCACTGCGTCTCTGCTGAATCACAATCCCAACTCAGCAGAGTCAGAGACACCTCAGGATTATTCAGAACCCTCATCCAGTGCCCCTGACTCCCCTCTCCTGTAGCATTGGGTCACAGTCTCCAACCTTGACCCCATGTGTTATCCCACAACCAATTGCTCTCTCTGCCCTCTCTCCTGTGTCTCAGTCACTGCTCTGGATCACAACTCACAGGAGGTTCATTGACCCCCACAGTGACCACAGTAACTCAGGAGATGCGGAACCTGAGCCACGGCTCCGACCTGATGATGTGGACAGCGCTGGTTCTAGGACTACTGGCAGTGGTGTGGACCGTGGGCATCTACCTGATCAAGAGGAACCCAGTTCACAGGCAACTTACACTCTCTGTCCTTGCAGATCCCTGTCTGTCTAAATGAATCGTGTCAGCGTCCCATTAGACTTGGTGTACCGTTTATGTACCGTCCGCACTCGAGCACAATCTGGGGCTCTGAATGATGGTTCCAGACTTTGTAACACCCCATCGTCCTTCACTAAAAAAACTCCCCCATGGTGATTCTCAGCATGCCGAGCCCGTACATCCCCCTCACGTCCCCTTCGGAAAATAGGAGCAGGATTACGCTACTCGGCCCTTCAAATATGCCCCAGTCTTTAATGAAACTTCAGCAGAAGTACCCCATGCCTCATCTCACTTTCCCTGCCATTTGCGAGGAGCCTCAATATTGAAGTATTGGAAAGTCCGTCCCCTTCCCATTTGAAATGCTCCAGATGATTTTGCCAAGAATTCCAGAGATGCTCCAACTTTTGCAGCAGTTTTAAATGACCACCTCCTCCCATAGACATGAAGAGAATGAAGAGATATTCTCATGTAGCCAGGTGAGTTAACTGTGTCATTACTAGTTTTATTAGATCAGTACAACATCATGGGCTGAAGTGCCTTTACCTGGGATGTCCTGCTCTGTACTCAATGGCCACCTTTATTTGGTGCAAAAGTGGAAACCAGTGTTGTCTTCAAGTTCAATTTCAACATTAATCATCACACATCCATACAGGTGTATACAGTTAAACAAAGCAGCATTTGAAACAGCTCGTCCTGCCCATCCACTTCAAGGTTAGATGTGTTGTTGTTAAGGATCCAGCCTGAACACTGGGTTCAAAGGGGCTCTGCTGATATCTCTGGACCACAACAGTCCTTAAATTCTACCTTCTTTCACCTGGCCATGTGGGCTTTGAACCAGCCCCTTCCCTAAGTGGACTCTCGCCAATTACCCACTTATCCCCTCAATAGCACCCACCTGTTTCTGTTCTCGCTCATTACCCGGTCCACTTAAACACTGCCGCGACTCATACTCTCTGCCTGTTCGTCCCAGCCTGCTATAGTGACCACTGCCAACTGAAATTGTTGAATTCTGTGTTTCCGGATTCTGCCTGTTTGGAACCTGATTCTTGCCTGAAGCACCCGTAATCGTCTGCCCTCGCCGGACAGCCTTTCCCGGGTAAGACCTCCGCCTGCCATTCCGGCTTCGTGCCTGCCTCCTGGTGTTGAAAGACTGTTGCCCCTGTGGCCGCTAATAAAATCCTGGTAAAAGAACATTCTTTGGTCTGCACTTGAGTCCTACCGCAACCAGCCCCTCCTGACAGTTGTACATTCAGAGACGCTCTTCTGCACTCCACTGTTGGAACGTGCAGGCATATGAGTCACTGTCACGTTGAACCAGACCTGTTGTTCTCCTCTCATATCTCACATTAACAAACTGCTTTCCTCCACAGAACATCTACTCACGGTTTTTTTTTTTGTGTGTGTTATTCACACCATTGTCTGTAAAACCTGGAGACTGTTGTGCATGCAATTCGCAGGAAATCATCAATTTCGAAGATAACAGTCTTACCTCCAAGTTAGCTCGATGGCATTTCTTCCCCACTCATAGATTTGGTTTGAAGAACAACTGAACTTTGACTGCATTTGCATGCATTATTTGCATTGAGGTCACGGCACATAATTGGCTGATTAAATATTTGCATTAACCACCAGGTGTACAGGTGCACCTAATATGGCAGCCACTAAATGACCATAAGACTGTAAAACATAGTAGACCTGGCCATTCAGCCCATAGATTCTGCTCTGCTATGCCATCATGGCTGATCCCAGATCCCACCAACCCACCTGCCTTCTTGCCTGATCCTTTGACACTCTGACTGATTAGGAAATGATCAACTTCTGCCTGAAATATACCCACAGATTTGGCCTCTCCCTGAGTCTGTGGCAGAGCATTCCACAGATTTACAACTCTCTGGCTAAAGAAATTCTACCTTACCTCTGCTCCAAGTGTTGCCCCTCAATTTTGAGGTTGTGCCCTCTAGTTCTGGTACCTGCACCATAGGAAACATTCTGTCTACATCCACCTTTCAGCATTCGGTTGGTTCTAAATTCCAGTGAGTATAGGTCCAAAGCTGCCAAATGCTCCTCATTTGTTAACCCCTTCATTTCTGGAATTATCTTTGTGGACCTCCTCTGGAATCTTTCCATTGATAACGCATCCCTTCTCAGATATGGGGCCCAGAACTGTTGACAGTACTCTAAGTGCAGACTGACTAGTGTCTTATTATGCCTCAGTGCATCAGTCCTACCCCAGCACTTCTTCTGTGCCGCCTATCCTGTGTCCCCTCTGCGATGCTCCACTATGCAAAAGAATTAGGCGCCCAAGCTACAGTACCTCTATGAGGCTAAAACGTTTGCACAAGACGCTCCGGCTGTCACTTGCTCGGATAAGCACATGTCCTGACTACCAGTGGCACCTTCTCTGCCAGTTGAGTTCACAATCAAAAATCCATCTGCCTGTTTCCAGACTCCAACACTCGGGGAGAATGAATTCAGCTCTGAGAATGAATTCTCCCAGACAGTTTCGGGACAGACGGGTTAATCTTGGTCCGGGAAACAGGTGAAACTGAAGATCACTCATCACTGCAACTTCAACATCACAGTTTAAATGGAAGCAGCAAGGATGGAGGCTAATCTTAGCATTCTGGTGATCCTATCTCTTCCAAAGATGTATGGTTTGTGTGCAACATCCCATGGTTATCTCTGTAATAGAAACCCCAGAACTAGTTTCCAAATATGCGGGATATTTTCATGGCTTGGATCACCAATACTGTTTAAAAATGTTGGCATTTATTTTGAACTGTTTCCTCTTTAGATTTGTTGATGAATATATTAATAATGCAATGCCATAAACACAGCGGGTTTTAAAGTTGCAGGAACTCTGGAGGGACATGTACAGAATGCTGGAGAGGCTCTGCAAGTCAAGCAGCATCGATCAAAATGAATCCGTTACCGTTTCTGGCTGAAGCCCTTCTTCAGGACTGGGGTGAAAGGGGATGGTGTTAGAATAAAATGTGGGGCAGGTCAAAGAGAACCAGCCAGAAGTTGATAAGTGAAGCCAGTAAGGTGCAAAACTTATAGGGCTGGAAAACAAGGAACCTGATATAGGAGAGGAGAGTGCACCATGAGGGATAGGGAAGAAGGGGTGCATCAAAGGGAAGTGATTGCGCTGGTGAGGAGAAGAGGTAAGAGGCCAGATTGGGGTATAGAAGGAAGGGAGAGGGAAATACTGAAAGGAGAAATCAATGTTCATTCCATTAGTTTGGAGTTTATAGCATTGACTACACCTCCAATAGTCCTTACAGTTGAGGCCACACTTCACCCGCTGGGCTCTTCTATTTTATGTGACCTCATCTACATCATGGTGAGACCGGGGGTAAATTTGCTGACCATTTTCTCCAGCAACACCACTCCAACTGCAATTAACCATTTTCATTCCTATTTCCATTCCACTTCCAATTGTCTTCATATTTGCTGTCTGAGGCCACACTCAGGATGGGGGAGCAACACCTCCTATTCCATCTAGGAAGCTTCTAACTGGATGTCATGCGGAAGGATTTCTCCATCTAGTAAGTTCTTTCTCTCCCTTTTCCCTCTTCTATACCCCACTGTGGCCTCCAACCCCTTCTACTCACCTGCCTATCAATTCCCCCCGTACCCCTCCTCCTCCCCCTTCTCCCATGGTCCATTCCCCTCGCCTATCAGGTTACTACTTCTGCAGCCCTTTACCATTTCCACCCACCTACCTTCACCTTCCACCTTCCAGCTTGTCCTCCTTCCTCTCTCTACAGTGCAACATCACACTAGACGTCGCAAGTACATCCCTCCACACTGTCGGTAAATTCTACAGGAGGGGTCACTTCAAGAAGGCAACATCCATCATTGAATATCTGCAGCATTCAGGGCATGCCAGCTGCTCACAGACAGGAGGTACAGAAGCCAAGTTAAAGAAGACCTACTTCCGTTCAACCAGTAAGTTCCTGAACCAACGGGAACGCCCCTCATCACTAGAGCTCAGCAACATTTTGACGACTGTGACTTTGCCCTGAAATAGATCTCATTTTCTAATGAATTGTATATAATTTGTGTATAATAAATGTTTTGCTTGTACATGCTGCTTATCTGATGCTATGTGTGTGTGAAGTGGCTGTGAGCCAGTTTTTCATTGTATCTGTGCACTCATTAAGTTGTTCAGTGTCAATCCTCGACATTAATCCTCAATAATACATCCTTCCTGTTCTATTCTCAAGAGCGCTTGCATCGCATTTGCCTTTCTCACCACAGATTAATGTACAAATCAGCCTTTAGGAAATCCTGCACGAGGATTCCCAGTCTCTTTGCTGTTCAGATCTTTGACTTTTCTCATCAGTTAAAAATAGTGTCTGCTTTTATTTCATCTACCAAAGTGCATGACCGTACACTTCCTGACATCATATTGTATCAGCCACTACGTTGCCCATTCTCCTAGTCTGTCTAAAATGAGTTAGCATCTCTGCTTTCTCAAAGCTGCCTGCTCCTCCACCTATCTTCATAGCAAACTGTGGCATAAAGTGATCAATTCAGTCATCCAAATCATTGATGTTTAATGTAAAGAGAAGTGGTCCCAACACAGATCCCCGTGGAAAACCATTTGTCTCCACGTAGCCAACTTAAAGGCTCATTTTATTCCCAATGTTTGCCTTCAGCACATTGGCCAATGTTTTACCCATGCTAGTTTCTTTCCTTTATACCATTGGCTCTTAAATAGTTAAGTGAACTCTTGTAAGGCACCTTGTAAAAGGCTTTCTGAAAATCTAAGTGCACAATATCCATTGATTCTCCTTTGTTTATCGTGCTTCTCGTTTTCTCAAAGAATTCAAACATGCAAGATTTACCCTGTAGTACAACCATGCTAACTTTGGCCTATTACATTTGCTGTCAAATTCCCTGAAACCATATCTTCAATAATTGATTTCAAAATCTTCCCAATCACTGGAATCAGACTAACTCGCCTATAATTTCCTCACTTTTGTCTTTCTCCCTTCTTGATATTTGCAATTTTTCAGCCACTGGAACCCTGCCAGAGTCCATTGCTTCTTGAAATATCATTACTATACTTTTACAATCTCTTCAGCCACCTCTTTCAGAACACTGGGGTGAACATCATCTGGTCCAAGTGATTTATCTCACTATAGAACTTCCAGTTTCCAAAGAAACTTCTCCCCAGTAGTGGCAACTTCACCAACCTCTGCCCCTGACATTTGAAATTCCAGCATACTGTTAGTGTTTTCCACACTCCCACAATGTTCAGTTTTATTCATCTTCACCTTGCAAAGTTAGATGACAATGACAGACCGACATAATGTGCATTACTGGTACCTGCTGAATGGGTGTGTAAAGCAAAGACTCAGGACCTATAAGCTCCCCCAAAAATATCTCAAAAATTATCAAGAAGTTTAATGCTTTTCAGGAAGTCAAATACACATTCATATGCATATGACGATAGGAGTCATATCCTAATAAAATTTCCAGGTTAAGCTCCATCTCTCCCAAAGAATTCAATTTAGCAATTTGATGTTTCCTTTGCTCCTCTTAGGAACTGCAGTCAAACAACAAGTATGGCACAAATTCTTGATCAGTGCACTTCGTACAGATGCTAGCATCATATGATCATAAGATATAGGAGCAGAGTTAGGCCATTCAGCCCATTGTGTCCTCTCTGCCATTTCATCATGGATGATCCAGGATCCCATACACCTGCCTTCTCATCATATTCCTTGATGCCCCAACCAATCAGGAATATATCAACTTCTGCTTTAAATATACCCATGGACTTGGCCTCTACTGTGGTATTTGGCAGAGCATTCCACAGATTCTCCACTCTTTGGCTAAATGAAAATTCTCCTTACTTCTGTTGTAAAAAGTTGCCACTCAATTTTAAGGCTGTGCCCTCTAGTTCTGGATACCTCCAACAGAGTGAACATCCTCTCCACATTCACATTATCTAGACCTTTCAACATTCAATAGGTTTCAATGAGATTCAAATGCATTCTTCTAAATTCCAATGAGTACAGGCCCAAAGCTGCCAAATGATCCTCATATGTTAACCCCCTTCATTCATGTAATCATCCTTGCGAACCTCCTCTGTACTCTCTACAATGACAATACACCCTTTCTGTGATAAGGGGCCTAAAACTGTTAACAATACTCCAAGTGAGGCCCAACTAGTGTCTTATAAAGCCTCAGCATTATCTGATTGTTTTATATTTCATTTCCATTTAAATAAATGGCAACATTGCATTTGCATTTTTGACCACAGAGTTAACCTTCTGGGAGTCTTGCATGAGGACTCCCAAGTCCCTTTGCACTTCTGATGTTTCCTTCCCATTTAGATAATAGTCTGCAATATTGCTCCTTTTACGAAAATGCATTATCATACATTTCCAAACACTGTATTCCATCAGCCACTTTTTTGCCCATTCTTCCAATTTGTCTAAGCCCTACTTTGTTTCCTCGGCACTACCTACCCTTCCAGCTATCTTCATATCATCCACAAACTTTTCCACAGATTCATGAATTTACTATCTAAATCATTGACAAACAATGTGAAAAGCAGCGGTCCCAATACTGACCCAAGGAACACCACTAGTCACTGGCAGCAAACCAGTAAATGCCTCCTTTATCCCCACTCACTGTATCCTGCTTGTCAGCCATTCCTCCATCTATGTCAGTATCCGTCCTGTAGTGCCATAGTTTACCTTGTTAAGCAACCTCATTGAGGCACTTAATCAAATGCCTTCTGAACATCTAGGTAAATGACATCCACAACCACTCCTTTGTCCACTCTGTCAGAATTATTTTACTTCTTCAAATAATTCTGACAGGTTTGTCCGGCAAGATTTTCCTTTGCAGAAACCATGCTGACTTTGACTTATTTTATCATTCATTTCCAAGTACCCTGAAACCTCGTCCTTAATAATGGACTCCAACACTTTCCCACCCACTGAAGTTAGGCTAAGTGGACTATCATTTCCTCTCCTTTGTCATCCTCCATTAATAAAGAATGGAGGGACATTTGCAATTTTCCATTCCTCCAGAATCAAGTGATTCTTGAAAGTTCATGACCAATGCATCCACCATCTCTTCAGCAACCTGGCTCAGTACTCTGGGATGTAGTCCATCTGCCCAGGTGATTTATCCACCTTAAGATCTTTGAGGTTGCCGAGCACTTTTTCCTTTCTAATAGCAATGGCACTCACTCCTGCTCTCTAACACTCACAGACCTCTGGAACACTGCTAGTATCTTCCATAGGGAAGATATATGCAAAGTACCTATTTAGTTCAACTGTCATTTCTTTGGCCCCAGTACTCTCTCACCAGCTTCATTTTCCAGTCCAATATCAACTCGCACAGCCCTTTTACTCTTTATGTAACTGAAAAATATTTTAGTATCCTACTTTATATTGGCAATTTGCCCTCATACTTAATCTTATCAACTTCTAAAAGCTTCTCAGTTAAATTCTGTTGGATTTTAAAAGCTTCCCAATCATCCAACTTCTCACTCACTTCTGCTACCTTATATAACTTTTCCTGGGCTTTAATGCAGTCTTTAACTTCCCTTGCCATCCACTGTTGCTTCGCCCTACTGTTTGGGAACTTCTTTTTCTGTAGGACATATCCATCCTGGGCTTTGTGAACTATTCCCAGAAATTTCAACCACCTCTGTTCTACTGTCAACTCTGCCAGTATCCTCCTCCAATCCACCTGGGAAAGCAGCTCTCTCATGCCTATCTAATTCCCTTTATTCCAGTGTGACACTGATACACGTGACTTAGGCATCTCCCTCCCAATTTGCAGAATGAATTCAATCATATTGTAATCACTGCCTCTTAAGGTGTTGTTTATGATAAGCTGACTGAGAATATCAGGGTTATTACACAGCATCCAATCTAAGATAGCCATTCGCCGAGTAGGCTGTAGCACGAACTGCTCTAAAAGAAAACACCTTGAAAGCATTCAACTAATTCCCTTTCTTGCAATCTGACAGCAAACTGATTTTCCAAATCCCTTTGCATATTGAAGTCCCCCATTACAATTCTGTCATTACCCTTATTACATGCCCTTTCCAGCTCCCTTTGCAAGCTCAACATCAGATCTTGATGATTATTTGGAGGGCATAATAGTTTCTAACAGAGTTAATATGCTTGATGCTGAGGTCGATGTCTGTAATGAGTTTGAACATTCACCCTGTGACCCAGTGGGTTCCCTCTCAGTGTTCCAGCTTCCTCCCACAGTCCGAAAACATACTGTTTGGTGGGGCAATTGGTCATTGTAAATTTCCAATGATTAGACCAGGGTTCAATCAGAGACTGTTGAGTGGCGCGTCTCGAAGGACCGGAAGGGCCCATTCCGCGCTGTAACTCAATAAATAGACATCTTAAGAGCAGGTCCAATATAAACATGTCAGTATTATTTCCTAGGTCTTTGTATACCAACCTCCCACTTGAATTCCCACCATCCTCTAAATTTCTTATAAATGCCGGCCTTCGATTTCTTTATCCCAACCTAGTTGCCACGATGATCAAATAGACATTTTAATTCAGGATTTCATCTCCCTCTCACGCAAAGGCACCTCTACATTTATATCCTCATGTTAAGCGACTGTTTGCCAAGAATCAATGGCTGTTGCAGCTTCCGAGCTGCTGCATACTGGCTGCTGGCAATCAAGTAATTAACTAATCAATTTTCTCCAAATAATTTGGAAAAAAGAGTCTCTTTTAGACTACAGAACATTTGAACTATGCAATACCACAACTTCCGCCTCTTGATCCAACACTTTCCCCCTGCACTGACTCTCCCCACCATGTGACTCTCCCATAATCAACTCTACTCCATTGCAGTATTCCCCTCACTCCCCACTTTGGACGCACAAGCCGACCCCCGTGTAGAGACCGACGGGTGGGACAGGAGCAAGGGAAATGACCCTAAGGATAATGGAACCCAAGAGCTGGAGGCGGAGTCGGGGGACTGAAGAAAGCAGAAACACTGACTCAGCGACAGGGCAGTCGTGAGTCATAGTCAGGGTTACCGACGGACGTGATCAGGTCCAGAGAGGAAGTGTTGGTGGGGGAGATGCCATGGACGTTTCACTCTGTCTGGTGTTGCTACAGTTGACAGTGGGTGAGTAGACCCAGCTTCAACATGTACCACCTCTATAGCTGTTCCTCACCCCTCCTCATATCAGCCAACCCCTCCTAGAATACTCGGCATCGTTTATGGAGGGCTCCGTTCAGTCCCACCTCTCCACCTCAGAAAGGAAGCCCGTACTATGCCTTCCCGGGTTGGAGGAACAAATACCTGCATTTGGATAGCACCCTCAGTGGAGATGAGGAACAACTCGAAGTGCTTCCCACCCGATAATGAGTACAAAGTGTAGAAATGGGGAACAGGAGATCCGGGAAAGGCCTGTTGCTAAAGTCGGGGTTTACGCTGGGGGGCTGCTGAAGGGTATGGGTTTTTCGAGTGAGACCATTCGTTGAGGCTTGTATGGCTGATTGGAGGGAGGGCAAGGACAGATCGGGCAGAGAGAACTTGAAGGGTGGCAGAGTGAGATCTGGGTTTTAGTCAATAACAGATTCCCGGGGATTGTTACAGGTTGGAATCCAATAAAAGGTCTTAATGTGTTTATAAATGAGTAACAGATTCTGAAGGGATAGTAACAGGCTGGACTCTATACAAGCACAAATACACACTCACACATAGTTTTTCGAGGGTTTGCGGTATTTATACAGTCAATAACAGATCCCAAGGGTTGGGTACAGGCTGGAATCTAATCCCTGGGTTCCAGGAGTTTATACCTGTGTTGTCTGATTCCCCATTGGAGATCATAGGCTCAGAGTGTGAAAGGTAAACGTAAACTTTATTGCATACTTTTACGCATTGAGTTGCTGCTACGTAATTGGCTGATTAAATATTTGCATTAACCAGCAGATGTGCCGGAGATCCTAATAAGGTGGCCACTGATTGTCTGTTCGATGTTGTATGGAAGGCTGCTCACCACTATATTCTCAGTGCCACTGTGTTGGGTACAGGATGTTGCTCCACACGTAATTCTGTTCATCACCAATCAGTGTACAGTATTGTGCCTGGTACTTTTGCACAGCACGTAGTAATGTTATGCATTATACTGTACTGCTGCCAAAAAAAATCATGGCATAAGTGATGGATGATAAGCTTGATTCTGTTATGGGTTTCTAACATGGACCGAGAGTGAGAAGGGGGCAAGGAGAGGGGTATTACTTTTGGGAAAAGGGGAAGGGTGAGAGAAAGGATAAGTTAGATAAGTCACCGGAACTGCATGAGATACAACCCCGGCTACTGTGTAAAATGAAGGAGGAGATTGTTGAGCCTCTAACAATGATCTTTGAGTCATCAATAGGGACGGGAGAGTACCGGAGGACTGTAGGGTCGCAAATGTTGTTCCCTTATTCAAGAAAGGGAGTAGAGATAACTCAGGAAATTATAGACCAGTGAGTCTGACTTCAGTGTTGGGCAAATTGTTGGAGAAGATCCTGAGGAGCAGGATTTATGAGCATTTGAAGAGACATAATCTGATTAGGGATTGTCAGCATGGCTTTGTCAAGGGCAGGCTTTATGAGGTGAGGGATGGGGAAGAGGGCCAGTTAGAAGGTGCAAAACCTATAGGGCTGGAGAACAAGGAACCTGATATAGGAGAGGAGAGTGGACCATGAGGGATAGGGAAGAAGGGGTGCAGCAGGAGGAGGTTATTGCACTGGTGAGGGGAAGAGGTAACGGGCTAGATTGGGGAATAGAGGGAAGGGGGAGGGGAAATACTGGAAGGAGAAATCGATGTTCATGCCATTAGTTTGGAATTCATACTCTTGACTACACCCAGTCTCCTGTAAAAATGCTATTGCCTTTCCTCAGTTCCTTCGCCTATGCCATCTGTTCCCAGGATGAGTCTTTCCTTTCCAGGACACCAGTGATGCTCTTTTTTTAAACTGGGTTTTTGCCATCACACACATCTCCTTGATTTCCTGGATATCTGCGCTTACACCATCTTCCATTAGATTTAGCTGGGATAGAGTTCCATATGTCCTCACTTATCACCACTTTTGCCATCACATCCAACACAAAGTTCTCCAGAGCTTCCGCCATCTTCGACGGGATCCCGCCACCATACGCATCTTTATCTGCTCATCCTCCCTCCGTGATTTCCTGTCTATTTTTTCCTCTCTATTAATTTGCCTCCTTCCCACCTGGCTTATACCCTGCAAGTGAAAGAATTGCTACATCTGCCAATTCAGCTTCCTCTCTAACCTCGAGTCAGGACCCCAAGTAGTCCTTACAGTTGACGCCACACTTCACCTGCAAATCTGCTGGGCTCTTTATTCGCTGCAACCTTATCTACATTGTGGTGAGACCGGAGGATAAACGTGATGACCATTTTCACCAGCAACTCCTCTCCATCTGTGGTTAACCATTTTAACTCCTATGCCATTCCCCTTCCAGTTGTCTCCACATTCACTATGATGAAGCCACACTCAGGATGGATGAGCAACACCTCATACTCAGTCTAGGAACCTTCTAACCTGATGGCATGGAGAAGAATTTCACACTCTGGTATTTTTTCTCTCTGTTTCCCCTCTTCTATTCCCCACTGTGAAAGCCTACCCCTTCTACTCACCTGCTTATCAATTCCCCCCATGCCCCTCCTTCATCTAAGGTTCCATAGCATATTACAGCACAAAAACAGGCCTTTTGGCCCTACTGGTCTGTGTTGAACCATTTTTCTGCCTAGTCCCACTGACCTGCACCTGGACCATATCCCTCCATACCCCTCTCATCCATGTACCTGTCCAGGATTTTCTTAAATGTTAAAAGTGAGCCTGCATTTACCACTTCAACTGGCAGCTTGTTCCACACTCCTACCACTCTCTGTGTGAAGACGCTCCCCCTAGTGTTCCCTTTAAACTTTTCCCATTTCACTCTTAACCCATGTCCTCTGGTTTTTTTCTCCCCTAGCCTCAGTGGAAAAAGCCTGCTTGCATTCACTCTATCTATGCCCATCATAACTTTACGCACCTCTATCAAATCTCCCCTCATTCTTCTACGCTCCAGGGAATAAAGTCCTAACCTTTTCAACCTTTCTCTGTAACTCAGTTTCTCAAGTCCCGGCAACATCCTTGTAAATCTTCTCTGCATTCTTTCAACCTTATTAATATCCTTCCTGTAATTAGGTGACCAAAACTGCACACAGTACTCCAAATTCAGCCTCACCAATGTCTTATACAACCCCACCATAACATTCCAACTCTTATACTCCATACTTTGATTTAGAAAAGCAAATGTTTCGAAAGCTCTATTTATGACCCTATCTACCTGTGATGCCACTTCTAGGGAATTTTGTATCTGTATTCCCAGATCCCTCTGTTCTACTGCACTCCTCAGTGTCTTACCATTTACCTTGTAAGTTCTATCTTGATCTGTCCTTCCAAAGTGCAATACCTCACACTTGTCTGCATTAAATTCCCTCTACCATTTGTCAGCCCATTTTTCCAGCTGGTCCAAATCCCTCTGCAAGCTTTGGAAACTTTCCTCACTGTCCACTACACCTCCAATCTTTGTATCATCAGCGAATTTGCTGATCCAATTTACCACATTATCATCCAGATCATTGACACAGATGACAAATAACAATGGACCCAGCACTGATCCCTGTGGCGCACCACTAGTCACAGGTCTCCACTCAGAGAAGCAATTCTCCACTACCACTCTCTAGCTTCTCCAATTGAGCCAAAGTCTCATCCAATTTAGTACCTCACCATTCAGTTCCTAGCGACTGAATCTTCCTAACTAACCACCCTTGCGGGACCTTGTCAAAGGCCTTACTGAAGTCCATGTAGACAACATCCACTGCCTTCCCTTCATCCACTTTCCTTGTAACCTCCTTGAAAAACTCTAATAGATTTGTTAAATATGACCTACCACGCACAAAGCCATGTTGACTCTCGCTAATAAGTCCCGGTCTATCCAGACACTTGTAGATCCTATCTCTTTGTACTCCTTCCAATAACTTACCTACTACTCATATCAAACTTACTGGCCTATAATTTTCCAGCTTACTTTTAGAGCCTTTTTTTAAACAACGGAACAATATGAGCTATCCTCCAATCCTCTGGCACCTCACCCGTGGGTACCGAAATTTAAAATATATCTACCAGGGCCCCTAAATTTCAACTCTAGTCTTCTTCCAGGTCTGAGGGAATACTTTGTCAGGTCCCGGGGATTTATCTACTCTGATTTGCCTCGACAGCAAGCACCTCCTCCTCTTTAATCTGTATAGGTTCCATGACCTCACTACTTGTTTGCCTCACTATTTGTTTTCCATAGACTCCTTGCCAGTTTCCTTAGTAAATACCGATGCAAAAAAACCATTTAAGATCTCCCCCATTTCTTTTGATTCCATACATAGCCGACCACTCTGTTCTTCAAGAAGGCCAATTTTATCCATTACTATCCTTTTGCTTTTACTATACCTGTAGAAGCTCTTTGGATTATCCTTCACTTTGACTGCCAAAGCAACCTCATGTCTTCTTTAAGCCCTCCTGATTTCTTTCTTCAGTATTTTTTTGCACTTTTTATACTCCTCAAGCATTTATTTGCTCCTTGTTGCCTATACCTGTCATTCATTTCTCCTTATTCATCAGATTTCCAATATCCCTCAAAAACCAAGGTTCCTTATTCTTATTCACTTTGCCTTTAATCCTGACAGGAACATACAAACTCTGCACTCACAAAATTTCTGCTTTGAGGGCCTCCTACTTACCAATCACATCTTTGCCAGAGAACAACCTGTCCCAATCCACACATTTTAGATCCTTTCCCATTTCTTCAAATTTGGCCTTTTTCCACTTTAGTACCTCAACCTGAGGACCAGATCTATCTTTATCCATGACCAAATTGAAACTAATAGTGTTATGATCACTAGACCCGAAGTCCTCCCCTACACATACGTCCGTCACTTGTCCTAACTCGTTTCCTAATAGGAGATCTAATATTGCATCCTCGCTAGTTGGTACCTCTATGTATTGATTTAGAAAACTTTCCTGAACACATTTTACAAACTCTAACCCGTCTAGACCTTTAACAGTATGGGGGTCCCAATCAATATGTGGAAAATGAAAATCCACTACCATCACAGCTTTATGTTTCCTGCAGTTGTCTGCTATCTCTCTGCAGATTTGCTCCTCCAATTCTCACTGTCTATTGGGTGGTCTATAATACAACACAATTAACGTGGTCATACCTTTCCTCTTTCTTAGCTCCACCCATATGGCCTTGATAGACAAGCCCTCTAATCTGTCCTGCCTGAGCACTGCTGTAACATTTCTCTGACTAGCAATGCCAACCCCCTCCCACTCTTCATCCCTCTGCCTCTATCACATCTAAAACATCGGAACCCTGGAATATTAAGCTACCAGTCCTGCCCCTCCTGTAGCCAAGTTTCAATTATGGCTATAATTTCATAAGCCCATGTGTCAATCCATGCCCTCAGCTCGTCTGCCTTCTCCACAATACTCTTCACATTGAAATAGACACACCTCAGAAGATTATTACCACCACAAATAACCCTTCTATTTCTGACTTTGCATGGACTTTTAACATCATTTATTTTCAACCCCGCTCCACTGTCTGCTCTGGCACTTTGGTTCCCATCCTCCTGCAAATCTAGTTTAAACCCTCCCCAATAGCACTAACAAACATCCCTGCGAGGATATTGGTCCCCCTGTAGTTTAGGTGTAACCCATCTCTCTTGTGCAGGTCCCACCTGCCCCAGAAGAGGTCCCACTGATCCAAAAAACTGAAACCCTGCCCCCTACACCAGTTCCTCAGCCATGTGTTCATCCTCCAGAGCATTCTATTCTTACCCTAACTGGCACGTGGCACAGGTAGCAATCCTGAGATTACTACTCTTGAGGTCCTGCTTTTTAACTTCCCACCAAGCTCTCTATTGTCATGGTTCCAGTTGGCCATTCCCCTTTAACACTTCTTTCTCCCTGATCATGCCCCAATTTCAGTCAATTGCTGCTAGTTGCCCAATTACCATACATCTGGCTTTCAATCAGAGACTGGGGAATAAAAACGAGGACGACCCTATCACAGGTTGCCAGTTCGTTAGTCAATTATTGTGTGATACTTCGTTCCCTGTTCCGATTAGAACCGGTAATTCTAAGTTCCACTCTAGTTCTAGAGAGTGCCTGTGAATCCCGTCTCCTTGTCAAGATCCCCCTGGTTTCCTGCTCTACATTCAAGTCTACGCCAGCCTCCCCAACTGAGTCAACGTGCCAGTGTCCTGCACTTGGGTTCTCCTCCATCGCCCCCATGTAACATCTATACTCATTCTTCAGGACCTCCTCACTCTTCCTTCCTACGTCGTTGGCACGGATGTGTACCATGACATCTGGCTGCTCACCTTCCCACTTCAGAATGCTGTGCATGCGATCAGAGACATCCCTGACCCTGGCACCCGGGAGGCAGCAATCCATCCGGGAGTCTCTGTTACGACCACAGAACCTCCTGTCTGTACCTTTAACTATCGACTCCCCTATCACTACCGCTCTCCTCTTCTTCCACCCTCCCTTCTTCACTGCAGAACCAGACTCAGTGCCAGAGATCCGGCTGCCACAGCTTGTCCCAAGTAAGTCATTCCACTCCCCCCAGCAGTATCCAAATCAGTATATTTGTTGTTGAGGGGAATGGCCACAGGGGAACCCTGCTCTGCCTGCCCATTCCCCTTCCCTCGCCTGACTGTAACCCAATTACCTGTGCCCTGCTCTTTTGGCGTAGCTACCTCCCTGAAACTACAATCTATTAACTCCTCATTCTCCCGAATGATCCGGAGGTCCTGCTCCAGTTCCCTAATGCAATTTGTTAGGAGTAACAGCTGGATGCACTTTCTACAGGTGTCATTGGCAGGGACACCAGAGTTCTCCCTGACATCTCACATCTTGCAAGAGGAGCATTCCAACATCTTGCCTGGCATTCTCTCTAAACTTAATAGTTAAAAAAGAAATCGAATGAGAAAAAACAACAACAATAACTTATCAGAACCTACCCTCACCTCTGCCTGTTCATGCCGAAGCCTGCTGAGCCAAAGCCGTCGCACTCTGACTCAGTCCACTCTGATGATGGCCACTTCACTAGATGAAACATTTTATAGTGTGCTAGCTGACCGGTTGTCTTCGGCTCCTCCACCCCCAATTGGTTGGCTGTTTAAAAAACTGAAAAAGCCCGTGAATCCTCTCCTTCTCAAGCTCTGACGATGGCTGCTTCGCTAGACGAAACTTCTTACTTCCATGGTGCACTCTCCTCTTCTATCAGGTTCCTTCTCCTCCAGCCCCTTCCCTTCTCTACTCACCTAACTTCAAGTTTCACCTTCTATCTTGTTCTCCTTCCCCTCCCTCCACCTATTTATAGAGCAATATCACACTGTACATCAGAGGCACATCCCTCCGCACCATGGGTAAAGTCTACAGGAAGCGCCATTTCAAAAAGGCAACATTATCATTGAATATCTGTAGCATTCAGGGCATGCCAGTTACTCACAGACAGGAGGTATAGAGGCCTAAATTCATACATCACCAAGTTAAAGAAGACCCACTTTCATTCAACACACACAAAATGTTGGTGGAACACAGCAGGCCAGGCAGCACCTATAGGGAGAAGCACTTCATCAGGACAAGGGGTCTCGGCCCAAAACATCGACAGTGCTTCTCCCTATAGAAGCTGCCTGGCCTGCCGTGTTCCACCAGCATTTTGTGTGTGTTGGTTGAATTTCCAGCATCTGCAGATTTCCTCGTGTCCAATTTCATTCAACTATTACATTACTGAATCAACCGGCACAACCCTCATCACTGGAGCTCAGTGACATTTTGCCAACTGTGTCTTTGCACTGAAATAGACTTCACTTCCTAATGAATTGTGTATAAATCATGTACAGTAAATGTTTTGCTTGTACATGCTGCTTATCTGATGCAATGTGTGTGATGCAGCTGTGAGACAGTTTTTCATTGTATCTGTGCACACATGCATTTGCTCATCTGACAATAAACATGATTTTGGCCTTAACTTTGACTTTATCTTTGAGCAGGACTGAAGCAAGATTTTGCACAGTGTGCCTCTCAGTGCATTCTCCTGTGATGCAGCCCATCACTGTGGTGTTGGGTGAGATATTACATATCTGATATAGGAGCAGAATTGAGCCATTTTTCCCATTGAGCCAGCTCCCCCACTCCATTTCATCATGGCTGAACCATTTCAGTCTCAGCCCCAATATCCTGCCTTCTCCCCAATTCCCTTCATGCCATGACTGACCAAGAATCTAGCAACCTGTGCCTTAAAGCTACCAAAGTTGTCTGTGCAACATTTTCCACAGATTCACCACTCTCTGTCTAACTCTGCTCTAAATGGACGTCCCTCCAATCTGAGACTATGTACCGTAGTTTTTGACTCCCCCACCACAGGAACATTGCCAGTGCTTTATAAAACCTCAACGTTACATCCTTCCTTTTCTGTTTGAGTCCTCTCAGAAGAATGCTAGTATCGCACTTGCATCTCTCATTGCAGATTGTAGGCAGCTGTCATTCTCAGGGGGTCCTGGGTTTGCACCTCTGTTGGACTGTCCCCTCTCCAGGGTGCAAGCCTGGGAGGGAAGATTTGAAGAATCAGCTGTTGCCCATGCAGCGGGTTCCCCCTCTCCATGTCACTGATGTAGTCCAAGGGAAGGGCAAGCGCTGATACAGTTTGGCACCAGTTTCGTCACAGAGGTTACCAGAGTGAAGTTGTAAACAACATCAAACTGCCTTAGGGACCCCAGCTCTGGATTTCTTCCTCAGGGTTTACTCCTGAAGCCATTCCCATGAACGGGTATGGCTGCAAGGCAGCAGAGATTTAAAATCCTTCTCATAGGTGGACTGCCATCCAACGCTGATGGGCACCACCTTCATGAAACAACTGGTTTTCAAGTGCCAGTAGTCCACCTTTCCCCTTCTCTTGTCAGTAGGAACAGTTCTGCTGGGTCTATTCCATCTGCCATTACTTTGCCATTCTCCTCGTCTGTCTACAATGACTTAGCATTTCTGCTTCATCAAAACCACCAACCCCTCCACCTATCTCCGTGCCTTCTGGAAACTTAACCATAAAGTCATCCTAATCATTGATGAGTAATGCAAAAAAAAGTGGTCCGAACACTTGTGTAAAACCACTCGTCTCAAGGCAGCCAACCAGAAAAGGCTCCTTTTACTCTCAACATTTGCCATCTGTCCATCAGCCAATGTTTAACCCATGCTAGTATCTCTCCTGTAATACCATCCGCTCTTAACTTGCTAAGCAGCCTCATGTGTGGCACCTTGTCAAAGGCCTCCTGACACTCAAAGTATGTGACATCCACTGATTCTCCTTTGTTTACTTTGCTTGTTGTTTTCTCAAAGAATTCTGACAGATTTGACAGGAAAGATTTCCCCCGAACGAAACCAGGCTGACTTTGACTTATTTTATCACGTGCCTCCAAGTGCCTTTCATCTACATCTGTACTAATCAAGTTCAGTATCTTCCCAATCACTGAAATCAGACAAACTAGCCTTTAATATCTTTTCTTTTCACTTTCTTCCTTCTTGAATATTGGAGTGATATTTGCAATGTTTCAGTCTACCAGAACCTGGTCAAAGTTCACTAATTATTGAAAGATCATTACTAATGCCTCAACAATCTCTTCAGCCACCTCCTTCAGAACACTGGGGTGATGATCATCTGGTCCAGGTGGCTGATCACATTTCAGAACTGTCAGTTTCCCAATAACCATCTCCCTAGTAATGGCAAATTCACCAACCTCTGCCCCCGACACTCTTGAACCTCCAGCGTACTGGTAGAGTCTTCCACACTCCCACAATGGTCGGTCTTCTTCTTCTTCTTCTTCATCCTGTAAAGTTTGATGGCTGTTGGCAGACCAACATAAGGTGCAGTATCACCACCTGCTGAATGAGAGTGTAAAGCAGGGAGCCAGGAAGTATAAACATGCCTCCTCCCAAAAACTCAAATACTATCAAAAATTCTAATGCTTTTCAGAGAGTCAAATGCACATTTATACACACATTAAGATTGGAGTCATACCCTAACAACATTTCCAGGGTAAACGCCATCTGCCCCAAAGATCACAATTTAGCAATGAGAAGTTTCCTTTGCTCCTCTTCAGTGCATTCAAGCAATATACGTGGCACAAGCTCTTGATCAGTGCTTTTCCTACAGATGCCAGTATCATAAGACCAAAAGACCATTCAGCTCATCCACTCTGCATTTCATCATGGCTGATCCCGGATCCCATTCAACCCCATACACTTGTCCTTCCGCCTTATCTCTGAATGCCCTGACAGAGCAGGAATCCATCAACTTCTGCTTTAAATATACCCACAGACTTGGCCTCCACCACAGTCTGTGACATAGCATTCCACAGATTCACCACTCTTTGGCTAAAAAACGTTCCTCCTTACTTCTGTTGTAAAAGGTCGCCCCTCAATTTTAAGCTGTGCCCACTCGCTCTGGGTAGCCCAACCAGAGAGAACATCCTCGGCACATTCACCTTAACCAACATTGAGATCCCCAAGCATTCTTCTAAATAACAGTGAATACAGGCCCATACCTACCAAACCTTCCTCATATCTTAACCCTTTCATTCCCGAAATGATCATCGTGAGCCTCCTCTGTACTCCCTCCTGTGACAATACATCCTTTCTAAGATAAGGGGCCCAAAACTGTCGAAAATATTCCAAGTGTACCCTGACCAGTGTCTTATAAAAGCTCAGCATTATCTCCTTGCTTTTATATTCTATTCCTTTGAAATAAATGCCAATGTTGCATTTGCCTTATTTACCACAGACTCAACCTGTGATATAACCTTCTGGGAGTCTTGTACGAGGACTCCCAAGTCACTTTGCACCACTGATGTTTGAATTTCCTCCCCATTTAGAAAATAGTCTACACTTTTGTTCCTTTTATCATAATGCATTATCATACATTTCCCAACACTGTACTCTATCAGCCACATTTTTGCTCATTCTTCCAATTTGTCTAATTCCTGCTGTAATTGCATTGCTTCCTCAGTACTACCTACCCCTCCAGCTATCTTCGTATCATCCACAGAATATTCCAGAAAGCCATCAATTTACTATCTGAAATCATGGACAAACAAAGTGAAAAATAGCTGTCCCAATACTGACCCCTG
Source organism: Hemitrygon akajei (assembly GCF_048418815.1). Lineage (NCBI taxonomy): Eukaryota > Metazoa > Chordata > Chondrichthyes > Myliobatiformes > Dasyatidae > Hemitrygon > Hemitrygon akajei. The sequence continues at coordinate 94,728,582 of NC_133129.1, read as the reverse complement.
AGGAACACCACTAGTCATTGGCAGCCAACTAGAAAAGGCCCTCTTAATCCCTACTCACTGCCTCCTGCCTGTCAGCCATTTCTCTATCCAGCCAGTATATTTCCTGTAACACCATAATTTATCTGGCTAACCAGCCTCATTTGAGGCACTTTATCAAATGCCTTCTGAAAATCTTAGTAAGTGACATCCACTACCTCTCCTTTGTCCACCCTGCTTGTTAACTCCTCAAAAAATTTGAACAGATTTGACTGGCAAGATTTCCTTTTGCAGAAACCATACTGACTTTGACTTATCTTATCATTAGTCTCCAAGTACCCCGAAACCTCGCCCTTAATAAAGGACTCCAGCACTTTCCCAAACACTGAGGTTAGGCTAACTGGCCTATCGTTCCCTTTCTTTCTGTCTTCCTCCCTTCTTAACATGAGGAGATGATAGAGAGGAGCTTTAGGCAAGTAGTCACACAGGCCTTGGGAGACAGAGAAGTGGGTAACAGTCAGGAGGGGGAAGGGCATGAGTCAGATACTAGAAACTACCCCTGTAGCTGCCCCCATAGCAATAAGTACTCCTGTTTGAGTACTGTTGGAGAGTCAACCTACCTGGGGAAAACAACAGGGGCTACACCTCTGGCACAGAGTCTGGTCCTTTGGCTCAGAACTGTGGGGAAAAGATGAAGATGGCAGCACTGTTAGGGGACTCTATAGTTAGGGGGTCTTTCAGGCGATTCTGGGGACGCAGGAAAGAAACTCGGATGGTAGTTTGCCTCCCAGGTGCCAGTATCTGGGATGTTTCTGATCGCGTCCACGATATCCTGAAGTGGGAAGGTGAACAGCCAGAAGATGAACATATTGGTAGCAATGACATAGGTAGGAAAAGGGAAGGAGTTAGGAAATAAGCTGAGAAGAGGACCACAAGGGTAGTAATCTTGGGATTGTTGCCTATGCCGCGTGACATTGTGTATAGGAATGGAGTGAGGTGGAGGATAAATCTTTGGCTGAGCAAGGGGCAGGGATTCAGATTTCTGGATCATTGGGATCTCTTTTGGGGCAGGCGTGACCTGTACAATTGAATCCAAGGCAGACCAATATCCTGGAAGGGACGTTTGCTGAGGCTACTGGGAAGAGTTTAAACTGGAATTTCTTGGGGGTAGGAACTGAACTGACGTGATGGAGGAAATGGAGGTCAGCTCACAAACAGAGAAAGCTTGGAGACAGTGCGAGAGGGAGGATAGGCAGGTGATAGTGAAGGACCTGCCTCGCATCAAACTGATGGTTTGAGATGTGCCTATTTTAATGCAAGGAGTATAATAAACAAAGCAGATGATCTTAGAGCGTGGATCAGTACTTGGAACTATGATGTTGTGGCCACAGAGACTTGGATGTCTCAGGGGCAGGAATGGTTACTTTACATGATATGCTAAACCATGCCAGGCTTTAGATGCTTCAGAAAGGACAGGGAGGGAGGCAAAAGAGGTGAGGGTGTGGCACTGCTGATCAGAGATAGTGTCACAGCTGCAGAAAAGGAAGAATTCATGGAGGGTTTGTCTACTGAGTCTCTGTGGGTGGAAGTTAGAAACAGGAATAGCTCAATAACTCTACTGGGTACCTTTTATAGACCACCCAACAGTAACAGGGGCATTGAGGAACAGATAGGGAGATAGTTTCTGGAACGGTGCAATAATAACAGGGTCGGCATGATGGGAGATGTTAACTTCCCAAATATTGACTGGCATCTCCCTAGAGCAAAGGGTTTAGATGGGTTGGAGTTTGTTAGGTGTGTTCAGGAAGGTTTTCTGACACAATATGTAAATTAAGCCTACAAGAAGAGAAGCTGTACTTGATTTGATATTTAGAAATGAAGCTGGTCAAGTGTCGGGTCTCTCAGTGGGAGAGCATTTTGGAGATAGAGATCACAATTCTATCTTCTTTAGCATTGGAGAGGGATAGGAGCAGTCAAGTCAGGAAAATGTTTAATTGGTGTAAGGGGAGCTATGAAGCTATCAGGCAGGAACTTGGAAGCATAAATTGGGAGCAGAAGTGCTCAGGGAAATGTATGGAAGAAATGTGGTAAATTCTGTTCCTCTGGGACCATGTCAGACTTAAATGATTCTTGAAAGATCATGACCAATGCATCATCCACTCATCTACAGCAATCTCTTTCAGGACTCTGGGATGTAGTCCACCTGGTCCAGGTGATTTATCCACCTTTAGACATTTCAGTTTGCCTGGCACTTTTGTCTTTGTACTAGCAACGGCACTCACTCCTGCTCCCTGACTCTCTGTCATGGTCCGGTCCATGAAGACCATGTTCTGGTTCACGGTCTGGTCTGTGGACTAGAGACCTCAGGTCTACCGGCTGTCCCATTGTTTCATTTGGGCTTAATCATAGGCACCTGTTTCTCATCTTAGGGCTGGGAATTTAAGTGGCCCTGGGTTTGAGTGTAGGTGCTGGTTTGTCTTGACAGGATCCTGTCCCTGCCTCTGTGGGGTAAGTCAGGCCCTCTTTGCTGTTACCGTGAGGTTGGATCTGTCCCTCCCTGTCCTTGCCTCTGTTGGATAAGCCAGGCCATCTTTGCCGTTACCCTGACGCTGGACTGTTCCCTTCCACTTCTTTCTGCAATCCACACCTGAAGCCTTGCCTGCAACCTTGCCTGTATTGCCGTTAAGTTCAGCTGCCAGAGTGAGACCAGAGCCTTGCCATGCCAACAGAAGGAACTATCTATCATTGAGCTTGGAACAGTTTCTTTGTGTCCCTGTGTTTAGTGTCCGTGTATGAGTCCAAGCCCTATGTCCTGTCCCCAAGGAGGGGTCCTGACTCTGTGTTCTATGTTCCTGTGCTCAAGTCCAAGGCTCCGAGGAGATCCCGGCCCGTGTCCAAGGCTCCGAGGAGGTCCTGGCCTATGTCAAAGGCTCAGAGGAGGTTCCGGACCGTGTCCAAGTTCAAGTCATAGCCCAGGCCCTGAGTCCTGGTCTCATCCAGGGCCTGTGTCCGTGTCCAGCTACGCCTCTCCCTGCTTCTGCTTTGCTCTCCCTTGACTGAGCTCCCAAGTCTGAGCTTCATGTCCTCGTCAACCCTGGAGTCCTGCGTCCTGCCCCCACATCCAGTCCTGTTACCTTGCCACATCCAGTCCTCGCCTGGATCCAGAGTCCGAGCTCGAGTCCAGACCTAGGTTCTGGGTCCCTGTCCAGGTTCCTAGTTCCTCGTCTAGGTTCCACTTTCCGACTCTAGTCCTAGCCCATGCCTGTCTCCTAGTCTTGTCCAGGGCCTGTGTCTTGTCCAGCATTGTTTCTCCCTCACTTCCCTTGCTTTCTTGATACACCTAGTCCTCTCCCTAGTACTTCAGTGTTTGCGTCTCGCATTTGGATCCGCTCTCAACGCCCACTGTATGACACTCTGATGGTCCTCTGGCACACTTCTAGTGTCTTCCATGGTGAAGACTAATGCAAAGTACCCATTTAGTTCATATGCCATTTTTTGTCCCCCATTGCTATCTCACCAGCGTCAGTTTTTAGTCGTCCAATATTCACTCACCTCCCATTTTCTCTTCATATAGCAGAAAAATACTTGTAGTGTCCTGCTTTATATTATCTGGTAGTTTACCCTCATATTTCATCTTTTCCCTCATAGATTTTTGGTTGTCTTTTGTTGGATTTTAAAAGCTTCCCAATCATCCAATTTTCCACTCGCTTTTGCTACCTTATATACCCTTTCCTTGGCTTTTATGCAGTTCTTAACTTAGTTTGTCAGCTACCGTTGCCTCTCTCTACCATTTGGGAACTTATTCTGTGGGACATATCTGTCCTGCGCCATGTGAACTATTCCCAGAAACTTCAGCCATCTCTGCTCTGCCGCCATCCCCGCCAGTATCCTCCTCCAATCCACCTGGGCAAGCTCCTCTCTCATGCCTTTATTCCACTGCGATACTGATACACGTGACTTACGCTTCCCCCTATCAAATTGCAGTATGGATTCAATCATATTAGGATCACTGCTCCTAAGGGTTCCTTTACGTTAAACTGACTAATACACAACACCCAGTCTAAGATAACATTTCTCCTAAGAGGCTCAATAACAAGCTGCGCTCTAAAGCCATCTCGTAGGCATTTAACAAATTCCATCTTTTGCGACACCAACCTGATTTTCCCAATCCCCTTGCATAGTATCAGAGTCGTCTATTACAATGCTGATCTTACCCTTACTACAAGCCCTTTCCAGCTCCCTTTGCAATCTCAGTCCCACATCTTGGCTAGCACTTGGAGGCCTGTGATTCCCATCATGGTTTCTGAACAGAATTAATACGCATGATACTGACGTCGATGTCCGCATTTATCTTTGACGTTCACCCCGTGACAGAGTAGGTTCCTTCTGGGTGTTCCCACAGTTCAAAGATATACGGGTTGCTGGATTGTCCCGTGATTAGTCTAGGGTCCAATCGGGGGCTACTTCTTACGTCCTTTTATACCGATCTCCCAGTTGAGTTCCCACCAACTCAACTGTCCTTCGACTGTCAATGCTGTCCTTCGTTTTCTTTATCCCAACCTAGTTGCCACAGTGAAATAGACTATTTAATTCTGGATAAAAAAACACAAAATGCTGGCAGAACTCAGCAGGCCAGACAGCATCTATGGGAGGAAGTAGTGACGACGTTTCGGGCCGAAACCCTTCATCAGGAGGGTTTCATCACTCATCGCTCGTGTTGCTATTTAATTCTGGATTTTATCTGACTCTTACGCAAAGGTACCTCTACATTTATATTCTAATGTTAAAGCGATTGTTTGTCAAGAATCAATGGCTGTTTGCAGACCCTAACTTCCGTATACTGGCTGCTGCCAATCAACTAATTAACCATCAATATTCTCCCAATAATTTGCAAAAAGTGTCTCTTTGGGGCTTCAGAACGTTTGAACTCTGCAATACGCGTGGAGACACAACACTTATCACAACTCTCGCCTCCTGCTCCAACCTGCGCCTCACACATTTGTGATGATGATTTCCCGATTAAATAACTCTCCCGTCACCAGCTCCTCACCGCAGGAGAATTCACCTCACGCCGCACTTTGGACGCAAAAACCAACCCACGTGTAGTGACCAACGGGTGGGGCAGGAGCAAGAAAAATGTCCCGAGGGGTGATGGAACCCGAGAGCTGGAGGCGGTGTCGGGGGACTGAAGAAAGCAGGAACATTGACTCATTGACAGGGCAGTCGTGAGTCATAGTCAGTGTTACCGACGGACGCGATCAGGTCCAGAGAGGAAGTGTTGGTGGGGGAGACGCCATGGACGTTTCGCTCTGTCTGGTGTTGCTACAGTTGACAGTGGGTGAGTAGACCCAGCTTCATCACGTACCACCTCTATCTCCATTCCTCACCTCTCCTCTCATCAGCCAACGCCTCCTAACACGCCCTCCAGAATACCCTCTCCGGTGCAGAACACTCGGCACCGTTTCGGGAGGCCTCCTCCCTGTTCCGCTTCTCCATTTCAGAGAGGGAGCGTTAGTCCGTGTGATGCGTTCCCGGTTTGGAGGAAAAAGTGTCTGCATCGAGGAACAACCCGAAGTGCTTCCCACCCGCTAACGGGTATGAAGAGTTGAAATGAGGAACAGGAGGTCCGGGCAAAAGCCTGTTACTAAGGTCGGGGTTAAAGCTGGAGGGGTGCTGAGGTGGAGGGTTTTTTTGTGGAGGGAGACGATTCGTTACTGATCGGAGAGAGAGGGTAAGGACAGAACGGGCAGAGAGAGCTCGAAGGGCGACAGTGCGAGATCCGGGTTTAAGTCCATAACGGATTCCCGGGGATAGTTGCAGGTTGGAATCCAGAAAGAAGGTTTTTATGTAATGATTAACAGATCCTCAGGGGTTAGTTCAGGCTGGAATCTCTTGCGAGGGTCTGAGTTGTTTATACAATGAATAACAGATCCGAAGCGTTAGTTGCAGGTTGGATCTACACACGCAGGATCACACGCACATGGTATTGCAAGGGTTAAAGGCGTTTATACGGGTCAATAACATTCCCGAAGTCTGTAGATTCTGGAATCTAATCCCTGTGTTCCAGGAGTTTATACCTGTGTTGCCTGATTCCCCATTGGAGCTTTTAGGCTCAGAGTGCGAAAGCTAAACGTAAAAATTATTATCGATGGAGCTAAATGACACGTAATTTCAAAATAATTTTCCTTGCAGACATTTCAGGAAAATAATGTAATACAATAGGATTTATAATAATCTGCACATAAGCAAAGACTGTCAAACAATACACAAAGCTAGTGAAATTCTGGAAACAGAAATTATACTGACAACTAGATTTGTTAAGAGCTCTTGAGAGTGAGTGTGCAGGTGGGAGAGTGAGTTCACAGATACAGTGAGTGAAGTTATCCACGCCGGGTCAGGGTGCTGGTGGTTGGTTGTGCGGGTCTGTTGCAATTTGGATTTAACGGGTTAGAGAGGAGAAAGAATTGTTCTGCAGTTCGGTCTGTCAATCAGAGGGCAGGGACTTGCCTGGCGCTGAGAGAATTACGGGTTGATTATCCGCAGGGTGAGATGTGGTTGGAGGTTCCCAAATGACCATTTGCTCCCTCCGTCTCCCTCAGCATGGAGCAGCGGAAGTGGGTTCCGGGTGGAGCAGCCGAAATACATCGAGGCTGTAGTGGACGAGTCTGTCACTCTCACCTGCACCTTTACGCACCCGGAAATCTCCTCACACCGAGACATTGACATCAGATGGAGAGTTCGCAATAACCACAAGACAGATATATTGAGATACCTGGATAACTACACACTCAAAGATTTCAGAGGCCGGATCAAGTTCCTGGGTTCGCCACTTAGAGACAAGACAGGCTCCATCCGCTTACACCGGGTCGAAGAAAGGGACACCGACATGTACTTCTGCATTGTGGTGATCTCGGGGGAAGAGTACACAGGTCCTGGGACCGTCCTGTCAGTTCAAGGTGAGAACCCCTACCTCTGTCTACAGAGACCGTGGAGTTTGATGCGTCTGGAGCTGTTGTCTGGGGCTCGGGTGTTGCAGGTGAGGGAACGACGAGTGGTAAATGGAGGAAGCTACGGGGTTTACGATGTCTGAGCCGAATAAGGAATTAGACAGGCGGACGAAGCAGATGAATCTGCGGAAGTCTTACAGACACACACAGGCACGAACACACACCTAGCGATTCCTGACAGTCCGTGGTGAGAGGGGAGTCGGGTCGAGCATACTGTAATTATGTTGGATAACAGACACCAGGGATTCAATTACTGAAGTGGATGTAACTCAGGCGCTCCGTGGGTTTATTTATCGATTAAGTGATACAGAGCTGTGAGATACAGACGGGGATCTAATCCAGGGGTTTGGTTTCTGGGCAAGAGAGCCCAGAGAGTTAGCAGTGAGTGGTATCTTATCGAGGGGTTCATTGAGTTTATATTGTGAAATACAGGTCCCCAGACGTGAGTTAGAGGCTGTAATCTCTGTAAACAATTTGGGAGTTTAATATAGAGAATAACAACTAACCATGAGTTGAGTAATGGCCAGAATCTAATCTGGTGTTCAGATTGTTTACCTGGCAACACACAGACACCCGGGAGTGAGTTGCAGACTGGACTGCAATCGCGGGTTCAGAGGGTTTATATTTAGAAATATATGCCCAGAGAGAGTTACAGGCTGTGACAGGTTGTTTGGAACTCGGGATTATGCATAGAATAACAAATCCCCATCTATGGGTTACACGTTGTGATCTAATACAAGGGTTTAAACAGTCTTTGTTGAGAATGGCAGGATCCCAGAAGCGAGTTTGTTGCTAACATGTAATCCAGGGGTCTCAGGATTCGATGCCTGGTTTGCCTAATTCCCCATTGGTGGTCACAGGCTTGGAGAGTGGAAGATGCTAACAGTTAGGAATGGAGACTTTCTAAGTATGCATTTGATGGATTTGGAAGGGGATGGATTTAGTCCGGAGTTTAGTTTATTAATCAGAGCGCAGGGACTTGTCTGTTGCTGAGAGTATTATGGGATGGTTTTCTGCCGAATAAAATGTGATAGGAGGTTCCCGAATGATCGTTTGCTCCCTTTTCCCTCAGCACGGACCGGTGGCCGTGAGTTCCGGGTGAAGCAGATGGGGTACCTGGAGGCTGCAGAGAATGGGTCCGTCATTCTCCCCTGTTCCTTCACCTACCCGGACACTTATACTCCCCGAGACATTCATATCACTTGGAGAGTTGGTGGCTTTCATGGTACAAAGATATTCAATTCTTCACAAAACAACGCATTCGGGGAATACCGAGGCCGGATCGAGTTCCTGGGCTCCCCACTGCGAGACAAGACGGGCTGCATCCGCTTACATCGGCTGAAAGGAATAGATTCCAATTTCTATATCTGCCGTGTGACAATTTTGGAGGATCATCATAAGCCGACTGCATGGCAAAGCATCTCAGGGACGTTTCTGTCAGTGAGAGGTGAGTCCTGAATCCTTACACTGACCTCTGCTCTTGTCTAAAGGTTCTTTGATTTCATGGTTCAATGTAATTTCTAACGATTTATTTCCTGTGCATTGAAGCAACTTCATGTTTTCATACAATAAGGAAGCAGTCCCTTCAACCCTTTGTGTCCATGCTGACTCCAATCCACTTGAATCCTGTCTCCCGACCCTTGGCTGCTCACCTTTTGTCCCTGGGTAGTTCAGGTACTCGTCCAGACGCTTCCTAGATGCTGTCACTGACTCCGCTTGTTCAGGCAAAGTGCTCCAGGTGCTCACCACTCTCTGATTCCCATCACCTCCACCCAATCACCCTAATATTGTGATCTCAAGTTTTATTTGTTTATGATATGAGGGTCCTGTAGTCTATACCCCTTGTAGTTTTAAAGACCTTATACATGTGTTCCTTCAAAACCTCCTTAACTCCAGGGACAATTGACCTGGTCTCTCCTCACCACTGCAGCTCAATCCCAGATTACATCCTGTGAACATCTCCACCATCTCCAGCACTACCACATCCTTCCCTCTGTTTGACAATACTTAATATTTTCCTACCATTGATGCCGTGTGTCCTATCCTGATGGATACTGCCAAAACATATTGCCTCACATAGGTCCAGACTGAACTCCACCAGCCACTTGCCAAATGCAACAGATTCTGCAGATGCAGAGAATCCAGAGTAACACACACAAAATGCAGGAGGAACTCAGCAGGTCAGGCAGCATCTATAGGGGGAAATAAATAGCCGATGTTTTGGACAGAGACCCTTCTTCAGGACTGGAAATTAATGGGGAAGAAGCCAGAATGAGAAGGTGGGGGGTGGTGGGGAAGGAGTACAAGCTGGCAGATGGCTGTGTCTGGATGCAGTCATGGTTGAGGAATCGGAGGGCAGCAGAAACAACAGATGGGGAGCAGTGGGAGAGGCCCCTGTGGGAGAGATGATTAAACTTCTCCAGAGTAGGCATACCCCGAAGAGACATTGCAGTGGTTCAGCAAATTATAAACACTATTGCCCTATTGTCCTGTTTATTATTTATTGTAATGCCTGCACTGTTTTTGTGTACTTTATGCAGTCCTGGGTAGGCCTGTAGTCTAGTGTAGCTTTCTCTGTGTTGTTTTTTACGTAGTTCGATCTAGTTTTTGTACTGTATCATGTACCATGGTTCTGAAAAATGTTGTCTCATTTTTATCGTGTACTGTACCAGCAGTTATGGTCAAAATGACAATTAAAGTGACTTGACTTGACTTGAAGATTCTGCAGATACTAGCAGAATCTATGGAGATTTCTCAGACCATTTCATCAAAACATTTCCCCTAGCTAACACTTCCCTCCACACTGCCAACATCTCCACACATCTTTGTGTCATCTGAAAACTTACTGATCATGCCTTCTACATCCACATTCAGATCATTCGTATGCACTCAGAAGCCACTTTATTAAGTACACCTGCTTGTCAATCCATATATATAATTAGCTAATTATATATATATTATATATATAATATATTAAAATATATATTATAATTAGCACTGTCCCAGACAGTGGAAAACATCCTGTATTGTCCCGGTACCGAAGAAACCACAACCAAAGGAGTTGAATGACTTCAGACCTGTTGCCTTGACGTCGCACGTGATGAAGACCATGGAGCGGCTGATAATACAGAATCTGAGGCCACAAACCAGGCACGCCCAGGATCCTCTTCAGTTTGCGTATAAGGAGAAGGTGGGAGTGGAGGATGCTATCACGTATTTGCTGCACAAATCACTCTCTCACCTAGATAGGGTCAGTTGTGCTGTGAGGATTACATTCCTTGACTTCTCTAGTGCCTTTAACACCATCCAGCCCAAGATCTTAAGGCACAAACTAACGGAGATGGGAGTAGACTCTCACATGGTGGATTGGATAGTGGACTACTTGACAGATAGACCTCAGTATGTGCGGTTGGGAGACTGTAGGTCTGACACGGTGGTCAGCAGCACAGGAGCGCCGCAGGGAACCGTACTCTCTCCGGTCCTGTTCACCCTGTACACATCAGACTTCCAATATAACTCGGAGTCCTGCCATGTGCAGAAGTTCGCTGATGACACGGCCATAGTGGGGTGTGTCAGGAATGGACAGGAGGAGGAGTATAGGAAACTGATACAGGACTTTGTGATATGGTGCAACTCAAACTACCTGCGTCTCAATATCACCAAGACCAAGGAGATGGTGGTGGACTTTAGGAGATCTAGGCCTCATATGGAGCCAGTGATCATTAATGGAGAATGTGTGGAGCAGGTTAAGACCTACAAGTATCTGGGAGTACAGTTAGACGAGAAGCTAGACTGGACTGCCAACACAGATGCCTTGTGCAGGAAGGCACAGAGTCGACTGTACTTCCTTAGAAGGTTGGCGTCATTCAATGTCTGTAGTGAGATGCTGAAGATGTTCTATAGGTCAGTTGTGGAGAGCGCCCTCTTCTTTGTGGTGGCGTGTTGGGGAGGAAGCATTAAGAAGAGGGACGCCTCACGTCTTAATAAGCTGGTAAGGAAGGCGGGCTCTGTCGTGGGCAAAGTACTGGAGAGTTTAACATCGGTAGCTGAGCGAAGGGCGCTGAGTAGGCTACGGTCAATTATGGATAACTCTGAACATCCTCTACATAGCACCATCCAGAGACAGAGAAGCAGTTTCAGCGACAGGTTACTATCGATGCAATGCTCCTCAGACAGGATGAAGAGGTCAATACTCCCCAATGCCATTAGGCTTTACAATTCTACCGCCAGGACTTAAGAACTTTTTAAAAGCTATTATTAATGCTTTTTGAGATAGTGATTTAGATGCATATCATATTTTTTACTGAGTTAAGTATTGTATGTAATTAGTTTTGCTACAACAAGTGTATGGGACATTGGAAAAAAGTTGAATTTCCCCATGGGGATGAATAAAGTATCTATCTATCTATCTATCTATCTATCTATCTATCTAATGATGTGGATACAACTCAATGCAGACATGGTCAAGAGGTTCAGTGGAACATCAGAAAGTGGAAGAAATTTGACTGCAGAATGATTGTGGTTCCAGAAGAGGCAGTCTGAGAATCTTAGAAACTGCAGATCTCCTGGGAATTTCACTCAAAACAGTCGGTAAACTTCAGAGGAGAATGGCCAGACTGGTTCAAGTTGTCAGGAGGGCATTCACAACCGGCTTTTCAACACTGGTGTGCAGAAGAGCACCTCTGGATGCACAACACATTGAACCGTGAAGTGGATGGGCTACAGCAGCAGAAGACCAGGGATATACACTCAGTCACCACATTATTTGGTACAGAAGCTACAAGATAAAGTGGACACTGAGCAGCAAGTTGGATCCTGATGCTTTGAGTCCAAAGGTTCTTCAGAAGTCAAGAATCAGGCATAAATCCTACTAATGATCATCTCATTCGATGTTACAAGAACAGAAAATGGACAAGAAAGAGGAGCTCGAAACACAAAGAAATGGACAAAGGGAAAAGCAGTTGTAATCACCTCAGTGATAACACAATCTCTAGTGTCAAAGACTAGAGGTGACTCAAATTCCAGTGATAACAATTAGCCCATAAAAGACAAACAGAAGAAATTTGGATGCTGGAAATCTAAAGCAACTCACAAAACAATTGCTGGAAGAACTTTACATATCAGGCAGCATCTATGGATATGAATTAACAGTTGACATTTCCAGCCAAGTCCCTTCTTCAGGGCTGGAGAGTCAAGGGGAAGACAACAGAATAAAAGGCGGCAGACGTGGGGGGAAAGGAGGGTAGCTAGAAGGTGATAGGTGAAGCCAGGGGGTAGGAAGGGTAAAGGGTTGGAGAGGAAGGAATCTTATCGCAGAGGAGAGTGGACTATAGATGAAAGGGATGGAAGATGGGACCTGGGGGTTACAGGCAGGCAAGAAGAGTTAAGGAGCCAAAGTGGGGAATAGAAGAGAAAGGTAGAGGGAGGATTTTTTTGTTTAGCAAGAGGAAAATCTATATTCATGCCATCAGGTTGTAAATAATTTATACTTAAATAATATATTACTTATGAGTGTTTTGTGCCTGGTGCTACATACTTGTGATGCTGTTGCAAGTAAGTATTTCATTGTACCTATGCATTGTACTTATGTGTACCACTTAGCAACACATTGCTCTGCGACGACACCAGTGCCAAGCTGCTTGGGTTCGAGTGCCCTTCCCTTGGACAACATCGGTGGCATGGAGAGGGGAAGGCTTGCAGCTTGGGCAACTGCCGATCTCCCATATAACCCTGCCCAGGCCTGCACCCTGGAAACCTTCCAAGGTGCAAATCCATGGTCTCACGAGACTAACAGATGCCTAAAGAAAAGAATGCAGATGAGAATAAACTTGACTTTGACCCTTCTCATAAAACAAATGCTCCCTCTTTGTGGTGGACTTGCCCTGGGCATTTGAGGAGGCAAGTTCTTCATGGCTACTGACCAGGGGCGACGCATACCCTCCTTAACATGGGAAGGGTAGTTCAAGGAATAGAGATTGTAGAAGGTGAGCTAATCTCTTCTCTGCTTGAAACCCTCACAGCCAGATCAGCTGACCCCAGGGGCACTCTGACCTGGCTCTACATCCTTTTGGGGGTCTGCGGGCTAGCACTATGTGTCGGACTGGTCTTCGGGATTTGGATCGTCAAGAGAAAAAAGAGTGGTGAGTAATTCTCCAAGATATATATGAAAGCCCTTTCCGTGGGAGATCCCTTCTGGAAGTCGTCATCTCTTTGGGAGATCCCTTTCACTCTGAGTTCCCTCACTGATATACGCCTTTGGGAGATGACTCTCTCTGGGAAAATCCCTCTCACAGAGTTCCCTAACTCCCTGTGAAATTCCTCTCACTAGGAACCCTGACTGGACAGTCCCCTGCCCTATCTCCCTCTGGGAGATTCACCCCTCCCTTCCCCACTCTGGGAGATTCATCACTCCCTGCTCTAAGAGATTTGAGATTCCTCCCACCCCAACTCTGGGACATTACACCCACCCACCCTGCTCTGGAAGGTACCTCTCCCCCCGCACTTGTGGCACCAGAGACCCAGATTCAATCCCCTCCTCCAGTGCTGCCTTTCTCTGCGTGGAATTTGCACGTTCTCTCTGTGACTGCATCAGCTTCCCCCACCCCCACCACAACCTCCACGTTCTCTGGTTTCCTCCCACATTCCAATGATGAGCGGGGCTGTTTGTTAACTGGCTGTCATAAATTGCCCTGAGTGCACGGGTAGGGATGAGAGAGCATGGGAGGAGGAGAGCAGATGGGAATATGGGAGGGGAAAATTAGTTTCGTAAGTAGAGGAGTGGAATTGTTCTGAGAGGCAGCAGAGCCTTGATAAGCCAAATGTCAGTACAGAATACAAGTGGCAAATCAGCTCATAGCTAAAGGAAGGATGTAGGAGTTTTGAGCTTATGAACAACCTGACTCTAACACAATGAGCGTCAGTGCCCTGCACCCCTCCCGTGCAGCTCAGTTGCAGTTGTAGTTAGTTCTGCAATATGAACATTTGCATAATAAATGGGAAGTCATGTATCTAGGGCAGAGCAATGGGAAATGGACATGATATTCTACAGCTGTTGGAAATCTTGAGCAACATGCACCAAACATTGGAGGAACACAGCAGGTCAGACAGCACCTATGGAGAGGGATAAACAGTTGTTCTAGGTTGATGTTCTAGGCTGAGACCCTTCAACAGGACTGGAAAGGAAGGGGGCAGAAGGTGGGGCCACAGTTAAGGAGTACAAGCTGGCAGGTGATAGTTGAGACCAGGTAGGGGAGCAGGACAGCAGGTTGGTCATTTCTGGTAATTTCTCACCCCCCTCCCCCTTCCCTCTGTTTCCATTCCTCATCCTGGACACCCTTTCATCCCTTCTCTTCTCCTTACCTGCCCATTCCCTCCCTCTGGTTCTCTACCTCATTCTCTTTCCCCCACAGTCCACTGGATCTCCTTTGGGATTCCTTCTTCTTCAGTCCTTTACCTCTCCTTCCAATCACTTCCCAGCTTCTCACATCATCCACACTTTCCCCACCCGCTCACTTTCCTCCCCACCAGGGTCTCACCTGTCACCTGCCAGGTTGTACTACCCCCTCCCCCACATCATTCTGGCTTCTGCCCTCTTCCTTTCCAGTCCCAATGAAGAGTTTCAGCTTGAAACATCAACAGTTTATTCCCCTCCATAGATGCTGCCTGACTTGCTGAGTTTCTCCAGAGTTTTGTGTGTGTTGCTCTGGAAGTAGATGAGTTGAACAGATCACAGGTTGAGAATGGAGCAAATTTCCTTCAGGGTCTCTCTCATTCCACAGCTCGATGCAACCCCACTTCTGACAGATGGATGGAGTGGAATGGAAAAGAGAGAATGGTGGGAGAGGGAAAGGGACACAGCAAGAGAACAGGGCAGAGTTAGATAGGGAGATGGAGATGAAGAACAAGTGAGCAAGAGGGAGACAAAGGGGGAGAGAGACAAAGAGAGAATGAGACATAGTGAGATGGGGAGATAAGTGAAAGCGAAAGAGGAAGCAAGAGAGAGAACAAGAGCAAGCAAGTCACGAGATGGAGAGAGAGAGATGAAAAGGCAAGTTCTTCAAGCAGAATTGAAAGGAAGATTAATGATACTGGAGGAGATCGTTTGGCCCATTGTGTTCATGCCAGCAACGTGCCTCATCCCAGCTCTCAGAAGTGGATCTGTAGCGCCCCCCCCCCCCACTCCCCCCCCCAGAGGTCACAATTCCTCAAGTACACTCTGTAATTGTGACTGCTGTCTCCTTCTCCACCAATTCCTCAGACTGTGAGTTTCAGAGCCCCACCACCCTTTGGTGTGGAGCACATCCCCCTCCGCCACCACCACCAATCACTTTAATCTCCTGCACTCTAAGGGTTCATTGCTCTAATAAGGGAAATGCATGACTTCCCATTTCCAGGAACAGGTAGTTTTAGAAAGTGCATGATTTTTGAAATCCCACATAAAATTGGAGAAATGAAAGAAGACTCATGAAATGTTTTCCATGAATCACAAAGCAAATGTAGGGCAGAGTTTCTTCAGATACCCACACACTAAGATCCGTATACTCCCATTCACGGTCTAGCATCTGAAACCTCTGGGGCTTGTGTCAGCCTAGACTATTACTTTATCCAGTGGCTAGGTGTCCAGTTGCTAATAGTGGTGTTGCAGGTACATAGGGTTGAAAATAAATCTTTTGGCACATTGTCCTTCATAACTCAAAGTATGGAGCTGGGATGTTATGCTGAAGTTTTATAAAACATTGGTGAGACCACATTTGGAGTATCATATGCAGTTCCGGGCACCAATCAATCAGGTTTATTATCATCGGCATGTATCGTGGAATTTGTTAACTTAGCAGCAGCAGCAGTTTAATGCAATACATAATATAGAAGAAAGAAAAGTAAATCAATAAATAAATCATTTACTGTAGACACATATTGAATGGATTAAAATTGTGCAAAAACAGAAATTATATATAATAAATCAGTAAGGTAGTGTTCAAGGGTTCAATGTGCATTTAGGAATCAGATGATGGAAGGGAAGAAGCTGTGCCTGAATTGCTGAGTGTGTGCTTTCAGACCTCCGTACTTCCTACCAGACTGTAACAGTGCAAAAAGGGCTTGCCTTGGGTGCTGAGACTCTTTAATAATGGATGCTGCCTTTCTGAGTCACCACTCCTTGAGAATGTCCTGGGTACTTTGTAGGCCAGAAACCAAGATAGAGCTGACTAAATTTACAACCCTCTGCAGCTTCTTTCAGTCCTGTGCAGTAACCTCTCCCCCGCCATACCAGACAGTGATGCAGCCTGTCAGAATGCTCTCCACGGAACATCTATAGAAGTTTCTAAGTGCTTTTGTTGACATACCAAATCTCTTGAAACTCCGAATGAAGTAGTCGCTGTCTTGCCTTCTTTATAGCTGCATCAAAGTGTTGGGACAAGGTTAGGTCCTCAGAGATCCTGACACCCAGGAACTTGAAACTGCTCACTCTCTTCATTTCTGATCCCTCTATGATGATTGGTATGTGTTCCTTCATCTTACCCTTCCTGAAGTCCACAGTCAGCTCTATCATCTTACTGATGCTGAGTCCAAGGTTGTTGCTGCGATACCACTCTACTAGTTGGCATATCTCGCTCCTGTATGCCCTGTCGTCACCAATGGTTGTATCATCAGCAAATTTATAGATGGTATTTGAGCTATGCCTAGCCACACAGTCATGGGTGTAGAGGGAGTAGAGCAGTGGGCTAAGCACACACCCCTGAGATGCACCAGTGTTGATCATCAGCGAGGAGGAGATGTTATCAGCAATCCACACAGATTGTGGTCTTCCGGTTAGGAATTCATGGGTCCAAGAGCAGAGGGAGGTACAGAGGCCAAGGTTCTGTAACTTCTGGGAATGTTGGTGTTAAATGCTGAGCTATAGTCAATGAACGGTATCCTGCCATAGGTGTTTGTCCAGGTAGTCTAAAGCTGTGTGAAGAGCTTGAGATTGAGTCTGACATTGACCTTTTATCCTAGCTGAGGCAGGAGTTCAGTCTAGTCATGACCAAACTCTGAAAGCATTTCATCACTGTCGATGTGAGTGCTACCGGGCGATGGTCATTAGGGCAGCTCACATTATTCTTCTTTGGCACTGGTATAGTTGTTGCCTTTTTGAAACAAGTGGGAACTTCTGCCCGTAGCAGTGAAAGGTTGAAAATGTTCTTGAATACTCCTGTCAGTTAGTTGGAACAAGTTTTCAGAGCCTTACCAGGTACTCCATCTGGGCTCCTGTCTTGCTAGGGTTCACTTTCTTTAAAGACAGCCTAACATCAGGCTCTGAGACAGAAATCACAGGGTCACCGGGTGCAGCAGGCATCTTCGCAGCTGTAGTTATTTTCTCCCATTCAAAGTGGGCATAGAAGGCATTGAGTTCATCTGGTAGTGAAGCATCGCTGCCATTCATGCTATTGGGTTTTGCCTTGTAGAAAATAATATCTTGCAAACCCTGCCGGAGTTGTCATACATCCAATGTTGTTCGAAATTGTCTCTTCATTCTTGAAATAGCCCTCTGCAAGTCATACCTGCTTTTCTGGTACAGACCTGGGTTGCCCCCACCCCCTGGATGCCACAGATATCAATAAGATTGAAAAAGTACAGAAAAAATTTACAAGGATGTTGCTGCAACATGAGGACCTGAGGTTTAGGGAAAGGTTCAACAGTTAAGACTATATTCCCTGAAGCATAGCAGAATGAGGTGAGATTTGATATAGGTATTCAGAATTATGAGGGGTATAGATATGGTAAAATCAAGCAGGCTTTTTTCACTGAGACAGAGGTCATGGGTTAAGGGCAAAAGGTGAAATATTTAAGGGGAACCTGAGGAGAACTTCTTCACTCAGAGGCTAATGTGAGTGTGGAACAAGCTGCCAGCAGAAGTGGAGGATGCGGCTTTGATTTCAGCATTAAGACAAATTGGGATGAGCACACGGTTGACAGGGGTATGGAAGGCTAAGGTCCAGATGGGACTAGACAGAGTAATAGTTTGGCCTTAGACTAGGTGGACAGATGGATCTGTTTCTGTCATATAGTGCTCTATGACTCTATGTTGTTGAACCTGGTGGTTAGCAGGTCCCCCTCCCCAAAGGTATTTCAATTCTCTCCCACCCACGGATGCCAAGTGCCCCGTCAGCCCAGATCCCGCAACAAAACATCTCAGAGGGATATCGACGTAGTTTCAGACAGGATGACTTGGCCAACAAGGTTCTGCAAACCGTGGGGTAGTGCAGGTGCCAACAGTGGCCGCTCAGAATTGTCCAGGAAGTCCAAGCTTCCACAGACCAGTATGAGAGAAGCTGGAACCCTGCCCAGTGTTCACCATCTCCAAACTTACTCTCTTCCTGTCCTGTCTCTCCACAGCAAATATAAAGAAAGAAAACTACAATCTGTGAGTATACAGTTCTAATACCCTGTTTTATTTGCTCAATGCTGCTGTTTACTGTATATTATTTGCACAGTGTACTCTGTATTAGGGACACCTGTACACTTGTCATTAATGCAAATATTTAATCAGCCAATCATGTGGCAGCAACTCAATGTGTAAATCATGTAGATATGGCCAAGAGGTTCAGTTGTTGTTCAGATCGAATATCAGAATGAGGAAGAAATGTGATCTAAGTGACTTTGACCATGGAATGATTGTTGGTGTCTGACAGAGTGGTTTGAGTATTTCAGAAGCTACTGTTCTCATGGGATTTTCACACACACTAATCTCTAGACTTTGTAGAGAATGGTGTGGAAAAACAAAAGAACATCCAGGGAGCAGCAGTTCTGTTGGTAAAAATGAGAGGTCTGATGAGTTAATCAGAGAAGTCAGAGGAGAATGTTTCAAGCTGGCAGGAAGTTGCCAGTGTATTAAATAACCACATGTTACAACAGTGGTGTGCAGGAAATCATCTCTGAATGCACAACACATCGAACATTGAAGTGGATGGACTGCAGCACAGAAGACCACCAACATTAGGTACCTTCTGTACCTAACAAAGTGGCCACTGAGTGTAATTAACTGAGTTGCTGACAGTGCAGTTTCACTAGCTAACACTTACCACAGCATAAGCTACAATAGCTTCCTGCTTTTCTCCTGCTCGTCTGTGGAAGCTTAGGCTTCCCAGACAACTCTGAGATGTCAACACCCATGGGTTGCAAAATCTTATTGCCAAAGTTGTCATGTATGAGACCCTGCGGATCTCCCTGTTCCAGCCTTTGAGTTCCTCCAGTTTGTTGTGGGAACTGGGCAGCTGGAGGACCTGGAGCCCATGGGGAGGAGGGAATCAAACCCTCTCTCAGGTGCAACAGCATAGAGTCATAGAACACTACAGCGCAGGAACAGGCCCTTCGACCCATCTAGTCCATGCCAAACTATTATTCTATCTAGTCCCATCGACCCACACCTTGACCTTAGCCCTCCATACCCCGCTCAACCATGTACTCATCCAAATTTCTCTTAAGTACTGAAATTGAAGCTGCATCCTCCACTTCCACTGGCAGTTCATTCCACACTCGCACTACCCTCTGGGTGAAGAAGTTTCCCCTCAAGTACCCCTTAAATCTTTCACCCTTAACCCATGACCTCTAGTTCTGTGGAAAAAGTATGCTTGGATTTACCTTGTCTATATACCTCATAGTTTTGTTGTACCTCCTTTTCATCTTCTATATTCCAAGGAATGAAGTCCTAACGTGGTCAATCTTTTCTTATAGCTGATGTCCTCCAGACCTAACAAATTTTCTCTGTACTCTTTTAACCTTGTTTACATCTTTCCTGTAGGGAGGTGACCAAAACTGCACACAATACTCCAAATTAGGCCTCACCAACATCTGATACAACTTCGACATAACATCCCTGTACTCACTACTTTGATTTATGAAGGCCAATGTGTTAAAAGCTCCCTTTACGACCCTGTCTGCCCATGTCATCACTTTCAATGAATTATGTACCTGTATTCCCATTGTTCTACACACTCCTCAGTGCCCCACCATTCACTGTGTATGACACACTCTAGTTGGTCCTACCAAAGTGCAACTCTCTGCATTAAATTCCATCTGCCATTTTTCAGGCTATTTTCCAGCTGGTTCAGATCAGCTTCAAGCTCTGATAATCTTCCTCGCTGCCCACTAAACCCCCAGTTTTGGTGTCATCTGCAAATTTGCGGATCCAGTTAACCATTTTATCATCCAGATCATTGATATAGATGACAAACAACAACGTACCCAGCATCAATACCTCCTCTAGTTACAGGCCTCCAGTTAGAGAGGCAACCATTTACTACCACTCTCTGTCTTCTCCCACAAAGCCAATGTCTAATCCAATTTACTACCTCATCATCAATGCCAAGCAAATGAACTTTCTTGACCAACCCCACATGTAGGACCTTGTCAAATGCATTGCTAAACTCCATCCACAGCCTTGCCTTCATCAACATCCTGGTAATATCTTCAAAAACTCTATAAGATTGGGTAGACGTGACCTACCACGTACAAAGCCATGCTGACTATCTCAACCAGTCCAAATCCATCCAAATAATTATCTACCCAGTCCCTTAGAATACCTTCCAATAACTTCCCCACTGCTGATCTCAGGCTCACTGGCATACAATTTCCTGGTTTATTTTTGGAGACTTTCTTAACCAGCAGAACAACATTAGCTTATCCCCCAATCCTCCTGTACCTCACCTGCCACTAAGGATAATTTAAATATCTCTGCTAGGGCTCCTGATATTTCTGCACTTGCTTCCCACTGGGTATGAGTGAACACCTTGTCAGGCCCTGAGGATTTAGCTACCCCAAATTTGCCTCAAGACAGCAAATACCTCTTCCTCTGAAATCTGTGTAGGGCCCATGACTTTGCTGCTGCTTTGCCTCACTGTTACAGACTCTGTGTCTGCCTATTGAGTAAATACAGATGCAAAAAAAAATCCATTTGAGATCTTCCCCATCTCTTTTGGCTCCACATATAGATTACCATTCTGATCTTCTGGAGGACCAGTTTTGTCCCTTGCAATCTTTTTTGTTATTAACATTTCTGTAGAAACCCTTAAGATTTTCATTCACCTTGTCTGCTAGGGCAGCCTCATGCCTTCTTTCAGCCTTCCTGATTTATTTCTTAAAGGTTCTCTTGCTTTCCTTATATTCCATAAATATCTCATCTGTTCTTAACTGCCTATACTTGCTATGCACCTCCTTTTATTCTTAACCAGATTCCCAATATCTCCTGAAAACCGAGGTACCCTAACCTTACTATGTTCACATTTTTAATCTGACAGACACGCACAAGTTTTGTACTCTCTAAGTTTCACATTTGAGGACCTACCACTTAACAAGTACACATTTGCCAGAAAACCACCTGTCCTAATCCACACTTGCCAGATCCTTTCTGATACCATCAAAATTGGGCTTTCTCCAATTTAGAATCCCAGCCTGTGGATCAGATGTATCTTTCTCCATATTTACATTATGATCACTAGTTGCAAAGTGCTCCCCTACACAAACTTCTGACACTTGCATTGTCTCATTTCTCTAATCAAAGAACAACTATTGCACTCTTTCTCTCTCATTGGGTCTGCTATGTACTGATTGAGGAAACTTTTCTGAACACATTTGACAAACTCTATCCCATCTAGGACTTTTACAGTATGGGAGTTCCAGTAAATATGCGGGAAGTTACTATTTCCACTATAACAGACTTGTATTTCTTGCAACAATCTGCGATCTTTCTCCAGATTTGTTCTTCTAAGTCCCATGGACTGTTATCTAGTCTATAATAAGGCACTATTAACATGGTAATACCTTTCTTATTCCTCAATTCCACCCATAAAGCCTCTTTAGATGAGTTCTCAAGGCTGTCCTGACTGAGCACTGCAGTGATATTCTCCCTTTCTGGTACCACCGCCCCTCCCCATTTAATCCCTTCTGCTCTGTCGCATCTAAACTAATGGAACCCTAGAATACTGAGCTGCTGGTTCTGTGCCCCCCACCCCCTGCAACCAAATCTCACTAATGGCTACAATGTCACAATTCCACGTGTTGATCCATGCTCTGAGCTCATCTGCCTTTCCTACAATACTTCCTGCATTGAAATATGTCCAGCTCAGGACACTAGTTACACCATGCTTAACCTTCTAATTCCTGACTTGTCTGAGGTCTTACCAACATCTGGCTCCACAAACTCTCCACTATCTCTAGGACCCATCCCCCTGCAACTCCAGTTTAAACCCCACCATGCAGCATGAGCAAACCTTCCAGCTGGGATATTATTCCCCCTCTACTTCAGACGCAAGCCATCTCTTCTGTATAGGTCCTAACTTCACTGGAAAAGAGCCCAATTATCCAAAAATGCACTCCCTCCTACACTAAGTTCTCAGCCACATGTTAAAATGTACGATCTTCCTTTTTCTGGCCTCAATAGAGTGTGGCACGGGTAGCAATCCTGAGATTACAACCCTGGACATCCTGCCCTTTAACTTAGCACCTAACTCTCTGAACAGACTTTGCAGAACCTTGTCATTGGTACCTACATGGACCTTGATCTCTGGCTACCCAACCTCCCACTTAAGAATGCTAAGGACTCAATCTGAGATATCCCGGACCATGGCACCTGGGATGCAATATAGTATTCAGGAATCTCATTCTTGTCCACAGAGCCTCCTTCCTGACCCCTAACTACCAAATTCCCTATCACAACAGCTCACTTCTCTCCCTTTCCCTTCTGAGTCACAGGGCCAGGTTCAGTGCCAGAGACCTGACCACTTTCCTCTGCTAGGTCATTTCCCCCATGCCCCAACAGTATCCAAAGTTGAGGAGTATGGCCTTAGGGGTACTCTGCATGGGCTGTTTAATCCCTTTCCCTTTCCTGACTGTCACCCATTCTCCTGTGTGCTGTACCTTGGGTGTAACTCCTTCTCTATATGCCCTACCTATCAGCCCCTCAGCCTCCCAGATGATCTGGAGTTCACTCAGTTCCAGCTGCAACTCCTTAAGGTGGAGTGTTAGAAGCTGCAGCTGAATGAGGAGAGATTGAGTGAACTAGGGGTTTTCTCTTTGGAGTAAAGGAGAATGAGAGCTGATTTGACAGAGCTGTACAAGATGATAAGAGGCGTGGATAGACTGAACGTCCAGTCAGTTTTTCCCAGGACAGAAATTGCTAATACAAAGGGGCATAATTTCAAGGTAATTGGGAGAAAGTATGGAAGGGATGTCAGATCTGTGTTTTTTACACAGAGAGTGGTGGGTGCATGGAAAATGCCATGCCAGAGGTGGTGGTAGAGGCAAATACATTAGGGGCTTTTGAGAGACTGCAGATAGGAACACTGATTGTAAAATGGAGGGTTATGTAGAAGGAAGGACTTAGATTGCTCTTTGTCTAAGTTAAAAGCTCAGCACAAAAGCCGGAACTGTGCTGTAACATTTTTATGTATTATGCAATGTCAAACATCATTGTTCTATAGTTAGATCTGTCACATTTTAATTGTAGTGTGTCATATTGCAGACTAGTAGGACTTCTGACCCAAATGCCTGCACTTGGTGCATTTCCTTCTCAACAGTTTCCATCCTATGTCTTTATCCTGCCCGCCTCATATGCACCACCCTCTGCATGAAGAAATTGTCCCTCGGGTCCCTTATAACTTTTTAAAACTATTTTTGAGGTACAGCATGGTAACTGGCCCTTCTGGCCAATGAGCCCATGCAACCCAATTGCACCCATCTGACCAAATAACCTACTAATCTGCAAGTCTTTGGGACGTGGAAGGAAACTGGAGCACCTGGAGAAAACCCATGTGGTCACAGTAAAAATAGTACAAACTTCTTAAAGACAACAGCAGGAGCTGAACACAAGGTACTGGCATTGTAATAGTAGTGTTATGGTAACTGCTGCATTGCCGTCCACCTGGTGAATTCCTTTCCCCTCCCATCTTAAATCTATGCCCTCTATTTTTGGATTCCCTTTCCCAAGGAATATGTGAAACTGAGTGTTCACCCTATCTATGCCTCAACCAAATTTCCTCTCAGCCTCCTTCGTTACAGCCTGCCCAGCTTCTCCCTATAACCACAAGTCCTGGCAATATTTTCATAAAATCTTCTTTGCACTCTTTCCTGCTTAATTTCTGAGAGCAGGAGTGACCAAACCATACACAATACTCCTACACACGGTCTTACCAATGACTTGTATAATTGAAACATTTCAAGTCCTATACTCAGTGTCCTGTCTGATGAAGGCTAGCCTGCCAAATGCCTTCTTAACCAATCTACCTGTGACGTCACTTTGAGCGAACTATGCGTCTGTGCTCCTGGGTCTCACTGTTCTACAACATCTTCCAGATGCCTACCATTCTCAGTGAATGTCCTTCCTTCTCCTATTCAGAATTTCTGAATTAAATGCCATTTGCCACTCCTCCACCCAATTTCCTAGATGATCAACACCTGCCAGTAATTTTGATAGCCTTCTTCACTTTCTACAATATCACCTACAGACTTGCTAACGATCTGCTGGGGGTTCTAATGGGTCAAGCAACATCTGTGGGAGGAAATGAATTGTCTGCATTTTGCATCGAAACTCTATAGGAATCAGAATCTGAATCAGGTTTAATATCACTGATATATGTCATGCAATTTATTGTTATGTAACATAATACATCGCAATGTATAATAATAAAAAGCTGTAAATTACAGTATTTTTATAAATATAGTGCAAATAAGAGAAAAAAATGTAGTGAGGCAGTGTTCATGGGTTCAATGTTCACTCTGATGGTAGAGGGCTGTTCCTGAATAGTTGTCTTCAGTCTCCTTTACCTCCTCCCTGGTGATCGCAGTGAGAAGAGGGCATGTCCTGGCTGTTGGGGGTCCTTGATAATGGATGCAGCCTTTTTGAGGCATCGCTCTTTGAAGACGTCCTGGATGCCGGAGAGGCTGGTGCCCATGATGGATCTGTCTGAGTTTACAACTGGCTGCAGTGTTTCTGACCCTGTGCATTGCACACGCCCCTTGCCCTCATACCAGACGGTGATGCAGCCAGTCAGAATGCTTTCCACGGTACATCTGTAGAAATTGGCGTGTGACTTTGGTGACATACCAAATCTCGTCAGACTCCCAATGAAGTAGAGCCTCTGTCATGCCTTCTTTGCAACTGCATCGGTAGGTTGGGTCCGGGACAGATCCTCGGAGATGCTCTGACACCCAGGAACTTGAAATTTCTAATTCTTTCCATCTCTCATCCCTCTATGAGGACTGGTGTGTGTTCGCTCATCTTACCCTTTCTGAAGTCCACAATCAGTTCTGTGATCTTACTGACGCTGGGTGCACAGTGTTGCTGCAACAACTCTCAACCAGCTGATCCATCTTGCTCCTATACTCCTCCTCATCACCATCTGAAAGTATACCAACAGTAGTTGAGTCACCAGCAAATTTATAGATGGCATTTGAGCTTTGCCACACAGTCATGGGTATGGAGAGAGTAGAGCAGTGGGCTATGCACACACCCTTGAAGTGTGCCAGTGTTGATCATCAGCAAGGTGGGGATGTTATTTCCGATCTGCCAGTGGTTTTCCAGTGAGGAAGCTGAGGATCCAGTTGCAAAGGGAGGCACGGAGGCCTAGATTTTGGAGTTTTTTGAGCATTGCTGTAAGACAATGCTGTAGTGAGGGCTGTGTCAGTGTCACGGTGAGGGATGTGTCTGTGTAGTACTGAGGGCTGTGTCGGTGTCACGGTGAGGGGTGTGTCTGTGTAGTAGTGAGGGCTGTGTCAGTGTCACGGTGAGGGATGTGTCTGTGTAGTAGTGAGGGCTGTGTCGGTGTCACGGTGAGAGAGGGGTGTCTGTGTAGTAGTGAGGGCTGTGTCAGTGTCACGGTGAGGGATGTGTCTGTGTAGTAGTGAGGGCTGTGTCAGTGTCACGGTGAGGGATGTGTCTGTGTAGTAGTGAGGGCTGTGTCGGTGTCATGATGAGGGGTGTGTCTGTGTAGTAGTGAGGGCTGTGTCAGTGTCACGGTGAGAGGGGGGTGTCTGTGTAGTAGTGAGGGCTGTGTCAGTGTCAAGGTGAGAGGGGGGTGTCTGTGTAGTAGTGAGGGCTGTGTCAGTGTCACGGTGAGGGATGTGTCTGTGTAGTAGTGAGGGCTGTGTCAGTGTCACGGTGAGGGGGGTGTCTGTGTAGTAGTGAGGGCTGTGTCAGTGTCACGGTGAGGGATGTGTCTGTGTAGTAGTGAGGGCTGTGTCGGTGTCACGGTGAGGGATGTGTCTGTGTAGTAGTGAGGGCTGTGTCAGTGTCACGGTGAGGGGTGTGTCTGTGTAGTAGTGAGGGCTGTGTCAGTGTCACGGTGAGGGATGTGTCTGTGTAGTAGTGAGGGCTGTGTCAGTGTCACGGTGAGGGGTGTGTCTGTGTAGTAGTGAGGGCTGTGTCAGTGTCACGGTGAGGGGTGTGTCTGTGTAGTAGTGAGGGCTGTGTCAGTGTCACGGTGAGGGATGTGTCTGTGTAGTAGTGAGGGCTGTGTCAGTGTCACGGTGAGGGATGTGTCTGTGTAGTAGTGAGGGCTGTGTCAGTGTCACGGTGAGGGGGGTGTCTGTGTAGTAGTGAGGGCTGTGTCAGTGTCACGGTGAGGGATGTGTCTGTGTAGTAGTGAGGGCTGTGTCAGTGTCACGGTGAGGGGGGTGTCTGTGTAGTAGTGAGGGCTGTGTCGGTGTCACGGTGAGAGGTGTGTCTGTGTAGTAGTGAGGGCTGTGTCAGTGTCACGGTGAGAGGGGGGTGTCTGTGTAGTAGTGAGGGCTGTGTCAGTGTCACGGTGAGG
Source organism: Hemitrygon akajei (assembly GCF_048418815.1). NCBI lineage: Eukaryota > Metazoa > Chordata > Chondrichthyes > Myliobatiformes > Dasyatidae > Hemitrygon > Hemitrygon akajei. The sequence goes on along the minus strand of NC_133129.1, from coordinate 94,701,818 downwards.
GGTGTGTCTGTGTAGTAGTGAGGGCTGTGTCAGTGTCACGGTGAGGGATGTGTCTGTGTAGTAGTGAGGGCTGTGTCAGTGTCACGGTGAGGGATGTGTCTGTGTAGTAGTGAGGGCTGTGTCAGTGTCACGGTGAGGGGGGTGTCTGTGTAGTAGTGAGGGCTGTGTCAGTGTCACGGTGAGGGATGTGTCTGTGTAGTAGTGAGGGCTGTGTCAGTGTCACGGTGAGGGATGTGTCTGTGTAGTAGTGAGGGCTGTGTCGGTGTCACGGTGAGGGATGTGTCTGTGTAGTAGTGAGGGCTGTGTCAGTGTCACGGTGAGGGGTGTGTCTGTGTAGTAGTGAGGGCTGTGTCAGTGTCACGGTGAGGGATGTGTCTGTGTAGTAGTGAGGGCTGTGTCAGTGTCACGGTGAGGGATGTGTCTGTGTAGTAGTGAGGGCTGTGTCAGTGTCACGGTGAGAGGGGGGTGTCTGTGTAGTAGTGAGGGCTGTGTCAGTGTCACGGTGAGGGGTGTGTCTGTGTAGTAGTGAGGGCTGTGTCAGTGTCACGGTGAGAGGGGGGTGTCTGTGTAGTAGTGAGGGCTGTGTCAGTGTCACGGTGAGGGGTGTGTCTGTGTAGTAGTGAGGGCTGTGTCGGTGTCACGGTGAGGGGTGTGTCTGTGTAGTAGTGAGGGCTGTGTCCGTGTCACGGTGAGGGGTGTGTCTGTGTAGTAGTGAGGGCTGTGTCAGTGTCATGGTGAGGGATGTGTCTGTGTAGTAGTGAGGGCTGTGTCAGTGTCACGGTGAGGGGGGTGTCTGTGTAGTAGTGAGGGCTGTGTCAGTGTCACGGTGAGAGGGGGGTGTCTGTGTAGTAGTGAGGGCTGTGTCGGTGTCACGGTGAGAGGGGGGTGTCTGTGTAGTAGTGAGGGCTGTGTCAGTGTCACGGTGAGAGGGGGGTGTCTGTGTAGTAGTGAGGGCTGTGTCGGTGTCATGGTGAGGGATGTGTCTGTGTAGTAGTGAGGGCTGTGTCGGTGTCACGGTGAGAGGGGGGTGTCTGTGTAGTAGTGAGGGCTGTGTCGGTGTCATGGTGAGGGATGTGTCTGTGTAGTAGTGAGGGCTGTGTCAGTGTCATGGTGAGGGATGTGTCTGTGTAGTAGTGAGGGCTGTGTCAGTGTCACGGTGAGAGGGGGGTGTCTGTGTAGTAGTGAGGGCTGTGTCAGTGTCACGATGAGAGGGGGGTGTCTGTGTAGTAGTGAGGGCTGTGTCGGTGTCATGGTGAGGGATGTGTCTGTGTAGTAGTGAGGGCTGTGTCAGTGTCACGGTGAGAGGGGGGTGTCTGTGTAGTAGTGAGGGCTGTGTCGGTGTCACGGTGAGAGGTGTGTCTGTGTAGTAGTGAGGGCTGTGTCAGTGTCACGGTGAGAGGGGGGTGTCTGTGTAGTAGTGAGGGCTGTGTCAGTGTCACGGTGAGAGGGGGGTGTCTGTGTAGTAGTGAGGGCTGTGTCAGTGTCACGGTGAGGGGTGTGTCTGTGTAGTAGTGAGGGCTGTGTCAGTGTCATGGTGAGGGATGTGTCTGTGTAGTAGTGAGGGCTGTGTCAGTGTCACGGTGAGAGGGGGGTGTCTGTGTAGTAGTGAGGGCTGTGTCAGTGTCACAGTGAGGGGTGTGTCTGTGTAGTAGTGAGGGCTGTGTCAGTGTCACGGTGAGAGGGGGGTATCTGTGTAGTAGTGAGGGCTGTGTCAGTGTCACGGTGAGGGATGTGTCTGTGTAGTAGTGAGGGCTGTGTCAGTGTCACGGTGAGGGATGTGTCTGTGTAGTAGTGAGGGCTGTGTCAGTGTCACGGTGAGTGGGGTGTCTGTGTAGTAGTGAGGGCTGTGTCAGTGTCACGGTGAGGGATGTGTCTGTGTAGTAGTGAGGGCTGTGTCGGTGTCACGGTGAGGGATGTGTCTGTGTAGTAGTGAGGGCTGTGTCAGTGTCACGGTGAGGGGTGTGTCTGTGTAGTAGTGAGGGCTGTGTCAGTGTCACGGTGAGGGATGTGTCTGTGTAGTAGTGAGGGCTGTGTCAGTGTCACGGTGAGGGATGTGTCTGTGTAGTAGTGAGGGCTGTGTCAGTGTCACGGTGAGGGATGTGTCTGTGTAGTAGTGAGGGCTGTGTCAGTGTCACGGTGAGAGGGGGGTGTCTGTGTAGTAGTGAGGGCTGTGTCGGTGTCATGGTGAGGGGTGTGTCTGTGTAGTAGTGAGGGCTGTGTCAGTGTCACGGTGAGAGGGGGGTGTCTGTGTAGTAGTGAGGGCTGTGTCAGTGTCACGGTGAGGGGTGTGTCTGTGTAGTAGTGAGGGCTGTGTCAGTGTCACGGTGAGAGGGGGGTGTCTGTGTAGTAGTGAGGGCTGTGTCAGTGTCACGGTGAGGGGTGTGTCTGTGTAGTAGTGAGGGCTGTGTCGGTGTCACGGTGAGGGGTGTGTCTGTGTAGTAGTGAGGGCTGTGTCAGTGTCACGGTGAGGGGTGTGTCTGTGTAGTAGTGAGGGCTGTGTCAGTGTCACGGTGAGGGATGTGTCTGTGTAGTAGTGAGGGCTGTGTCAGTGTCACGGTGAGGGGGGTGTCTGTGTAGTAGTGAGGGCTGTGTCAGTGTCACGGTGAGAGGGGGGTGTCTGTGTAGTAGTGAGGGCTGTGTCGGTGTCACGGTGAGAGGGGGGTGTCTGTGTAGTAGTGAGGGCTGTGTCAGTGTCACGGTGAGAGGGGGGTGTCTGTGTAGTAGTGAGGGCTGTGTCGGTGTCACGGTGAGAGGTGTGTCTGTGTAGTAGTGAGGGCTGTGTCAGTGTCACGGTGAGAGGGGGTGTCTGTGTAGTAGTGAGGGCTGTGTCAGTGTCACGGTGAGAGGGGGGTGTCTGTGTAGTAGTGAGGGCTGTGTCAGTGTCACGGTGAGGGGTGTGTCTGTGTAGTAGTGAGGGCTGTGTCAGTGTCATGGTGAGGGATGTGTCTGTGTAGTAGTGAGGGCTGTGTCAGTGTCACGGTGAGGGGTGTGTCTGTGTAGTAGTGAGGGCTGTGTCGGTGTCATGGTGAGGGATGTGTCTGTTTAGTAGTGAGGGCTGTGTCAGTGTCACGGTGAGAGGGGGGTGTCTGTGTAGTAGTGAGGGCTGTGTCGGTGTCACGGTGAGAGGGGGGTGTCTGTGTAGTAGTGAGGGCTGTGTCAGTGTCACGGTGAGGGATGTGTCTGTGTAGTAGTGAGGGCTGTGTCAGTGTCATGGTGAGGGATGTGTCTGTGTAGTAGTGAGGGCTGTGTCAGTGTCACGGTGAGGGGGGTGTCTGTGTAGTAGTGAGGGCTGTGTCAGTGTCATGGTGAGGGATGTGTCTGTGTAGTAGTGAGGGCTGTGTCAGTGTCACGGTGAGGGGTGTGTCTGTGTAGTAGTGAGGGCTGTGTCAGTGTCATGGTGAGGGATGTGTCTGTGTAGTAGTGAGGGCTGTGTCAGTGTCACGGTGAGAGGGGGGTGTCTGTGTAGTAGTGAGGGCTGTGTCGGTGTCACGGTGAGAGGGGGGTGTCTGTGTAGTAGTGAGGGCTGTGTCAGTGTCACGGTGAGGGGTGTGTCTGTGTAGTAGTGAGGGCTGTGTCAGTGTCACGGTGAGGGGTGTGTCTGTGTAGTAGTGAGGGCTGTGTCAGTGTCACGGTGAGGGGGGTGTCTGTGTAGTAGTGAGGGCTGTGTCAGTGTCACGGTGAGGGATGTGTCTGTGTAGTAGTGAGGGCTGAGTCAGTGTCACGGTGAGGGATGTGTCTGTGTAGTAGTGAGGGCTGTGCCGGTGTCACGGTGAGAGGGGGGTGTCTGTGTAGTAGTGAGGGCTGTGTCAGTGTCACGGTGAGGGATGTGTCTGTGTAGTAGTGAGGGCTGTGTCAGTGTCACGGTGAGGGATGTGTCTGTGTAGTAGTGAGGGCTGTGTCAGTGTCACGGTGAGGGGTGTGTCTGTGTAGTAGTGAGGGCTGTGTCGGTGTCACGGTGAGGGATATGTCTGTGTAGTAGTGAGGGCTGTGTCAGTGTCACGGTGAGGGATGTGTCTGTGTAGTAGTGAGGGCTGTGTCAGTGTCACGGTGAGGGATGTGTCTGTGTAGTAGTGAGGGCTGTGTCAGTGTCACGGTGAGGGATGTGTCTGTGTAGTAGTGAGGGCAGTGTCAGTGTCACGGTGAGGGGTGTGTCTGTGTAGTAGTGAGGGCTGTGTCAGTGTCATGGTGAGGGATGTGTCTGTGTAGTAGTGAGGGCTGTGTCAGTGTCATGGTGAGGGATGTGTCTGTGTAATAGTGAGGGCTGTGCCGGTGTCACGGTGAGAGGGGGGTATCTGTGTAGTAGTGAGGTCTGTGTCAGTGTCACGGTGAGGGATGTGTCTGTGTAGTAGTGAGGGCTGTGTCAGTGTCACGGTGAGGGATGTGTCTGTGTAGTAGTGAGGGCTGTGTCGGTGTCATGGTGAGGGATGTGTCTGTGTAGTAGTGAGGGCTGTGTCAGTGTCATGGTGAGGGGGGTGTCTGTGTAGTAGTGAGGGCTGTGTCAGTGTCACGGTGAGAGGGGGGTGTCTGTGTAGTAGTGAGGGCTGTGTCAGTGTCATGGTGAGGGATGTGTCTGTGTAGTAGTGAGGGCTGTGTCGGTGTCATGGTGAGGGATGTGTCTGTGTAGTAGTGAGGGCTGTGTCAGTGTCACGGTGAGGGGGGTGTCTGTGTAGTAGTGAGGGCTGTGTCAGTGTCACGGTGAGGGATGTGTCTGTGTAGTAGTGAGGGCTGTGTCAGTGTCACGGTGAGGGGTGTGTCTGTGTAGTAGTGAGGGCTGTGTCAGTGTCACGGTGAGAGGTGTGTCTGTGTAGTAGTGAGGGCTGTGTCAGTGTCACGGTGAGGGATGTGTCTGTGTAGTAGTGAGGGCTGTGTCAGTGTCACGGTGAGGGGTGTGTCTGTGTAGTAGTGAGGGCTGTGTCAGTGTCACGGTGAGGGGTGTGTCTGTGTAGTAGTGAGGGCTGTGTCAGTGTCACGGTGAGAGGTGTGTCTGTGTAGTAGTGAGGGCTGTGTCAGTGTCACGGTGAGGGATGTGTCTGTGTAGTAGTGAGGGCTGTGTCAGTGTCACGGTGAGGGGTGTGTCTGTGTAGTAGTGAGGGCTGTGTCAGTGTCACGGTGAGGGATGTGTCTGTGTAGTAGTGAGGGCTGTGTCAGTGTCACGGTGAGGGATGTGTCTGTGTAGTAGTGAGGGCTGTGTCAGTGTCACGGTGAGGGGGGTGTCTGTGTAGTAGTGAGGGCTGTGTCGGTGTCACGGTGAGGGATGTGTCTGTGTAGTAGTGAGGGCTGTGTCAGTGTCACGGTGAGGGATGTGTCTGTGTAGTAGTGAGGGCTGTGTCGGTGTCACGGTGAGGGATGTGTCTGTGTAGTAGTGAGGGCTGTGTCAGTGTCACGGTGAGGGGTGTGTCTGTGTAGTAGTGAGGGCTGTGTCAGTGTCACGGTGAGGGATGTGTCTGTGTAGTAGTGAGGGCTGTGTCAGTGTCACGGTGAGGGGTGTGTCTGTGTAGTAGTGAGGGCTGTGTCAGTGTCACGGTGAGGGGTGTGTCTGTGTAGTAGTGAGGGCTGTGTCAGTGTCACGGTGAGGGATGTGTCTGTGTAGTAGTGAGGGCTGTGTCAGTGTCACGGTGAGGGATGTGTCTGTGTAGTAGTGAGGGCTGTGTCAGTGTCACGGTGAGGGGGGTGTCTGTGTAGTAGTGAGGGCTGTGTCAGTGTCACGGTGAGGGATGTGTCTGTGTAGTAGTGAGGGCTGTGTCAGTGTCACGGTGAGGGGGGTGTCTGTGTAGTAGTGAGGGCTGTGTCGGTGTCACGGTGAGAGGTGTGTCTGTGTAGTAGTGAGGGCTGTGTCAGTGTCACGGTGAGAGGGGGGTGTCTGTGTAGTAGTGAGGGCTGTGTCAGTGTCACGGTGAGGGGTGTGTCTGTGTAGTAGTGAGGGCTGTGTCAGTGTCACGGTGAGGGATGTGTCTGTGTAGTAGTGAGGGCTGTGTCAGTGTCACGGTGAGGGATGTGTCTGTGTAGTAGTGAGGGCTGTGTCAGTGTCACGGTGAGGGGGGTGTCTGTGTAGTAGTGAGGGCTGTGTCAGTGTCACGGTGAGGGATGTGTCTGTGTAGTAGTGAGGGCTGTGTCAGTGTCACGGTGAGGGATGTGTCTGTGTAGTAGTGAGGGCTGTGTCGGTGTCACGGTGAGGGATGTGTCTGTGTAGTAGTGAGGGCTGTGTCAGTGTCACGGTGAGGGGTGTGTCTGTGTAGTAGTGAGGGCTGTGTCAGTGTCACGGTGAGGGATGTGTCTGTGTAGTAGTGAGGGCTGTGTCAGTGTCACGGTGAGGGATGTGTCTGTGTAGTAGTGAGGGCTGTGTCAGTGTCACGGTGAGAGGGGGGTGTCTGTGTAGTAGTGAGGGCTGTGTCAGTGTCACGGTGAGGGGTGTGTCTGTGTAGTAGTGAGGGCTGTGTCAGTGTCACGGTGAGAGGGGGGTGTCTGTGTAGTAGTGAGGGCTGTGTCAGTGTCACGGTGAGGGGTGTGTCTGTGTAGTAGTGAGGGCTGTGTCGGTGTCACGGTGAGGGGTGTGTCTGTGTAGTAGTGAGGGCTGTGTCCGTGTCACGGTGAGGGGTGTGTCTGTGTAGTAGTGAGGGCTGTGTCAGTGTCATGGTGAGGGATGTGTCTGTGTAGTAGTGAGGGCTGTGTCAGTGTCACGGTGAGGGGGGTGTCTGTGTAGTAGTGAGGGCTGTGTCAGTGTCACGGTGAGAGGGGGGTGTCTGTGTAGTAGTGAGGGCTGTGTCGGTGTCACGGTGAGAGGGGGGTGTCTGTGTAGTAGTGAGGGCTGTGTCAGTGTCACGGTGAGAGGGGGGTGTCTGTGTAGTAGTGAGGGCTGTGTCGGTGTCATGGTGAGGGATGTGTCTGTGTAGTAGTGAGGGCTGTGTCGGTGTCACGGTGAGAGGGGGGTGTCTGTGTAGTAGTGAGGGCTGTGTCGGTGTCATGGTGAGGGATGTGTCTGTGTAGTAGTGAGGGCTGTGTCAGTGTCATGGTGAGGGATGTGTCTGTGTAGTAGTGAGGGCTGTGTCAGTGTCACGGTGAGAGGGGGGTGTCTGTGTAGTAGTGAGGGCTGTGTCAGTGTCACGATGAGAGGGGGGTGTCTGTGTAGTAGTGAGGGCTGTGTCGGTGTCATGGTGAGGGATGTGTCTGTGTAGTAGTGAGGGCTGTGTCAGTGTCACGGTGAGAGGGGGGTGTCTGTGTAGTAGTGAGGGCTGTGTCGGTGTCACGGTGAGAGGTGTGTCTGTGTAGTAGTGAGGGCTGTGTCAGTGTCACGGTGAGAGGGGGGTGTCTGTGTAGTAGTGAGGGCTGTGTCAGTGTCACGGTGAGAGGGGGGTGTCTGTGTAGTAGTGAGGGCTGTGTCAGTGTCACGGTGAGGGGTGTGTCTGTGTAGTAGTGAGGGCTGTGTCAGTGTCATGGTGAGGGATGTGTCTGTGTAGTAGTGAGGGCTGTGTCAGTGTCACGGTGAGAGGGGGGTGTCTGTGTAGTAGTGAGGGCTGTGTCAGTGTCACAGTGAGGGGTGTGTCTGTGTAGTAGTGAGGGCTGTGTCAGTGTCACGGTGAGAGGGGGGTATCTGTGTAGTAGTGAGGGCTGTGTCAGTGTCACGGTGAGGGATGTGTCTGTGTAGTAGTGAGGGCTGTGTCAGTGTCACGGTGAGGGATGTGTCTGTGTAGTAGTGAGGGCTGTGTCAGTGTCACGGTGAGTGGGGTGTCTGTGTAGTAGTGAGGGCTGTGTCAGTGTCACGGTGAGGGATGTGTCTGTGTAGTAGTGAGGGCTGTGTCGGTGTCACGGTGAGGGATGTGTCTGTGTAGTAGTGAGGGCTGTGTCAGTGTCACGGTGAGGGGTGTGTCTGTGTAGTAGTGAGGGCTGTGTCAGTGTCACGGTGAGGGATGTGTCTGTGTAGTAGTGAGGGCTGTGTCAGTGTCACGGTGAGGGATGTGTCTGTGTAGTAGTGAGGGCTGTGTCAGTGTCACGGTGAGGGATGTGTCTGTGTAGTAGTGAGGGCTGTGTCAGTGTCACGGTGAGAGGGGGGTGTCTGTGTAGTAGTGAGGGCTGTGTCGGTGTCATGGTGAGGGGTGTGTCTGTGTAGTAGTGAGGGCTGTGTCAGTGTCACGGTGAGAGGGGGGTGTCTGTGTAGTAGTGAGGGCTGTGTCAGTGTCACGGTGAGGGGTGTGTCTGTGTAGTAGTGAGGGCTGTGTCAGTGTCACGGTGAGAGGGGGGTGTCTGTGTAGTAGTGAGGGCTGTGTCAGTGTCACGGTGAGGGGTGTGTCTGTGTAGTAGTGAGGGCTGTGTCGGTGTCACGGTGAGGGGTGTGTCTGTGTAGTAGTGAGGGCTGTGTCAGTGTCACGGTGAGGGGTGTGTCTGTGTAGTAGTGAGGGCTGTGTCAGTGTCACGGTGAGGGATGTGTCTGTGTAGTAGTGAGGGCTGTGTCAGTGTCACGGTGAGGGGGGTGTCTGTGTAGTAGTGAGGGCTGTGTCAGTGTCACGGTGAGAGGGGGGTGTCTGTGTAGTAGTGAGGGCTGTGTCGGTGTCACGGTGAGAGGGGGGTGTCTGTGTAGTAGTGAGGGCTGTGTCAGTGTCACGGTGAGAGGGGGGTGTCTGTGTAGTAGTGAGGGCTGTGTCGGTGTCACGGTGAGAGGTGTGTCTGTGTAGTAGTGAGGGCTGTGTCAGTGTCACGGTGAGAGGGGGTGTCTGTGTAGTAGTGAGGGCTGTGTCAGTGTCACGGTGAGAGGGGGGTGTCTGTGTAGTAGTGAGGGCTGTGTCAGTGTCACGGTGAGGGGTGTGTCTGTGTAGTAGTGAGGGCTGTGTCAGTGTCATGGTGAGGGATGTGTCTGTGTAGTAGTGAGGGCTGTGTCAGTGTCACGGTGAGGGGTGTGTCTGTGTAGTAGTGAGGGCTGTGTCGGTGTCATGGTGAGGGATGTGTCTGTTTAGTAGTGAGGGCTGTGTCAGTGTCACGGTGAGAGGGGGGTGTCTGTGTAGTAGTGAGGGCTGTGTCGGTGTCACGGTGAGAGGGGGGTGTCTGTGTAGTAGTGAGGGCTGTGTCAGTGTCACGGTGAGGGATGTGTCTGTGTAGTAGTGAGGGCTGTGTCAGTGTCATGGTGAGGGATGTGTCTGTGTAGTAGTGAGGGCTGTGTCAGTGTCACGGTGAGGGGGGTGTCTGTGTAGTAGTGAGGGCTGTGTCAGTGTCATGGTGAGGGATGTGTCTGTGTAGTAGTGAGGGCTGTGTCAGTGTCACGGTGAGGGGTGTGTCTGTGTAGTAGTGAGGGCTGTGTCAGTGTCATGGTGAGGGATGTGTCTGTGTAGTAGTGAGGGCTGTGTCAGTGTCACGGTGAGAGGGGGGTGTCTGTGTAGTAGTGAGGGCTGTGTCGGTGTCACGGTGAGAGGGGGGTGTCTGTGTAGTAGTGAGGGCTGTGTCAGTGTCACGGTGAGGGGTGTGTCTGTGTAGTAGTGAGGGCTGTGTCAGTGTCACGGTGAGGGGTGTGTCTGTGTAGTAGTGAGGGCTGTGTCAGTGTCACGGTGAGGGGGGTGTCTGTGTAGTAGTGAGGGCTGTGTCAGTGTCACGGTGAGGGATGTGTCTGTGTAGTAGTGAGGGCTGAGTCAGTGTCACGGTGAGGGATGTGTCTGTGTAGTAGTGAGGGCTGTGCCGGTGTCACGGTGAGAGGGGGGTGTCTGTGTAGTAGTGAGGGCTGTGTCAGTGTCACGGTGAGGGATGTGTCTGTGTAGTAGTGAGGGCTGTGTCAGTGTCACGGTGAGGGATGTGTCTGTGTAGTAGTGAGGGCTGTGTCAGTGTCACGGTGAGGGGTGTGTCTGTGTAGTAGTGAGGGCTGTGTCGGTGTCACGGTGAGGGATATGTCTGTGTAGTAGTGAGGGCTGTGTCAGTGTCACGGTGAGGGATGTGTCTGTGTAGTAGTGAGGGCTGTGTCAGTGTCACGGTGAGGGATGTGTCTGTGTAGTAGTGAGGGCTGTGTCAGTGTCACGGTGAGGGATGTGTCTGTGTAGTAGTGAGGGCAGTGTCAGTGTCACGGTGAGGGGTGTGTCTGTGTAGTAGTGAGGGCTGTGTCAGTGTCATGGTGAGGGATGTGTCTGTGTAGTAGTGAGGGCTGTGTCAGTGTCATGGTGAGGGATGTGTCTGTGTAATAGTGAGGGCTGTGCCGGTGTCACGGTGAGAGGGGGGTATCTGTGTAGTAGTGAGGTCTGTGTCAGTGTCACGGTGAGGGATGTGTCTGTGTAGTAGTGAGGGCTGTGTCAGTGTCACGGTGAGGGATGTGTCTGTGTAGTAGTGAGGGCTGTGTCGGTGTCATGGTGAGGGATGTGTCTGTGTAGTAGTGAGGGCTGTGTCAGTGTCATGGTGAGGGGGGTGTCTGTGTAGTAGTGAGGGCTGTGTCAGTGTCACGGTGAGAGGGGGGTGTCTGTGTAGTAGTGAGGGCTGTGTCAGTGTCATGGTGAGGGATGTGTCTGTGTAGTAGTGAGGGCTGTGTCGGTGTCATGGTGAGGGATGTGTCTGTGTAGTAGTGAGGGCTGTGTCAGTGTCACGGTGAGGGGGGTGTCTGTGTAGTAGTGAGGGCTGTGTCAGTGTCACGGTGAGGGATGTGTCTGTGTAGTAGTGAGGGCTGTGTCAGTGTCACGGTGAGGGGTGTGTCTGTGTAGTAGTGAGGGCTGTGTCAGTGTCACGGTGAGAGGTGTGTCTGTGTAGTAGTGAGGGCTGTGTCAGTGTCACGGTGAGGGATGTGTCTGTGTAGTAGTGAGGGCTGTGTCAGTGTCACGGTGAGGGGTGTGTCTGTGTAGTAGTGAGGGCTGTGTCAGTGTCACGGTGAGGGGTGTGTCTGTGTAGTAGTGAGGGCTGTGTCAGTGTCACGGTGAGAGGTGTGTCTGTGTAGTAGTGAGGGCTGTGTCAGTGTCACGGTGAGGGATGTGTCTGTGTAGTAGTGAGGGCTGTGTCAGTGTCACGGTGAGGGGTGTGTCTGTGTAGTAGTGAGGGCTGTGTCAGTGTCACGGTGAGGGATGTGTCTGTGTAGTAGTGAGGGCTGTGTCAGTGTCACGGTGAGGGATGTGTCTGTGTAGTAGTGAGGGCTGTGTCAGTGTCACGGTGAGGGGGGTGTCTGTGTAGTAGTGAGGGCTGTGTCGGTGTCACGGTGAGGGATGTGTCTGTGTAGTAGTGAGGGCTGTGTCAGTGTCACGGTGAGAGGGGGGTGTCTGTGTAGTAGTGAGGGCTGTGTCGGTGTCATGGTGAGGGGTGTGTCTGTGTAGTAGTGAGGGCTGTGTCAGTGTCACGGTGAGAGGGGGGTGTCTGTGTAGTAGTGAGGGCTGTGTCAGTGTCACGGTGAGGGGTGTGTCTGTGTAGTAGTGAGGGCTGTGTCAGTGTCACGGTGAGAGGGGGCTGTCTGTGTAGTAGTGAGGGCTGTGTCAGTGTCACGGTGAGGGGTGTGTCTGTGTAGTAGTGAGGGCTGTGTCGGTGTCACGGTGAGGGGTGTGTCTGTGTAGTAGTGAGGGCTGTGTCAGTGTCACGGTGAGGGGTGTGTCTGTGTAGTAGTGAGGGCTGTGTCAGTGTCACGGTGAGGGATGTGTCTGTGTAGTAGTGAGGGCTGTGTCAGTGTCACGGTGAGGGGGGTGTCTGTGTAGTAGTGAGGGCTGTGTCAGTGTCACGGTGAGAGGGGGGTGTCTGTGTAGTAGTGAGGGCTGTGTCGGTGTCGCGGTGAGAGGGGGGTGTCTGTGTAGTAGTGAGGGCTGTGTCAGTGTCACGGTGAGAGGGGGGTGTCTGTGTAGTAGTGAGGGCTGTGTCGGTGTCATGGTGAGGGATGTGTCTGTGTAGTAGTGAGGGCTGTGTCGGTGTCACGGTGAGAGGGGGGTGTCTGTGTAGTAGTGAGGGCTGTGTCGGTGTCATGGTGAGGGATGTGTCTGTGTAGTAGTGAGGGCTGTGTCAGTGTCACGGTGAGAGGTGTGTCTGTGTAGTAGTGAGGGCTGTGTCAGTGTCACGGTGAGAGGGGGGTGTCTGTGTAGTAGTGAGGGCTGTGTCAGTGTCACGGTGAGAGGGGGGTGTCTGTGTAGTAGTGAGGGCTGTGTCGGTGTCATGGTGAGGGATGTGTCTGTGTAGTAGTGAGGGCTGTGTCAGTGTCACGGTGAGAGGGGGGTGTCTGTGTAGTAGTGAGGGCTGTGTCGGTGTCATGGTGAGGGATGTGTCTGTGTAGTAGTGAGGGCTGTGTCAGTGTCACGGTGAGGGGTGTGTCTGTGTAGTTGTGAGGGCTGTGTCGGTGTCATGGTGAGGGATGTGTCTGTGTAGTAGTGAGGGCTGTGTCAGTGTCACGGTGAGGGGTGTGTCTGTGTAGTAGTGAGGGCTGTGTCAGTGTCACGGTGAGGGGTGTGTCTGTGTAGTAGTGAGGGCTGTGTCAGTGTCACGGTGAGGGGGGTGTCTGTGTAGTAGTGAGGGCTGTGTCAGTGTCACGGTGAGGGATGTGTCTGTGTAGTAGTGAGGGCTGTGTCAGTGTCACGGTGAGGGATGTGTCTGTGTAGTAGTGAGGGCTGTGTCAGTGTCACGGTGAGGGATGTGTCTGTGTAGTAGTGAGGGCTGTGTCAGTGTCACGGTGAGGGATGTGTCTGTGTAGTAGTGAGGGCTGTGTCAGTGTCACGGTGAGGGATGTGTCTGTGTAGTAGTGAGGGCTGTGTCAGTGTCACGGTGAGGGATGTGTCTGTGTAGTAGTGAGGGCTGTGTCAGTGTCACGGTGAGGGGGGTGTCTGTGTAGTAGTGAGGGCTGTGTCGGTGTCACGGTGAGGGATGTGTCTGTGTAGTAGTGAGGGCTGTGCCGGTGTCACGGTGAGAGGGGGGTGTCTGTGTAGTAGTGAGGGCTGTGTCAGTGTCACGGTGAGGGATGTGTCTGTGTAGTAGTGAGGGCTGTGTCAGTGTCACGGTGAGGGATGTGTCTGTGTAGTAGTGAGGGCTGTGTCGGTGTCACGGTGAGGGGTGTGTCTGTGTAGTAGTGAGGGCTGTGTCGGTGTCACGGTGAGGGATATGTCTGTGTAGTAGTGAGGGCTGTGTCTGTGTCACGGTGAGGGATGTGTCTGTGTAGTAGTGAGGGCTGTGTCAGTGTCACGGTGAGGGATGTGTCTGTGTAGTAGTGAGGGCTGTGTCAGTGTCACGGTGAGGGATGTGTCTGTGTAGTAGTGAGGGCTGTGTCAGTGTCACGGTGAGAGGGGGGTGTCTGTGTAGTAGTGAGGGCTGTGTCAGTGTCACGGTGAGGGGTGTGTCTGTGTAGTAGTGAGGGCTGTGTCGGTGTCACGGTGAGGGGTGTGTCTGTGTAGTAGTTAGGGCTGTGTCGGTGTCACGGTGAGAGGGGGGTGTCTGTGTAGTAGTGAGGGCTGTGTCGGTGTCATGGTGAGGGATGTGTCTGTGTAGTAGTGAGGGCTGTGTCAGTGTCACGGTGAGAGGTGTGTCTGTGTAGTAGTGAGGGCTGTGTCAGTGTCACGGTGAGAGGGGGGTGTCTGTGTAGTAGTGAGGGCTGTGTCAGTGTCACGGTGAGAGGGGGGTGTCTGTGTAGTAGTGAGGGCTGTGTCGGTGTCATGGTGAGGGATGTGTCTGTGTAGTAGTGAGGGCTGTGTCAGTGTCACGGTGAGAGGGGGGTGTCTGTGTAGTAGTGAGGGCTGTGTCGGTGTCACGGTGAGAGGTGTGTCTGTGTAGTAGTGAGGGCTGTGTCGGTGTCACGGTGAGGGGGGTGTCTGTGTAGTAGTGAGGGCTGTGTCAGTGTCACGGTGAGGGATGTGTCTGTGTAGTAGTGAGGGCTGTGTCAGTGTCACGGTGAGAGGGGGGTGTCTGTGTAGTAGTGAGGGCTGTGTCGGTGTCACGGTGAGGGGGGTGTCTGTGTAGTAGTGAGGGCTGTGTCGGTGTCATGGTGAGGGATGTGTCTGTGTAGTAGTGAGGGCTGTGTCAGTGTCACGGTGAGGGGTGTGTCTGTGTAGTAGTGAGGGCTGTGTCGGTGTCATGGTGAGGGATGTGTCTGTGTAGTAGTGAGGGCTGTGTCAGTGTCACGGTGAGAGGGGGGTGTCTGTGTAGTAGTGAGGGCTGTGTCGGTGTCACGGTGAGAGGGGGGTGTCTGTGTAGTAGTGAGGGCTGTGTCAGTGTCACGGTGAGGGATGTGTCTGTGTAGTAGTGAGGGCTGTGTCAGTGTCATGGTGAGGGATGTGTCTGTGTAGTAGTGAGGGCTGTGTCGGTGTCACGGTGAGAGGGGGGTGTCTGTGTAGTAGTGAGGGCTGTGTCAGTGTCACGGTGAGAGGGGGGTGTCTGTGTAGTAGTGAGGGCTGTGTCAGTGTCACGGTGAGAGGGGGGTGTCTGTGTAGTAGTGAGGGCTGTGTCAGTGTCACGGTGAGGGATGTGTCTGTGTAGTAGTGAGGGCTGTGTCAGTGTCACGGTGAGAGGGGGGTGTCTGTGTAGTAGTGAGGGCTGTGCCGGTGTCACGGTGAGAGGGGGGTGTCTGTGTAGTAGTGAGGGCTGTGCCGGTGTCACGGTGAGAGGGGGGTGTCTGTGTAGTAGTGAGGGCTGTGTCAGTGTCATGGTGAGGGGGGTGTCTGTGTAGTAGTGAGGGCTGTGTCAGTGTCACGGTGAGGGGTGTGTCTGTGTAGTAGTGAGGGCTGTGTCAGTGTCACGGTGAGGGGTGTGTCTGTGTAGTAGTGAGGGCTGTGTCAGTGTCATGGTGAGGGATGTGTCTGTGTAGTAGTGAGGGCTGTGTCAGTGTCACGGTGAGAGGGGATGTCTGTGTATTAGTGAGGGCTGTGTCAGTGTCATGGTGAGGGATGTGTCTGTGTAGTAGTGAGGGCTGTGTCAGTGTCACGGTGAGGGGTGTGTCTGTGTAGTAGTGAGGGCTGTGTCAGTGTCATGGTGAGGGATGTCTGTGTAGTAGTGAGGGCTGTGTCGGTGTCACGGTGAGAGGGGGGTGTCTGTGTAGTAGTGAGGGCTGTGTCGGTGTCACGGTGAGAGGGGGGTGTCTGTGTAGTAGTGAGGGCTGTGTCAGTGTCACGGTGAGGGGTGTGTCTGTGTAGTAGTGAGGGCTGTGTCAGTGTCACGGTGAGGGGTGTGTCTGTGTAGTAGTGAGGGCTGTGTCAGTGTCACGGTGAGGGGGGTGTCTGTGTAGTAGTGAGGGCTGTGTCAGTGTCACGGTGAGGGATGTGTCTGTGTAGTAGTGAGGGCTGTGTCAGTGTCATGGTGAGGGGGGTGTCTGTGTAGTAGTGAGGGCTGTGTCGGTGTCACGGTGAGGGATGTGTCTGTGTAGTAGTGAGGGCTGTGTCAGTGTCACGGTGAGAGGGGGGTGTCTGTGTAATAGTGAGGGCTGTGTCGGTGTCATGGTGAGGGGTGTGTCTGTGTAGTAGTGAGGGCTGTGTCAGTGTCACGGTGAGAGGGGGGTGTCTGTGTAGTAGTGAGGGCTGTGTCAGTGTCACGGTGAGGGGTGTGTCTGTGTAGTAGTGAGGGCTGTGTCAGTGTTACGGTGAGAGGGGGGTGTCTGTGTAGTAGTGAGGGCTGTGTCAGTGTCACGGTGAGGGGTGTGTCTGTGTAGTAGTGAGGGCTGTGTCGGTGTCACGGTGAGGGGTGTGTCTGTGTAGTAGTGAGGGCTGTGTCAGTGTCACGGTGAGGGGTGTGTCTGTGTAGTAGTGAGGGCTGTGTCAGTGTCACGGTGAGGGATGTGTCTGTGTAGTAGTGAGGGCTGTGTCAGTGTCACGGTGAGGGGGGTGTCTGTGTAGTAGTGAGGGCTGTGTCAGTGTCACGGTGAGAGGGGGGTGTCTGTGTAGTAGTGAGGGCTGTGTCGGTGTCGCGGTGAGAGGGGGGTGTCTGTGTAGTAGTGAGGGCTGTGTCAGTGTCACGGTGAGAGGGGGGTGTCTGTGTAGTAGTGAGGGCTGTGTCGGTGTCATGGTGAGGGATGTGTCTGTGTAGTAGTGAGGGCTGTGTCGGTGTCACGGTGAGAGGGGGGTGTCTGTGTAGTAGTGAGGGCTGTGTCGGTGTCATGGTGAGGGATGTGTCTGTGTAGTAGTGAGGGCTGTGTCAGTGTCACGGTGAGAGGTGTGTCTGTGTAGTAGTGAGGGCTGTGTCAGTGTCACGGTGAGAGGGGGGTGTCTGTGTAGTAGTGAGGGCTGTGTCAGTGTCACGGTGAGAGGGGGGTGTCTGTGTAGTAGTGAGGGCTGTGTCGGTGTCATGGTGAGGGATGTGTCTGTGTAGTAGTGAGGGCTGTGTCAGTGTCACGGTGAGAGGGGGGTGTCTGTGTAGTAGTGAGGGCTGTGTCGGTGTCATGGTGAGGGATGTGTCTGTGTAGTAGTGAGGGCTGTGTCAGTGTCACGGTGAGGGGTGTGTCTGTGTAGTTGTGAGGGCTGTGTCGGTGTCATGGTGAGGGATGTGTCTGTGTAGTAGTGAGGGCTGTGTCAGTGTCACGGTGAGGGGTGTGTCTGTGTAGTAGTGAGGGCTGTGTCAGTGTCACGGTGAGGGGTGTGTCTGTGTAGTAGTGAGGGCTGTGTCAGTGTCACGGTGAGGGGGGTGTCTGTGTAGTAGTGAGGGCTGTGTCAGTGTCACGGTGAGGGATGTGTCTGTGTAGTAGTGAGGGCTGTGTCAGTGTCACGGTGAGGGATGTGTCTGTGTAGTAGTGAGGGCTGTGTCAGTGTCACGGTGAGGGATGTGTCTGTGTAGTAGTGAGGGCTGTGTCAGTGTCACGGTGAGGGATGTGTCTGTGTAGTAGTGAGGGCTGTGTCAGTGTCACGGTGAGGGATGTGTCTGTGTAGTAGTGAGGGCTGTGTCAGTGTCACGGTGAGGGATGTGTCTGTGTAGTAGTGAGGGCTGTGTCAGTGTCACGGTGAGGGGGGTGTCTGTGTAGTAGTGAGGGCTGTGTCGGTGTCACGGTGAGGGATGTGTCTGTGTAGTAGTGAGGGCTGTGCCGGTGTCACGGTGAGAGGGGGGTGTCTGTGTAGTAGTGAGGGCTGTGTCAGTGTCACGGTGAGGGATGTGTCTGTGTAGTAGTGAGGGCTGTGTCAGTGTCACGGTGAGGGATGTGTCTGTGTAGTAGTGAGGGCTGTGTCGGTGTCACGGTGAGGGGTGTGTCTGTGTAGTAGTGAGGGCTGTGTCGGTGTCACGGTGAGGGATATGTCTGTGTAGTAGTGAGGGCTGTGTCTGTGTCACGGTGAGGGATGTGTCTGTGTAGTAGTGAGGGCTGTGTCAGTGTCACGGTGAGGGATGTGTCTGTGTAGTAGTGAGGGCTGTGTCAGTGTCACGGTGAGGGATGTGTCTGTGTAGTAGTGAGGGCTGTGTCAGTGTCACGGTGAGAGGGGGGTGTCTGTGTAGTAGTGAGGGCTGTGTCAGTGTCACGGTGAGGGGTGTGTCTGTGTAGTAGTGAGGGCTGTGTCGGTGTCACGGTGAGGGGTGTGTCTGTGTAGTAGTTAGGGCTGTGTCGGTGTCACGGTGAGAGGGGGGTGTCTGTGTAGTAGTGAGGGCTGTGTCGGTGTCATGGTGAGGGATGTGTCTGTGTAGTAGTGAGGGCTGTGTCAGTGTCACGGTGAGAGGTGTGTCTGTGTAGTAGTGAGGGCTGTGTCAGTGTCACGGTGAGAGGGGGGTGTCTGTGTAGTAGTGAGGGCTGTGTCAGTGTCACGGTGAGAGGGGGGTGTCTGTGTAGTAGTGAGGGCTGTGTCGGTGTCATGGTGAGGGATGTGTCTGTGTAGTAGTGAGGGCTGTGTCAGTGTCACGGTGAGAGGGGGGTGTCTGTGTAGTAGTGAGGGCTGTGTCGGTGTCACGGTGAGAGGTGTGTCTGTGTAGTAGTGAGGGCTGTGTCGGTGTCACGGTGAGGGGGGTGTCTGTGTAGTAGTGAGGGCTGTGTCAGTGTCACGGTGAGGGATGTGTCTGTGTAGTAGTGAGGGCTGTGTCAGTGTCACGGTGAGAGGGGGGTGTCTGTGTAGTAGTGAGGGCTGTGTCGGTGTCACGGTGAGGGGGGTGTCTGTGTAGTAGTGAGGGCTGTGTCGGTGTCATGGTGAGGGATGTGTCTGTGTAGTAGTGAGGGCTGTGTCAGTGTCACGGTGAGGGGTGTGTCTGTGTAGTAGTGAGGGCTGTGTCGGTGTCATGGTGAGGGATGTGTCTGTGTAGTAGTGAGGGCTGTGTCAGTGTCACGGTGAGAGGGGGGTGTCTGTGTAGTAGTGAGGGCTGTGTCGGTGTCACGGTGAGAGGGGGGTGTCTGTGTAGTAGTGAGGGCTGTGTCAGTGTCACGGTGAGGGATGTGTCTGTGTAGTAGTGAGGGCTGTGTCAGTGTCATGGTGAGGGATGTGTCTGTGTAGTAGTGAGGGCTGTGTCGGTGTCACGGTGAGAGGGGGGTGTCTGTGTAGTAGTGAGGGCTGTGTCAGTGTCACGGTGAGAGGGGGGTGTCTGTGTAGTAGTGAGGGCTGTGTCAGTGTCACGGTGAGAGGGGGGTGTCTGTGTAGTAGTGAGGGCTGTGTCAGTGTCACGGTGAGGGATGTGTCTGTGTAGTAGTGAGGGCTGTGTCAGTGTCACGGTGAGAGGGGGGTGTCTGTGTAGTAGTGAGGGCTGTGCCGGTGTCACGGTGAGAGGGGGGTGTCTGTGTAGTAGTGAGGGCTGTGCCGGTGTCACGGTGAGAGGGGGGTGTCTGTGTAGTAGTGAGGGCTGTGTCAGTGTCATGGTGAGGGGGGTGTCTGTGTAGTAGTGAGGGCTGTGTCAGTGTCACGGTGAGGGGTGTGTCTGTGTAGTAGTGAGGGCTGTGTCAGTGTCACGGTGAGGGGTGTGTCTGTGTAGTAGTGAGGGCTGTGTCAGTGTCATGGTGAGGGATGTGTCTGTGTAGTAGTGAGGGCTGTGTCAGTGTCACGGTGAGAGGGGATGTCTGTGTATTAGTGAGGGCTGTGTCAGTGTCATGGTGAGGGATGTGTCTGTGTAGTAGTGAGGGCTGTGTCAGTGTCACGGTGAGGGGTGTGTCTGTGTAGTAGTGAGGGCTGTGTCAGTGTCATGGTGAGGGATGTGTCTGTGTAGTAGTGAGGGCTGTGTCGGTGTCACGGTGAGAGGGGGGTGTCTGTGTAGTAGTGAGGGCTGTGTCGGTGTCACGGTGAGAGGGGGGTGTCTGTGTAGTAGTGAGGGCTGTGTCAGTGTCACGGTGAGGGGTGTGTCTGTGTAGTAGTGAGGGCAGTGTCAGTGTCACGGTGAGGGGTGTGTCTGTGTAGTAGTGAGGGCTGTGTCAGTGTCACGGTGAGGGGGGTGTCTGTGTAGTAGTGAGGGCTGTGTCAGTGTCACGGTGAGGGATGTGTCTGTGTAGTAGTGAGGGCTGTGTCAGTGTCACGGTGAGGGATGTGTCTGTGTAGTAGTGAGGGCTGTGTCAGTGTCACGGTGAGGGATGTGTCTGTGTAGTAGTGAGGGCTGTGTCAGTGTCACGGTGAGGGGTGTGTCTGTGTAGTAGTGAGGGCTGTGTCAGTGTCACGGTGAGGGATGTGTCTGTGTAGTAGTGAGGGCTGTGCCGGTGTCACGGTGAGAGGGGGGTGTCTGTGTAGTAGTGAGGGCTGTGTCGGTGTCACGGTGAGGGGTGTGTCTGTGTAGTAGTGAGGGCTGTGTCAGTGTCACGGTGAGGGATGTGTCTGTGTAGTAGTGAGGGCTGTGTCAGTGTCACGGTGAGGGATGTGTCTGTGTAGTAGTGAGGGCTGTGTCAGTGTCACGGTGAGGGATGTGTCTGTGTAGTAGTGAGGGCTGTGTCAGTGTCACGGTGAGGGGTGTGTCTGTGTAGTAGTGAGTGCTGTGTCAGTGTCATGGTGAGGGATGTGTCTGTGTAGTAGTGAGGGCTGTGTCAGTGTCACGGTGAGGGATGTGTCTGTGTAGTAGTGAGGGCTGTGTCAGTGTCATGGTGAGGGATGTGTCTGTGTAGTAGTGAGGGCTGTGTCAGTGTCACGGTGAGGGATGTGTCTGTGTAGTAGTGAGGGCTGTGTCAGTGTCATGGTGAGGGATGTGTCTGTGTAGTAGTGAGGGCTGTGTCAGTGTCACGGTGAGGGGTGTGTCTGTGTAGTAGTGAGGGCTGTGTCAGTGTCATGGTGAGGGATGTGTCTGTGTAGTAGTGAGGGTTGTGTCAGTGTCATGGTGAGGGATGTGTCTGTGTAGTAGTGAGGGCTGTGTCAGTGTCACGGTGAGGGATGTGTCTGCGTAATAGTGAGGGCTGTGCCGGTGTCACGGTGAGGGATGTGTCTGTGTAGTAGTGAGGGCTGTGTCGGTGTCACGGTGAGGGGGGTGTCTGTGTAGTAGTGAGGGCTGTGTCGGTGTCACGGTGAGGGGGGTGTCTGTGTAGTAGTGAGGGCTGTGTCGGTGTCATGGTGAGGGATGTGTCTGTGTAGTAGTGAGGGCTGTGTCAGTGTCACGGTGAGGGGTGTGTCTGTGTAGTAGTGAGGGCTGTGTCGGTGTCATGGTGAGGGATGTGTCTGTGTAGTAGTGAGGGCTGTGTCAGTGTCACGGTGAGAGGGGGGTGTCTGTGTAGTAGTGAGGGCTGTGTCAGTGTCACGGTGAGGGATGTGTCTGTGTAGTAGTGAGGGCTGTGTCAGTGTCACGGTGAGGGATGTGTCTGTGTAGTAGTGAGGGCTGTGTCAGTGTCACGGTGAGAGGGGGGTGTCTGTGTAGTAGTGAGGGCTGTGTCGGTGTCACGGTGAGAGGGGGGTGTCTGTGTAGTAGTGAGGGCTGTGTCGGTGTCATGGTGAGGGGTGTGTCTGTGTAGTAGTGAGGGCTGTGTCAGTGTCACGGTGAGGGATGTGTCTGTGTAGTAGTGAGGGCTGTGTCAGTGTCACGGTGAGGGGTGTGTCTGTGTAGTAGTGAGGGCTGTGTCAGTGTCACGGTGAGAGGGGGGTGTCTGTGTAGTAGTGAGGGCTGTGTCAGTGTCACGGTGAGGGATGTGTCTGTGTAGTAGTGAGGGCTGTGTCAGTGTCACGGTGAGAGGGGGGTGTCTGTGTAGTAGTGAGGGCTGTGTCAGTGTCACGGTGAGGGATGTGTCTGTGTAGTAGTGAGGGCTGTGTCAGTGTCACGGTGAGAGGGGGGTGTCTGTGTAGTAGTGAGGGCTGTGTCAGTGTCACGGTGAGGGATGTGTCTGTGTAGTAGTGAGGGCTGTGTCAGTGTCACGGTGAGGGATGTGTCTGTGTAG
The DNA here is from genome assembly GCF_048418815.1 of Hemitrygon akajei. Lineage (NCBI taxonomy): Eukaryota > Metazoa > Chordata > Chondrichthyes > Myliobatiformes > Dasyatidae > Hemitrygon > Hemitrygon akajei. The sequence continues at coordinate 94,680,685 of NC_133129.1, read as the reverse complement.
TAGTGAGGGCTGTGTCAGTGTCACGGTGAGGGGTGTGTCTGTGTAGTAGTGAGGGCTGTGTCAGTGTCACGGTGAGGGGTGTGTCTGTGTAGTAGTGAGGGCTGTGTCAGTGTCACGGTGAGGGATGTGTCTGTGTAGTAGTGAGGGCTGTGTCAGTGTCACGGTGAGGGGTGTGTCTGTGTAGTAGTGAGGGCTGTGTCAGTGTCACGGTGAGGGGTGTGTCTGTGTAGTAGTGAGACATGTCACCGCTGTAAGACATGAAATGTTCCTTCCATCCAGTTACATAGTTAGCTCTCCCTAGATTGCCTGCGATGTAATCTTCCAGACTAGTCTTCCATGTGGTACCCTGCAAAGTCTTTGCTGAAATAACACCTCATCAATCTTCAAGGTTACCTCTTCAGAAACAGATTTGCGACACAAAATTCTCACACACAAAGCCACGCTGATGGCTCCTAATAGGCCCTTGTCTATCCAAATGCTGGTAGGCCTTGCCCCTCAGAATCCCCTCCATTAAATTACTGACATTAACAGGAGTTGACGTTGGACTCAGTGGCCTGTAGTCCCCGGATTGTCTTTGCTGTCCTTCTTAAATTATGTACCACACCAGACAACCTCCAGTCTTCCGGAACTTCTACTGTGGCTAAAGAAGAAGCAAATATCTCAGCAAGGGCCTCTGCAATTTCCTCCCCAGCCTCCCACAAGGATTGAGGTTGGAACTTTGTAGGTTCCAAGATGGCTACAGTATCGGATAATAAACAACTGTTTTGTCGTATAAGGAGGCCACTTGACCGATTGTGATATGATATCCCAGTTACTCCATCCTTCTCCGCCTCTCTGCCCCCTCTGTGGGAGGAGATGGTAGCACCCAGGGGAAAATGCGTGCACACACAACATCATCAGCACTGGAGAGGAAGAGGAGGAGTCAAAATAAGAAGGTGAGGGAAAGGGAGAAAGAAGTACAAGGAGTTAGATGATAGGTGAAACTGGGAGATGTGGAAGCATGGATGGAAAAGAGTAAACAATTGGCGTTTTGGGCCGAGACCTGAAAAGAATGAACAATCAACATCTCAGCCAAGGCCCATTCACTGCTTGAGTTGACAGTGAGGATAGACATTATATACCTTCTTTTTTTGTTAGTGAAGGGGTTTAAAGGAGTCTGGGGTGGCACGATAATGTAGTGGTTAGCATAATGCTATTACAGTGACAGTAACCTGGGTTCATTTCCCACCGCTGCCTGTAAGCAGTCTGTGTATTCTCCCTGCGACTGTGTGGGTTTCCTTTGTCTTCCTTCCACACTCCAGAGATGTTCTGGTTAATAGATTAATTGGTCATCTGGGTATAATTGGGCAGCGGGGCTCACTGGGCAGGAAGAGTCTGTTTCCATGATGTGTCTTTAAATAAAATAAAATAAAGTAAATGAAATGAACCAAGTGGTGACATTATGTGCCATGTGCCAACAATATTTTTGTACCTGCCATTGGTCCACCAACCCTGGTTGAACATACACTCAGTAGCCACTTTATTAAGTACAGGAGTGGAACCCACTGTGGTCTTCCACTTCAAAGTGTGACGTGTTGTGCATTCAGAGATGCTCTTCTGCACAGCACTGTCATAACTCATGGTTATTTGAGTTACTGTTGCTGTTCCATCATCTTACCATAGAACCATAGAACACTACAGCACAGTGCAGACTCTTCAGCCCTCCATGTTGTGTCGACCCATATAATCCTTAAAAAAAAGTACTAAACCCTCACTACCCCATAACCCTCCATTTTTCTTTCACCCATGTGCCTGTCCAAGAGGCTCTTAAATACCCCTAATGTTTTAGCCTCCACCACCATCCCTGGCAAGTCATTCCAGGCACTCACAACCTTCTGTGTAAAAAAAACTTACCCCTGATGTCTCCCCTAAACTTCCCTCTCTTAATTTTGTACCCAGGCCCTCTGGTGTTTGCTATTGGTGCTCTGGGAAACAGGTACAGACTATCCCTACCTATGCCTCTCATAATCTTGTAGACCTCTATCAAGTCCCCTCTCATTCTTCTATGCTCCAAAGAGAAAAGTCCCAGCTCTGCTAACCTTGCTTCATATGACTTGTTCTCCAATCCAGGCAACATCCTGGTAAATCTCCTCTGCACCCTCTCCATAGCTTCCACATCCTTCCTATAATGAGGTGACCAGAATTGAACACAATACTCTAAGTGCGGTCTCACCAGAGATTTGTAGAGTTGCAACATGACCTCTCTACTCTTGAACTCAATCCCCCTGTCAATGAAGCTGAGCAACCAATGGGCCTTCTTAACTACCCTATCAACCTGTGCAGCGACCTTGAGGGATGTATGGATTTGAACCCCAAGGTCCCTTTGTTCATCCACACTCTTAAGTAACTGACCATTAATCCTGTACTCAGTCTTCTGGTTTGTCCTTCCAAAATGCATCATCTCACACTCGTCCGGATTGAACTCCATCTGCCATTTTTCTGCCCAACTCTGCAGCCTGTCTATATCCTCTTGTAACCTTCGACAACCTACAGCTCCATCCACAACTCCTCCAATCTTCGTGTCATCCACAAACTTACTCACCCATCCTTCTGCCTTTCCATCCAGGTCATTTATAAAAATCACAAATAGCAGGGGTCCCAGGACAGATCCCTGCGGCACTCCACTAGTCACTGACCTCCAGGCAGAATACTTTCCTTCCACAACTACCCTCTGCTTTCTTCCTTTAAGCCAATTTTTTATCCAAACAGTCAAGGTTCCACTTATCCCATGCCTCATGACTTTCTGGATGAGTCTCTCATGAGGAACCTTGTCAAATGCTTTGCTGAAGTCCATGTAGACCACATCCACTGCCCTACCCTCAACAATTTCTTTTGTTACCTCTTCAAAAAACTCAAAAAACTCAATCTGGCTCATGAGGCACGATCTTCCCTTCACAAAGCCATGTTGACTATTCATGAGTAGACTGTACTTCTCCAAATGCTCGTAGATCCTATCCTTAAGAATCCTTTCCAGTAGTTTGCATACCACCGACGTAAGACTCACTGGTCTATAGTTCCCAGGTTTCTCCCTATTACCTTTTTTAAACAAGGGAACTACATTTGCCATTCTCCAGTCCTCCGGCACTTCCCCTGCAGCCAAAGAGGATTCAAAGATCATAGCTAATGCTCCTGCGATCTCTTCTCTCAATTCCCACAACAACCTGGGGTGTATCATATCCGGCCCTGGGAATTTATAAATTTTAATGTTTTTAAGAAGATCCAGCACTTATTCTTCCTTAATCTCCATATTGTCAGCACACAGACCCACTCTACTTCGACCTCATCCTGATCAAGATCCTTTTCACTTGTGAATACTGAAGCAAAGTATTCATTTAAGATCTCCCCAACCTCCTCCGCCTCCAGGCACATGTTGCCCTCTTTATCCTTTAGCGGTCCCACCTTCATTCTCGTCATCCTCCTATTCTTCACATACGCATAGAACGCCTTGGGGTTCTCCTTAATTCTACATGCCAAAGCCTTCTCATGCCCCCTTCAAGCTCTCCTAAGTCCTTTCTTTAGCTCATTCCTGGCTACTCTATATTTCTCATAAGCCCCTCCTACTTCCTGCTTCTTATATCTAACATATGCTTCCTTTTTCCTCTTGACGAGTTGCCTCACATGTTTCATCAGCCATGGTTCCCTTTTCCTACCATTTTTCCCTTGCCTCAGTGGGACAAACCTATCCTGAACCCAGCTCAAGTGGTCCCTAAACTTCTCCCACATTACTTCTGTGCTTTCCCCTTTGAACATCTGTTTCAAATTTACTCTTGCTAGTTCCTGCCTCAACCCTTCAAAGTTAGCCCTTCCCCAGTTAGGCACTTTACTATTTTGTCTGATTTTATCCCTCTCCATAGCTATGCTGAAGCTAAGGGAGTTGCGGTCACTCTCACCAAAATGCTCCCCCACCAAGAGGTCTGTCACCTGACCAGGTTCATTACCCAGAACTAGATCCAGTATAGCCTCTCCTCTCGTCGGCCGGTCCACATACTGTGTCAGGAATCCTACGAGAACACACCTGACAAATTCAGCCCCATCTGTCCCCCTCGTACTCGGGAGGTGCCAGTCAATATGAGGGAAGTTGAAATCACCCATAACTACTACCCTGTATTTCCTGCACCATTCTAAAATCTGCCTGCTTATCTGCTCCTCAGTGTCCCTAGGGCCATTTGGGAGCCTATAGACTACTCCCAGCACAGTGATTGATCCTTTCCTATTTCTGACTTCCACCCAGACCGATTCCGTGGACACTCCTTCTACAGCGTCCTCCCTTTCTATAGCCATGATACTATCCCTGACCAGCAATGCCACTCTCCCCCCCCCCCTTTTCTACCTCCCATTCTATTCCTTTTAAAACACCTGAACCCCAGGACCTGCATCATCCAATCCTGCCCTTCGTCCAACCATGTTTCTGTAACGGCCACAACATCGTAATTCCACATACTAATCCATGCTCTAAGTTCATCCTCCTTGTTCCTAATACTCCTAGTATTGAAATAGACACATTTCAACCCCTTTAACTGGCTACAATTATGATCTGTCCCCTGCCTGTCCTTCCTCATCAACTCAGAACTTTTAGCATCATACCCTTGTCCTTCTACCTTAATCCCTGCACTCCTATTCTGATTCCCGCCTCCCCCGCCAAACTAGTTTAAACCCTCCCCAACAGCTCTATCAAACCTGCCCGCCAGGATATTGGTCCCCCTGGGATTCAAGTGCAACCCGTCCTTTTTGTACAGGTCACACCCGCCCCAGAAGAGGTCCCAATGATCCAGAAATCTGAATCCCTGCCCCCTGATCCAATCCCTCAGCCACACATTTATCCTCCACCTCATTCTATTCCTATTCTCACTGTCGCATGGCACAGGTAGTAATCCCGAGATTACTACCTTTGAGGTCCTGCTTTTCAACTTCCTTCCTAACTCCCTGTAGTCTTCTTTCAGAAATTCTTCCCTTTTCCTACCTATGTCATTGGTACCAATATGTACCATGACCTCTGGCTGTTCTCCCTCCCACCACAGAATATCTTGGATGTGATCAGAAACAACCTGGACCCTGGCACCTGGGAGGCAAACTACCATCCGAGTTTCTTTCCTGCGTCCACAGAATCACCTGTCTGAACCCCTGACTATAGAGTCCCCTATCACTACTGCCTTCCTCTTCCTTTCCCTACCCTTCTGAGCCACAAGGCCAGACTCTGTGCCAGAGGCACGGCCGTTGTCACTTCCCCCTGGTAGGCTGCCCCCCCCCCCCCAACAGTACTCAAACAGGAGTACTTATTGTCAATGGGTACAGCCACAGGGGTACTCTCTAGTACCTGACTCTTCCCCTTCCCTCTCCTGACTGTGACCCATTTCTCTGTCCCCCGTGGCCCCGGAGTGACCACCTGTCTGTAACTCCTCTCTATCACTTCCTCACTCTGCCTGACCAGATGAAGGTCATCGAGCTGCAGCTCCAGTTCCCTAACACGATCCCTTAGGAGTTGCATCTCGATGCACCGGGTGCAGATGTGGCTGTCCGGGGCGCCGGGAGACTCCAGGAACTCCCACATCTGACACCGACCACAGAAAACTGGCCTCACACACATACTAGCTCCTTGTGCAATCAACAATCTTGAACCAGCCTGACCATTCTCCTCTGACCTCTCTCATTAACAAGGTGCTTTCGCCCACAGAACTGCTGCTCACTAGACTTTTTGTTGCTTTTAGCTTAATTTTCTGTAAATGCTTGAGACTGTTGTGTGTGGAAATCCTCGGAAAGCAGCAGTTTCTGAGTTACTCAAACCACCCCATCTGGCACCAAAAATCATTCCATGGTCAAAGTCACTCCCATCACATTTCTTCTCCATTCTGATAGTTGGTCTGTGCAGCAACTGAACCTCTTGACCATGTCTGCATTCTTTTATGCATTGAGTTGCTGCCACCTGATTGGCTGATTAAATATTTGCATTAAGAGCAGGTATATAGGCATATGTTTTATGCTCTATGGAAAACTGTTCACCGCCATCTTCCCAGTGCCACAGGGTTGGATGTAGACCATTGCTCTCCATATACATCCTGTCTGTTATCAATGGATGTATGGCTGTCACCTGTAATGAGTTGGCTAACATGTGATTGGCTAATTAGATAGTTGCATTAATGATCAGGTCTATGGATGTACCTAATGAAATGGCCACTGAATATATAAGCAAGCACATATTGTTCCACATTTAATATTATTCTCTCACTTTTTCACAGTGCGCCAGCTGTAAGTGGAGACAAGAATGTTCATCAATGTCAGGAAGGTACAGTGGCACCTGGTGAAGTATTAATATTGGGGTTGGTGTTACCCAGATCTCAAAGTCTAAGTTGCATTCTGATGGGTTAAGGGTGTGGTTATGCACTCCTCAGACTCCAGAAGATCAAACCCAGCAAAGAGCCACCAAACTTACCTGCTCCCAATGTGGCCTCCTCTTAAATTGACAAGACCAAGGAGGAGACTAGATGACCGTTTTGTCAACACCCATGTTCAACCCACAGTGGTCATCCTGGACTCCCAGATGCAAACTATTTCAACTCCCCTTTCTTTACCCACACTGACCCGTCCGTCCTCAGCCTTCTCTTCTGCCAGGATGAACCTCTACACAAAATGGAGGAGTAACACCCCAGTACCACCTGGATAGTCTACAAATCAATGGCAGGATCATTGAGTTTAGGTAGCCTGTTTTCTTACCTCCACTTCTCTCCTTCTATCCTCCAGTCCTCCCACTTTTGTCCTTCTTACCACACTCCCTACAAACCCTCCCCTCACCTCCACTTCATCATTCTCCCCCACCTGGTTGTCCTCCCTCCCTCCCCATCTTGTTCCAGACACATACATCTCTCCCCTAATGGGCTCCATTTTCACCTACTTTACTTATAAAAATCCATCATTCTGTTTCCGCTTATCTCCCTCTAGCAGTTGCCTCCAACCTTCACTCTGCTCTCCCCACACCTCACTCCATCGGGTTGATTCCTGCTTTTCTCTTTCTCTCTCTGTCATTCACCTGTCAATCCATCGTCTCTGTCCCCACTCACCCTCCCACCTGGCACAGCCTTCCCATCATCTCGCACTCCTCCTCAGTCCACCAATCACTTCAGAATCCCCTCTCACATTTCCCCTTCTCCTCATTATAATTGGCTATCTCACCTCTCCTCTCCCCGTCCTCATGCAGAATTTTGACCCCAAACATTGATTATTCCTTTCCTCCCACAGATGCTGCATGACCCGCTGAGTTCCTCCAGCAGATTGCTTTGTGACCCACATTACCCTCCCTCTAGCCCTCCCACACACCCCTGGAAAACCATCTGGTCAAAAGGAACTTGGCTCAAGCAAAGAAACATTCAATATCATCATTACATGTCATGTAGTGTGGGTGATCATGATTGTTCTTGGCAATTTTTTCTACAGAATGTGGTTTGCCTTCTGCTGGGCAGTGTCTATACAAGATGGGTGACCCCGGCCATTATCAATACTCTTCAGAGATTGTCTGCCTGGTGTCAGTACTCGCATAATCAGGACTTGTGATCTGCACCGGCTGCTCGTATGACCATCCACCACCTGCTCCCATGGCTTCACGTGACCCTGATCAGGAAGAGGTCGGGGGGGCTAAGTAGGTGCTACACCTTGCCCAAGGGTGACTTCCAGGCTAGCAGAGGGAAGGAGCGTCTTTCACCTCCACCCCAGAGCAGGGGAGACTGAGGATCAGTCTACAGCAGGGGGTTTCCAACCTGGGATCCACGGACCCCTTGAGTAATGGTATTGGTCCATGGTATAAATAAGATTGGGAACCCCTGGTCCATATTCTGAGCCCAGCAACTACATGTGATCTTATGTCCATAGACATAGGAGCAGAATTAACCATTAAAAAATGCTCACAATATTCCAAATGCATTCTGACCAGTCTCTGCAGAACATCCTTGCCATTATATTCTAGTTCAAGTTCAAGTTTATTGGCAATTAGCCATATACAGGTATACCACCAATCAAGGCAGTGTTCCTCTGGACCAAGATATGCAACACAGTACACATAATTCACACACATAACACATAACTACCACAGATAAATTAGCAAATAATAATGTACATACATGATGTTGTTCATCGACTATAGCTCAGCATTTTATACCATCGTTCTCACAATTCTGATTGAGAAGTTGCAGAGCCTGGCCTCTGTACCTCCCTCTGCAACTGGATCCTCGACTTCCTAACTGGAGCGAGAGATGCTGACTAGTGGAGTGGTGCCGCAACAACAACCTGGCACTTAACGTCAGTAAGATGAAAGAGCTGATTGTGGACTTCAGGAAGGGTAAGACGAAGGAGTACATACCGATCCTCATAGAGGGATCAGAAGTGGAGAGAGTGAGCAGCTTCAGGTTCTTTGGTGTCAAGATCTCTGAGGATCTAACCTGGTCCCAACATATCGATGTAGTTATAAAGAAGGCAAGACAAAGGCTATACTTTATTAAGAGTTTGAAGAGATTTGACATGTCAACAAATACACTCAAAAACTTCTATAGTTGTACCGTGGAGAACATTCTGACAGGCTGCAACACTGTTTGGTATGAAGGGGGATGGTACTGCACAGGACCAAAAGAAGCTGCAGAATATTGTAAATCTAGTCAGCGGTGTCTCAGAAAGGCAGCATCCATTATTAAGGACCTCCAGCACCCAGAACATGCCCTTTTCTCACTGTTACCATCAGGTAGGAGGTACAGAAGCCTGAAGACACACACTCAGCGATTCAGGAACAGCTTCTTTCCCTCTGCCATCCGATTCCTAAATGGACATTGAAGCTTTGGACACTAACTCACTTTTTTTTCAATATACAGTATTTCTGTTTTTGTACATGTTTTAAAAAATCTATTCACTACACATAATTGATTTACTTGTTTATTTATTATTATGTTTTATTTTATTTATTGTTATTTTCTCTCTCTGCTAGATTATGTATTGCATTGAACTGCTGCTGCTAAGTTAACAAATTTCACGTCACATGCTGGTGATAATAAACCTGATTCTGATACAAGTTTAAAAAGTAAACAGTATAATGCTAGTGGCACTTCATATGTGATAAGACCTGTGTGGTGGCAGGGAGTTCAGTAGTCTTACAGCGTGGGTTAAAAAGCTGTTCCTATCCAAACAGTTCTTGTCCCAATGGTGGGGGGATATTTAGATAGTGATTGTTGGACAGATGGGAGGGATCATTAGCAATGCTAAGTGCCCTGCATATGCAGCACCCCTGATAATATCTCTGATGGGCAGAAGAGAGACAGTGATGATCCACTCAGTAGTCCTCACAATCCTTTGTTGGGACATGGACTCAGATACTTTGTAATTCCCACACCCAATGGTGATGCAGCTTCTCAGGACATTCTATAGATTGTAAAAATTGGTTAATATAACGAGTGATGTTAGGGGTTTGAGGTGAATGGGAAGGCCCAATTGCCTCAATCTCCTCCGGAAGCGGAGATGCCGCTGTGCTTTCTTGACTAAAGAGATGGCGTTGAGGGACCAGGTAAGATTGCCCATTACGTACACTCGCAGAAACATGGTGCTCCTAACTCTCTTTCTGCGGAAGCTGTGTACATGCAGTGAAGGGTGATCAGCTTGCACATTACTGAAGTCCACAATCAATGCCTTGGTCTTGTCCATGTTGATATTCAAGTTGGTGCACTTTCACCATTCTACCAGCCCCTTTCCCTCATTGTTGAGGCCAACCACTGTTGTGTCAACAGTGAGTTTGATGATTCGCTTTGACCGAGCATGCAGCTCTGGGGAGTGCCAGTTCTCAGTGTGGTGGAGCTAGAGGTGTTTCTGCCAGCACAGACCGGCTGTGACCTTTCTGTCCAAATTCCAGAATCCTGTTATAGAAAGAGGTGTTGAGACCCAAGGAGGACAGCTTCTGAGGTATGATTGTACTGAACACCGAGCTGAATGGTGCAAATGAGGCACCATTTTCCAGGAGGGACAGGATGGAGTGGAGTGCAGAGTCTATGGCATCATATGTGAATCTATCTGAGCAATAAGCGAACTGCAAAGGGTCCAAAGTTCTAGGAGGATGAGATTTAATGTGATCCATAACTAGCCGCTCAAAACACTTCATTATTGTTGAGGTCACTGCCAGCGGATAGTAGTTGTTGAAGCAGGTTACTGTCACCTTCTTAGGTATCAGGATGACGGTGGTCACGTTGAAACCTGAGGAGATAGTGAACTGTTCCAGATAGAACCGTCATGGTCAGAGAGTACTGTGGTACAGAAACAGGCCCCTTGGCCCATGTAGTCCATGCCAACCTATTTCTCTGCCCAGTCCCATCGACCTGCACCTGGACCATGGCCCTCCATGCCCTTCTCATCCAAGTACTTACACAAATGACTCTCAAATGTTGAAATTGAACCACCACCCACCAAAATAAATGCCAATATTGCATTTGCCTTCATTCCTACTGACTCAGTCAAGAAGTTAGCCTGAACGGAATCCTGCACTACAACTCCCAAGTCCCTTTGCAGCTCCAATTTCTGAATTCTGCCCCTGTTTAGAAAAGAGACCATAATGCATAGAAGCAGAATTAGACAATTCCACCCTTCGAGTCTGCTGGTCGATCACAGCTGAATTACTTTCCCTTTAATATCATTGTCCTGACTTCTCACCATAACCCTTGATGTCCTTACCAATCAAGAACCTATCAACCTCTGCTTTAAAATAGTCTACACTTTTATTCTTCCTGCCAAAGTTCATAACCTACACTTTCCTGAGTTGAAGTCCAGGAGTCAGAGTGTGTGTGTGGCATTTATTATCAAGATATCCACCATCCAGGCCATGCACACCACCAGATTCAGCAACAGCCATAACCCTACAACCATCAGGCTCCTGAACCAACAAGGATGACTTCACCCAGCACAAGTCTGAACAAAACCTATGGACTCACATTCAAGGACTCTACAATTCATGTTCTCAGTGTTATTTACTTATTTATTATTCTTATTTTGTATTTGCATGGTGTCTTCTTTTATGGATGGCGGGATGGAAATATGTCTCTACCAAGGGAGGCGTAAGGTGCTCCTTCCCTCCGCTAGCCAACGGGTCACTCTTGGGCAAGTGTAGCACCTGTTTAGCAACCCCCTCCTCCCCCCACCCCCAATCAGGGTCATGTGAAGTCACAGGAGCAGGTAATGGGTGATTGTATGAGCAGCTGGTGCATATCATCACAAATCCTGGCTATATGACCACTGATGCCAGGCAGACAATCTCTAAAGTGTATTGATAATGGCTGAGGGTCACCCATCCAGACATTGGTCACAAGAAGGCAATGGTAAACTGCTTCTTTAGAAAAATTTGCCAAGAACAATCATGGTCAAGAGACCACGATCACCCACATCAAATGACACGGGACATCATTTGCACTGTGTGCAATTTTTAAATTATTCTATTGTATTTTTGCTCTACTGTGAATGCCTGCAAGAAAATTAATCTCAGGGTAGTATTTGATGACAAATTCACTTTGAATTTTGGACGGACGGACTTGAATGAATTGCAAGGACATTTTCAACCATATTGTATGAAATGCATGCCTAACTGAACAAGGAAAGGAATGGTTATTGAACACAGATTCAATGCAGGAACTGTCAGCTCTATGAAATGCTACAGGAGGATATCTCGAACACCACCCAGGACTTTGAATGGCACCTTTCACCTGAGTGGTACACTCCACAGTGTAGGCTTCCCTCGCTCCTGCACTGGGCTGTCAACCTTTGGTCTTGTGTTCATGCACCACTGAAGCACCAACACCTCTCTTTTCCAAGATGGCGCCAAGCTAGTCTCCGTCAGTGTCACAGTTCATGCTTGGTTGCTTTTAAGGATTTGGGGGACACGGGGGTCAGGTTAGGGTTTGAGGACAGGGATGTGAAGGGATTATGAGGTCAGACCAGATTCTAAGTGTCCATTACGTGCTTGAAGGCCAGCGACATTGGACATCCACAATTGGATTTCAGGCAGACAGACATGTATAAGGGCTAGTACCCCCCCCCCCCACCCCCATCCCCGTGTCAGCAAGTTGTTGGTGTGTGTTCTGGAGATGGATTTCTATGTGGGCAGGAAGAATGAGATCTGATGAAACCCTGAGGTAGCAAATTGGTGTGACCAGAGTTCAAGGCCTAGTGTAAACGTTCCCAACATTGGCCAGTCCAGACTTCGAGGCATAATTTTTAGTGATTGGTGTGCCCTGGGTCAAGGCTGAGGATTGAGGTCAGGGGTCAAATTGGAAATTCAGAAGTCAAAGCCTGCTGGCTAGCACACATGAGGGAAACTCGTGCAGTCACAGGGAGAATGAGCAAGATTCTTTCTCTCAAAACACACACACACACACACACACAGACGTACAGTCAGTTGTGAAGGTAGCAATCGAACTGGATCTCTGGAGCTGTACCAACAGTAAGTATGTGAGTGGTCGAATGAGTTTCTAATAGGTTTTCTGTGATTATATTTCAGATGGCTCTGGGCCGACTCATAATTATGACATGCCTAACATGGTTGCCGCTGAGGTAAGACATCTTTCTTGGCTGGTTGAACTGAGAACACAAGTAAATTGATTATATCCCTGGTGATAACCTACAGACCCAGACTAGAATCATGGCACATGGTGGTTATTTTAACCATTGAATGTGGTAGAACAAGGCCATTCTGCCCCTTGAGTCTGGACTGGCTCCGAGCAGAACCAAATGGAGACACGAGAGACTGAAGATGCTGAAATCTGACCAACATGCAAGGTGTTGGAGGAACTCAGTGAGTCAGGCTGGCAATCTTTTGGGCTGAGGCTCTTTATCTGGATGGAAAGAAAGGAGAGAGATAGCCAGTACAAAGAGGTGGAGGGAAGGGATGGAGCAATAGCTAGCAGGTGATGGTGAGGGAGAGTGGGTGTAGCGGCAGAGGCTGGGAGGTGAGACGAGAAGGTGATAAAGTACTGAAGATGGTGGGATTCAATAGGAGAGGAAGGTGGAGCGTGGAACCAAGTGAGGGAGGTAGGGACGCCAGAATGGAACTGTATAGGGAAGGGAACTGCAGTTGTTCTCATTCATCTGTCTAACCTTCTCCTTATCTGGATCCACCCATCACCTACCAGCTCTTCCTCCATCCCTTTCTCTTCAATCCCCCATCACCTACCAGCTTTTGTTCCATCCTTTACACTCCCCACCTCCCCCACACTTATTTATTCTGGCCACCACCACTCTCTCTTTCAATCCCAAGGAAAGGCCTCAGCCCAAAGCGACGTCTGTCCATTTCCCTCCGCAGATGCTGCCTGACCCGCTGAGTTCCTCTGCTGTTTTGTTTCTCACCTAGTTGGGCAATCCCTTAAATTATAACAATCTCCTCCCTCCCCAACACGTTGTCCATCCTTCTACAAATGCTTCTCCCTAAAAATGTCTTCGGATCCTCTCAAAGCCTCCAGATGATCCAATGACCAATTAACCTACTTACTGGTACTTCTTTGGACTGTGGGAGGAAACCGGAGCACCCGGAGGAAACCCACATGGTCATGGGGAGAACGTAGAAACTCCTTACTGGTACTGTGAAGCATTTTGCTAACCATTATGCTACAGTGCCACTCTACGGTGTTGATGTTTTGAGCCAAGGCCCTTCATCAGGACTGAAAAGGATGGTGACTCTGGCTTCAGGCCCATTCCTCTCCAGTCCTGATGAAGGGTCTTGGTTTGAAATTCAATGATTTATTCCCATCTGTAGATGTTGTCTTACCTGCTGAGTTCCTCCAGCATTTTAGAGATAGATCACTTGTTACCTTGTCCATTTATGGTAAGAAGTATCTACCTGCGTAGTCCCTTGAAATAAGGACTAACCTTGTCCTCTTGACCTCCCAAACTACTTGGTCATGACCCTTGCACCTTCCTGTCTACTTGTACTGCACTCTCTCTAACACATTCTCTATTGTTATTGATTCACCCTGAGCTACCTCAATGCACTGTGTAATGAACAGATCTCAAAGGGCAGTATGTAAGGCTGGTAGATGGGCATCACAGGTTGATAGGGTCATAAAGAGAGCTGTTGGCACATTGGCCTTCATCAGCCAAAGTACTGCGTATGGGAATTGGGATATTATGTTGAAGTTTTATAAGCTGGTGAGGCCTAATTTGGAGTCTTGCGTGCAGTTCTGGTCACCTTCCTGTAGGATGGATATCAATAAGATTAAAAGAGTACAGAGAAACTTCACAAGAATGTTGCCTGGACTTGAGAACCTGGCTTATAGCAAGAAGGTTGAATAGGTCAGGACTTTATTGCTGGAATGTAGGAGAATGAGAGGAGGTTTGATAGAGGTATACAAATTATGAGGGGTATCGATAAGCAAGCAGGTCTTTTCCACTGAGGTTGGGTGAGTCTAGAATTAGAGGTCATGGGTTAAGGGTGAAAGGTGAAATATTTATTTAATTTTAATTTTATTTAGTTAGTTTAGTGATACAGCATGGACTAGGCCCTTCAGCCCTTCAATCCACGCCACCTCAGCAACCCCCCCCCCCCACCATTAACCCTAACCTAATCACAGGGCAATTTACGATGGCCATTTAACTTTCCCAGTACGTCTTTGGGCTGTGAGAGGAAAACCATGCACTCCCAGCAGAGGACGTACAGAGACTTCTTACCGAATGGCACCAGAATTAATCTCCGAACTCCGGACACCTTGAGCTGTGGTAGCATGGTGCCCGTGTGTTCAAGGGGAGCAAGAGGCGGAGCTTCTTCGCTCAGAGAGTGGTGAGAGTGTGGAACGAGCTGCCAGAGAAAGTGGTGGATGCAGGTTTGATTGCGGCATTTAAGAGAACTTTGGATAGGTTTATGGATGGGAGGGGGATAGTGGGCTATGGTCCCGGTGCAGGTCAGCGGGATTAGACAGAATAATAGTAATAATTAGGCAGTAATAATAATAGAATACACCTGAAGGACCTATTTCTGTGCTGTAGTGCATTATGACTCTAAGACAAGGTTTTCTCTGTGCCTCAGTACATGTGACAAGAATAAACCTATAGTAATGATGAATGGCAGAGCTGACGAACAGAGACAGCTTGCTGTGCAAGAGCAAGGATGCCAGCAGTTGGCAACACAAGTAGATAAATTGGTGAAGAAGACACACACAACACTTGCTTTCATTAGTCAAGGTAGAGAGAATGAGAGCTGAGTGGTTTCAGTATAACCCCATAAAATATTAGCTAGGCCTCATCTGTTCACACTATCGAGTGGATGGGGCTGTGCCGGAGAGGGCACAGAGGAGATCTGCCTGCAATAGAGTCCTTTTGGGTAAGTTCTGTTTGAAACTGGGGGGAAGCTGACATCTGTAGATTGAATTGTGAGGGCATGGATAGGATTGCAGGTGGGAAACTTTTCTCTGGAGCAGACCTGCTTAATATTAGAAGATTTTGGTTTAGGGTGAGGGATAAGAGTTTTTGAAGGGGGGGCGAGTCTAAGGAAATTTTCCACCCAGAGGTGGGGTTGGAATCTGGAACTCGCTGCCTAAGGATGTGGTGAAGGCAGAGACTCATAAGCTTTATCTAGACAAGCCCTTGGACCCAGTGCTGGTAAATGCATTGTAGATGGGTCAGGACAGATGTTGTGGGCCAAAGAGGCTGTTTCCATTATGCGTGAGAATAAGATAAAAGGGGGACATGTTAAGGTGAGAGGGGAAAAGTTTAAAGGAGCTTAATTAATTCATTCATATCTTGTTACGCCTGCTGTCATTTAGGGCAGAACTGAAGGTCCCCCCATCTCTGTCTGTCCTTGGCCAGATAGAAGGAATCTTCATTACTGTTTCCATAAGATTTTTTGACCATTCAGGGTTGTTGGTCCTGAGATGAACCCCCAAACCTGGAGGACTGTTGGACCTCATCTGCATCTCCTCCATTTCCTGAACATCTGCACTCACCCCATCTTCCTGCAGCCTTAACAGTGATTGAGTTCTTCTTGTCCCCATGAGCTTCCACATCCAACACATCATCCTCTGCAACCTGCCATTTCCACAGGGGTCCTGCCACCAAGCATAGCTTTAGCTCCCCTCCCTCCAATCTCTGCTTTCTGCAGGGATCGATCCCTCTGTGATTCCCTTGTCCACTCGTCCTTCTGCACTAATCCCCCTCCAGGCAAGCAGCCAAAGTGCTACAACTATCAAGAATCACTAGTCTCTAGCATAGGTCCGGAGGACTGGAAAAGTGCAAATGTCATTCCACTCTTGAAGAAGGGAGGAGAGAAGCAAAAGAAAGTAAATTATATGTCAGTTAATCTGACTTCAATGGTTGAGACGGTGTTGGAGTTGATTGTTAAGGATGAGGCTTTGGAGTACTTGGAGGCACATGGTAAAATTGACCTAAGTCAGGTCAGCATAGTTTCATCAAAGGGAAATCTTGCCTAACAAGTCTGTTGGAACTTTTTAAGGAAATAGCAAGCAGGATAGATAAAGGAGAAACAATGGATGTTGCATACTTGGATTTTCAAAAAGCCTTTGACTAGGTGCTACATTGAGGCTGCTTAGCAAGATAAGAGCCCACGGTATTACAGGAAAGATACTAGCATGGATAAACATTGGCTGATTGGGTGGAGGCAAAGAGTGGGAATAAAGTGAGCCTTTCTTGATCAGATGCCAATGGGTAGTGGTGTTCCACAGGGATCGGTGTTGCTACTGCTACTTTTTCCATTATATGTCAGTGATCTGGATGATGGAATTGATGGCTCTGTTGCAAAGTCTGCAGATGATATGAAGATAGGTGGAGGGGCAGGTAGTTTTGAGAAAGTAGAGAGGTTACAGAAGGACTTGGACAGATTATGAGAATGGGCCATGTTGAGAAGCTTATAGTCATGCACTTTGGTAGAAAGAATAAAAGCATAGACTATTTTCTAAACAGGGAGAAAATTCAAAAATCTGAGCTACAAAGGGATTTGGGAGTCCTTGTGTAGGATTTCCTAAAGGTTTACTTGCAGGTTGAGTAAGTGGTGAGGAAGACAAATGCAAAGTTAGTGCTCTTTTCGAGACGGCTAGAATATAAAAACAAGAATGTAATGCTGAGGCTGCATAAGGCAGAGGCGAGACCTCACTTGAAGTATTGAGGAGTTTTGGGCATCTTATCTAAGAAAAGACGTGTTGACATTGGAGAGAGTTCAAAGAAGGTCCTTGAAAATAATTCTGCGATTGAATGGCTTAATAGATGAGGAGCGTTTGATGGTTCTGGGACTGTACTCATTGGAATTTAGAAGAATGAGGGGGAATTTCACTGGAACATTTCAAAAGTGGAAAGACCTCGATAGAGTGGATGTGGAGAGGATGTTTCCTGTGGGAGGGGAGTCTGAAATCAGTGAATCCAACCCCAGAATAGAAGGGCATTTATTTAGAATGGAGATGAGGAGGAATTTCTTTCACCAGAGAGTGGTAAATCTGTTGAATTTTTTGCCATGGGCAGCTGTGGATGCCAAGTGATTGGGGATATTTAAGATGGAAGTTGATAGTTTCTTGATTAGTCAGGGTGTGAAAGGTTATGGGCTTGAGAGGGAAATGGATCAGTCATGATGAAATGGCGGAGCAGACTCAATGGGGATAATTCTGCTCCAATGTCTAGTCGTCTTATAGTCTAATAAATTTCTTTATAATCCCTCACATCATCTGGAGGCCATTTGGCCCTTGAGTTTATGCTGACTCTGAGAGCATTTCCATCAGTTCCATTGCTAAGCTTAAAGCATTTCTCTCCTCTGTTCTTACTGACCAACACCAATTCCCTGCACCGCTGAGATTCTACCCCTCACCGAAGCATGAAGGGGCAATTTACAGTGGCCAATTAACCCACCAACCCTGCACACTGTTGGGGTGTGGAGGAAACCCGGGCAACTGCAAAACCCAGGTGGTCACAGGGCGAATGTGCAAACTCTACACACACACATGCACACACACACATACTTATGGATGCACACACACACAAACATACGTGCAAGCTTGTGCTCACACTTGCACACTCACACATATATACGCTCTCTCTGGAGCTGTAAGGCTGATTATCACACCACTGTGCTGACTCGGGATCACTGGATCTCTCGACCTGCCTCACCAACTCATCGATTATTGCCGTCCCCTTGATGAGAGCTCTGCTCAATCTCCTGTGCTGCCCTGTACTTCTCTTGCAGGGTAAGAGTCCGGAGGGGATCATCTACTCGGTCGTACAAGCCAAGGAAAGGCCAAAAACAGTCAGAAGCGTTGCCCATTCGGAAGAGAAATGTCTTTACATGGATGTTAAATTCCGGGCTGAGACACAGTAGCCCTTCCATATCACCAGGATATCTGTCTTCACAATCTGAATTAGTCAATATGTTAACAAGCACAGTTACTCAGACGTACATGTATAAATATCACTCACAAGCACTTCACCAGAGACCACATACAAAACATGAAGAAACAGGACTCATTGCCCACGATGTACTGGCTAGGCACAGTGATAAACTGCTCCCCATCTCACTCTGCCCCCTGCCCAACCATTCAAAAGCACATTAGAACAGACTTGGATTCACTGGCTCACATCAGCCTGTGCTCTTAGAACTGAAACAGCAGCTAACAGCCCGGGATCAGAGCTTGGGGTAAAACAGTTCCAAGCCAACAACTTGCATGGTGCCTCTTGCTTCTCAACTCTGGGACACCAAAACAAGTGTGTAAGAGATGCAGAAGTACAAATGGATCAAGGGAGAGAATAACTCAGAGACCACAGACGGTGTGCAAATATCCCCCTGAGACAGAGGGACTGAGAGACACCGGTCAGTGTACAGATATCCCCTGAGAGAGAGGGACTGAGAGACACCAGTCAGTGTATAGATATCTCCTGAGAGAGAGGGACTGAGAGACACCAGTCAGTGTACAGATATCCCCTGAGAGAGAGGGACTGAGAGACACCGGACAGTGTACAGATATCCCCTGAGAGACAGGGACTGAGAGATACCGGTCAGTGTACAGATATCCCCTGAGAGAGAGGGACTGAGAGACACCAGTCAGTGTACAGATATCCCCCTGAGAGAGAGGGACTGAAAGACCCGGGCAGTGTACAGATATCCTGACAGAGAGAGGTACTGAGAGACTCCGGTCAGTGTACAGATATCCCCTGAGAGACCCGGGCAGTGTACAGATATCCCCCTGAGAGAGAGGGACTGAGAGACACCGGTCAGTGTACAGATATCCCCTGAGAGAGAGGGACTGAGAGACACCGGTCAGTGTACAGATATCCCCTGAGAGAGAGGGACTGAGAGACCCCGGTCAGTGTACAGATATCCCCGTGAGAGAGAGGGACTGAAAGACCCGGGCAGTGTACAAATATCCCCGTGAGAGAGAGGGACTGAAAGACCCGGGCAGTGTACAAATATCCCCGTGAGAGAGAGGGACTGAAAGACCCGGGCAGTGTACAGATATCCTGACAGAGAGAGGTACTGAGAGACACCGGTCAGTGTACAGATATCCCCTGAGAGAGAGGGACTGAGAGACCCGGGCAGTGTACAGATATCCCCTGAGAGAGAGGGACTGAGAGACACCGGTCAGTGTACAGATATCCCCTGAGAGAGAGGTACTGAGAGACACCGGTCAGTGTACAGATATCCCCTGAGAGAGAGGGACTGAGAGACACCGGTCAGTGTGCAGATATCCCCTGAGAGAGAGGGACTGAGTGACACCGGTCAGTGTACAGATATCCCCTGAGAGAGAGGGACTGAGAGACACCGGTCAGTGTACAGATACCCACTGAGAGTGAGGGACTGAGAGACCCGGGCAGTGTACAGATACCCCCATGAGAGAGAGGGACTGAGAGACACCAGTCAGTGTACAGATATCCCCTGAGAGAGAGGGACTGAGAGACACCGGTCAGTGTACAGATATCCCCCTGAGAGAGAGGGACTGAGAGACACCGGTCAGTGTACAGATATCCCCTGAGAGAGAGGGACTGAGAGACACCAGTCAGTGTACAGATACCCCTGTGAGAGAGAGGGACTGAGAGACACCAGTCAGTGTACAGATATCCCCTGAGAGAGAGGGACTGAGAGACACCGGTCAGTGTACAGATATCCCCTGAGAGAGAGGGACTGAGAGACACCGGTCAGTGTACAAATATCCCCCTGAGAGAGAGGGACTGAGAGACACTGGTCAATGTACAGATATCCTGAGAGAGAGGGACTGAAAGACACCGGTCAGTGTACAGATATCCCCTGAGAGAGAGGGACTGAGAGACACCAGTCAGTGTATAGATATCTCCTGAGAGAGAGGGACTGAGAGACATCGGTCAGTGTACAGATATCCCCATGAGAGAGAGGGACTGAGAGACCCGGGCAGTGTACAGATATCCCCTGAGAGAGAGGGACTGAGAGACACCGGTCAGTGTACAGATATCCCCATGAGAGAGAGGGACTGAGAGACCCGGGCAGTGTACAGATATCCCCGTGAGAGAGAGGGACTGAAAGACCCGGGCAGTGTACAGATATCCCCGTGAGAGAGAGGGACTGAAAGACCCGGGCAGTGTACAGATATCCTGACAGAGAGAGGTACTGAGAGACACCGGTCAGTGTACAGATATCCCCTGAGAGAGAGGGACTGAGAGACACCGGTCAGTGTACAGATATCCCCTGAGAGAAAGGGACTGAGAGACACCGGTCAGTGTACAGATATCCCCTGAGAGAGAGGTACTGAGAGACACCGGTCAGTGTACAGATATCCCCTGAGAGAGAGGGACTGAGAGACACCGGTCAGTGTACAGATATCCTGACAAAGAGGGGGACTGAGAGACACCGGTCAGTGTACAGATATCCCCTGAGAGAGAGGGACTGAGAGATACCGGTCAGTGTACAGATATCCCCCTGAGAGAGAGGGACTGAGAGACACCGGTCAGTGTACAGATATCCCCTGAGAGAGAGGGACTGAGAGACACCAGTCAGTGTATAGATATCCCCCTGAGAGAGAGGGACTGAGAGACATCGGTCAGTGTACAGATATCCCCATGAGAGAGAGGGACTGAAAGACCCGGGCAGTGTACAGATATCCCCGTGAGAGAGAGGGACTGAGAGACCCGGGCAGTGTACAGATATCCCCGTGAGAGAGAGGGACTGAAAGACCCGGGCAGTGTACAGATATCCTGACAGAGAGAGGGACTGAGAGACCCGGGCAGTGTACAGATATCCCCGTGAGAGAGAGGGACTGAGAGACACCGGTCAGTGTACAGATATCCCCTGAGAGAAAGGGACTGAGAGACACCGGTCAGTGTACAGATATCCCCTGAGAGAGAGGGACTGAGAGACACCGGTCAGTGTACAGATATCCCCTGAGAGAGAGGTACTGAGAGACACCGGTCAGTGTACAGATATCCCCTGAGAGAGAGGGACTGAGAGACACCGGTCAGTGTACAGATATCCCCTGAGAGAGAGGGACTGAGAGACCCGGGCAGTGTACAGATATCCCCGTGAGAGAGAGGGACTGAGAGACCCGGGCAGTGTACAGATATCCCCGTGAGAGAGAGGGACTGAAAGACCCGGGCAGTGTACAGATATCCTGACAGAGAGAGGTACTGAGAGACACCGGTCAGTGTACAGATATCCCCTGAGAGAGAGGGACTGAGAGACACCGGTCAGTGTACAGATATCCCCTGAGAGAAAGGGACTGAGAGACACCGGTCAGTGTACAGATATCCCCTGAGAGAGAGGTACTGAGAGACACCGGTCAGTGTACAGATATCCCCTGAGAGAGAGGGACTGAGAGACACCGGTCAGTGTACAGATATCCTGACAGAGAGGGGGACTGAGAGACACCGATCAGTGTACAGATATCCCCTGAGAGAGAGGGACTGAGAGATACCGGTCAGTGTACAGATATCCCCCTGAGAGAGAGGGACTGAGAGACACCGGTCAGTGTACAGATATCCCCTGAGAGAAAGGGACTGAGAGACACCGGTCAGTGTACAGATATCCCCTGAGAGAGAGGGACTGAGAGACACCGGTCAGTGTACAGATATCCCCTGAGAGAGAGGTACTGAGAGACACCGGTCAGTGTACAGATATCCTGACAAAGAGGGGGACTGAGAGACACCGGTCAGTGTACAGATATCCCCTGAGAGAGAGGGACTGAAAGACCCGGGCAGTGTACAGATATCCCCGTGAGAGAGAGGGACTGAGAGACCCGGGCAGTGTACAGATATCCCCGTGAGAGAGAGGGACTGAAAGACCCGGGCAGTGTACAGATATCCTGACAGAGAGAGGTACTGAGAGACACCGGTCAGTGTACAGATATCCCCTGAGAGAGAGGGACTGAGAGACACCGGTCAGTGTACAGATATCCCCTGAGAGAAAGGGACTGAGAGACACCGGTCAGTGTACAGATATCCCCTGAGAGAGAGGTACTGAGAGACACCGGTCAGTGTACAGATATCCCCTGAGAGAGAGGGACTGAGAGACACCGGTCAGTGTACAGATATCCTGACAGAGAGGGGGACTGAGAGACACCGGTCAGTGTACAGATATCCCCTGAGAGAGAGGGACTGAGAGATACCGGTCAGTGTACAGATATCCCCCTGAGAGAGAGGGACTGAGAGACACCGGTCAGTGTACAGATATCCCCTGAGAGAGAGGGACTGAGAGACACCAGTCAGTGTACAGATATCCCCTGAGAGAGAGGGACTGAGAGATACCGGTCAGTGTACAGATATCCCCCTGAGAGAGAGGGACTGAGAGACACCGGTCAGTGTACAGATATCCCCTGAGAGAGAGGGACTGAGAGACACCAGTCAGTGTATAGATATCTCCTGAGAGAGAGGGACTGAGAGACACCAGTCAGTGTACAGATATCCCCCTGAGAGAGAGGGACTGAGAGACATCGGTCAGTGTACAGATATCCCCATGAGAGAGAGGGACTGAAAGACCCGGGCAGTGTACAGATATCCCCGTGAGAGAGAGGGACTGAGAGACCCGGGCAGTGTACAGATATCCCCGTGAGAGAGAGGGACTGAAAGACCCGGGCAGTGTACAGATATCCTGACAGAGAGAGGGACTGAGAGACCCGGGCAGTGTACAGATATCCCCGTGAGAGAGAGGGACTGAAAGACCCGGGCAGTGTACAGATATCCCCTGAGAGAGAGGGACTGAGAGACCCGGGCAGTGTACAGATATCCTGACAGAGAGAGGTACTGAGAGACACCGGTCAGTGTACAGATATCCCCTGAGAGAGAGGTACTGAGAGACACCGGTCAGTGTACAGATATCCCCTGAGAGAGAGGGACTGAGAGACACCGGTCAGTGTACAGATATCCCCTGAGAGAGAGGGACTGAGAGACACCGGTCAGTGTACAGATATCCCCTGAGAGAGAGGGACTGAGAGACCCCGGTCAGTGTTCAGATATCCCCGTGAGAGAGAGGGACTGAAAGACCCGGGCAGTGTACAAATATCCCCGTGAGAGAGAGGGACTGAAAGACCCGGGCAGTGTACAGATATCCTGACAGAGAGAGGTACTGAGAGACACCGGTCAGTGTACAGATATCCCCTGAGAGAGAGGGACTGAGAGACCCGGGCAGTGTACAGATATCCCCCTGAGAGAGAGGGACTGAGAGACCCGGGCAGTGTACAGATATCCCCGTGAGAGAGAGGGACTGAAAGACCCGGGCAGTGTACAGATATCCTGACAGAGAGAGGTACTGAGAGACACCGGTCAGTGTACAGATATCCCCTGAGAGAGAGGTACTGAGAGACACCGGTCAGTGTACAGATATCCCCTGAGAGAGAGGGACTGAGAGACACCGGTCAGTGTACAGATATCCCCTGAGAGAGAGGGACTGAGAGACACCGGTCAGTGTACAGATATCCCCTGAGAGAGAGGGACTGAGAGACCCCGGTCAGTGTTCAGATATCCCCGTGAGAGAGAGGGACTGAAAGACCCGGGCAGTGTACAAATATCCCCGTGAGAGAGAGGGACTGAAAGACCCGGGCAGTGTACAGATATCCTGACAGAGAGAGGTACTGAGAGACACCGGTCAGTGTACAGATATCCCCTGAGAGAGAGGGACTGAAAGACCCGGGCAGTGTACAGATATCCCCGTGAGAGAGAGGGACTGAGAGACCCGGGCAGTGTACAGATATCCCCGTGAGAGAGAGGGACTGAAAGACCCGGGCAGTGTACAGATATCCTGACAGAGAGAGGGACTGAGAGACCCGGGCAGTGTACAGATATCCCCGTGAGAGAGAGGGACTGAGAGACACCGGTCAGTGTACAGATATCCCCTGAGAGAAAGGGACTGAGAGACACCGGTCAGTGTACAGATATCCCCTGAGAGAGAGGGACTGAGAGACACCGGTCAGTGTACAGATATCCCCTGAGAGAGAGGTACTGAGAGACACCGGTCAGTGTACAGATATCCCCTGAGAGAGAGGGACTGAGAGACACCGGTCAGTGTACAGATATCCCCTGAGAGAGAGGGACTGAGAGACCCGGGCAGTGTACAGATATCCCCGTGAGAGAGAGGGACTGAGAGACCCGGGCAGTGTACAGATATCCCCGTGAGAGAGAGGGACTGAAAGACCCGGGCAGTGTACAGATATCCTGACAGAGAGAGGTACTGAGAGACACCGGTCAGTGTACAGATATCCCCTGAGAGAGAGGGACTGAGAGACACCGGTCAGTGTACAGATATCCCCTGAGAGAAAGGGACTGAGAGACACCGGTCAGTGTACAGATATCCCCTGAGAGAGAGGTACTGAGAGACACCGGTCAGTGTACAGATATCCCCTGAGAGAGAGGGACTGAGAGACACCGGTCAGTGTACAGATATCCTGACAGAGAGGGGGACTGAGAGACACCGGTCAGTGTACAGATATCCCCTGAGAGAGAGGGACTGAGAGATACCGGTCAGTGTACAGATATCCCCCTGAGAGAGAGGGACTGAGAGACACCGGTCAGTGTACAGATATCCCCTGAGAGAGAGGGACTGAGAGACACCAGTCAGTGTACAGATATCCCCGTGAGAGAGAGGGACTGAAAGACCCGGGCAGTGTACAGATATCCTGACAGAGAGAGGGACTGAGAGACCCGGGCAGTGTACAGATATCCCCGTGAGAGATAGGGACTGAGAGACACCGGTCAGTGTACAGATATCCCCTGAGAGAAAGGGACTGAGAGACACCGGTCAGTGTACAGATATCCCCTGAGAGAGAGGGACTGAGAGACACCGGTCAGTGTACAGATATCCCCTGAGAGAGAGGTACTGAGAGACACCGGTCAGTGTACAGATATCCCCTGAGAGAGAGGGACTGAGAGACACCGGTCAGTGTACAGATATCCCCTGAGAGAGAGGGACTGAAAGACCCGGGCAGTGTACAGATATCCCCGTGAGAGAGAGGGACTGAGAGACCCGGGCAGTGTACAGATATCCCCGTGAGAGAGAGGGACTGAAAGACCCGGGCAGTGTACAGATATCCTGACAGAGAGAGGTACTGAGAGACACCGGTCAGTGTACAGATATCCCCTGAGAGAGAGGGACTGAGAGACACCGGTCAGTGTACAGATATCCCCTGAGAGAAAGGGACTGAGAGACACCGGTCAGTGTACAGATATCCCCTGAGAGAGAGGTACTGAGAGACACCGGTCAGTGTACAGATATCCCCTGAGAGAGAGGGACTGAGAGACACCGGTCAGTGTACAGATATCCTGACAGAGAGGGGGACTGAGAGACACCGGTCAGTGTACAGATATCCCCTGAGAGAGAGGGACTGAGAGATACCGGTCAGTGTACAGATATCCCCCTGAGAGAGAGGGACTGAGAGACACCGGTCAGTGTACAGATATCCCCTGAGAGAGAGGGACTGAGAGACACCAGTCAGTGTACAGATATCCCCTGAGAGAGAGGGACTGAGAGATACCGGTCAGTGTACAGATATCCCCCTGAGAGAGAGGGACTGAGAGACACCGGTCAGTGTACAGATATCCCCTGAGAGAGAGGGACTGAGAGACACCAGTCAGTGTATAGATATCTCCTGAGAGAGAGGGACTGAGAGACACCAGTCAGTGTACAGATATCCCCCTGAGAGAGAGGGACTGAGAGACATCGGTCAGTGTACAGATATCCCCATGAGAGAGAGGGACTGAAAGACCCGGGCAGTGTACAGATATCCCCGTGAGAGAGAGGGACTGAGAGACCCGGGCAGTGTACAGATATCCCCGTGAGAGAGAGGGACTGAAAGACCCGGGCAGTGTACAGATATCCTGACAGAGAGAGGGACTGAGAGACCCGGGCAGTGTACAGATATCCCCGTGAGAGAGAGGGACTGAAAGACCCGGGCAGTGTACAGATATCCCCTGAGAGAGAGGGACTGAGAGACCCGGGCAGTGTACAGATATCCTGACAGAGAGAGGTACTGAGAGACACCGGTCAGTGTACAGATATCCCCTGAGAGAGAGGTACTGAGAGACACCGGTCAGTGTACAGATATCCCCTGAGAGAGAGGGACTGAGAGACACCGGTCAGTGTACAGATATCCCCTGAGAGAGAGGGACTGAGAGACACCGGTCAGTGTACAGATATCCCCTGAGAGAGAGGGACTGAGAGACCCCGGTCAGTGTTCAGATATCCCCGTGAGAGAGAGGGACTGAAAGACCCGGGCAGTGTACAAATATCCCCGTGAGAGAGAGGGACTGAAAGACCCGGGCAGTGTACAGATATCCTGACAGAGAGAGGTACTGAGAGACACCGGTCAGTGTACAGATATCCCCTGAGAGAGAGGGACTGAGAGACCCGGGCAGTGTACAGATATCCCCCTGAGAGTGAGGGACTGAGAGACACCGGTCAGTGTACAGATATCCCCTGAGAGAGAGGGACTGAGAGACACCGGTCAGTGTACAGATATCCCCTGAGAGAGAGGGACTGAGAGACACCGGTCAGTGTACAGATATCCCCGTGAGAGAGAGGGACTGAAAGACCCGGGCAGTGTACAAATATCCCCGTGAGAGAGAGGGACTGAAAGACCCGGGCAGTGTACAAATATCCCCGTGAGAGAGAGGGACTGAAAGACCCGGGCAGTGTACAGATATCTCCCTATCCACAGATACCCACCTATAACAAGGCTTTATGGTGAGGCACACTAACAAGGGGCTGTTCACTTTCTTCAACACCTTGAACTAAATAAATTGCTTGTTACTTCGGATGGCACTTAAGTGTCTGCCCTGTATGGTGTTCTTATGCTGATTGTCGAAAGTCGCCTCCTTTGTGATTGGTCCGTTTAGAAGCTGCTGCTGCTTTTCCCATTGGATAGGAGCCTGGTGTCGAGTTTCAAATATCCTGGGTGTATGAAAAGGCCCTGCTCACTTCTTCCTATGTTTAAGGCAAGGACGCACATGCCGATTGGCATGGTATTCTCTGCACGCACTTCTGTTGAGTATTCGGCTTTGTCGTGTCTTAATGAATGTTTGGTCAAATTTTTACTGTTTGTAAATAAATGATTAATATACCTGTTCGAAGTCAGCGCATTTCATGTCTCACTTTGTCAACCCTCCAAACCTGATCCAAAATTATAAGATCACACAATAATACACGATAAACTCCCTCTACACCGTCCCATCGCACATTCCCAGGGTCAGACACAGAGTGAAGCTCCCTCCACACTGTCCCATCACACACTCCCAGGGTCAGACACAGAGTGAAGCTCCCTCCACACTGTCCCATCACACACTCCCAGGGTCAGACACAGAGTGAAGCTCCCTCCACACCGTCCCATCACACACTCCCAGGGTTAGACACAGAGTAGAGCTGTTCTGATTGCGCTGGGAGAAATCGAGGAAAATCTGCTGTATTAAGGTCGTGAGTTACTTGGATTTGGTTTGAAATGTCTCTTGGACATCTAAGTGATCGACTGGTTCAGTGTGGAAGCTTCGTTTGGAGTTTTTCTGCCAGTTTGGACGGGTTCGTTGACGGCTGCGAACTGCGTAGCACCCAGCTGTGGCCGCTGGCAACTCGCCAGCAAGCCGGGTCGCTCTAAAAACCGGAGACAAACGCCGTTGTTCCCCCACTGACATCGGGACAACCTCCTTCCATCTTTATCGTCGGGATTCTCGTTCGGTGTATGAGCCGAAACATCGTTTGAGACGTCTTGACCTCTCACGGCCTGGAAGTTCTGCAGGACTAACGGAGCGTTTCCTGGCGTTGGAATTTCAGGCGCTGAGCCAGCAAGGTATTGCGGCCAGTTACTCAACTCGCTCCAGGACTTTATAAGCAGCATCAGCGTCTAGTTCTCGATTCGGACATAGAAGCAACATGCCGGACCGGTCTACAGGGAGTCGCAGGCCTTCGGGGAGTTATGCAAAGGCGGCTGCCTCTCCAGCCTCGGACAACGCCCTGTTTCGGTCGGTGAAAGTGGAACGCGGGGTGCAATGTATATTGCGTCCTGGAACTACCCTGGAAAAGTGCGCGGAGGCTATGGAGGACTTGTTGGGGAGAGATGGTGTTTTGGCCACTGAGAAAGAGTTCGGGAAGGCAGTGTTTTATCTGAGGAATGCTGAGTTGGTGCATCGGGCCCTCAGTAGGGGGATCACGGTGGAGAACATCTTTTTACAGATGGAGCTACTGACAACTCCCACACAACGCATCGTCCTCGGTCACGTAAAGCCTTTCATCCCCAACGAGGACCTGCTTCCCGCACTAGCACGCTTGGGGCAAGTAAGGTCAGAAATAACTGCCATCAGGCACAAATTCAGGAGACGCACCCTCCGTACCGTAATCTCTTTCCGGCGACATGTATTCATGCAGCTGGAAAGGGAGGACGAAGTTGAGAGCCGGTTTACTGTCCGGCACGAGGGGGTAGATTATCAGGTGTATTGGAGCTCTGAGCGCCCACGGTGCCATGCGTGCGGGGAGGTGGGGCACTTTCGGAGGGACTGTCCTAGCACCCGAAAACCCAGGGAGTCCACTTCGGGAACTAGTGCCCCAGCTACCTCTGCCCCGATCCCATTCCTGCTACTACACCTGTGCCGGCCCCTGCTCCTGCCCCTGACCCTGTCTCTAACCCTGTCCCTGCTCCTACGTCTGTTCCAGTCTCTGCTCCTATCCCTGTGGTTCAGGCGAGTGATCCTGAGGCTACGTGCAGGGAGGTTCAGGCGAGGGACAGGCTGGAGCCTGTGCGGGGAAGGAAAGTGAGGAAGAAATCCAAACACATGAAGAAGTCGGCCCCCGAGACCGCAGAGCTCACGCCCATTTGCCCTGAAGTGGAGCGGGAGGCTCGGGGAAGTGCACAGTCGGACGGGGTGATGGAAGCGGAGAGTAACGCTCCATCGGTGAATCCCGCACCTGTGTGCTCCTCCCGCTTGAAGAGGAGAAGGGAATGTTCCCCCAAGAGGGCAGGGAATGCAGATGCGGGAGAGTCCCAGAAAGAGGTGGGAATCCGGGTGAAAGGTGTGTCTAACCCTGAATCCCCAGATGTAGCCACCAGTCCTGTGGTAGGTGGTGTGGTTGTGCAGGAAGCTAGTGCTGGGCCTGTTTGCACAACTAAAACAGACCTGGAGCCCTCCACCCAGGACTTAGCAGTAAGCGCCTCCCTGGAGGCAAGTGTATTAAACAGTATGAGCGGAGAGGAGACCAAGCTCTCTCACTGTCAGCATCAGGCTGCCGGTGAATCCCTTGGACCAGAGCTGCTGGGGTCCCCTTCATACCTGTCTCCTGGGGAGGGTGATATAACCTGCATGCCGACCCCATCAACTAATGGCCTGCAGGGAGTCCCTGGGGATTTCCCTCCATCGTCGTAACTGTGGATAAGACTGATGTGACGGTGGAGCGGGAAGGTATGAGGGAGGTACCAGCTGCGCAGTGTGGGTTACAAGTGCAGCCACCTTATACAACACAGGAGGAGGAAGATGGGGGATCTGTCTGCAGTGAGGGGTTGGAGGGAGACTCCTTTGATAACGAGACAATGGACATCCTCACCCCTCCTGAAAAATCCCCATTGATACCTGTGGAGGAGATCAGAGAGTTTATTCACTCCTCTGTGGATGCAAAGCATCGGCCTAAACTCGCCTCGCTTCGCTGGCCTAGCGTGCCGAGGCTGGTGAAGTCCCTGCGAGTCATCCTCGGACGGAAGGGGAAGGGGAAGAGGAATGCTGTGTCAGGGAATGACAGACGGCAGCTGAAATCCTTCCTGGATGACCTGGTGAGGGACATCAGGGTGGAAAGCAGCCTCGCTCCTTCGGGAGATGGTGGGTCACAGGGTAGCGATGGTAGCAGTCGGGCCCGGAAAGCAAAGAATATTCTTGGTTTTCTTCGGGATAGTGCGGCTGAGGGCGCCACCGCTCTCAGTGGGAAGGGGACTGGTGCTGAGGCCTAGTGTGCTCCCGATATGAAACTTACCATAGCTAGTCTTAATGTAAACGGTAGCAGGGGCTCTCTCCGCAGATACAACAATCTCTCAGTCCTCAGGGATGGGAGTTATGCGGTGAGTTTCCTGCAGGAAACCCATACCACCCCGGGGGACGAGTCACCTTAGCTCCAACTCTAGCGGGGTGGCGATCCTATTGGCCCCAACCTTTCGGCCAGAAATCGTAGGAGTCCAAGATGTTGTGCCCGGCCGTCTGCTCCACCTGGCTGTGCGCCTCGATGGAGTACCGCTGCATTTTATCAACGTGTATGCTCCGAGGCGCGGGGTGATGCAGACGCGCCTATTCTGTCAGCTGTCCACCTTGCTGAGTTCCATCGATCCTGGGGACTGCGTCATCCTCGGAGGAGACTTCAACTGTACCCTCGAGGTGGAGGACCGCTCGGGCCTCCAACGCGACCCGGCATCGGCAAAAAAGGTTAAAGGAGCTAGTCGGCTCCTTTGACTTGGTGGACAGCTGGCGGAATCTTCACCCCGACTCTGGCGCCTTCTCCAGAAGATCTAGAGAGGGGGGTTCCCGGATAGACCGCCTGTATATCTCTCGGGCTTATGTCTCCCGCGTGTCGGCGTCCTCCATGCGGCCGGTGTCGTGCTCGGATCATCACCTTGTGTGGATGGAATTTACTCCTCTGCACCCTCGGGTGGGATCCGGGTATTGGCACTTTAACAACCGACTGCTGGAGGACAGCCGATTCCGGGATTCATTCCGAGCATTCTGGGCCACCTGGAGAGAGAGAGAGAGACGGAGAGAGTTCAACTCCCTACGGCTGTGGTGGGATGTGGGCAAGGCCCACACCCGGTTTTATGTCGGGAGTACACTCGGGGGTCGACAAAGAGGCGGGGCTCTGAGATTGAGCGGCTTGAGAGAGCTTTGCTTGACCTAGAGCCCCGTCTTGGTCCGACCGGTGGAGACCATCAAATGTGGCAGGAATATCAGGAGAAGAAGGACGCACTCAGGCATCTGCAGCTTCAGCAGTCCCGAGGTGCATATGTGAGGTCGCGGATCCAAATGCTGCAAGATTAGGACAGCGGCTCACCCTTCTTCTACTCATTGGAGAAGTGGCGGGGAGTTCAAAAGCAGCTGGTGGAGCTACTGGCTGCTGATGGCTCCTCCATCACGGATCCCGACGGAGTTATCAAAGAAGTCCGCACTTTCTATCGGTCCTTATTCTCACCAGATCCATCAAATGCAGAGGCGTGCAGTGAGGTCTGGGAAGATTTGCCAAAGGTCAGCCCAGAAGACGCAGCGGGTCTGGACGCTCCCCTGACTCGGGAGGAGCTGTCTACTGCCCTTCGTCAACTCCGGAGGGGTAAGTACCCTGGCTTAGATGGTCTGAGTGTGGAGTTTTATCAGGCTTTTTGGGATGTCCTGGGGGTTGATTACAGCCTTGTTCTAGGGGACAGCCTAGCCACCGGGGAAATGCCCCTCTCATGGCGGAGAGCTGTTGTGGTCCTGCTGCCCAAGAAGGGAGACCTCCGCCTGCTAAAGAACTGGCGCCCGGACTACAAGATCTTCGCCCGGGCAATGGCCAACCATCTTGGTTCAGTACTGAGTCAGGTGATCCATCCTGACCAATCTTACACGGTCCCGGGCCGCTCCATCCAGGACAATGTCCACTTAGTATGGGGCCTGATCCACCTGCAGCAGGAGACTGGGTCCCGGGCAGCGTTTCTTTCTCTTGACCAGGAGAAGGCGTTTGACCGGGTTGACCACAGTTTCCTGGTGGGCACTCTACAGGACTTTGGGCTCGGACCACACTTTGTGGCCCGAGTTCGGCTCCTATACGCTGCCGCAGAGTGCCTTGTTAAGATCAATGGATCACTGGCAGCGCCCATTCCCTTCGGGAGAGGAGTACGTCAGGGGTGCCCCATGTCCGGTCTGTGTTGAGCCATTCCTGAGCCTTCTTCGGCAAAGGCTGACAGGTCTGGTTCTGCGTGAACCGGACATGGAGGTCGTCCTCTCGGCCTATGCCGATGATGTACTCCTCATGATGACAGATCCCGATGACCTACGGAGGATGCGCGAGTGCCAAGACGTTTTCTCGGCGGCATCCTCCGCTAGGATTAACTGGGCGAAATGTTCCGGACTCTTAGTGGGTCAGTGGCAGGTGGACTCCCTGCCGGAGGAGATGAGAGCTTTTGAGTGGAGCACTAGACGTCTCCTCTATCTGGGAGTCTACCTGAGTCCTTCTGGGGAGACCTGGCTGGCGAACTGGCAGGACCTGGAGACGAAAGTCATGGCCCGGCTGGGGCGCTGGTCAGGCCTTCTCAGGGTGCTTTCCTATCGAGGCAGGGTGGTGGTCATAAACCAGCTGGTGGCCTCCATGTTGTGGTATCGGATGGTCACCTTGGCCCCTCCTGCCCCGTTTGTTGCAAGAATGCAGAGGAAGTTAGTGGACTTCTTCTGGGGCAACAGGAAACACTGCGTCTCTGCAGCGGTCTTGAGTCTCCCAGTGGGAGAGGGCGGACAGTCGCTGGTGTGCGTTCGAACGCGACTGGCGGCTCTTCGCCTCAGGACTCTGCAGAGATTCCTGGACGCCGAGCACCCTCCCAGGTGGCACGTATTGGCGACTTTCTTCCTCCGGAGGGGCTGCTGTCTTCACGAAGACATGCGGCTACCACCGGCGGGCGTCAGCCGTGCTGCTTTGCGCAGTCTGCCTGGCTTCTATCAGGACCTACTGAGAGTCTGGAACATGGTCGCCTCAGGTTGGGAATCCCCTCCTCAGGCGGAGGGCGGGGTCCTGGCCAACCCTTACCCTATCTCAGTGGATGTCGGTGCGGCTCAGATGTGTGGACCGACTCAGGCCGAGCTGCATGTCGGGCCCAGACCCCGCAATCTTCTCCGGGAGCCGTGTCCACACAACTTGAGCAGTCTCTCATCGATACCCACAGTCCCATTCAGGGATGCAAGTAAGAGGTATTTGTATGGGCTGCTGCTCCACACCCTCCAGTTCCTTGCCCTTTTCCACCGTCCGGACACGCCATGGCGGTCGGTCTTTCCACCCGGAGATGAGGAGGGTCCCCACTGGAAGTCCCTCTACAAGGGGGTTCTTCCCATGCACCTGGGGGATCTCGGCTGGAGGGTGCTGCATAGAGCGGTGCCCTGCAATAAGATTTTTAGTTTGTACATGGATCTCCCACCCGCATGCCACTTCTGCGGGCTGGAGGAGACCATGTATCACATGTACATGGAGTGTGTGAGGCTGCAGCACCTTTTTGCGTATTTGCGTGGGCTGCTTCTCGCCTTCTGGCTGCATTTTAGCCCCAACCTATTTATATATGGTCATCCAGTAAGGAGGGGAGCATGGAGGGATGAGGATGTCCTTGTAAACTTGCTCCTGGGGCTGGCAAAATCCGCCATTCAAGGGTCTTGGAAACGGGTGGCGGGAGGATCTCCCCGGGCAGACTGCCTGGCAATGTTTAGGGGGTATGTTCGTGCCCGGGTAAATATTGAAAACGAACACGCGCAGTCCACGGCGACCTTAGAGGAGTTTCGAGACCGTTGGGCTCCGCGGGGTGTAAATGCCATTGTGGATAGAGATGGCAACATTCTGGTGTAATGTCTACTGTCTATTTGTAGTGAAGTAATTGTGTTTGCCACTGTTTTGTATATGTTGTATAGCACCGATATTTGTAATAAAGGATTTTGTTAAAAAAAAGGGTCAGACACAGAGAGAAGCTCCCTCTACACTGTCCCAACTCACACTTCCAGGGTCAGACACAGAGTGAAGCTCCCTCTACACCGTCCCGTCACACACTCCCGGGGTCAGACACAGAGTGAATCTCCCTCCACACCGTCCCATCTCACACTCCCAGGGTCAGACACAGAGTGAAGCTCCCTCCACACCGTCCCATCGCATACTCCCAGGGTCAGACACAGAGTGAAGCTCCCTCCAGACCGTCCCATCGCATACTCCCAGGGTCAGACACAGAGTGAAGCTCCCTCCAGACCGTCCCATCGCATACTCCTAGGGTCAGACACAGAGTGAATTCCCTCCACACTGTCCCATCACACACTCCCAGGGTCAGACACAGAGTGAAGCTCCCTCCACACTGTCCCATCACACACTCCCAGGGTCAGACACAGAGTGAAACTCCCTCTACACTGTCCCATCACTCACTCCCGGGGTCAAACACAGAGTGAAGCTCCCTCCACACTGTCCCATCACACACTCCCAGGGTCAGACACAGAGTGAAACTCCCTCTACACTGTCCCATCACACACTCCCAGGGTCAGACACAGAGTGAAGCTCCCTCTACACCGTCCCATCACACACTCCCAGGGTCAGACACAGAGTGAAGCTCCCTCCACACCGTCCCATCACACACTCCCAGGGTCGGACACAGAGTGAAGCTCCCTCCACACTGTCCCATCACACACTCCCAGGGTCAGACGCAGAGTGACCCTCCCTCCACACTGTCCCATCACACACTCCCAGGGTCAGACGCAGAGTGACCCTCCCTCTACACTGTCCCATCACACACTCCCAGGGTCAGACACAGGGTCTCCCTCTGTCTCCATATTTTAGTCACACATTTCACTGAAACCTGAAGACACAGGGGACTGCAGTTGCTGGGGGACCTCTGTGCGACAGGCAGCATTTGTGGTGACAGAAGGCTGGTCAGTGTTTCTGGTTGAGACCCTGCTCCGGGACTGAGAGTGGAGAGAGATGATGAAGAGGGGAGAGGGATAGTTCAGAGGAGACTGACAGATGACAGGAGAAAATGGATGACAGTGGGGGATGACGTACAGATGACGGGTGAAATTCAAAGACAGAGGCTGAAGTTGATGTGCAAGTGGATACGCTGTCCACTTCTCCTGCTCCACTGCTGCCCCCTCATACTGAAAGTTCATTTCTGTTTCCGGCTGCACTTTCTGCATCCACAGTGGAGCAGTCGCCATAACCAAAGGTCCCTCCCGCTCCAGGCATTCCCTGTTCTGCCCTTTCCCATCAGGCAGAAGATACATACTGCCGGGCTCAAGGACGTCTTTCAGGACAGGATGAAATAGCGATTAGTGCTACACTTTACAGTGCCAGCGTCACCGATCAGGGTTCAATTCCCACTGCTGTCTGTAAGAGGTTTGCACAGTATAGTGGCAAAGTCTTTGGCACATATATTTAACTGGGGTGCCTAAGACTTTTGCTGTAGTACTGTATTACTATACTGTATTTGTCAACATGGAGCACAGAGTGACTGTGTAAATCTGGTGGGTGCAAAGGATGGGTGTGGGGCAGGTAGCAGAGAAGGAGTGTCGGGGTGGGGCACGGGCACAGACACACCCAGCCCTGAGGCAAGGACATTTGATTCCAAACAATTGGTTTGTTGATCATTACAGAATGTCTGACTGGTGCTTCCTGCTCCCTCCCCTCTCCCTTCCCCTTTTCCCAATCAGAATCAGGTTTATGATCACCAGCATGTGTTGTGAAATGTGTTAACATAGAAACATAGAAAACCTACAGCACAATACAGGCCCTTCAGCCCACAAAGTTGTGCCAAACCTTAGAAATTACTAGGCTTACACATAGCCCTCTATTTTTCTAAGCTCCATGTACCTATCCAAAAGTCTCTTAAAAGACCCTATCGAATCCGCCTCCACCACCGTTGCCGGCAGCCCATTCCATGCACTCACCACTCTCTGCATAAAAAACTTACCCCTGACATCGCCTCTGTACCTACTCCCCAGCACCTTAAA
This sequence comes from Hemitrygon akajei, assembly GCF_048418815.1. Lineage (NCBI taxonomy): Eukaryota > Metazoa > Chordata > Chondrichthyes > Myliobatiformes > Dasyatidae > Hemitrygon > Hemitrygon akajei. The sequence continues at coordinate 94,644,547 of NC_133129.1, read as the reverse complement.
CCTGTGTCCTCTTGTGGCAACCATTTCAGCCCTGGGAAAAAGCCTCTGACTATCCACACAATCAGATAGAGATAGATAGATAGATAGATACTTTATTCATCCCCATGGGGAAATTCAACTTTTTTTCCAATGTCCCATACACTTGTTGTAGCAAAACTAATTACATACAATACTTAACTCAGTAAAAAATATGATATACATCTAAATCACTATCTCAAAAAGCATTAATAATAGCTTTTAAAAAGTTCTTAAGTCCTGGCAGTAGAATTGTAAAGCCTAATGGCATTGGGGAGTATTGACCTCTTCATCCTGTCTGAGGAGCATTGCATCGATAGTAACCTGTCGCTGAAACTGCTTCTCTGTCTCTGGATGGTGCTATGTAGAGGATGTTCAGAGTTATCCATAATTGACCGTAGCCTACTCAGCGCCCTTCGCTCAGCTACCGATGTTAAACTCTCCAGTACTTTGCCCACGACAGAGCCCGCCTTCCTTATCAGCTTATTAAGACGTGAGGCGTCCCTCTTCTTAATGCTTCCTCCCCAACACGCCACCACAAAGAAGAGGGCGCTCTCCACAACTGACCTATAGAACATCTTCAGCATCTCACTACAGACATTGAATGACGCCAACCTTCTTAGGAAGTACAGTCGACTCTGTGCCTTCCTGCACAAGGCATCTGTGTTGGCAGTCCAGTCTAGCTTCTCGTCTAACTGTACTCCCAGATACTTGTAGGTCTTAACCTGCTCCACACATTCTCCATTAATGATCACTGGCTCCATATGAGGCCTAGATCTCCTAAAGTCCACCACCATCTCCTTGGTCTTGGTGATATTGAGACGCAGGTAGTTTGAGTTGCACCATATCACAAAGTCCTGTATCAGTTTCCTATACTCCTCCTCCTGTCCATTCCTGACACACCCCACTATGGCCGTGTCATCAGCGAACTTCTGCACATGGCAGGACTCCGAGTTATATTGGAAGTCTGATGTGTACAGGGTGAACAGGACCGGAGAGAGTACGGTTCCCTGCGGCGCCCCTGTGCTGCTGACCACCGTGTCAGACCTACAGTCTCCCAACCACACATACTGAGGTCTATCTGTCAAGTAGTCCACTATCCAATCCACCATGTGAGAGTCTACTCCCATCTCCGTTAGTTTGTGCCTTAAGATCTTGGGCTGGATGGTGTTAAAGGCACTAGAGAAGTCAAGGAATGTAATCCTCAATGCCTCTCATCATCTTATACACCTCTATCGGGTCACCCTTCATCCTCCGTCACTCCAAGGAGAAAACATCATTCACTCAACCTATTCTCATAAGGCATGCTCCCCAATCCAAGCAACATCCTTGTAAATCTCCTCTGCACCCTTTCTATGGTTTCCACATCCTTCCTGTAGTGAGGCAGCAGCAGGAGCAGTTCAATGCAATACATAATATAGAAGAAGAGGGAAGAAATAAAATAATAATAATAAATAAGTAAATCAATTACAGTGTACATATATTGAATGGATTAAAAATCATGCAAAAACAGAAATAATATATATATTAATAAGTGAAGTAGTGTTCACAGGTTCAATGCCCATTGAGGAATCAGATGACAGAGGGGAGCATGCTTTTCCTGAATCACTGAGTGTGTGCCTTCAGGTTTTTGTATCTCCTGCCTGATTGTAACAGTGAATAAAGGGCATGCCCTGGGTGCTGGAGGTCCTTAATAATGGACGCTGCCTTTCTAAGACACCGCTCCTTAAAAATGTCCTGGGTACTTTGTAAGCTAGTACTTAAGATGGAGCCACCTAAATTTACAATCCTCTGCAGCTTCTTTCGGTCTTGTGCAGTAGCCCCTCCATACCAGACAGTGATGCAGCCTGTCAGAATGCACTCCATAGTATAGCTATAGAAGTTTTTGAGTGTATTTGTTGACATACCAAATCTCTTCAAACTCCTAATGAAGTATAGTCACTGTCTTGCCTTCTTTATAGCTGCATCGATATGTTGGGAGCAGGTTAAGTCCTCAGAGATCGTGACATCCAGGAACTTGAAGCTGCTCACTCTCTCCACTTCTGATCCCTCATCTTACTCTTCCTGAAGTCCACAATCAGCTCTTTCATTTTACTGACATTGAGTGCAAGGCTGTGACACCACTCCACTAGTTGGCACATCTCGCTGCAGTATGTCCTCTCGTCTCCATCTGACAGTCTACCAACAATGATTGTATCATCAGCAAATTTATAGATGGTATTTGAACTGTGCCTAGACACACAGTCATGGGTGTAGGGAGAGTAGAGCAGTGAGCTAAGCACATACCCCTGAGGTGCGCCTGTGCTGATCGTCAGTGAGGAAGCGATGTTATCACCAATACACACAGATTGTGGTCTTCCGGTTAGGAAGTCGAGGATCGGATTGCAGAGGGAGGTACATAGACCCAGGTTCACCCTGCCCCCTTCCCACTCTCAATTCACAACAGAGACCCATATCAGAATCAGGTTTATCAGCGCTCACACATGTCATGATATTTTTCAGGGGGGCAACACAGTGCAATACATAAAATTCCTGCAGAACAGTGCAAAGGACTTGGCCACCCTAGCTATGTATATTTGCCTAAGACTGTTGCATAGTACTGTATGTTATCACCTTGTGTGTTCAGTTGTGGGCAAGGTTATTTAATTGTGGGCATACTATGTTGGCGCCAGAAGCAAGAGGCACTTGTGGGCAGCCCCCAGCTTCATCCTCGAAGTTGACACAAATGACATAGTTCTCTGAATGTTTTGACATGCATGAAACAAATAAAGATAATCTTTCATTCTTCCTACTCTGCTGTTAGCAGACTACACTCAGTGGCTACTTTATTAGGCACACCATAGTACCTGCTTGTTAACTTCAAAATTCAGGATGATAAATTCAGAAAATACCAAGAAGCCAGAAACAATCCAATGCATCACAGGATCCTGCAAGAGTTTAACTCAATCTGATTGATCAAGAGGGAAACATCATTCACCAAAATCTTGCTTTAAAATGCAAACTCATGCAAGAAACAATACCTTACTATAAATACAAGCTCCATCCAGTTTAAGTCCAAGAGTCCTACAAATTATATTACAACCGATCCATTATTACAGATAGAACAATCCATCATAACAGTCCAGATATAACAATACAGGGTAAACAAGCAAGAACAGCTTATTTAATAGATATAACCATTCCAAATACAAATTTTACAGAAATCAATAAGGGAAAAACACCAGAAATATGCTGATTCAAAAGAGGAAATTGAAAGGCTTTGGATCAATAGTAGTAGGTATCTACAACTGGCATCATCCCAGAGTCTCTACACAATAGCATTTAAAAATTAGGCCTACACATCAATATTTAGGCATATCTCCAGAAAGCCACAACACTAAACATAACTAACATAGTCTGGAAGTTGTTAGCGATTGAGAAATGAACGTGCTTGGCTATACCCTTACCTCAGTTTTGACCAGCCTGAACTGAAACAAAACAACAATACTACTAATAATAGACATTACCTCCCTGGGGAAAAGAGTATCTATTCTTTCTATGCCTCTCAAAGTTTAAAGTAAATTTATTATCAAGGTACATATATGTCACCATATACAGCTCTGAGATTCATTTCACAGTAAATCCAAGAAACACAATAGAATCAATGAAAGACCACATCTAGCGGGATGAGCAAACAATCGATGTGCAAAAGAGAATCTGTACAAGTACATGGAACACCCTGGGAAAGGTTTCACTGATAATGTAATGGTCTTTCTGTGGAAGCAGCGTTTGGGTTATGGTTAAAGATAATAAGTGCTTTAGAACGTGAGTTTCCAAGGATGGGAGGGTGTTTTAGTGCCGTGTGCCTGACGCCGAGGTGATCTGGGTCATTTGTTGGGCGGGAGATGAAGAGTGAAGCCGTCGGAGCTGAGCCATGACCCGACGAATGCCGAGGAGATCGAAGGAAAATCCATGAACTCCAACTGGTGCATGTTAGACCGTTTGTCATGGTCCGGATCGGTTCCCCTTTAAATTTAGTTAGGTTGCGATCCGGACCATTGACTCTTTGTTCCCTTCTAATTCCATTTCACATGTCCCTTGAGCTTGGCAATCAAGGTGATCTACTCTCGACCCGAACCGGCAGCTTATAAGCCCCTGGCTTTAGCCGTTCAGGGCGAGAGTGTTAAGAAGCCTTCGCAAGTCGCCGCCGCTACGACAAGCCAGAGTTATCCAGCCCGCATTGAAGTACCAGCAATTCGCCTTCCTTCGCCAGAGTGGGTCCGGGCAAGGTCAATCTACCAGGGGTGAGTTGAAGGCGGAGTCTTGACTCGACATTCATGCCCATTGTCCGTGTCTACCCCTCAAAGGAGAGTCCCAGCTCGGTGCCTGAGTGGAAGGCGGAGTCCTGGCTTGATGTTCATGCCCTGTGTCCACGTCTGTCCCCTTGAAGAAGAGTCCCGGCTCAATGCTTGATCTGAAGGAGGAGTCCTGGCTCAATGTTTCTGTCCTGTGTTTTGATATCCACGTTTCTGGCTGCGGTGAATCAAGGCCCTAGTCTCCTAGCCCAGGGTCCGCGACGATCCAGGTTCCACGTTCCGGCTGCGGTGATCCATGGATCCCAGTCTCCAAGTCCAAGGGCCGTGGTGGTCCCAGTCCCCAGGGCCCCAGTCATGGCCGCGACGATCCATGTTCCCACTGTCCAAGTCCAAGGGCCGCGATGATCCATGTTCCCACCGTCCAAGTCCAAGGGCCGCGATGATCCATGTTCCCACCGTCCAAGTCCAAGGGCCACGATGATCCATGTTCCCACCGTCCAAGTCCAAGGGCCGCGATGATCCATGTTCCCACCGTCCAAGTCCAAGGGCCACGATGATCCACGTTCCCACTGTCCAAGTCCAAGGGCCGCGATGATCCACGTTCCCACTGTCCAAGTCCAAGGGCCGCGATGATCCACGTTCCCACTGTCCAAGTCCAAGGACCACGATGATCCACGTTCCCACTGTCCAAGTCCAAGGGCCGCGACGATCCATGTTCCCACTGTCCAAGGTCCAAGGTCCACGGGTGTCCATGTTCCCACTGTCCAAGTCCAAGGGCCGCGATGATCCACGTTCCCACTGTCCAAGTCCAAGGGCCGCGATGATCCACGTTCCCACTGTCCAAGGGCCGCGATGATCCATGTTCCCACTGTCCAAGTCCAAGGGCCGCGATGATCCATGTTCCCACTGTCCAAGTCCAAAGGCCACGATGATCCATGTTCCCACTGTCCAAGTCCAAGGGCCGCGATGATCCACGTTCCCACTGTCCAAGTCCAAGGGCCGCGATGATCCACGTTCCCACTGTCCAAGTCCAAGGGCCACGATGATCCATGTTCCCACTGTCCAAGGTCCAAGGTCCACGGCTGTCCACGTTCCCACTGTCCAAGTCCAAGGGCCGCGATGATCCATGTTCCCACTGTCCAAGTCCAAGGGCCGCGATGATCCATGTTCCCACTGTCCAAGTCCAAGGGCCACGATGATCCATGTTCCCACTGTCCAAGGTCCAAGGTCCACGGCTGTCCACGTTCCCACTGTCCAAGTCCAAGGGCCGTGATGATCCATGTTCCCACTGTCCAAGTCCAAGGGCCGCGACGATCCACGTTCCCACTGTCCAAGTCCAAGGGCCGCGACGATCCACGTTCCCACTGTCCAAGTCCAAGGGCCGCGACGATCCACGTTCCCACTGTCCAAGTCCAAGGGCCGCGACGATCCACGTTCCCACTGTCCAAGTCCAAGGGCCGCGATGATCCACGTTCCCACTGTCCAAGTCCAAGGGCCGCGATGATCCACGTTCCCACTGTCCAAGTCCAAGGGCCGCGATGATCCACGTTCCCACTGTCCAAGTCCAAGGGCCGCGATGATCCATGTTCCCACCGTCCAAGTCCAAGGGCCACGATGATCCACGTTCCCACCGTCCAAGTCCAAGGGCCGCGATGATCCATGTTCCCACTGTCCAAGTCCAAGGGCCGCGATGATCCATGTTCCCACTGTCCAAGTCCAAGGGCCGCGATGATCCATGTTCCCACTGTCCAAGTCCAAGGGCCGCGATGATCCATGTTCCCACTGTCCAAGTCCAAGGGCCGCGATGATCCATGTTCCCACTGTCCAAGTCCAAGGGCCGCGATGATCCACGTTCCCACTGTCCAAGGTCCACGGGTGTCCATGTTCCCACTGTCCAAGTCCAAGGGCCGCGATGATCCATGTTCCCTCTGTCCAAGTCCAAGGGCCGCGATGATCCATGTTCCCACTGTCCAAGTCCAAGGGCCGAGACGATCCACGTTCCCACTGTCCAAGTCCAAGGGCTGCGATGATCCACGTTCCCACTGTCCAAGTCCAAGGGCCGAGACGATCCACGTTCCCACTGTCCAAGTCCAAGGGCCGCGATGATCCATGTTCCCACTGTCCAAGTCCAAGGGCCGCGATGATCCATGTTCCCACTGTCCAAGGTCCAAGGTCCACGGGTGTCCATGTTCCCACTGTCCAAGTCCAAGGGCCGCGATGATACATGTTCCCACTGTCCAAGTCCAAGGGCCGCGATGATCCACGTTCCCACCGTCCAAGTCCAAGGGCAGCGACGATCCATGTTCCCACTGTCCAAGGTCCAAGGTCCACGGGTGTCCATGTTCCCACTGTCCAAGTCCAAGGGCCGCGATGATCCACGTTCCCACTGTCCAAGTCCAAGGGCCGCGATGATCCACGTTCCCATTGTCCAAGTCCAAGGGCCGCGATGATCCACGTTCCCACTGTCCAAGGTCCAAGGTCCACGGGTGTCCATGTTCCCACTGTCCAAGTCCAAGGGCCGCGATGATCCATGTTCCCACTGTCCAAGTCCAAGGGCCGCGATGATCCACGTTCCCACCGTCCAAGTCCAAGGGCCGCGATGATCCACGTTCCCACCGTCCAAGTCCAAGGGCCGCGATGATCCACGTTCCCACCGTCCAAGTCCAAGGGCCGCGATGATCCATGTTCCCACCGTCCAAGTCCAAGGGCCGCGATGATCCACGTTCCCACCGTCCAAGTCCAAGGGCCGCGATGATCCACGTTCCCACCGTCCAAGTCCAAGGGCCGCGATGATCCATGTTCCCACCGTCCAAGTCCAAGGGCCGCGATGATCCACGTTCCCACTGTCCAAGTCCAAGGGCCGCGACGATCCATGTTCCCACTGTCCAAGGTCCAAGGTCCACGGGTGTCCATGTTCCCACTGTCCAAGTCCAAGGGCCGCGATGATCCACGTTCCCACTGTCCAAGGTCCAAGGTCCACGGGTGTCCATGTTCCCACTGTCCAAGTCCAAGGGCCGCGATGATCCATGTTCCCACTGTCCAAGTCCAAGGGCCGCGATGATCCATGTTCCCACTCTCCAAGTCCAAGGGCCGAGACGATCCACGTTCCCACTGTCCAAGTCCAAGGGCCGCGATGATCCACGTTCCCACTGTCCAAGTCCAAGGGCCGAGACGATCCACGTTCCCACTGTCCAAGTCCAAGGGCCGCGATGATCCATGTTCCCACTGTCCAAGTCCAAGGGCCACGATGATCCATGTTCCCACTGTCCAAGTCCAAGGTCCACGATGATCCATGTTCCCACTGTCCAAGGTCCAAGGGCCGCGATGATCCATGTTCCCACTGTCCAAGTCCAAGGGCCGCGATGATCCATGTTCCCACTGTCCAAGTCCAAGGGCCACGATGATCCATGTTCCCACTGTCCAAGTCCAAGGGCCGCGATGATCCACATTCCCACTGTCCAAGTCCAAGGGCCGCGATGATCCACGTTCCCACTGTCCAAGTCCAAGGGCCACGATGATCCATGTTCCCACTGTCCAAGGTCCAAGGTCCACGGCTGTCCACGTTCCCACTGTCCAAGTCCAAGGGCCGCGATGATCCATGTTCCCACTGTCCAAGGTCCAAGGTCCATGGCTGTCCACGTTCCCACTGTCCAAGTCCAAGGGCCGCGATGATCCATGTTCCCACTGTCCAAGTCCAAGGGCCGCGATGATCCATGTTCCCACTGTCCAAGTCCAAGGGCCACGATGATCCATGTTCCCACTGTCCAAGGTCCAAGGTCCACGGCTGTCCACGTTCCCACTGTCCAAGTCCAAGGGCCGTGACGATCCATGTTCCCACTGTCCAAGTCCAAGGGCCGCGACGATCCACGTTCCCACTGTCCAAGTCCAAGGGCCGCGATGATCCACGTTCCCACTGTCCAAGTCCAAGGGCCGCGATGATCCACGTTCCCACTGTCCAAGTCCAAGGGCCGCGATGATCCACGTTCCCACTGTCCAAGTCCAAGGGCCGCGTTGATCCATGTTCCCACTGTCCAAGTCCAAGGGCCGCGATGATCCATGTTCCCACTGTCCAAGTCCAAGGGCCACGATGATCCATGTTCCCACTGTCCAAGTCCAAGGGCCGCGATGATCCATGTTCCCACTGTCCAAGGTCCAGGGTCCACGGGTGTCCATGTTCCCACTGTCCAAGTCCAAGGGCCGCGATGATCCATGTTCCCACTGTCCAAGTCCAAGGGCCGCGATGATCCATGTTCCCACTGTCCAAGTCCAAGGGCCGAGACGATCCACGTTCCCACTGTCCAAGTCCAAGGGCCGAGACGATCCACGTTCCCACTGTCCAAGTCCAAGGGCCGAGACGATCCACGTTCCCACTGTCCAAGTCCAAGGGCCGAGACGATCCACGTTCCCACTGTCCAAGTCCAAGGGCCGAGACGATCCACGTTCCCACTGTCCAAGTCCAAGGGCCGCGATGATCCATGTTCCCACTGTCCAAGTCCAAGGGCCGCGATGATCCATGTTCCCACTGTCCAAGGTCCAAGGTCCATGGCTGTCCACGTTCCCACTGTCCAAGTCCAAGGGCCACGATGATCCATGTTCCCACTGTCCAAGTCCAAGGTCCACGATGATCCATGTTCCCACTGTCCAAGGTCCAAGGGCCGCGATGATCCATGTTCCCACTGTCCAAGTCCAAGGGCCGCGATGATCCATGTTCCCACTGTCCAAGTCCAAGGGCCACGATGATCCATGTTCCCACTGTCCAAGTCCAAGGGCCACGATGATCCATGTTCCCACTGTCCAAGGTCCAAGGTCCATGGCTGTCCACGTTCCCACTGTCCAAGTCCAAGGGCCGCGATGATCCATGTTCCCACTGTCCAAGTCCAAGGGCCACGATGATCCATGTTCCCACTGTCCAAGTCCAAGGGCCACGATGATCCATGTTCCCACTGTCCAAGGTCCAAGGTCCACGGCTGTCCACGTTCCCACTGTCCAAGTCCAAGGGCCGTGACGATCCATGTTCCCACTGTCCAAGTCCAAGGGCCGCGACGATCCACGTTCCCACTGTCGAAGTCCAAGGGCCGCGATGATCCACGTTCCCACTGTCCAAGTCCAAGGGCCGCGATGATCCACGTTCCCACTGTCCAAGTCCAAGGGCCGCGATGATCCACGTTCCCACTGTCCAAGTCCAAGGGCCGCGATGATCCACGTTCCCACTGTCCAAGTCCAAGGGCCGCGATGATCCACGTTCCCACTGTCCAAGTCCAAGGGCCGCGATGATCCATGTTCCCACTGTCCAAGTCCAAGGGCCACGATGATCCATGTTCCCACTGTCCAAGGTCCAAGGTCCACGGCTGTCCACGTTCCCACTGTCCAAGTCCAAGGGCCGCGATGATCCATGTTCCCACCGTCCAAGTCCAAGGGCCGCGATGATCCACGTTCCCACTGTCCAAGTCCAAGGGCCGCGACGATCCATGTTCCCACTGTCCAAGGTCCAAGGTCCACGGGTGTCCATGTTCCCACTGTCCAAGTCCAAGGGCCGCGATGATCCACGTTCCCACTGTCCAAGTCCAAGGGCCGCGATGATCCACGTTCCCACTGTCCAAGGTCCAAGGTCCACGGGTGTCCATGTTCCCACTGTCCAAGTCCAAGGGCCGCGATGATCCATGTTCCCACTGTCCAAGTCCAAGGGCCGCGATTATCCATGTTCCCACTGTCCAAGTCCAAGGGCCGAGACGATCCACGTTCCCACTGTCCAAGTCCAAGGGCCACGATGATCCATGTTCCCACTGTCCAAGGTCCAAGGTCCACGGCTGTCCACGTTCCCACTGTCCAAGTCCAAGGGCCGTGACGATCCATGTTCCCACTGTCCAAGTCCAAGGGCCGCGACGATCCACATTCCCACTGTCCAAGTCCAAGGGCCGCGATGATCCACGTTCCCACTGTCCAAGTCCAAGGGCCGCGATGATCCACGTTCCCACTGTCCAAGTCCAAGGGCCGCGATGATCCACGTTCCCACTGTCCAAGTCCAAGGGCCGCGATGATCCACGTTCCCACTGTCCAAGTCCAAGGGCCGCGATGATCCACGTTCCCACTGTCCAAGTCCAAGGGCCGCGATGATCCATGTTCCCACTGTCCAAGTCCAAGGGCCGCGATGATCCATGTTCCCACTGTCCAAGTCCAAGGGCCACGATGATCCATGTTCCCACTGTCCAAGGTCCAAGGTCCACGGCTGTCCACGTTCCCACTGTCCAAGTCCAAGGGCCGTGACGATCCATGTTCCCACTGTCCAAGGTCCAAGGTCCATGGCTGTCCACGTTCCCACTGTCCAAGTCCAAGGGCCACGATGATCCATGTTCCCACTGTCCAAGGTCCAAGGTCCACGGCTGTCCACGTTCCCACTGTCCAAGTCCAAGGGCCGCGATGATCCACGTTCCCACCGTCCAAGTCCAAGGGCCGCGATGATCCACGTTCCCACTGTCCAAGTCCAAGGGCCGCGATGATCCACGTTCCCACCGTCCAAGTCCAAGGGCCGCGATGATCCACGTTCCCACCGTCCAAGTCCACGGGCCACGATGATCCACGTTCCCACTGTCCAAGTCCAAGGGCCGCGATGTTCCACGTTCCCACTGTCCAAGTCCAAGGGCCGCGATGATCCACGTTCCCACTGTCCAAGGTCCAAGGGCCGCGATGATCCACGTTCCCACCGTCCAAGTCCAAGGGCCGCGATGATCCATGTTCCCACCGTCCAAGTCCAAGGGCCGCGATGATCCACGTTCCCACTGTCCAAGTCCAAGGGCCGCGACGATCCATGTTCCCACTGTCCAAGGTCCAAGGTCCACGGGTGTCCATGTTCCCACTGTCCAAGTCCAAGGGCCGCGATGATCCACGTTCCCACTGTCCAAGTCCAAGGGCCGCGATGATCCACGTTCCCACTGTCCAAGGTCCAAGGTCCACGGGTGTCCATGTTCCCACTGTCCAAGTCCAAGGGCCGCGATGATCCATGTTCCCACTGTCCAAGTCCAAGGGCCGCGATGATCCATGTTCCCACTGTCCAAGTCCAAGGGCCGAGACGATCCACGTTCCCACTGTCCAAGTCCAAGGGCCGCGATGATCCACGTTCCCACTGTCCAAGTCCAAGGGCCGAGACGATCCACGTTCCCACTGTCCAAGTCCAAGGGCCGCGATGATCCATGTTCCCACTGTCCAAGTCCAAGGGCCGCGATGATCCATGTTCCCACTGTCCAAGGTCCAAGGTCCATGGCTGTCCACGTTCCCACTGTCCAAGTCCAAGGGCCACGATGATCCATGTTCCCACTGTCCAAGTCCAAGGTCCACGATGATCCATGTTCCCACTGTCCAAGGTCCAAGGGCCGCGATGATCCATGTTCCCACTGTCCAAGTCCAAGGGCCGCGATGATCCATGTTCCCACTGTCCAAGTCCAAGGGCCACGATGATCCATGTTCCCACTGTCCAAGTCCAAGGGCCGCGATGATCCACGTTCCCACTGTCCAAGTCCAAGGGCCGCGATGATCCACGTTCCCACTGTCCAAGTCCAAGGGCCACGATGATCCATGTTCCCACTGTCCAAGGTCCAAGGTCCACGGCTGTCCACGTTCCCACTGTCCAAGTCCAAGGGCCGCGATGATCCATGTTCCCACTGTCCAAGGTCCAAGGTCCATGGCTGTCCACGTTCCCACTGTCCAAGTCCAAGGGCCGCGATGATCCATGTTCCCACTGTCCAAGTCCAAGGGCCGCGATGATCCATGTTCCCACTGTCCAAGTCCAAGGGCCACGATGATCCATGTTCCCACTGTCCAAGGTCCAAGGTCCACGGCTGTCCACGTTCCCACTGTCCAAGTCCAAGGGCCGTGACGATCCATGTTCCCACTGTCCAAGTCCAAGGGCCGCGACGATCCACGTTCCCACTGTCCAAGTCCAAGGGCCGCGATGATCCACGTTCCCACTGTCCAAGTCCAAGGGCCGCGATGATCCACGTTCCCACTGTCCAAGTCCAAGGGCCGCGATGATCCACGTTCCCACTGTCCAAGTCCAAGGGCTGCGTTGATCCATGTTCCCACTGTCCAAGTCCAAGGGCCGCGATGATCCATGTTCCCACTGTCCAAGTCCAAGGGCCACGATGATCCATGTTCCCACTGTCCAAGTCCAAGGGCCGCGATGATCCACGTTCCCACCGTCCAAGTCCAAGGGCCGCGATGATCCACGTTCCCACCGTCCAAGTCCACGGGCCACGATGATCCACGTTCCCACTGTCCAAGTCCAAGGGCCGCGATGTTCCACGTTCCCACTGTCCAAGTCCAAGGGCCGCGATGATCCACGTTCCCACTGTCCAAGGTCCAAGGGCCGCGATGATCCACGTTCCCACCGTCCAAGTCCAAGGGCCGCGATGATCCATGTTCCCACCGTCCAAGTCCAAGGGCCGCGATGATCCACGTTCCCACTGTCCAAGTCCAAGGGCCGCGACGATCCATGTTCCCACTGTCCAAGGTCCAAGGTCCACGGGTGTCCATGTTCCCACTGTCCAAGTCCAAGGGCCGCGATGATCCACGTTCCCACTGTCCAAGTCCAAGGGCCGCGATGATCCACGTTCCCACTGTCCAAGGTCCAAGGTCCACGGGTGTCCATGTTCCCACTGTCCAAGTCCAAGGGCCGCGATGATCCATGTTCCCACTGTCCAAGTCCAAGGGCCGCGATGATCCATGTTCCCACTGTCCAAGTCCAAGGGCCGAGACGATCCACGTTCCCACTGTCCAAGTCCAAGGGCCGCGATGATCCACGTTCCCACTGTCCAAGTCCAAGGGCCGAGACGATCCACGTTCCCACTGTCCAAGTCCAAGGGCCGCGATGATCCATGTTCCCACTGTCCAAGTCCAAGGGCCGCGATGATCCATGTTCCCACTGTCCAAGGTCCAAGGTCCATGGCTGTCCACGTTCCCACTGTCCAAGTCCAAGGGCCACGATGATCCATGTTCCCACTGTCCAAGTCCAAGGTCCACGATGATCCATGTTCCCACTGTCCAAGGTCCAAGGGCCGCGATGATCCATGTTCCCACTGTCCAAGTCCAAGGGCCGCGATGATCCATGTTCCCACTGTCCAAGTCCAAGGGCCACGATGATCCATGTTCCCACTGTCCAAGTCCAAGGGCCGCGATGATCCACGTTCCCACTGTCCAAGTCCAAGGGCCGCGATGATCCACGTTCCCACTGTCCAAGTCCAAGGGCCACGATGATCCATGTTCCCACTGTCCAAGGTCCAAGGTCCACGGCTGTCCACGTTCCCACTGTCCAAGTCCAAGGGCCGCGATGATCCATGTTCCCACTGTCCAAGGTCCAAGGTCCATGGCTGTCCACGTTCCCACTGTCCAAGTCCAAGGGCCGCGATGATCCATGTTCCCACTGTCCAAGTCCAAGGGCCGCGATGATCCATGTTCCCACTGTCCAAGTCCAAGGGCCACGATGATCCATGTTCCCACTGTCCAAGGTCCAAGGTCCACGGCTGTCCACGTTCCCACTGTCCAAGTCCAAGGGCCGTGACGATCCATGTTCCCACTGTCCAAGTCCAAGGGCCGCGACGATCCACGTTCCCACTGTCCAAGTCCAAGGGCCGCGATGATCCACGTTCCCACTGTCCAAGTCCAAGGGCCGCGATGATCCACGTTCCCACTGTCCAAGTCCAAGGGCCGCGATGATCCACGTTCCCACTGTCCAAGTCCAAGGGCCGCGTTGATCCATGTTCCCACTGTCCAAGTCCAAGGGCCGCGATGATCCATGTTCCCACTGTCCAAGTCCAAGGGCCACGATGATCCATGTTCCCACTGTCCAAGTCCAAGGGCCGCGATGATCCACGTTCCCACTGTCCAAGGTCCAAGGTCCACGGGTGTCCATGTTCCCACTGTCCAAGTCCAAGGGCCGCGATGATCCATGTTCCCACTGTCCAAGTCCAAGGGCCGCGATGATCCATGTTCCCACTGTCCAAGTCCAAGGGCCGAGACGATCCACGTTCCCACTGTCCAAGTCCAAGGGCCGAGACGATCCACGTTCCCACTGTCCAAGTCCAAGGGCCGAGACGATCCACGTTCCCACTGTCCAAGTCCAAGGGCCGCGATGATCCATGTTCCCACTGTCCAAGTCCAAGGGCCGCGATGATCCATGTTCCCACTGTCCAAGGCCCAAGGTCCATGGCTGTCCACGTTCCCACTGTCCAAGTCCAAGGGCCACGATGATCCATGTTCCCACTGTCCAAGTCCAAGGTCCACGATGATCCATGTTCCCACTGTCCAAGGTCCAAGGGCCGCGATGATCCATGTTCCCACTGTCCAAGTCCAAGGGCCGCGATGATCCATGTTCCCACTGTCCAAGTCCAAGGGCCACGATGATCCATGTTCCCACTGTCCAAGTCCAAGGGCCGCGATGATCCACGTTCCCACTGTCCAAGTCCAAGGGCCGCGATGATCCACGTTCCCACTGTCCAAGTCCAAGGGCCGCGATGATCCATGTTCCCACTGTCCAAGGTCCAAGGTCCACGGCTGTCCACGTTCCCACTGTCCAAGTCCAAGGGCCGCGATGATCCATGTTCCCACTGTCCAAGTCCAAGGGCCGCGATGATCCATGTTCCCACCGTCCAAGTCCAAGGGCCGCGATGATCCACGTTCCCACCGTCCAAGTCCAAGGGCCGCGATGATCCACGTTCCCACCGTCCAAGGTCCAAGGGCCGCGATGATCCATGTTCCCACCGTCCAAGTCCAAGGGCCGCGACGATCCATGTTCCCACTGTCCAAGGTCCAAGGTCCACGGCTGTCCACGTTCCCACTGTCCAAGTCCAAGGGCCGCGATGATCCATGTTCCCACTGTCCAAGGTCCAAGGTCCATGGCTGTCCACGTTCCCACTGTCCAAGTCCAAGGGCCGCGATGATCCATGTTCCCACTGTCCAAGTCCAAGGGCCACGATGATCCATGTTCCCACTGTCCAAGTCCAAGGGCCACGATGATCCATGTTCCCACTGTCCAAGGTCCAAGGTCCACGGCTGTCCACGTTCCCACTGTCCAAGTCCAAGGGCCGTGACGATCCATGTTCCCACTGTCCAAGTCCAAGGGCCGCGCCGATCCACGTTCCCACTGTCCAAGTCCAAGGGCCGCGACGATCCACGTTCCCACTGTCCAAGTCCAAGGGCCGCGATGATCCACGTTCCCACTGTCTAAGTCCAAGGGCCGCGATGATCCATGTTCCCACTGTCCAAGTCCAAGGGCCGCGATGATCCACGTTCCCACTGTCCAAGTCCAAGGGCCGCGATGATCCATGTTCCCACTGTCCAAGTCCAAGGGCCGCGATGATCCATGTTCCCACTGTCCAAGTCCAAGGGCCACGATGATCCATGTTCCCACTGTCCAAGGTCCAAGGTCCACGGCTGTCCACGTTCCCACTGTCCAAGTCCAAGGGCCGTGACGATCCATGTTCCCACTGTCCAAGGTCCAAGGTCCATGGCTGTCCACTTTCCCACTGTCCAAGTCCAAGGGCCACGATGATCCATGTTCCCACTGTCCAAGTCCAAGGGCCGCGACGATCCATGTTCCCACTGTCCAAGGTCCAAGGTCCACGGGTGTCCATGTTCCCACTGTCCAAGTCCAAGGGCCGCGATGATCCACGTTCCCACTGTCCAAGTCCAAGGGCCGCGATGATCCACGTTCCCACTGTCCAAGGTCCAAGGTCCACGGGTGTCCATGTTCCCACTGTCCAAGTCCAAGGGCCGCGATGATCCATGTTCCCACTGTCCAAGTCCAAGGGCCGCGATGATCCATGTTCCCACTGTCCAAGTCCAAGGGCCGAGACGATCCACGTTCCCACTGTCCAAGTCCAAGGGCCGTGATGATCCACGTTCCCACTGTCCAAGTCCAAGGGCCGAGACGATCCACGTTCCCACTGTCCAAGTCCAAGGGCCGCGATGATCCATGTTCCCACTGTCCAAGTCCAAGGGCCGCGATGATCCATGTTCCCACTGTCCAAGGTCCAAGGTCCATGGCTGTCCACGTTCCCACTGTCCAAGTCCAAGGGCCACGATGATCCATGTTCCCACTGTCCAAGTCCAAGGTCCACGATGATCCATGTTCCCACTGTCCAAGGTCCAAGGGCCGCGATGATCCATGTTCCCACTGTCCAAGTCCAAGGGCCGCGATGATCCATGTTCCCACTGTCCAAGTCCAAGGGCCACGATGATCCATGTTCCCACTGTCCAAGTCCAAGGGCCGCGATGATCCACGTTCCCACTGTCCAAGTCCAAGGGCCGCGATGATCCACGTTCCCACTGTCCAAGTCCAAGGGCCGCGATGATCCATGTTCCCACTGTCCAAGGTCCAAGGTCCATGGCTGTCCACGTTCCCACTGTCCAAGTCCAAGGGCCGCGATGATCCATGTTCCCACTGTCCAAGTCCAAGGGCCGCGATGATCCATGTTCCCACTGTCCAAGTCCAAGGGCCACGATGATCCATGTTCCCACTGTCCAAGGTCCAAGGTCCACGGCTGTCCACGTTCCCACTGTCCAAGTCCAAGGGCCGTAACGATCCATGTTCCCACTGTCCAAGTCCAAGGGCCGCGACGATCCACGTTCCCACTGTCCAAGTCCAAGGGCCGCGATGATCCACGTTCCCACTGTCCAAGTCCAAGGGCCGCGATGATCCACGTTCCCACTGTCCAAGTCCAAGGGCCGCGTTGATCCATGTTCCCACTGTCCAAGTCCAAGGGCCGCGATGATCCATGTTCCCACTGTCCAAGTCCAAGGGCCACGATGATCCATGTTCCCACTGTCCAAGTCCAAGGGCCGCGATGATCCACGTTCCCACTGTCCAAGGTCCAAGGTCCACGGGTGTCCATGTTCCCACTGTCCAAGTCCAAGGGCCGCGATGATCCATGTTCCCACTGTCCAAGTCCAAGGGCCGCGATGATCCATGTTCCCACTGTCCAAGTCCAAGGGCCGAGACGATCCACGTTCCCACTGTCCAAGTCCAAGGGCCGAGACGATCCACGTTCCCACTGTCCAAGTCCAAGGGCCGAGACGATCCACGTTCCCACTGTCCAAGTCCAAGGGCCGAGACGATCCACGTTCCCACTGTCCAAGTCCAAGGGCCGCGATGATCCATGTTCCCACTGTCCAAGTCCAAGGGCCGCGATGATCCATGTTCCCACTGTCCAAGGTCCAAGGTCCATGGCTGTCCACGTTCCCACTGTCCAAGTCCAAGGGCCACGATGATCCATGTTCCCACTGTCCAAGTCCAAGGTCCACGATGATCCATGTTCCCACTGTCCAAGGTCCAAGGGCCGCGATGATCGATGTTCCCACTGTCCAAGTCCAAGGGCCGCGATGATCCATGTTCCCACTGTCCAGGTCCAAGGGCCACGATGATCCATGTTCCCACTGTCCAAGTCCAAGGGCCGCGATGATCCACGTTCCCACTGTCCAAGTCCAAGGGCCGCGATGATCCACGTTCCCACTGTCCAAGTCCAAGGGCCACGATGATCCATGTTCCCACTGTCCAAGGTCCAAGGTCCACGGCTGTCCACGTTCCCACTGTCCAAGTCCAAGGGCCGCGATGATCCATGTTCCCACTGTCCAAGTCCAAGGGCCGCGATGATCCACGTTCCCACCGTCCAAGTCCAAGGGCCGTGATGATCCACGTTCCCACTGTCCAAGGTCCAAGGTCCATGGCTGTCCACGTTCCCACTGTCCAAGTCCAAGGGCCGCGATGATCCATGTTCCCACTGTCCAAGTCCAAGGGCCACGATGATCCACGTTCCCACTGTCCAAGTCCAAGGGCCGTGACGATCCATGTTCCCTCTGTCCAAGTCCAAGGGCCGCGACGATCCACGTTCCCACTGTCCAAGTCCAAGGGCCGCGACGATCCACGTTCCCACTGTCCAAGTCCAAGGGCCGCGATGATCCACGTTCCCACTGTCCAAGTCCAAGGGCCGCGATGATCCACGTTCCCACTGTCCAAGTCCAAGGGCCGCGATGATCCATGTTCCCACTGTCCAAGTCCAAGGGCCGCGATGATCCATGTTCCTACTGTCCAAGTCCAAGGGCCACGATGATCCATGTTCCCACTGTCCAAGGTCCAAGGTCCACGGCTGTCCACGTTCCCACTGTCCAAGTCCAAGGGCCGTGACGATCCATGTTCCCACTGTCCAAGGTCCAAGGTCCACGGCTGTCCACGTTCCCACTGTCCAAGTCCAAGGGCCGCGATGATCCACGTTCCCACCGTCCAAGTCCAAGGGCCGCGATGATCCACGTTCCCACTGTCCAAGTCCAAGGGCCGCGATGATCCACGTTCCCACCGTCCAAGTCCAAGGGCCGCGATGATCCACGTTCCCACCGTCCAAGTCCAAGGGCCACGATGATCCACGTTCCCACTGTCCAAGTCCAAGGGCCGCGATGTTCCACGTTCCCACTGTCCAAGTCCAAGGGCCGCGATGATCCACGTTCCCACTGTCCAAGGTCCAAGGGCCGCGATGATCCATGTTCCCACTGTCCAAGTCCAAGGGCCGCGATGATCCACGTTCCCACTGTCCAAAGTCCAAGGGCCGCGATGATCCACGTTCCCACTGTCCAAGGTCCAAGGGCCGCGATGATCCACGTTCCCACTGTCCAAGGTCCATGGGCCGCGATGATCCACGTTCCCACTGTCCAAGGTCCAAGGGCCGCGATGATCCACGTTCCCACCGTCCAAGTCCAAGGTCCACGGGTGTCCACGTTCCCACTGTCCAAGTCCAAGGGCCGCGATGATCCACGTTCCCACTGTCCAAGTCCAAGGTCCACGGCTGTCCACGTTCCCACCGTCCAAGTCCAAGGGCCGCGATGATCCACGTTCCCACCGTCCAAGTCCAAGGGCCGCGATGATCCACGTTCCCACTGTCCAGGTCCAAGGGCCGAGACGATCCACGTTCCCACTGTCCAAGGTCCAAGGGCCGAGACGATCCACGTTCCCACTGTCCAAGGTCCAAGGGCCGCGATGATCCACGTTCCCACTGTCCAAGTCCAAGGGCCGCGATGATCCACGTTCCCACTGTCCAAGTCCAAGGGCCGCGATGATCCACGTTCCCACTGTCCAGGTCCAAGGGCCGCGATGATCCACGTTCCCACTGTCCAAGGTCCAAGGGCCGCGATGATCCACGTTCCCACCGTCCAAGTCCAAGGGCCGCGATGATCCACGTTCCCACCGTCCAAGTCCAAGGGCCGCGATGATCCATGTTCCCACTGTCCAAGTCCAAGGGCCGCGATGATCCATGTTCCCACTGTCCAAGTCCAAGGGCCGCGATGATCCATGTTCCCACTGTCCAAGGTCCAAGGGCCGCGATGATCCACGTTCCCACCGTCCAAGTCCAAGGGCCGCGATGATCCACGTTCCCACTGTCCAAGTCCAAGGGCCGCGATGATCCACGTTCCCACTGTCCAAGGTCCAAGGGCCGCGATGATCCACGTTCCCACCATCCAAGGTCCAAGGGCCGCGATGATCCACGTTCCCACCGTCCAAGTCCAAGGGCCGCGATGATCCACGTTCCCACCGTCCAAGTCCAAGGGCCGCGATGATCCACGTTCCCACTGTCCAAGGTCCAAGGGCCGCGATGATCCACGTTCCCACTGTCCTAGGTACAAGGTCCGCAGCTGTCCATGATCCCCCTGTCCAAGTCATGGCCGCGGCGATCCAAGTCCCTAGTCCCCTAGTCCGAGGTTCATATTCCTCTTTGTCCTCTTTGAATTCCCGATTTTCTGTGTAGCGAGTAATAAACACTATTTTATTGAACCTAAGAAAGACGTGTTTGTGTCCTGCATGTGGGTCCTCTCCCAGTACCCTTGTCCGCATCTCGTGATACCGTTTCATTAAACTGGGCCCTTTACTCTTTTTACTTTCTCTTCACTAACCCTATAGTCAAATTAAGAATTACAGAGACATAGAAACATAAAAACACAGCGCAATACAGGCCCTTCGGCCCACAAAGCTGTGCTGAACATGTCCTTACCTTAGAACTGCCTGGCTTACCCATAGCCCTCAATTTTTCAAAGTTCCATGTACCTGTCCAGGAGTCTCTTACAAGACCCTATTATTTCCACCTCTACCACTGCTGGCAGCCCATTCCACACACTCACCACCCTCTGCATAAAAAACTTACCCCTGACATCTCCTCTGTACCTACTTCCAAGCACCTTAAAACTGTGCCCTCTCATGCTAGCAATTTCAGCCCTGGGAAAAAGCCTCTGACTACCCACATGATCAATGCCTCTCAATATATTGTACATCTCTATCAGGTCACCTCTCATCCTCCTTTGCTCCAAGGAGAGATGGCCAAATTTACTCAATTTATTCTCATAAGGCATGCTCCCCAATCCAGGCAACATCCTTGTATATCTCCTCTGCACCCTTTCTATGGTTTCCACATCCTTCCTGTGGTGAGGCGACCAGAACTGAGCACAGTATTCCAAGTGGGGTCTGACCAGGGTCCTGTAGAGCTGCAACATTACCTCTTTTGGCCGACTGGTGGTGTAGCGGCAGCAGCGTCAGATTCCGGAACGAAGGCTCCCAAGTTCAAATCCAAGTCGGGCCACCCTGAGCATGCTTTCCACCCATGCCAGGTCGAGCGTCGAGCTAGCTTCTCGGCCTCGTTTTTAAAAAAAAAGGGTCGAGTCAGGACCGTTCATTACTACCTTTGAGGTCCTGCTTCTCAACTTCTTTCCTAAATCCGTAGAGTCTATTTTCAGGACCTCCTCCCTTTTCTTATCTATATCGTTGGTTCCAATATGTACCACGACCTCTGGCTGTTCTCCTTTCCACTTCAAGATATCGTGGACATAATCAGAAACTTTCCGGACCCTGGCACATGGGAGGCAAACTAGCATCTGCATTTCTTTCCTGCGTCTGTCTGACCCCCGAACTATAGAGTCACCTATCACTGCTGCCATCCTCTTCCTTTCCCTACCCTTCCGAGCAACACGGCCAGACTCTGTGCCAGAGGCGCGACCCCTATTGCTTCCCCCAGGTAGGCCGTCTCCCCCAACTTTACTCAAAGAGGAGTACTTATTGTTAAGGGGGACAGCCACAGGGGTACTCTCTAGCTCCTGCTTCTTGCCCTTTCCTCTCCTGACTGTTACCCACTTATCTGTTTCCCCAGGTCCCGGAGTGACTACCTGCCTATAGCTCCTCTCTATCACCTCCTCACTCTCCCTGACCAGACAAAAGTCATCGAGCTGCATCTCCATTTCCCTAATGGGGTCCCTTAGGAGCTGCAGCTCAACGCACCTGGTGCAGGTCTGGCTAAATCATTTAATTGTATGCGGTGTACGGCCTGTTATTTCATGGTACTGATTTGTAACAAGGTAACAACTCATGCAGCATCTGCACAAACGGGGAGGGGGTTTTGGGTTGGGCTCGCATCTCAATCTCACCCGTTTGCCAGGGCCAGAGATTGTCTTCCCTAGACTTTTGCAGCCAACAAAACTTAAGGGTCACATACAGAAGAGAGGAGAAGTGGTAATAAATATTGAGAATAAGAGATGAAGATTCCTTGAAGGTGAATCGATATTTTGTGGGAACAATTCATTGATAGGCTGAGTCTGGCGGCACCGTGGAAGTTCATAGCGGGGGTATTCCCTTCTGCCGCCTGCGTGGGATCACGAGTCTATCGGGACCTTGAGGACTTGTGGAAAATGTGTGGTGGTTTCTTTCGAACTTATAGTCCTTTAACATCTTTGGACTACTTTTACTGTGCCCATGGTCTTTTTTTTATCAATTATGGTATTGTTTGCACTGTTGTAACTATGTGGGTTTGTGTAGGTCTTGTATCTTTAGTTTGTGGTTTGTTGGGTGGTAGAATTGGTCTCCTGACTTGGTGTGTCTGGTTAGTCTTGTTTTGTCTGGTGGGTTTGGAGCTCTTTTTTGGAGATGCGCTAAGATGGTAGCGCGATATTAATACGCAGCAGCCTCTCCGGACTCTGGATTTGGGGATTGCCAAACATTATGTGGACTTTCTGGTGTAGTCTGTTTTGTCGTGTGCTTTTGTGATATCATTCTGCAGGAACGTTGTTTCGTTTTTTAACTGCATTGCAGTTGTGGTTTCTAAATGACCATAAACCAAAATTCAATTCAATTCAATGAGCGGAGCTGAGTGAAGTTATCCCCAATGGTTTAAGATCTAGATGGTTGAGTGGTAGTTATTTTTTTTCTGAACCTGTTGGTGTAAGTCCTGCAGCTCCTGTACCTTCTTCCCGATGGCAGCAGTGAGAAGAGAGCATGCTCCGTGTAGATGTGCTCGCTGGTGGGGCTGTTGTACCTGCTGTAGCTCCAAGCCAATTTCCCAAGTGTTGGGCAACCAGATCCCTCTGTGGAGACTTCTCAGTCCTTTGATTGAATCAGTCTTCTGTTTACATTCCCTCATCCCTAAGTATTGAACCTCACCTTCCCCATCTCATCCTCCACTGATCAAACCATTCCCTCTTATTTGGTCTTGAGTAATAGGTATATTCGATATATTAAAAGCGGAGGTCGATAGATGCTTGATTGCTAACGTTACGTGGAGAAGGCAGGAGAATGGTGTTGAGGGAGATAGAATGGCAGAGCAGAATCAGTCAGCTGAATAGCCTTATTCTTCTCCTATTATGTGTCCTTCAGTCTTGTGGATACTTTCTGTCTCTCTCACAATTGATTGTAGACTCTGCAGCTCAGCACGCAACACAATCGTACCCTCAGTTCTAATCAACATGCCCCAAAACCTGGGCCTCTGTACCTCCCTCTGCAGCTGGATCCTCAACTTCCTCATTGGGAGGCCGCAGTCAGTGCAATGTTGGCATTCATTTCAAGGCAACTAAAATATAAAAGCAAGGATTTAATGCTGAGACTTCATAAAGCACTGGTGAGATTTCACTTGGAATATTGTAAGCAGTTTTGGGCCCATTATTTTAAGATAAGATGCGGTGACATTGGAGAGGGTTCAAAGGAGGTTCACAACATTTAATCAGGGATTGCAAGGATTGCAAATACTCCTGAGGAGCATTTGATGGCTCCGAGCCCGTACTCACTGGAGTTCAGAAGAATGAGGAAGGAATCTCACTGAAACCTATCGAATGTTGAAAGACCTCGAAAGAGTGGATGTGGAGAGAATGTTTCCTGTTATGGGGGAATCTAAGACCAGAGCACACAGCTTCAGAATAGAGGGATGTGAGGAGGAGTTTTTTGAGTCAGAGTGGTGAGTCTGTGGAATTCATTGCCACAGATGGCTGTGAAGGCCAAGTCATTTGGTATACTTGAGGGAGAAGTTGATGGTCTCTTGATTAGTCAGGGCATGAAGGGTTACTGGGAGAAGGCAGGAGAGGGAATATGAATCAGCCATGATGAAATGGTGAAGCAGACTTGTTGGGCCAAATGGCCTAATTCTGCTCACATATCTATAGTCTCATGGTCTAACATCTCCTGCTAGTCAGGACTCTTGATCCCACCATCTCAGCCATACCACAAGGAAATAGGCCGGTCAGCCGACAAGTCTGAACTGACCTTCAACAGCCCTCTCATACCGATTCCACCTGGTTTTCTTCCCACATCCCCCTCAACTCCTCCACCCTCCTCCGCACCCCTGATTCTACCCCTCACCCACTCAGGGAGGGCAGTTTACTCAATGAACTCACTTACCCTGCATATCTGTGAGTGGGATATGGGAGGAAACCATGTGGTCACTGGGAGAATGTGCGAAGTACACACACACTCACAAACTACACACAAACACACGCAAACATACACTTGCACGCGCACACACACCTGAGCACACACGTGCTCCACTATTCCCCCTCCCCCCACTCACACACTCATGCGCGCACAGACACGCACACACAAGCGCACCCTGGAATTGAACCTGGGCCTCAGGAGCTGTGAGTTGGAGGCTCTGTTCACTGAGCCACTGAGTGCCCCAGTCTGCAAATAGATCTGATGATGTGATAATGAGAAAGAGGTTCTGCTTCCCACTTCTTTAAATAAATGTGACACATGCACGTAACAAGATTCTTCGGTTCTTGGTATTGTTTCAGTGAGTCAGTTGTCAGCCACAGCCAGATATTCATCTTCGACATAGGAATTCCTCCAGAATTTTGTACGTGTTATTGTATGTAGGAGGCAGTGCAGGGAGTGGCAGAAGGAGGGCAAGGGGGCAGAGTGGAGAGGGTGAGGAGTTGGGCCTGAAGGAGGTGGGGAGTGGTGGTAAGGTACACATACTGTGCCCACAACCACATCATCTGAATGGGCTTATTCTGTGTCACAGTCTATAAAGTCCTAGAACACTACAGGACAGAATGGGCCCTTTGGCCCATCTAATCCATGCTGAACCATTATTCTGCCTAGTCTTATCGACCTTCACCTGGACCATAGCCCTCTATAACCTTCCCATCCATGTACTTAACCAAGAACCCACATCCACTACTTGCTCCAGCAGCTCATTCCAGAATCTCCTAGAAGTTCCCTCTCATTTCACCTTTCACCCTTATAACTTCTGGTTCTAGTCTCGCCCAACCTTAGTGGGAAAAACCGGCTTGAATTTAATAAGCAAGGAGATTCTTTCAGCGGGAAATTCAATTGGGAAAAGTGCACAGACACAGTAGCTCGTCATCGTGCAAGGCCACTCTGAAGGTTCCAGGATAAAAGGAGTGGTCATCGAAGGAGTGGTTGTCAGAGTAGCGTGAGTCAGAGTAGCAGGCCTTTGGCTCATTGGGACTTTGGTGAGGATGCACCTAAGTGAAGTAAGGAGGTAAGTTTCATATCTCTTTTTCCCTCTAAAGAATAGTGTGTATGACTGCAAGGCCAGTTTTCTGCCCTGATGTGGGATATCCAGGAAACCTTCCAGCCTCCCTGATGGCCACATCTGTACCAGGTGCATTGAGCTGCAGCTCCTTAGAGACAGAGTTCAGGAAATGGAGCTGCAAATCAATGACCTTTGACTTGTTAGGAAAAGTGAGGAGGTGATCGATAGGAGCTACAGGCAGGTAGTCACAACTGGGACACGGGAGACAGATAAGTGGATGTCTGTCAGGAGAGGGAAGAGAGAACATCAGGTAGTGGAGGACATACCCGTGGCCATCTTCCTTAATAATAAGTACTCCATTTTGAGTACTTTGAGGTGACAACTTACCTGGGGGAAGCAGCAGTGGCCGTGCTTCTGATCCTGGCCCTGTTGCTTAGAAGGGTTGGATATGGAAGAGGATGGCAGCAGTAATAGGGGAGTCTGCAGTTAGAGGCACAAATGGGCAACTCTGTAGGCACAAAAAAGAAACATGGTTATGGTTTGCCTCCCAGGTGCCAGGGTTCATTATGTTTCTGAATGCGTCAACAATATCCTGAAATGGGAGGCTGAGCAGCCAAAGGTCATGGTACATATTCGTACCAATGACATAGGTAGAAAAAGTAACAGGGACATCGAGGAGCAGATAGGGAGGCAGATTCTGGAATGGTGCAATAATAATAGGGTTGTTGTGATGGGAGATTTTAACTTTCTTAAAATTGACTGGCATCTCCTTAGAGCAGGGGTTTAGATAGGGTGGAATCTGCTAGGTGTGTTCAGGAAGGTTTCCTGACATGATATGTAGATAAGCCTACAAGAGGAGAGGCTGTACTTGATCTGGTATTGGGAAATGAACCTGATCAAGTGTCAGATTTCTCAGTGCAAGAGCATTTTGGAGGTAGTGATCACAATTCTATATATAGACAATTTGGGAAAACATTTAATTGGAGTAGTGGGAAATATGATGCTTTTAGGCAGGAATATGAGAATAAATTAGGAGCAGGTGCACTCAGGGAAATGCACAGCAGAAATATGGCAAATATTCAGGGCACATTTGCATGGTGTTCTACATAGGTATGTTCTACTGAGAACGTGGTGTACAAAGAATGTGGGAAATCTAGTTAAGAAGAAAAGCTTACGAAAGGTTCAAGAAGCTGGGTACTGATAGAGTACTAGAAAATTACAAAGTTGCCAGGAAGGAGCTGAAGAATGAAATTAGGAGAGCTGCAAGGGACCATGAGAAGGCCTTGGTGAGCAAGATTAGGGAAAACCGCAAGGCATTCGACAAGTATGTGAAGAGCAAGAGGATGAGCTGTGTGAGAATAGGACAAATCAGTTGTGATAGTAAAAATGCATGTCTGGAATCGGAGGAGGTAGAGGAGGTATTTAATAAATACTTTGCTTCAGTATTCACCAGGCTAAAGAACTTTGGCAATTGTGGGGATGACTTACAGTGAACTGAAATGTTTGTGCATATAAACATTAAGAAAAAGGATGTGGTGGAGCTTTTGAAAAGCATTTAGTTAGATAAGTCGCTGAGACCAGATGGGATGTACCATGGGCTACTGTGGGAAGTGAGGGAAGAGATTGCTGAGCCCCTGGTGATGACCCTTGTATCATCAATAAAGATGGGAGAAGCTCTGGAGGATTGGAGGGTTGCAAACATTGTTCCCTTGTTCACAAAAGGGAGTAGAGATAACCCAGGAAATTGTAGACCAGTGAGTCTGAATTCAGTGGTGGGCAAGTTGTTGGAAAAGATTCTGAGAGGCAGGATTTATGAGCGTATGGAGAGACATAATCTGATTAGGAGTAGTTAGCATGGCTTACGAGCCTGATTGAATTTTTTGAGGATGTGACTAAGCACGTAGATGAAAGTAGAGCAGTAGATGTAGTGTATATGGATTTCAGTAAGGCATTTCATAAGGTACACCATGCAAGGCTTATTGAGAAAGTAAGGAGGCATAGGATCCAAGGAGACCTTGCTTTGTCAATCCAAAACTGGCTTGGCCTCAGAAGGCAAAGGGTAGTTGTAGATGGGTCATATTCTAAATGAAATTTGGTGACCAGTGGTGTTCCACGGGGATCTGTTCTGGGACCCCTCTTCTTTGTGATTTTTATAAATGACCTGGATGAAGAAGTAGGAGGGTGGGTTAGTAAGTTTGATAAAGACATGAAGGTTGGGGGTGTTGTCAATAGTCTGGAGGGTTGTCAAAGGCTACAGTGGGACATCAATAGGATGCAGAACTGGGCTGAGAAGTGGCAGATGGGGTTCAACACAGTTAAGTGTGAGGAGGTTCATTTTGGTAGGTCAAATTTGAAGGCCAAATATAGTATTAATGGTAAGACTCTTGGCAATGTGGATCTTGTGGTCTGTGTCCATAAGACACTCAAAGCCACTATGCAGGTTGACAGTGTTGTTAAGAAGGCATATGATGTGTTGGCATTCATGAACTGTGGAACTGAGTTCAAGAGCCATGAGGTAATGTTAGAGCTATATAAGACCTTGGTCAGACCTCATTTGGAGTATTGTTTTCATTTCTGGTCATCTCACTACAGGAAGGATGTGGAATATGAGGACATAGAAAAGGTGCAGAGGAGATTCACAAGGATGTTGCCCGGATTAGGGACCATGCCATGAGAATAAGTTAAGTGAACTTGGCCTTTTCTCCCTGAAGGATGAGAGGTGACCTGAAAGAGGTGTATAAAATGATGAGGGGCATTGATTGTGTGGAAAGCCAGAGGCTTTTTCCCAGGGCTGAAATAGCTAACATGAGGGGGCACAGTTTTAAGGTGCTTGGAAGTAAGTACAGAGGGGATATCAAGGGTAGGTTTTTCACACACAGTGTGTGGATGTGTGGAATGCACTGCCGGTGACAGTAGTGGAGGCGGGTATTAAAGGATGGGGTAGTGAGGGGACAGTAGAATTAGACTGCAGGGTGTGAACTATTACGTCAGGAGCATGGACAGTGGGATGAGATGTGTTGGATGTTTGGAATATGAGTGCTGAGCAAAGAGTGGCACTGGGCTGAAGAACTGATGTACTGTATGTAGACATCAAAGTTCCTCCTCTTTCCACACCACTTCTGCACAATTGGGCACTATGTGAATGTGGCCATTGATGCAAACACTTCCCTTCCAGCAACACACAATTCAAAAGTAATTACAGGAAAATGGAGCAAAATGACTCCCAGCCCTGACCAAAAAAAAAACAACAAATACTGAAAGCAGTAACTGCTGCCAAGATTCAACAGGTCAAGTAGCACCTCTAGGAAAGCAATTCCACGAAAATACTTCAGGACAACCCTTCATCCTTACATGATGCTGCCTGACCTGCTGAGTATTTCCAGGGTTTTCAACTTTTATTTCAGATTTTCAGCATCTGCAGTTATATAATTATACCTTGCTGAATTTAAATCCCCAGATTAAAATCTCAGAATCAGGTTTAGTTGCACTGACATAAATCATAAAAAATTAGATTAGATTAGATTCAACTTTACTGTTGTTGTGCTGAGTACAGATGCAAAGCCAATGAAATGCAGTTAGCATCTAACCAGAAATGTAAAGAATAGTGTCATTTACAAAATAACTGCAAATAAAAAGTAAGTGCTACAGCACACAAATATAAAAGTAGTGAGACAGTACAATCTGGGTGCAATACTGCTTAGCGCTGTGATGTGAGGTTCAGCAGGGTCACAACCTCAGGGAAGAAGCTCTTCCTGTGCCTGCTGGTGCGGGAGCGGAGGCTCCTGTAGCGCCTACCGGATGGGAGGAGAGTGAAAAGTCCATGGTTAGGGTGTGTTGCATCCTTGATAATGCTTTTCACCCTGCCCAGGCAGCATTTATGGTAGATGTTCTCAATGGTGGGCAATTGGGTGCCGATAATCCGCTGGGCAGTTTTCACCACACGCTGGAGTGCTTTGCGGTCCGATACGGGACAATTGCCATGTCACAATGAGATGCAGTTGGTGCGTATACTCTCAATGGTACAGCGGTAAAAGTCCGTCAGCATCCTGGGACAGAGCTGAGCTTTCTTGATGTTCCGCAGGAAATAAAGGCGCTGTTGCGCCTTTTTGATCAGGATGGAGGGGTTCAGGGACCAGGTGAGATCCTCGGAAACGTTAAGGGCCAGGTTGTTGTCGGCACACCACGCGGCCAGGTGCTGAACCTCATCCCGGTAGGCCGTCTCATCATCCCCTCTGATCAGGCCAATCACCGTCGTGTCATCTGCGAACTTGATTATGGAGTTAGAACCATGTACAGGAACGCAGTCATAGGTGAAAAGGGAGTACAGAAGAGGGCTCAGCACACAGTCTTGAGGCACGCCCATGTTCAAGGTGAGAGTGGAGGAGGAGAGGTTGTCTAACTTAATGGATTGGGGTCTGTTAGTCAGAAAGTCCAAGGTCCAAGTGCAGAGGGATGAGCTGATACCAGCTTGGATCAGCTTAGAGGGGATCACAGTATTGAATGCCGAACTAAAGTCAATGAACAGCATTCTGATGTAAGAGTTGGGGCTGTCCAGGTGGGTCAGGGCAGAGTGTAGTACCATGGAGATGGCATCCTCTGTTGACCTGTTGGTGCGATAGGCAGATTGATGAGAGCCCAGAGTAGTGGGCAGACAGGATGTTGCTTAATGGCGGCAGTATAGTGTAACACATAGAAATATTTCTATATTGATTTTAATTACTATAATAGCACAATAGAGGAATAGTGAGGTAGTGTTCATGGGTTCACGGACTGTTTAGACATTAGATGGCAGAGAGGAAGTGGCTGCTTCTAAACATTCAGTGCAAGTTTTCGGTTCCTGTACCTCCTCCATGATGGTAGCAATGAAAAGAGGATATGTCCCCTGGTGGTGAGAGCTTTTGGTAATGGATACCACCTTCTCAAGGCACTGCTTTTGGAAGATGTGTCTGTAAGGAGCTGCCTGATCTATAGCCCTCTGCAGCCTCTTTGAATCTCACCTTCATGCCAGACCGTGACATAACCAGTCAGATTGCTCTCCACCGTACATCTGTAGAAATTTTGCGTCTATATTTGGGGACATATCAAATCTCCTCAAAGCCTTCATGAAGTCTACCTGCTGGCATGCTTATTTTGTGATTGCATCAATGTGTTGGGCCCAGGATAGATTCTTTGAGATGCTGACGCCCAGGAACTTGAAGCTGCACTTGGGTCCATTTCCAGTGATTTAATTGAGCCATCGTATCACACAGGATGAAACAGGCCTTTTGGCCCAGCTGGTCCATGCTGACCAAAATGTCCAGCTAAGACAGTCCCATTTGACTGAGTTTGGGACATACCCTTTCCCATCCACATACCTTTTCAAGTGTCTTTTAAATGGCCCTAAAGTACCTGTTTTAACCACTTCCTCTGGCAGCTCGTTCCATTTATTGACCACCCACTGGGTAAAGAATATCCCTTTTAACTGTTCCCCTCCCACCTTAAACCTTCACCCTCTCGTTTTTAATTCCCCTTCCCCTTCAAGGATCCCATCATCCAGGCCATGCCCTCTTCTCACTGTTACCATTGGAAAGAAGGTACAGGAACCTTAGATCCCACACCATCAGGCTCAGGAACAGTATTGCCCTACAACCATCAGGCTTCTGAACCGGCGTGGATAACTTCACTCACCACAACTTTGAACTGATTTCACAATTTACAGGCTCATTTTCAAGGAATTTACAAGTCATGTTCTCGGTATTATTAATTTATTTATTTTTAATATGCCCAATTTGTCTTCTTTTGCTCATTAATTGCACCACAGACTGATATGGAAACACCATTGCCCTTGAACAGAAAATCCTACAAAAAGCAATGGATACGGCCCAGTACATCATGGGCAAAGCCCTCCCCACCATTGAACATACCTACACATCATCATTATCAATGACCCCTACATCCAGGTCTTCTCCCTACTGCCATCAGGAAGAAAGTACAAGAGCCTCAGGGCTCACACCACCAGGTTCAGGAACAGTTACGCACCCCTCAACCATCAGGCTCTTGAACCAAAGGGGATAACTTCACTCAACTTCACTTGCCCCATCACTGAAATGTTCCTTCAATCAATGGATTCACTTTCAGGGTCAGTTCATCTCATGTTCTCAGTATTTACGCATATTTATTGTTTATTATTCTTTCTTTCTTTTCGTATTTGCACACTGGTTGAATGCCCAAGTTGGTGCAGTCTTCCATCGATTCAATTATGGTGATTATTCTTTTATGGACTTATTAAGTAGGCCTGGAAGTAAATGAATCTCAGTGTTGTATATGTTGACATATGTGTACTTTGATAATAAATTTAATTTGCACCTTGGTTGTTTCAGTCTTTGTTTATGTATAGTTTTCGGTAAGTTCCATTGTACTTTTTTTCTGTAAATGCTGCAAGAAAATGAATCCCAGGTAGTGTATGGTGACATATACATTGAATTTGTTTTTTTTTCAAGTTTAGTTATATATTTCCTAGTTTTTCAAGTTTAATTATACAAATGTTTGTATATTTCCTATAACAAGCATACAAAATAGCATATGAGTCTCCAGTTTTGGTCTTGCCAATGCCTTGTAGAATTGCAACATAGCATCCCAACTCAGTGCACTATGGCTGATGAAGGCCACAGTGCCAAAAGCAATCTTCACCACCCTGTCTTCTATCTGTGACACTGCATTCAGCCAACTGGGTTCTTGCACAACTAGGTCCCTCTGTTCCACAACACTGCGCAGGCTGCTAAAGTTCATTGTTTTTTTTCTATGTGGAGCGATCTGTTAGTATTTTTTGTTCAAGGGAAGGGGTTGGGGCTATGGGATTTGATGTTGCAGCTGCCGTTTCTATATGGAGCAATCTGTTAGTATTTTTTGTGTGAAGGAGGGGAGTTGGGGTGTTGAGGTTTGCAAGGGGTGAAGTCGATGTTCTTCTTTGAAAGACTTCTGTGATCTTCTTTGTTTCATGGCTGTCTGGAGAAGACAAATCTTAGAGTTAACAACTGCATACATATTTTGATAATAAATGAACCCTTGGAAGTCCAAAATGAAAGAACACTTCACCCTCAAACTGGCACAGTGAAGATTTTGCTGTTTACAGGGAGTTTGATTAGCTTACGTGGAGGAAGGGGCAGAGATGGGTCTTAGTTGTGTAATAATTCTCCCTGCCAGGAGGTGACAGCAGAGAACCCACTCTGAGTTTGGAAAGATCCCTCGTTATGTTGGAGCATTTGTCACATCTACCAAGCTACAATGAAAAGGTTATGCATGTTTGCGTGCCATAGGAGTATTAAGGCAATAAGTAAACAGAATGCAAAATGTAGAATTACAAGGAAAGAGTTGTGCATATAGGCAAAGAGCCATGATGAGGTAGATTAGGAGATTAAAGGATTATTTTATTTAAATACTGAGAAATAGCATGGAATAGCTCCTTCTGCCTTTCGACCCATGCTGCCCACTGATTTAATCCTAGCCTATTCACGGGAAAATTTCCCAACTAACGTACCAACCGGTGGTTCGGTGGACTGTGGGATAAAACGGGAGCATCCAGAGGAAACACGTGGTCACAGGGAGAAGGTACAGTCATCTTACAGGCAGCAGCAGGAATTGAACCGAGGTCACCGGTATTGTAAAGCATTCTGCTAACCATAAAGCTGCCGTGCCTCCCGTTTTTTTAAGGGTACGAGAGGTTGTTTCAAGAATCTGATAGCAGTGGGAGGGAAGCTATCCTTGAACCTGGTGGTGCGCGCTTTAAGGTATTGGTACTTTCTGCCCAATGGGGGAGGGGGGAAGAGAGAATGACTTAGGTGGGAGGGGTCCATGATTGTGTTGGCAGTTTTGCCCGAGGCAACGTGAAGTGTAGACAGAACGGATGCAGGGGAGACTGACCAGAGAAAGCCACTGGCTTCTTAAACCGCAAGACGCAGGAGCAGAATTAGGTCATTGGGCCTATCTAGTCTACTCCACCATTCAATCACAAGTGATCCTTTTCTTCCCCTCCTCAGCCCCACTCCCTGGCCTTTTCCCCATAACCTTTGACACTGTGGCCAATCAAGAACCTATCAAACGCCACCTTAACTACACCCAATGATCTGGCCTCCATAGCTGCCTGTGGTAACAAATTGCACAAATACACCATGCTCTGGCTAAAGACATTTCTCCACATCTCTATTTTAAATAGATGCTCCTCTATCCTGAGGTTTTTCCCTCTCATCCTAGACTTCCCTACCACAGGACACATCCTTTCCACATCTACTCTGTCTATGTCTTTCAATATTCAAAAGTTTAAAATAATAGCCCCCTCATCCTTCTAAATTCCAGTGAGTACAGGCCCAGAGCCATCAAACCCTTTCATTCCTGGAATCATCTTTGTGAACCTCCTCTGAACTCTCTCCAATGCCAGCACATCTTTTTTAGACAAGGAGCCCAAAACTGTTCACAATACTCAAGGTGAGGCCCTCACCAGTGCCTTATAAAGCCTCAGCATCACATCCCTTCTCAACCTGCAAGTTAACCTTTAGGGTGTTCTGCACTAGGACTCCCAAGTCAGTTTGCATCTCAGATTTTGAGATTTTCTCCTTGTTTAGAACATAGTGTGTGCATTTATTTCTACTACCAAAGTGCATGACCATGCATTATATTTCATTTGCTATTTTGTTGCCCATTCTCCCAATCTGTTTAAGTCCTTCTACAGCCTTCTTGTTTCATCAGCTCTACTAGCCCCTCCACCAATCTTCATATACTCTGCAAGCTCGGCAACAAAGCCATCTATTCTACCATCTAAGTCATTGATATACAGTATAAAAAGAAACAATCCAAACACCGACCCCTGTGCAACACCACTAGTCACTGTCAGCCAACCATCCTTTTATTCTTACTCACTGCCTCGTACAAATCCTGCCAGTAACTTTCCTGTAATACCATGGCAAGCAACCTCATGTGCGGCACCTTGAACACTAATCCTTTCAGGTACTTTCCACTGGTTGAATCCACTTTCCTGCTCCAATGAGGATTGATGGTCTGACCGGGAATAGAGAAGACAACAGATACAAAATGCAGACTTTTTAGAAGGGCAATAGACCAGCCTTGAGCGAGTCACTTCTCACCACGACCATTTCCCAATTTCCTCTGGAACCAAGTTTGTTCATTGAGCGGTTATTTGCTGGTAGGAAAGGCCCCTCCCTGTTCTGGAAATACTTTGAACCCAGCTCTATTATTTCTGTTCTCAACGCATCAGGCAGAATTGCTTTTCCAGTATCCTTGTCGGACTTCAGAAGTTCAATGTCATGCTGTTCAAACACTTCTGGTATGACAGTTCGAGGCTCTTTGACACCATCCAGTTCACTAGGTTCAGTGTCGTCAGGTTCAATCTCGTCAGGTAAAATCTCGTCAATAAACTCAACATCACCACCACCACCACCATCATCTTCCCCTCCTGTCATG
Source organism: Hemitrygon akajei (assembly GCF_048418815.1). NCBI lineage: Eukaryota > Metazoa > Chordata > Chondrichthyes > Myliobatiformes > Dasyatidae > Hemitrygon > Hemitrygon akajei. The sequence goes on along the minus strand of NC_133129.1, from coordinate 94,610,007 downwards.
TCCACGTTCTCTGCGGCAGCCTCACTCTTAATCTCGTCATACTCGGATTTATCTGCTTGAATTGTAGCAAGTACAGGTGACTCCGTGGTACATGTCAAACTGCTTGTTCCGGTCTTTTCAAAGAAGGGCATGAAGAACTTACTCGACTTCTTGGTTTCCTCCACCTCCAACTTTCGTCTCTCCTGTCCTTCAGCTCCATCTTCTTTCTTCTTCGTGAAGAAACATTTCATGGTCTTCTCACACAATGCTCTGAAATAAGGCCATCCTAGTGCTTCTCACCCATGATAATCAAAGATGGATCATACATCTGTAGAAAGTTCTTTTTTCACTCTCCGAGGATGGCTTGTCTGACTTTAATAGAAACAGCTCAGTGGTGCCCCCCCTTCAAGTGGCACCCATGAACCTGCCATTCCTTAGATACGCCACTGCCCTCTCTTTTGCTTTTACATTAGCTTTGACTTCCCTCGTCTGCCACAGTTGTACTATTTTGCTATTTGAGTATCTCTTTGTTTTTGGCTTACATCTATCCTGCACCTTCCTCATTTTTCCCAGAAAGTCAAGCCATTGCTGCTCTGCTGTCGTTCCTGCCAGCTTCTCCTTCCAATTTACTTTGGCCAACTCCTCTCTCATACCACTGTAATTTCCCTTACTCCACTGAAATACTGCTGCATCAGACTTTACTTTCTCCCCATCAAATTTCAAGTTGAACTCAATCATATTGTGATCACTGCTCCTAAGGGTCCCTTTACCTTAAGTTTGCTAATCGCCTCGGGTTCATTACATAACACCCAATCCTGTATAGCTGATCCCCTAGTAGACTCAATAACAAGCTGCTCCAAAAAGCCAACTCACAGGCATTCAACAAATTAGTTTCCTTGAGATCCATTGCCAAACTGATTTTCCCAATATATCTGCATGTTAAAATCTCCCATGTCTATCATACCATTATCCTTTTGACACACATTTTCTATTTCCTTTTGTAATCTGTGGTCCACATCCCAACTCCCGTTCAGAGGCCTAAATATAACTGCTATTAGGGTCCTTTTACCCTTGCAGTTTCATAACTCAATCCACATGGATTCAGCATCTTCTGATCCTATGTCACATCTTTCTACTGATTGGATGCCATTCTTTTCCACACCACTCCCTCTGCTGACCTTCCTATCCCTCCAATACAATGTGTAGCCATGGACATTCAGCTCCCAAATGCAACCATCCTTCAGCCTTGATTCAGTGATGTCCACAACATCATACCCAACAATCTGTAAAAATGCAATAAGATCATCCACCTTATTTCTTATACTCCATGCATTGAGATGTAACACTTCTCAATCCTGGTGGGACCAAAAGTGACCAAGGGGTATGACAACATGGAAACCACCTGTTGGTTTATAGAACATGGAACAATAGAGAACAGGAATAGGCGCTTTGGCCCACAATATTATGTCAAACAATTTATTTATTTATTTATTGAGATACAGCCCAGAATAGGCCCTTCCATCCCTTTGGGATGTGCCACCCTGCAACCCTTAATTTAACCCTAGCCTAGTTACAGGACAATTTATAATCACCAATTAACCTACAAACCAGTACGTCTTTGGACTGTGAAAGGAAACTGGAGCACCCAGAGGAAACCCATGCGGTCACGGGGAGAAAGTACAAACTCCTTACAGGCAGCAGTGGGAATTGAATGTGGGTTGCCTGTGAGTTTATTGGTTGCAGAGTCAATTAAGTATTGGAATACATAAAGGTGTGCTCTTAGTCCCTATACAAAAGCACTCTGAATAATTGCTCCAGCCGGTGACTGACTTTTACAACCAGCCAGCCACATCAAAAATACGGAACTAACCCATGCAACTGAAATGAGTGAAATCTATGCTATATTGACTGTCCTGTTGTACAGACTATTTATTACAAATTGCTATAAATTGCACATTGCAGATTTAGACGGGGATGTAGCAAAAAGATTTTTACTCCTCATGTATGTGTATGATGTAAGTAATAGTCAATTCAATGAGTGAAAGCTGATTTTATCACCAACTATTAGCTTTGTGTTCAAATAATTTAACAGCTCTGAGAACTTTGAGTTCAGGGAGGTTTTTTTGAAAGATTATCCTGCCAGGTCCCTCTGCTTGTTAGAGGTAGAGGAACTGGCCCCTTCAGGCCACACGTTGAAACCATGGCAACAGTTATGGTTGCTCCCAGCACATTGTTGTACTGTGTAGGTCATTCTTACAAATGAGGCATTTCACTGTATGTTTCAATGTACATGTGACAAGTTAAACTAAAAATGGCACAACAAGCAATAAACATCTTGTGAGCAGCAGTTCTGTGGGTGAAAATGCCTTGTTTATGAGAGGTCAGAGGAGAATGGCCAGACTGGTTCAAGCTGACAGTAACTCAAATAATCACGTGTTACAACAGTGGTGTGCAGAAGAGCATCTCTGAACGCACAACACGTCAACCTCGAAATGGATGGGTTGTAGTAGCAGAAGACCATGAACATACAGTCAGTGGCCGCTATGCCAGGTACAGGAGGTAGTTAATAAAGTGGCCACTGAGTGTTAGTCAGAGATAATAAATCTGATGCTGATTTGTTCCAAATGATCCATGTGAATTCCTTTGTCCTAACCACAGTTAATGTCAGTTAACTTACAAATGTGCAGTCTGCTGAAACCGTTTTCCCACATCAAAAATATGGAACAAACCCATGCAACTGAAATTAGTAACAGCTAATTTTAACACAAACTGTTAGCTTTGAAGTTAACAGCTCTGAGAACTTTGAGTTCAGGGAGGTTCTTTTGAAAGATTCTCCTGCCAGGTCCCTCTGCTTGTTAGAGGTAGAGGAACTGGCCCCTTCAGGCCACACGCTGAAACCATGGCAACAGTTATGGTTGCCCCCAGCACATCATTGCACCCTGTAGGCATTTCACTGTATGTTTCAATGTACAATGCCTGACCCTGGAACTGTTTGATGGGACGATATAGTGTTACGTTCCCCAGTAACCGGGTGACTTACCAGCAAAGATAGAGAGGTCCGCTGAAGCCTGGTGCTACTATTTTCAAACGTTTTTATTTATAAAGGGGCACAAACGTATGGTTACTACAAAACATTCAGATCATATACATAGTCAAAACTCAATCTAAAGCACAGGTGTAGTAATAATCAATCAAAAATGAGCTCTATCGTTGTCTAGGGGTTAAACGATTTGTCCAATTGAAATATAAAAGTCTCGCCAGATCATGGAGGCTTTTTGCCGCTTGAGGGACCGCTGCGTGTTCACGGGTTGGAGAGAGAAAATAAACTTGCCAGCCTTCTGGACTCAAAGCGTGAGATTGAGAACGGGAGTTCCTCGTTGTCAGTCCGAAATCCTTTTCGGACTTATTAGCCACTCGATTCCCTAGCTAGGGGATCCAAATCACACGTGGCTTCCGAGCAGCTTCCCGTTATTACGAGAGGAATGAGCGATGGTCTCCGTCTAGTGCGTCGCTGGAGTACCGCCTCCAGCAGTCTCCTTTTTATCATGGCTGGCAGATTTGTAAATGTCAATCAAGGTAGGGTGAGGCCATCCCCACACCACATTGCCCGAGGGTGTCCATGTCCCTGATAGCTGGCACGTACTATAGAGTTGCAATTCACACAGGTGCCTCTAAGAACAATGGTCAACTCCGTGGCATTGTCTCTCATTTCCTGGGTCCAAGACCTGAATTAATAGCGATCTTGCGATTCTCTTGAAGGAGGGGGCTGAGGTCATGACAATAGAGGGAAATTCACTCTGTGTCTGACTCCAGGAGTGTGTGATTGAACAGTGTATAAGGAGTTTCCACTCTGTGTCTGACCCTGGGAGTGTGTGATGGACAGTGTAGAGGGAGCTTCACTCTGTGTCTGACCCTGGAAGTGTGTGATGGGATGGTGTATAGGGAGCTTCACTCTGTGTCTGACCCTGGGAGTGTGTGATGGGATGGTGTATAGGGAGCTTCACTCTGTGTCTGACTCCAGGAGTGTGTGATTGGACAGTGTAGGAGTTTCACTCTGTGTCTGACCCTGGGAGTGTGTGATGGACAGTGTAGAGGGAGCTTCACTCTGTGTCTGACCCTGGAAGTGTGTGATGGGATGGTGTATAGGGAGCTTCACTGTGTCTGACCCCGGGTGTGTGTGATGGGACAGTGTATAGGGAGCTTCACTCTGTGTCTGACCCCGGGAGTGTGTGATGGGACAGTGTAGAGGGAGCTTCACTCTGTGTCTGACCCTGGGAGTGTGTGATGGGACGGTGTATAGGGAGCTTCACTCTGTGTCTGACCCCGGGTGTGTGTGATGGGACAGTGTAGAGGGAGTTTCACTCTGTGTCTGACACTGGGAGTGTCTGATGGGACAGTTTAGAGGGAGCTTCACTCTGTGTCTGACCCTGGGAGTGTGTGATGGGACAGTGTAGAGGGAGCTTCACTCTGTGTCTGACCCTGGGGTGTGTGATGGGATGGTGTATAGGGAGCTTCACTCTGTGTCTGACCCTGGGAGTGTGTGATGGGACAGTGTAGAGGGAGCTTCACTCTGTGTCCAACCCTGGGAGTGTGTGATGGGACAGTGTAGAGGGAGCTTCACTCTGTGTCCGACCCTGGGAGTGTGTGATGGGATGGTGTATAGGGAGCTTCACTCTGTGTCTGACCCTGGGAGTGTGTGATGGGACAGTGTAGAGGGAGCTTCACTCTGTGTCCGACCCTGGGAGTGTGTGATGGGACAGTGTAGAGGGAGCTTCACTCTGTGTCTGACCCTGGGAGTGTGTGATGGGACAGTGTAGAGGGAGCTTCACTCTGTGTCTGACCCCGGGAGTGTGTGATGGGACAGTGTAGAGGGAGCTTCACTCTGTGTCTGACTCTGGGAGTGTGTGATGGGACAGTGTAGAGGGAGCTTCACTCTGTGTCTGACCCTGGGAGTGTGTGATGGGACAGTGTAGAGGGAGTTTCACTCTGTGTCTGACCCTGGAAGTGTGTGATGGGACAGTGTAGGAGTTTCACTCTGTGTCTGACCCCGGGTGTTCGATGGGATGGTGTAGAGGGAGCTTCGTGCTGTGTATGACCCCAGGAGTGTGTGATGGTATGGTGTCGAGGGAGCTTCGCTCTGTATCTGACCCTCACTATCCCTGCAAAGAGAGGCAGTTTTCCAAAGGATAAAAGTCATTGGAATGTGCACCTACATTCTGCAACCATTGTGTAAATATTGGTGGATCCCAAGATATTGGGATGGATACCTTGGGAATATCCCAGTCCTTTCACTCATCGAAGTGCAGTGGAGTTAGCAGCCTCCTCTCATCAGCTGCTTTTCCCTGCCAGTCCTGTGCAGATGGAATGCTTGACCTTTGTCAACTGGCTCAGTTATTAACCAGAATTGTTGTTGTTTGGTTCCCAGGGCAACTAAACTTATTAAAGTTGTTGACTTTAATTGCATAGGAGAAGACTAAGACTATGTTCTGTCCCTCTCTCTCTTACACGCACACTCACATGATGCTTGTTGCTTTTTGGCAGCAGTGCCATGTAAGACAGAAAAAATACTATAAGTTACAATAAAAAATATATGGTGCAAAAGGGGAGCAAGAAGCTAGTGTTCATGGGTTCATGATCCTTTGATGGTGGAGGGGAAGAAATTGTTCCTGAAATATTTAGTGTGGTTCTTCCAGCTCCTGTACCACCTGATGACAGCAATGAGAAGGCCTGTCCACACTGCTGAAGGTCAGTAATGATGGATGTCACTTTCTTGAGCACCACCACTTGAAGATGTCCTCGATGGTGGGGAGTGATTTGGCAGTGATGGGGCTGGTTGAGTTTACAACCCTCTGAAGGCTCTTTCGATCCCATGCCTTGGAGCTTCCATACCGGTTGGAGTACCCAGTCGGAATGTTCTCCATGGTAACACCTGTAGAAATTTGATAGAGTCATTGGTAACAAATCTTCTCAAACCTCAAATGAAGTAGAGCCACTGGCATGCCTTCTTCGTGATTGCATCAATATGCTGGGCCCAGGACAGATCCTTTGAGATGTTGACACCCAGGTAATTGAAGCCACTCACCCCTTCCACTGCCAGCCCCTCGATGAGGACTTTTGTGTGTCCTCTCGAATTCCCTTTCCTGAAGCCCACAATCAATTCTGTGGACTTGCTGACATTGAGTGTGAGGTTGTTGCTGTGATTGTACTCAACACCAGCTGATCTATCTCATTCAGTCCCATACGCCTCCATGGCACCATTTGAGGTTCTGCCAACAACAGTGGTGTCATCTGCAAATTTATAGATGGTGTTTGAGCTGTGCCTAGCCAGATAGTCATGAGTGTTGAGAGATGGAACTAGGCGCACGACCTTGATGTCAGCGAGGGGGACCCTAGCACTTACTGAGCAAGTCGTGGATACAGCCCAAAGTTAAAAAAAAAATTCATCAGTCCATCACAGGAAATTCCTCCCACCAGTCAGCACATCTTCGTCAAGGACCCAGCCATCCAGGCCATGCTCTTTTCTCACTGCTCTCATCGGAAAAAAGGTACAGGAACCTCAGAGCCCACACCAACAGGTTCAGAAACAGTTATTACCCCTCAATCATCAGGGTCCTGAACCAGAATGGATAACTTCACTACTTCACTCACCTCAACTCTGATCTGACTACACAATCTACAAGTCACTTTTAAGGACTCTACAACTCATGTTCTCAGTATTATTATTTATTATTATTATTATTATTATTATAATTATTATTAGATATTTCTGTATTTACACACTCTGAGTTCTTTTGCACATTGGTTGTCTGTCAGTCTTTGTGTGTAATTTTTCATTGATTCTATTGTTCTACTATGAATGTCTGTAAGAATATATGAATCTCAGGTTGGTATATTTGGTGACAAACTTTGAACTTTGAACTTGAAGTCCTGACCTGGTTTAACTTATTGCACTTGACTAAGCTGACTTTAACCTGCCTGTCCCTGACTCATTTCCCAAGTTGGTCTAGATTTCATTGTAAACTTAGATAACCCTCTTCTCTATCCATGACACTATCTTGGTGTTGTCCACAAGCTTTCTAACCAACTTAACAGCATCATCATCCAAATCATTACTGCCCATAGCAAGCAATAGTGAAAAACCCAGCTTCAACCTTAATTTCTGGTGGTGGTATGAGTGTTTGTGTGTGCATCTGTGGGTGTGTTTGTGAGTGTGTATGTGTGAGTGTGTGTGCATGTGTGTATATGTGTGTGTATGTGTGTGTGAGTGTGTGAGAGAGAATGTGTGTGTGTGTGAGAGAGAATGTGTGTGTGTGTGAGAATGTGAGTGTGAGTGTGTGTGTGAGAATGTGAGTTTGTGTGTGTGTGTGAGAATGTGAGTTTGTGTGTGTGAGAGAATGTGTGTGTGTGAGAGAATGTGAGTTTGTGTGTGTGTGAGAATGTGAGTTTGTGTGTGTGAGAGAATGTGAGTGTGTGTGTGTGTGTGTGCTTGTGTGTGTGTGTGAGAGAATGAGAGAATGTGTGTGTGTGTGAGAATGTGAGTGTGAGTGAGTGTGTGAGAATGTGAGTTTGTGTGTGTGAGAGAATGTGTGTGTGTGAGAGAATGTGAGTGTGTGTGTGTGTGTGAGTGTGCTTGTGTGTGTGTGTGTGAGAATGTGAGTGTGTGTGTGTGTGTGTGTGTGTGCGCGTGTGTGTGAGTGTGTGTGTGTCAGAGAATGTGTGTGTGTGGAGTTTGTGCATTCTCTCTGTGGGTATTCCCCGGGTGCTCCAGTTTCCTCCCACATCCTGACAGTAGTAGGTTTGGGGGATGACAGCCCAACTACAGACTGCAAGGGTAATCTCCGGCCTTCCTAAATATCTACTCACGTCCACCTTCTCTCTCACTGTTTCCAGAGTCATACAGTGCAGAAACAGGCCCTTTGGCCCACTGACTATGTGCCTGCCACCCATTTACACTGTTACACTGTTCCCCATTTCATTTTCCTCACATTCCTGTCATTTTCCCCCAGAATCTATCCCTCACCCCACAATAGGGGAGATAGATCATAGTGGCCAGTTAACCCAGTGACAGTCATTCAGATGTTAGAGGGGACCAGGGAGCTGCAGGGAACTCACAGTCACAGGAAGATTACACACACACACACACACACTGAGATCTAGTTCTTCCATGCATAGATGATCCCAGTGATTTTCAAGAGGACCAGTTTTGTCCATTGCTGTTCTTTTGCTCTTAATATCCAGTGCCTATTGAAAATATCAACCCCCACCCCCAGAATTTTTCATTTTTAACACTGATCAACAGAAAAAGGTTCTTTCATATCAAAGTGAAAGCAGTTCTGTACAAAGTGATCTAAATTGATTACAAATATAAAACACAAATTAATTGATTGCTTAAGTATTCAACCCCTTCAAGTCAGTATTTAGTAGATGCACCTTTGGCAGCAATTACAGCCTGGAGTCTATGTGGATAGGTCTCTATCAGCTTTGCACATCTGGACACTGCAATTTTTCCCCATTCTTCTTTACAAAACTGCTCAAGCTGTCAGATTGCATGGGGATTGTGAGTGAACAGCCCTTTTCAAGTCCAGTCACAAACTCTCACTTCGCCACTCCAGGATATTGCTGTTTTTAAGCCATTCCTAAGCAGTTTTAGCTTTACTCTTGGGGTCATTGTCTTGCTGGAAAACAAATCTTCTCTCAAGTTGCGGTTCTCTTGCAGACTGCATTAGGTTTTCCTCCAGGATTTCCCTGTATTTTGCTGCATTCATTTTACCCTCTTCCTTCACAAGCCTTCCAGGGTCTGCTGCAGTGAAGCATCCCCACAGCATGATGCAGCCACTACCATGCTTCACGGTGGGGATGGTGTGTTTTTGATGATGTGCGGTGTTTGGCTTATGCCAAAGATGGTGTTTGGTCTGATGGCCAAAAAGTTCCATTTTGGTTTTATCCGACTATTGAACCCTCTTCCAGCTGACTTCAGAGTCTCCCACATGCCTTCTGGCAAACTCTAGCTGAGATTTCATGCAAGTCTTTCCAACAGTGGCTTTCTCTTTACCACTCTTCCATAAAGTTGTGCCTGGTGCAGCACTTGGGCAACAGTTGTTGTAAGCGCAGTCTCTCCCATCGCAGCCACTGAAGCTTGTAACTCCTCCAGAGATGTCATAGATCTCTTGATGGCCTCCCTCGCTAGTCTCCTTCTTGCATGGTCACTCAGTTTTTGAGGATGACCTGCTCTAGGTAAATATACAGCTGTGCCATATTCTTTCCATTTCTTGATGATTGACTTAACTGTACTCCAGGAGATAGTCAGTGACTTGGAAATTTTTCTTTTATCTGTCTCTTGACTTATGCTTTTCAGTTACCTTTTTGCAGGGTTACTTGGAGTGTTCTTTTGTCTTCGTGGTGTAGTTTTTGCCAGGATACTGACTCACCAGAAGTTGGACCTTCCAGATACAGGTGTATTTTTACTATAAGCAGTTGAAACACCTTGACTGCACATGGTGATCTCCTTTTAACTAATTATGTGACTTCTAAAACCGATTGACTGCACCAGTGATGATTTGGTGTGTCATAATAAAGGGGGTGACTACCTATGCAATCAATTAATTTGTTTTTATATTTGTAATTAATTTAGATCAATTTGCAGAGATCTGTTTTCACCTTGACACAAAAGACTCTTTTTCTGTTGATCAGTGTTAAACAAAAAGCCAAATTAAGTATACTGTGATTCAATGTTGAAAAACAATAAAACATGATATCTTCCAGGGCGGGTGGGGGTGAATACTTCTTATAGGCACTGTACCTATAGAAACCCTGGGGATTCTCTTCTACAGTGTCAGCCACAGAAAATTTGTATCCTCTTCTCATCCCTCATCCTCATGATTTCTCTCTTGTGTTCTTCTGCATTTCCTAAATTCCTCAAGCATCTCATTTGACCTTAACTTCCTATATCTGATATGTGTCTTCTTCTTTTTAACCAGTTCCTCAATAACCATCAAAACCAAGGTTCCCTAAACTTGTTATTCCTGCCTAATCCTATATCCTTATCCTGTATCCTTATCCTATATCCTTATCCCTGCCTAATCCTATATCCTTATCCTGGCCACGTTCTAATCATTTATCTTCCTGCAAAGTACACAAAATGATGGAGGAACTCAACAGGTCAGGCAGTATCTGTGGAAATGAATAAGAATGTTTTGGGCCGAGATCCTTCTTCGGGAGTGGAAAGGAAGGGGAAAGACGCTAGATGGTGAAGCCAGGTGGGTAGGAAAGGTAAAGGGCTGGAGAAGAAGGAACACAGTAGGAGAGGACAGTGGGACCACAGGAGAAAGGGAAGGAGGATGGCACTCAGGAGGTGGTAATAGGCAGTTGAGTAGAGGTAAGAGGCCAGTGTGGAGAATAGAAGAGTGGAGGTAGGAGGGATTTTTTTTATGGGAAGGGAAAATCAATATTCACACCATCAGGCTGGGGGCTACCCAGATGGAATATGTATTGTTCCTTCACCCTGAGGGTGGCCTCATCATGGCACAAGAGGAGGTCATGGACCGACATGTCAGAACTGGAATAGGAATTAGTATTAAAATGTTTGACCACCAGGAAGTTACACTTTTGTTGGATGGAGTGGAGGTGCTTGATGAAGTGGTCCCCCAATTTATGACAGGTCTCACCAATATAGAGGAGACCACATTGGGAGCACCAAAAACGATAGACAACCCCAGCAGATCTGCAGGTGAAGTGTTGCCTCACCTGGAAGGACTGTTTGGGGCCCTGAATGGAGGTGAATGGGCAGGTGTAGCTTGCAGGGTTTAATGTCGGGAGGGAGATTAGTGGGGAGGGACAAATGGACAAGGGAATCACAGAGGGAGTGGTCCCTGTGGAAAGCGGAGTTGGGGAGGTAAAGATGTGTCTAGTGGTAGGATCCCTTTGGAGCTGTCAGAAGTGCGGAGAATGATGTGTGGGATCCAGAAGATCATTCGGTGGCAAGTCAGGACAAGAGAAACCTTATTGATGTCTATTCCCATTCTGACGTGTTGGTCCATGACCTCCTCGTGCTCAGATGAGGAGCAGCACCTTACGTACTGTCTGGGTAGCCTCCAACCTGATTGCATGAATATTGATTTCTCCTTCCCATAAAAATAAATTTTCCTACCCCTCCCCTCTTCTTCTATTCCCCACTCTGGACTGTTACCTCTTCTCACCTACCTAACACCTCCCCCGAGTCCCCTTTCTCCTACTGTTCACTCTCCTCTCTTATCAGATTCCTTCCTCTTCAGCCCTTACACCAACCTGGCTACACCTGTCACCTGCTAACTAACCCCGTTCCCTTCCCTCTACCTTTTTATTCTGGTGTCTTCCCCCTTCCTTTCCTGTCCCAAAAAAGGGTCTCAGCTCAAAGCGTCATTTATCCAGTTCCACAGATGCCATCTAACCCGTTGAGTTCCTCCAGCGTTTTGTGTGTTCGACACCAGTTCTTGAGCATTTGCAGACTTTCTCGTGGTTATGACTTTTCTTCCTCTTTTTCTTCCTATTTCATTATTCTACCTGTGGGTTAACTTTTTGGCTTCCTAGGGTTAATGAGAGATGGTGACCTCATACTAAACGTAGCCCCAGCCTGGGTGACACGGTTTGGTATACAGGTGGTGCAGATCGCTGGAGACCTCCTCACCACTCTCCACATCACCGTTCTATTGATGATCCAGGTCACTGGGAAGGAAGTGTCTAATCCAGTTCGACAACATTCCACTGACACAGGTCACTGAACCAGTTCCGTAGTGTTCATTTGTCCTTGGCTCAACATCCGCTGCTGCCCCGACCATGACCACGGCTCAGAGAGGCAGCAGGGCCAGAAGCTTCAACGTTCTCCCCTCCATGGGGTGACCCAGTCAGCAGGCAGTGGACTCGGGAGAGAGCCATGTTTGTGAGTGTTTGTGTGAGTGTGTGGGTGAGTCTGTCTGTGTCTGTGTGCCAATCTGTGTTTGAATAAGACAGTAATAGACTGGTTTGTGTGTGTGGAATTTGAATGTTTTCCCTGTGACTGTATGGGTTTCCCCTGAGTGCTCCAGTACCCTCCCACATTGCAATGATATTATGTTGCTGGGACGATCATGCCATAACTAAAGCCGAGCTAGAGACTGCCAGGTAATCTCCAGCTTTGATCATCTACTTATGTCCACTTTTTCTCCCTCTGTTCACAAAGCCTACAGTATGGAAAAGCCCTTCAGCCCACTGACTCTGTGCTGACTATCAGCCATTAATTTTCACTGTTCCCCATTTCATTCTCCCAAATTCCCATCAACTGCCCCCAGATTCTACCCCTGCTCACACACTGGGGGGTATGCAATCTGACGGGAGCCGAGTAACCCACCGATCCCACATGGAATGTGGAAGGAAACCACAGCACCCAGGAAAACAGGGAGAACGTGAGAACTACACACACACACACACACACACACACACACACACACACACACACACACACACACACACACACACACACACACACACACACACACACACACACACACACACACACACACACACACACACACACACACCTGGGTTTGAACCCAGATTCTGGAGCAGTAAGGCTCTTACTTCCTGCGACTTATTCATTTCTTTGACTTTTACCACTGAGAAATAACAGCCTTCTGCTCTTTATACTTCATGTAGCATTTTTTTCTACAACTTACCCTGGGTGGTGGGGTGGAGATACATCTCTACCAAAGGATGTGTGAGGTGCTCCTTCCCTCCACTAGCCTGCAGGTCACCCTTGGGCAAGGTGTACCACCTGCTTAGCCCACCCCCCACACCCCGATCAGGGTCACGTGAATCCATGGGATCGGGTGGTGGATGGTCGTACGAGCAGCCGGTGCAGATCACAAGTCCCGGTTATGTGACCCCTGACATCAGGCAAACAATGTCTGAAGGGTATTGACAATGGCTGGGGTCACCATCTGGTAAAGACACTGGCCAGAAGCAGAAGGGCAAACCACTCTCTGTAGAAAAACTTGCCAAGGACGATCACGGTCACCATGATCGCCCATGACATGCCGCATAATGATGATAAGGACACACTAAAACAATGCCCTCGTTTCCACAGAGAGCTGTGGGCACAGCTCAGCACATCATGAAAACCAGTCTCCTCTCCATGGACTCTGTCTACATTTCCCGCTGTCTCAGTGAAGCAGTAGCACAATGAGAAACCACACTCACTGTGGATATTCCTCTCCCAAACAGCACCCCTCCCCAGCAGATATAAAAGCCGGTACAAGCAGGCTCAAGGACAGGTTGTCACCAGGTTCGGATACGGCCCAAGTGCAGAGTGAGAGACACCGAACAGGTCAATAGTTCACAGACTTTAATTCGAAAAAGGGAAAATTAAACAATAAACGCTAGGCCAAACAGGGCCGTTATCTAAAACTCTCAAAAGGGAAAACGAAGCCGACACTGCGGCTGAAAAGAACATATAAACATTAAACGAATACTGCTGGTCTTCAGAGTCAGTTGATTTTGAAAGTCCAATGGCTCGGGGAAGGCCGAATGCAAAACAGCAGTGAAGCGTTGCTGTGCTCTGTCCGAGTCTCGGCAAGCGCTACGACGACAAGAATGTAGTTAAATACAATCACAATTAAATAATAACTACCTGACATGGGCAAATTCACAAGCGCAATTGTCGTATCTACTGTGCTGCCAAATCCGTGGTTATGACACAGAATCTACATTGCTGAAATCAGACATGAAGATCTGGTACAAGAAGATGGACTCCTGATCTCCTGTTGGCCTTCCCCCACCCTCCCCCCCCCCCCACCCCCCACAGGAGCAGCACCTCTCTCTCCCTCGTTTGAGAGAGAGAGAGAGAGAACCCGTGAGATGTCAAAGTGTTTTTGATAGATTTTAGATCATGGTCTCCGGGGTGGGTGTTTGATGCTGTCGATGAAGCGGGTGGGGAGGAGGAGGGGGAGAGTTGAAGCTTTTGCTGTTGCTTGTGCGTGGGAGGATGTTGGCAGGCTTCAGGGTTCTGATGTTCCCTGTCACTCATTCTTTTGGGGTAAGCTTCTGTTTCATGGATGTCCACAGACAGTCAGAATTTCATGTTGTATATTGTATACATTCATTGATATTAAATTGAACGATAGAACCACAATCTACCTTGTGCCTTATTGTCCAGTTTCTCTGTAACTGTAACAATTTATTCTGCATTCTGTTGTTGTTTTCTCTTGTACCACCTCAACGTATGAATGAAGTGAAATTATCTGTGTGGGTGGCCTGCAACAAAGGACTGTGAATATGGCTGGAGGATCATAGGGGTCTCCCTGGCATCCATCGGGGACCCTTGTCAGCCATTCATCACACACACTGGACCTTGGTACATGGGACAATAACAAACCAATTTATTCATTTCTCATGCCTACCCTGTTTTTGCCCGTGGTAATTCTGTATACCTCTCAGCCTCCTTCACTCCAGGGAAAGCAAAACCAACCTCTCCCATCATTCCTCAGAATTGAAACACTCCACCCATGAACACAAGTGCTTCTGCGGAAGCTGGAAACCCAGAGATCATTTATTCATTACGAGCCGTGTTGTATGACGTGAGCGATCACGGCCTTTCCATGACCATGATTGTTCTTGGCAAATATTTTCTGCATAAGTCATTTGCCATTGCCTTCCTCTGGGCAGTGTCTTTACAAGGCGGGTGACCCCAGCCATTATCAATACTCTCCAGAGATTGTCTGCCTGGTGTCAGTGGTCGCACAACCAGGACTTGTGATCTGCACCGGCTGCTCATCCACCGCCTGGTCCCATGGCTTCCCGTGACCCTGATCAGGGGGTTAAACAGGTGCTACACCTTGCCCAAGGGTGACCTGCAGGCTAGCGGAGGGAAGGAGTGCTTCACACCTCCTTTGGTAGAGACTTATCTCAACCCTGTTACTCCAACTAAGCCTATGTTAATGTTATACAGCCCTTAGCCTTCTTCACTGCAGGGAAAACAAAACCAGCCTCACCTGTCATTCCTCAGATCCCAGGTAACATAAACAGAAGAGATTCTGCAGAGGCTGGAAATCCAGAGCAACAAGCCCAAGATGCAGGAGCAACTCATCTGATCAGGCAGCCTCTATGGAAATGACCCTTCATCAGGACTGAGGACTGTTGCTCTAACCTTTCAGCATCCTGGGGTTAATGCAAGATTAGGTTGTTTGACACTCTTTTTTATGAATTCTTTTGGGTTTCTTTGTTTCATGGCTGCCTGTTAGGTTGTATAATGCATGTAAACTTTGATAATAAATGTACCTTGAACGTTGGAATTTGAAATTGTGACCACATAATACACGTAGTCCCAACCTCTCCCTGGGTGACACGGTTTGGTATGTGGGTGGTGCAGGATATCCTCAGCATTCCCCATGTCACCCATCTGTTGATGATTGTTTGATGCTCTAGGCCACTGGGAAGAAAGTGTCTAATCTGATTCAACAATGTTCCCACTGACACAGGTCACTGAACCAGTTCCGTAGTGTTCACTTGCTCTTGGCTCAACATCCACTGCTGCCCCGACCATGACCACGGCTCAGAGAGGCAGCAGGGCCAGAAGCTTCAATGTTCTCCCCTCCATGGGGTGACCCAGTCAGCAGGCAGTGGACTCCGGAGAGAGAGAGGTGTGTGTGTGTGTGTGTGTGTGTGTGTGTGTGTGTGTGTGTGTGTGTGTGTGTGTGTGTGTGTGTGTGTGTGTGTGTGTGTGTGTGTGTGTGTGTGTGTGTGTGTGTGTGTGTGTGTGTGTGTGTGTGCATTTACATGCCTAAGTTCCTCTCCTGAACAAGAGAGCACAGCAACACCTCCATGTCCCGAGAAGATTGAGGCAAGTGAGGCTGCCCACCTCACCTTAACTGCATTTTACAGGAGCACTACTGACAGTGTCTTGACAAGCTGCATCTCCATCTGGAATGAGAACAGCCGAGCTTCGGACTGGAAGCGCCTACAAAACACTGTGAACACAGCTGAGAGGATCATAGGGGGTCTCCCTGACACCCATCGGGGACATTTATCAGATGTGCTGCATACGCAGGGCCCTTAGAATTATCAAGGATCCCATCCATCCATCCAGCATCCTCTTTGACTTTCTACCATCAGGAAGATGATGCATAAAAACAAGAGTGCTCAGGATGGGAAACACTTTCTTCCCTCAGGCCATTAGGCTTCTCAACTCCCTGCCACATCGCATTAGAAGTGCCCCTGGCAAATCTGTTCTGTACCTTACAATATTTAATTTATGCACTTTAGTTTGTTATTGATGTGTGATTCATCTGTAGATTTTATCCTCCCCTTCACTAGTTATCATGTTCAGTGTATGTTATATGTACTACTCTGCTTTGTTTATTTATTTATTAGGATAGAGTGTGGAGTAGGACACTCTGGCCCTTCGAGCCACACCACCCAGCCATCCCTTATTTAATCCTAGCCTAATCACAGGAGAACTTACAATGACCAATTAACCTACCAACTGGTACGTCTTGTCCTATCAGCTCATGCTGGCTCTCAGACTCATCCCATTTGCACACCCACCACCAACTTCCCTGGGAACTATTCTCCTCTTTGTCACCATCATTCTGTGCCGTGTCGTATGATGTGGGTGATCGTGGTCTCATCCATGACCCTGGTTGTTCTTGGCAAATTCTACAGAAGTGGTTTGCCATTGCCTTCCTCTGGGCAGTGTCTTTACAAGACGGGTGACCCCCAGCCATTATCAATACTCTTCAGAGATTGTCTGCCTGGTGTTAGTGGTCACATAACCAAGACTTGTGATCTGCTCCAGCTGTTTCCATGGCTTCAAGTGATGTTGATCAGGGTGTGGTAGGGGGTGTCTAAGCAGATGCTACACCTTGCCCAAGTGTGACCTGCAGGCTAGCAGAGGGAAGGAAAGCCTTACACCTCCTTTTGAAGAGACGTAACTCCACCCTGCCACCCTAATGGAATATTCTCCTCATAGTACCATAGTTTGATGTTTTGCTTTGAATGGGTTCCATGGTTTTCTTTGTTTTGGGGAGATGAATCTCAGAGGTGTGTACTGCATGCAGCCCATTCTATTACAGACAGATTACTGGCATGGTTAGAGCATTGGTCGATCGGCAGGAGGCAGCAAGTGGGAATAAAAGAGTCCATTTCTAGTTGGCTGCCAGTGACTAGAGTGTTCTTCAGATGTCGGTGTTGGGATTGCTTCTTCTTATGCTGTATATCAATGATTTAGATGATGGAATAGGGGACTTCGTTGCCAAGTTTGCAGATGATACAGAGATTGCAGGAAAGAGGTAGGCTGCAGAAGAGCTTACACCAGTTAGGAGAATGGGCAAGAAAGTGACAAATACCTTGGTAGTACAAATAGTTGTGCAGACTATTTTCACAAGGGGGAAAATGTCCAAAAATCTGAGTCCTTGTGCAGAACACCCTAAAGGTTAGCTTGCAGGTTGAGTCAGTGGCGAGGAAGGCAAATGCAATGTTAGCATTCATTTCAAGAGGTCTAGAATACAAAAGCAGAGATGTGATGCTGACGCTTTATAAGGCATTGGTGAGGCCTCACCTTGAGTATTGTGAACAGTTTTGGGCTCCTCATCTAAGAAAAGATGTGCTGGCATTGGAGAGAGTTCAGAGGCGGTTCACAAGGATGTTTCCGGGAATGAAAGGGATAACATACGAGGAACATTTGATGCCTCTGGGTCTGTTACTTGCTGGAATTCAGGAGGATGGTGGGGGTGGGGGGGGGGGGGGGGTTCTCATTGAAACCTTTCAAATGTTGAAAGGCTGAAACACAGTACATGTGGAAAGAATGTTTCCCATGGTGAAGAGACTAGGACAAGAGGGTGCAGCCTCAGGATAGAGCGGTGTCTATTTAAAACAGAGATATGGAGAAATTTCTTAAGCTATAAGGAGGTGAAATTGTGGAATCTGTTGCCACAGGCAGCTGTGAAGGCCAGGACTTTGGGTGTATTTAAGGCAGAGTTTGATAGGTTCTTGATTGGACATGGCATCAAAACTTATGGGCATCAGGACGGGGAGTGGGGCTGAGGAAGGGAAAAGAGGATCAGCTCTGATTGAATGGCATAGGAGACTTGATGGGCCAAATGGCCTTTCTCTGCTCCTATGTCTTATGGTCTTACATACTTTGATAATGAAGGTACTTTGAATCTTTGAATGCTGGGATGTGATAGGTGGAAGAGATAAAGGGATGAAGATGAAAGAATTTGATAGGAGAAGAGGGATAATTTACAGTGGCCAATTAATCCACCAATCCACACGTCATTGGAATGTGGCAGAAAACTACTGGGACACCTGACAAACACAAGCAGTCACAGGGTGTATACACACACACACACACACACACACACACACACACACACACACACACACACACACACACACACACACACACACACACACACACACACACACACACACACACACACACACACACACACACACACACACACACACACCCCTGATCGTGGGAGGCAGTGGCACTGACTCTTCAGCTCTGACCGCACAGAAATAGACCAAAGGAAAACTGAGTGTTGCATCAGCATCAGGAACCAGCTGCTGTTCAGTAACTTCTGCAAAACAAAGTTTTAACTGCGGAACCAAAGAGGTGTTGAGGAGGTCTATTTCCCCCTTTATGTCTTTGTGGTTTCACTGGCATGATTCCTGAGAAGTGTCCTTTTCTCATGGCTGGTAGAGACACTGTCTAAAACTTCAGATACCAGGGTTCAATCCCACCTCTGGCATTGCGCCTGTGTGTGTATCTGTATCTATGCGTATGTGTGTGTGTATCTGTATCTGTGCGTATGTGTGTGTGTATCTGTATCTGCGTCTCTTTATGTCTATGAGTGTCTGTGTCTGTGCGTCTATATGCATGTGTATGTGTTTTACACTTTTGTTGGTGTGTGTGTGTGTGTGTGTGTGTGTGTGTGTGTGTGTGTGTGTGTGTGTGTGTGTGTGTGTGTGTGTGTGTGTGTGTGTGTGTGTGTGTGTGTGTGTGTGTCTCTCTCTCTCTCTGAATTTCTTGTTTCTTCTTGCGCGTGTGTGTGCAGCGTTTGCACGTTCTCCCTGTGATCACATAGGTTCCCCCGAGTACTCCCACATCCCAACGATATGTGCGGTCGATGGGTTAGTTTCTTGTCATAAGCTGGCATCTGGATGTGAGGTGGTGCCTGGGAGAGTCAATTGGAGCATAGCAGCAGTGAGGGGAGGATTAGGTGGTCAGCACCGATTCAGTGTGCTGAAAGGGCCTGTTTCTCCCCGTATCTTTCTGCGACTCCATGACGTTAAATCTGAAATCATCCCCGGAAGTCTTTGGAAATTATATTGTCCGGATTCTTAATTATTAAAGAGAGCTACAAAATGCTGACACACCCAAAGCTCTTTGTTTGCCTGTACTGGTGTTGACAAGCAAGGGTTCTTTTCCACTGACAAAGAACAGGGTTTATTCAGGTCCCTAAAATAAATACCGGTAGTCATTGTGAAGACCGCACAATCAAATGAGGTATTTTGTTGGTGAGGGTGAGGAGGTAGCAAACTGTGTCCACAAAAATACAGCCTTACTACGCACACTTTCTCACCTCAGAATCAGAACCAGGTTTAATATCACCAGCCTATGTTGTGAAATTTGTTATTATGCAGCAGCAGTACATTGCAATACATAATTAAAATAACTGCAAATTACAGTAAGAAATACATATATTTACAAAGTTATATTAAATAAGTAGTGCAAAAAAGGGGAAAAAAACAGTGTGGTAGTGTTCGTGGGTTCAATTCAGAAAACCTTTGAGAGAGTTAGTAAAATCGTACAAAGTGACCGAAAGGGGAAGGGGACTCGTGAGGACTGATGACTCCAGCCAGCAGAGTCTGGCCTTAAAGAATCGAGCTCTCTGGCCCAAGGCTGCCACTGTTGGGAAGGGTGGGGTTGTCACTCAGCAGATGTGAGGAAACATAATTTCATCATGTCAGTCAGTATTCAAATGATTGTGAGAACTTATTCAAATAAAAGTAGAAGCAACATAATCAAGGACCCCTCCCACCCTGGACATTCTCTCTTCTCCCCTTCTCGTCAGCATGAGATGGAGGGAAACATTTAAGGATGAGTTCAAAGCTTCCTTGAAGAATCACAACATACCGACCAACTCCTTGGGAATGTCTGGTCATCCACGTCATGCCTTCGTTGTGCCACCATGGAGAAGGAAGGACAGCGCCTCTACTTAGATGTTTGCGAAGGTGTGGCATGTTATCTAAAGCTTTGACAAACTTCTATTGATGCACAATGGAGAGTACACAAACACCAGTACCCAGGTACAGTGAAGCCTAAAGTTCACAGACCAGTCCACAGGGCTTGTGTGTAGTCCTAACACAAGAATCCCATTGACCATCCCCAAAGCTTTTTCTCCACCAGGAGTGGGCAAAGTCAAAGTAAATTTATTATATTCTGTACATGTCTCCATCTACTACCTTGGGAGTCATTCTTTTGCAGGCATTTACAGGAAAAAAAATAGAGTTTTTGAGAATCTACACAATCAAAGACTGACAGACAATCAACGTGCAGAGAAATTGTGCAAATAAATAGAGAGATAGACAGATAGATATATAAGTAAGCCAATAAATAAATAACACTGGGAACATGAGTTGTAAGGTCCTTGAAAGTGAGTCTGTAGGTTGTGGAACACACACAAAATGCTGGAGGAACTCAGCAGGCTAGGCAGCATCTATGGAAAAGAGAGCACGTGACATTTCAGGCCAAATCCAAATGTTTGGATCCTGCAGGAGGGTTTCGGCCTGAAATGTCAACTGTGCTCAGCAGGCTGCCTGGCTTCCTCCAACATTCTGTGTGTACTGCTCAGATTTCCAACATCTGCTGATGTTCTCTTTGCTGTGGAATCAGTCCAGAGTTGTGGTGAGTAAAGTTATCCACACTGGCTCAGAAGCCTGATGGTCGAGGAGTATTAATTTTTCCTGAACCTGGTGGTGTGGGATCTAAGGTTCCTTTACCTGCTTCCTGAGAAGAGGGCATGGCCTGGGTGGTGGGGGCTCCTTGGTGATGGATGCTGCTTTCTTGCGGCAGTGTGTTCCCTGTAGGTGTCCTCCATGGTGGGGAAGGTTTTGCCTGTGATGGACTGGACTGTATCCACCACTTTCTGTATGTAGAGGGTTCCATTCCTAGACATTAGTGTATTCATACCAGGCCATGATGCAACCAGTCAGGATATTCAGCACTGTGCATATATAGAAGTTTTTCAGAGTTTTAAATGATAAGGTTGAATCTACACCAATTTCTAAGTACGTTGAAACACTTTCATACCTTCTTTGTGATGGTACTTATGTGTTGGCCCCTCCATCGACTAAATCTTGGTGTCACCATTGATCAGAGCCAACTGGAGCAGCCATATCAGTATCAGTATCATGGGAGTCTGGGGTTCTGTAGTGAGTGTCTCCACTCCTGAAACCTCAAGACCTTTCCATTATCTACGAGGCACAAGTCAGCAATACACCACTCTACTTATTGCCCTTAATCCCTGTACCCCAACCTTTATCGGGGTAGCAATAAAGGTTCTTCATCTCTGTCTGCCCTTAACCACTCCGATCTAGAAGGATTCTTCGTTGCCATTTCCTTAACAGATTGACCAATCAGGGCTTTTAGTTCTGAGCTGAATCCCTGAACCTGGCGGAGTGATTGACCACTCTGGCCTCTACCCTTTGACCTGTTTGGCATGGGTGACACAACCAAGAGCCAAAGCATGAAGTCCTGAGTCCAGCCAACATAGCTCTCCGGGTCATTGAAGCATGTGAGAGTCCAAACCATGGCAAGGTACGGTTCTCTTGGAGGACACCACCATATCTCAATGTAGAAAAGACTTACAAGGTTGTTGCAGTACTCAGTGGACTGAGTTAAAGGGAGACAATGGACAAGCTAGGACTTCTTTTTAACTGGAACGTAGAAAAATTAGAGGTGCCCTTATTGAGGTCTATAACATCATGAGAGGCATGAATGGGGTGAATGCACACTGTTATTTTCCTAGGAGTTGTGAATCAAGAACTAGAGGGCATAGGTTTAAGGTGACATGGGGAAGATTTAATACGAACTTGGAGGGCACCTATTGGGTGGTTTGTTTGTCAAGCAAGCTGCCCGAGGAAGTGGCTGAGGCAGATACAATAACAACTTTTAAAAGGCAGTTGGACAGGTACACAGGTTGGGAAGACTTAGAGACTAAATGCTGTGCTTGGATGGAATCTTGTTCAGGAAGACACAAATGTGCTGAATGGCCTGTTTCCATGCTGTATGACTCCATCTCCTTCACCAGAAGGACTGTAGTGGCTCATGAAAGCATGTCATTCCCCCAACCCCACCTTGTCAAGGGGAAGTTAAGGGATGGGCAATAAATGCCGGTATGTCTGTGATGGCTAAATTCCAATTAGTGACTAAGTTACGTGGTGGTGGTCCATTGTGTCCGATAATGACAGGAGATCTGTGGGGTGAGTATTTTAAGTGGAAAAGCCATTGCACTGGGGCAGTTCCAGTCTCTCGACCTCAGAAGTCCATCTCCAGTGTCACAACAAGCGTCACAAACTGGGGTCTTCCTTGGTTGCAGGGAACGAAGATGACATCTTCTGTGACTTGTCACACCCTTCGTTCTCCATGGAGCATTGCAGTACCACCTCCCTGGCCATTGGATCTCACAGTAAATCTCATGCTCCCAGACCACCGGAGCTGGCTGTGCATACTGGGCCAGGCATGTCCCTAACTCACCTGCTTTATCCCACCTGTTAAAGCAGTGTACTGGGATGTGGTCAATGTCACTTCCAAAACTACTTGGAGCCACAGGTGAGACCTGGTTGTCCAGTGGGGACCAAAGCTGAGTGAGCTGTCCCAGAATGGACATGACAAGCCCCATACACCAGAGGTGCTATTCTTCCTGGATCCGCCATACAACCCAGTGACTACATAATAGCTATAAAGCAGCACATACAAAATGCTGGAGGAACTCAGCAGGTCAGGCAGCATCTATGTAAATGAACAGATAGTCGACGTTTCAGGCTGAGATCCTTCTGCAGGACTGAGAAGGAAGGGGGAAGATACCAGAATAAAAGGTGGGGGAGGGGAAGGAGGACAACTAGAATGCAACAGGTGAAGCCATGTGGGTGGGAAAGGTCAAGGGCTGGAGAAGAGGAATTTGATAGGAGAAGAGAATTAACTATAGGAAAAAGGGAAAGAGGAGGAGACCCAAAGGGAAGTAAAAGGCAGGTGAGAAGAGGTAAAAGATCAGAGTAGGGAATATAGGAAGTGAAGGGGGAGGAACATTTTTTCACTAGAAAGAGAAATCAATATTCATCCTATCAGGTTGGAGGTTATCCAGGCAGAATATAAGGTGTTGCTCCTCTATCCTGAGGGTGGCCTCATCTTGGCACTACAGGAGGCCATGGATCGACATGTTGGAACAGGAATGGGAATCAGAATTGAAATGCTTGGACACCGGGAAGTATCGCTTGTGGCAGAAGGTGTAGAGGTGCTCGATGAAGTAGTCCCCCAATATACGACGGGTCTCGCCAATGTAAAGTTGACACATTGGGAGCACTAGACACAATAGATGACCCCAACACATTCACAGGTGAAGTGTTACTTCACTTGGACAGTTTGGCGTCCAGAATAGAGTGAGCGACGAGGTGTATGGGCAGGTGTAGCATTAATAATTACATTGTAGATCACTATGTTGATATTTCTGTTTACTTTAGTCGCTAAGGAAATTTGACACGTCCCCACTAACACTCACTAATTTTTATCAATACACTATAGAGAGCATTCTATCCAGATCCATGGCTCGGTACGGCAACTGCTCTGTCCATCACTGTAAAAAACTGCAGAGACTTATGGACACAACTCAGCACATCATGGAACTCACCCTCCCCTCCTCCATGGATTCTGTCTACACTTTTGGCTCTGCAGTAAAACACCCATTATAATCCCACTCTTACACCTTACACCTGACATTCTCTCAACTCCCCTCTTCCATCAGTCAGCAGATACAAAAGTCTGAAGGCACATCCCACCAGATTCCAGGACAGTTTCTGTCCCACTTACATCATCATCATCATCATCGTTATGTGCCGTGTCATATGACATGGACAATCATGATCTTTCCATGACTATAATTGATCTTGGCAAATTTTTTCTACAGAAGTGATTTGTCATTGCATTGTTCTGGGCAGTGTCTTTACAAGATGGGTGACCCCAGCCATTATCAACACTCTTCAGAGATTGTCTGCCTGCTGTCAGTGGTCGCATAACCAGGACTTGTGATATCCACCAGCCTCTCATACGACCATCCACCGTCTGTTCCCATATGACTCTGATTGGGGGGACTGGTGTAATATGCAGGTGCAACACCTTGCCCAAGGGTGACCTGCAGGCTAGCAGAGGGAAAGAGTGACTTATGATTCCTTTGGTAGAGATGTATCCCCACTCCACCATCCAGCCCCACTTATGACACTATTGAATCAACCTCATGTATGATAAGATGGGGTCTTCACCTCACAATCTACCTCAGTATAGCCATCTACAGTACTTTATTATCTGCATGCACTCAACCTTCCCTGTAAGTGTTATACTTCATTCTGTGTTCTATTAGTACTTTTCCTTGTACTACCTCAATGTACTGATGCAAAGAAATTGTCTGCATGGATAGCATGCTAAGCAAGGTTGTTCACTGGACTCGGTTCATGTCACGTATTAAACCACTTTACTAATTTACTAATTCATGATTAAAAGTTGTAGTTCCTAATATAAATTGTATGCACTCCAGTCAAACTTCGGGACGTAGATAAGCCAACAAGAGGAAAGAATGTACTTGATCTGTTATTGGGAAATGAACCTGGTCAGATGTCAGGTATCTCAGTAGGAGAGCATTTTGGAGATAGTGATCACAATTCTATCTCTTTTACCATAGCATTGGAGAGGGATAGGAACAGACAAGTTAGGGAAATGTTTAACTGGAGTAAGGGGAAATATGAGGCTATCAAGCAGGAACTCAGAAGCATAACTTGGAAACAGATGTTCTCAGGGAAACATACTGACGCAATGTGGCAAATGTTCAGGGGATATTTGCGTGGGGTTCTGCATAGGTACGTTCCAATGAGACAGGGAAAGGATGGTAGGGTAGGGTACAGGATCTTTGGTGTACCAAGGCTGTTGTAAATCAAGTTAAGAAGAAAAGAGCTTACAAAAGGTTCAAAGGAACTAGGCAATGATAGATATCTAGAAGATTATAAGGCCAGCAGGAAGGAGCTTAAGAATGAAATTAGGAGAGCCAGAAGGGGCCATGAGAAGGCCTTGGTGGACAGGATTAAGGAAAACTGCAACTACAACTATGTGAAGAGCAAGAGGATAAGACGTGAGATAATAGGATCAATCAAGTATGACGGTGGAAAAGTGTGTATGGAACAGGAGGAGATAACACAAGTACTTAATGAGTACTTTGCTTCAGTATTCACTATGGAAAAGGATCTTGACGATTGTAGGCATGACTTGCAGTGGTCTGAAAGCTTGGGCATATATTTATTAAGAAAGAGGATGTGCTGGAGCCTTTGGAAAACATTAGGTTGGATAAGTCGCCGGGGCCAGATATGATGTACCCAGTCTACTGTGGGAAGTGAGGGAGGAGATTGCTGAGCCTCTGGTGATGATCTTTGCATCATCAATGGAGACAGGAGAGGTTTCCGAGGATTGGAGGGTTGCGGAAGTTGTTCCCTTATTCAAGAAAGGGAGTAGAGATAGCCCAGGAAATTATAGGCCAGTGAATCTTACTTCTGTGGTTGGTAAGTTCATGGCGAAGATCCTGAGAGGCAGGATTTATGAACATTTGGAGAGGCATAATATGATTAGGAATAGTCAGCATGGCTTTGTCAAAGGCACTTCGTGCCTTACAAGCCTGATTGAATTTTTTGAGGATGTGACTAAACACATTGATGATGGAAGAGCAGTAAATGTAGTGTGTATGGATTTCAGCAAGGCATTTGATAAGGTACCCCAAGCAAGATTTATTGAGAAAGTAAGGAGGCATGGGATCCAAGGGGATATTGCTTTGTGGATCAAGAACTGGCTTGCCCATGGAAGGCAAAGAGTGGTTGTAGATGGGTCATATTCAGCATGGAGGGTGATGACCAGTGGTGTGCCTCAGAGAGGGACCCCCTACTCTTTGTGATTTTTATAAATGACATGGATGAGCAAGTGGAGGGATGGGTTAGTAAATTTGCTGATGACACAAAAATTGCAGTTATTGCCAATAGTGTGGAGGGTTGTCAAAGGTTACAGTAGGACATTGATAGGATGCAAAACTGGGCTGAGAAGTGGCAGATGTTCAACCAGGTAAGTGTGAGATGGTTCATTTTGGTAGGTCAAATATGATGGCAGAATATAGTATTAATGGCAAGACTCTTGGCAGTGTGGAGGATCAGAAGGATCTTGGGGTCCAAGTCCATAGGACACTCAAAGCTGCTACGCAAGTTGACTCTGTGTTTAAGAAGGCATACGGCACATTGGCCTTCATCAATCGTGGGATTGAGTTTAAGAGCCAAGAGGTAATGTTGCAGCTATATAGGACACTGGTCAGACCCCACTTGGAGTACTGTGTTCAATTCTGGTCGCCTCACCACAGGAAGGATGTGGAAACCAGTGAAAGGGTGCTGATGAGATTTACAAGGATGTTGCCTGGATTGGTGATCATGCCTTATGAGAAGAGGTTGAGTGAACTTGGCCTTTTCTCCTTGGAGTGATGGAGGATGAGAGGTGACTTGATAGAGGTGTACAAGATAATGAGAGGCATTGATCATGTGAATAGTCAGAGGCTTTTTCCCAGGGCTGAAATGGCTAGTATGAGAGGGCATAGTTTTAAGGTGCTTGGAAGTAGGTACAGAGGAGATGTCAGGGGTAAGTTTTTTTAATGCAGAGGGTGGTGAGTGCATGGAATGGGCTGCCAACAATGGTGGTGGGGGCAGAAACGATAGGGTCTTTTTAGAGACAGCTGGAGCAAAATAGAGGGCTATGGGTAAGCCTAGGTAGTTCTAAGGTAAGGGCATGTTTGGCACAGCTTTGTGGGCTGAATGGCCTGTATTGTGCCGTAGGTTTTCTAGGTTTCTAATTCTCCAACAGTACACAGTAACTCTTCCTGAACCTGGTGCTGTGAGTCCTAAGGTTTTTGTACCTTCTTCTCTGGTTGCTCGGTGGTCTTTAATGATGCATGCTGCTTTCCTGGTACTGTGCTCTGTTTGGATGTGCTCAATGTGGGGAGAGCACTGTGATGGACATATTATTTATACTATATTAGATATTAAAAACTCTCTATATAGTACTAGATACTAAAAGCCATCGATTAGATACTAAAAACCCTTGGAATATTGCAAGGCCTAGATCGAGTGGATGTGGAGAGGATGTTTCTGATAATGGGGAGTCTGGGACTAGAGGTCACAGCCTCAGACCAGGAGGGCGTCCCTATAGAACAG
Source organism: Hemitrygon akajei (assembly GCF_048418815.1). NCBI lineage: Eukaryota > Metazoa > Chordata > Chondrichthyes > Myliobatiformes > Dasyatidae > Hemitrygon > Hemitrygon akajei. The sequence continues at coordinate 94,582,512 of NC_133129.1, read as the reverse complement.
AGTTGAGGCAGAATTTCTTTAGCCAGGGGGTGGTGACTCTGTGGAATTCATTGCCACAGATGCTGTGGAGGTCAAGTCATTGGATATATTTCAAACGGTGGTTGATAGGCTCTGGATCTGTCAGGGTGTCAAACGGTTCCGGAGAAAAGGCAGGAGAATGGGGTTGAGAGGGAAAATAAATCAGTCACGATGCAGAGTCAATGGGCTGAGTGGCCTAATTCTCTTCATATGTCTTATGATCTCTCTGTGCCTCTCATAACTTTAATAGTATATTAGAAATATGTATACTGTCAGAAACGTCCTGCCCCTGAATAATGGCCAAGGACAAATTCAAGGAAACAAAGTTTATTAGAACAGGTCTGCAGAGCTGGGTGCCTTAAAAAAGGAACCCCGAACCTTACACAGTTCCAATTTTTATATGTCTCTTTTAACTCCTCCCCTCCCGGCTCAGAGGAGCTAGGAGGTGCACACTCTTGAGCTTAGTACTCAGTACTTTTCCATTCCATATTTGGGGTTGTCTTTCGTTACGCCCCCCGGTCAACCGTTACATCCTCTATTTTATTATCAGTAGCATATTTCACAATCTTCACGGTTACACCCTTGCAGCTTTAGCGACCACCCCCCCCCCCTTAGTCATCCTTGCGTTAGCAGTTTAGCAGAAGCTTAGCATTTAACTCCTTAGAGTCACTGCACATCTTAATAAGTAATTACCTCTCACATATACCATTTAATATTATATAATTTTATGTAATTTGCCGCTCCTGTTAAAGATACTACCTTTAAGATTAAACCTGATTTCAAAACTGTTCCTCCTTTCTTATTGTTGGGTGAAAGATAGACGGTGCGGGGGTGGGGGAGGGGTGGGGATATTTTTCTACGACGGGTCACGGTCGATTTTCATCTGGCCAGCATGGCCACAATGAACTGGCCACGTGGATCACTGCCGCGTGGTTCTTGCCGCGATCTTGCCATCCGCAGGGCGGTCGCCACTGCATCTGCCCCCCTCGCGTTCCCTCCCCGTTGCTCTGCCCGCAACCCACCCCCAACCCCCCTCCCCAGCCCCCGGCCAGGGTGGGGGGGGGTCAGAGGAAAGGAGGTGGACATCCGCCTCGTGAGGGCAGCCAAAATTGAGCGATCGCCGAGCAGGTAGTGCAGGATAGCGGGCGCTCAAGGGTTAAGGTTAACAGGACAATGTTTGCATGCGCCGCAAGGCTTTAAAAATCACAACGGCAGGCGACTACATCCCAGAGGCGTGCGGAGACCGAGAGAGCTAACAGCGAATATCAGGTACGAACGCGCGGAGCGGGAAGGGAGTGAAGCCCCGAAACAAGACCCCCTTCCTTCGAGGTGTCACAGTGCCCGTGGCTTCTTGTCACGGGCCAGGTATTAACAGCCTTTAATTTAATAATTTTGATGTGCAGGCAGGGAAGGCGATCTTTTGAAACAGAAAACTGATTTTAGACTATTTCTACTCTAGCTGTTTCTCCTGGAATTCCAAGTCTGAGATTTTATCAGTTTTGTGTTCAGTTTGCTGGTTTGAATCAAGTGAGGGGACAAGGACACTTAAGGAATAATTGATTTTTGAGTCCTCTAGCACATGTCTCCCTCAATTTTTAGACCGTGAAGAACCTGGGTCTCCCTCGGGGTGTGGGGAGCGGAGTGGAGTGGCACAGAGTAGGAGGGTGTCAGAATGGGACCCTCTCCTTGGCATCGCCAGCTTCTTCAGCCCTTTACCTCTTCCACCTATCTCACTTCATCCCAGCTCCCCCCTCACCTGGTCTCGCCTATCACCCGTCAGCTTGTACTCCTTCCCCTTACCCACCTGCATATTCTGACTTCTGCCCCCGATCATCTGGGTCATGCCCTTTACTCGGGATTAGGGTTGTATTTACCCTCAGAGATGCTCGCTCCCTGCACTTGTTCTGTTTGAATGTTTAGGCAAAATTGGAAAGGTCGGGTACGGGCCAGATCGAGGCGGCGGCGGGGTCCGGACCCGAGAGCATAGGGAAGCGGTAGGACCGCGGGTCCGAGAGCGAGGAACGACCCGTGGTTTGGCCGAGTTAAGCGCCGGACCAAATTGAAAAGATCAGGGTATCCGGACCGGAGGCGCGGGAAGAGCTGATGTTCAGTTCGCGGCTCCGCGGTGTTTTCTCGTCTCTGCGATGAGACAGTGACCTGTAAATATGAGTGACTGGATCGGCTGTAGGGATCACTGGCTTCGTGGCTGTGGATTCACTTTCGTGAACGTCAGTTGTTGGCGCGATGTTTTTTTCTCTTCACGTTGAGTGTTTGATGGTCTTTTTTAACGGGTTCTGTTGGGTTTCTGTTTTCTGGCTGCCTGTAAGGAGACGAGTCTCAAGGTTGTATACAGTCCGCATACTTTGGCAATAAATGCACAATGAACTTTGAATGTCACTTGTTGCCTATCAGCCCTGTCTAAATGTTGTTTTAACTTGGGTGAAGGTGTGGTGTCACTGTACTGAGTTACAATGGAACGTTTTGTTTTGCGTAACATCCACATGAGATCAAGTCACATCAGTACCTCAAGGAAGTGAAAATGACCGTAATGGAAAATGTGTTCCCTCCCCACCGGGCTGGTAACCACAGTGATCTGAAATCTGTAAATGTGTCTTTGTCCTTCTAATCGTTATTAACGTTTAGTTTTAACAAGGTTTATTATATTAAAACATGAATAATAATTTTCCTACTCACAGTGCGCACTGTGAATACGCAATGCGGCCACTTTGTTAGATACCTCCTGTACCGAGAAAAGTTGCCACTGAGTGTATGTACCATGGTCCTCTGCTGCTACAACCCATCCACCTCAAGGTTCAACATGTGCATTCAGAGATGCTCTTCCGCACACCACTGTTGCAACGTGTGTACTGACGCCGCCTTGTCAGCTTGAACTGGTCTGGCCATTCTCCTCTGACCTCTCTCATTACCAGAGAGATTTTTCCCATGCAACTTCTGCTGCTGGAAACTTTTCTACACAAGTGGCCTGCCATTGCTTCGTGGGCAGTATCTTTACAAGATGGGTGACACCAGCCATCATCGATACTTTTCAGAGAAAGGTCCTGGCAACAGTGTTTGCATAGCCAGGTCCTTTTTTTTTGTATTTCACACTATTCTCTGTAAACTCTAGAGACTGTTGTGCATGAAAATCTCAGGAGACCAGGAGTTTCTGAGATACTCAAATCACCCCATCTGGCACCAACAATCATTCCACAGTTAGTCACTTAGATCACATTTCTTCCCCATTCTGATGTTCGATCTGAACAACTGAACCTCTTGACCATGTCTGCATGCTTTTATGCATTGAGTTGCTGCCACATGATTGGCTGATTAGATATTTGCATTAATGAACGGCTGCCACTAAATGTATTCCAGTCCATGAACTCAGAAGCTGGGCTCAGGTGGAAACCCCTAAACAGAACAGAGTGAGAATCAGAGTAACATTCAGATTCAGAATTGGGTTTTTTATCACTAACAAAATGTCATGAAATTTGTTGTTTTGTGGCAACAATACAGTGCACATCCTAAAAATTACTACAAAATTACAAAATAAATAAATAGCAAAAGATGAGGAAGGAGGTAGAGTTCATGGTTCATGGATCATTCAGAAATCTGATGGCAGCGGGAAAGAAGCTGTTCTCAAAACGTTGTGTGGGTCTTTAGGTTTCTGTACCTCCTCCCCGATTGTACTATTGAGAAGTGGTTCATTCATTATTGCCATGTCATAAGATGTGAGTGATTATGGTCTTTCCATGACCATGATTGTGCTTGACAATTTTTTCTACAGAGGTGGTTTGCCATTGTCAGCTTCTGGGCAGTGTCTTTACAGGACAGTGACCCCAGCCATTATCGATACTCTTCAGAGATTGTCTGCCTGGTTTTAGTGGTCACAGAAGCAGGACTTGTGATGAGTGCCAGCTGCTCAAAAGACCATCCACTGCCTGCTCCCGTGGCTTCACACGACCCCGGTCGGGGGCTAAGCAGGTGCTACACTTTACCCAAGGGTGACCTGCAGGCCAGCACGAGGAAAGAGTGCCTTACACTTCCTTTGGTAGGGACCTACCTCTACCCTGCCACCCCGTTGAGAAGAGGGTACTTTTTATTTAGCCGTTTCAAGGCATCTCCCCAGCCTTTGTCCTCACTGGTCTGCTGGTCTGACATCTGGTGGGACATCCCGTCATCCACATCGCTGGCCTGTTCTCTAATTCCCTGACATCTCCATGATTATAACCCTAATCTGATCCCTGACTTCCTTCCCACAGACCAAAGACACACCAGTTTCTAGGTAAACTGGTTATTGCAAATTGTCATGTGGTCAGGCAGATTGCTGGGTGTTACAGCTCGTTGAGCCGGAAGAGCCTGTTCTGTGATGTATTTAAAGTTTAAAAAAATAAGCACACCTTTTTAAATGACCCAGGGAGTGTTAAACCCAGGATGAATGGGTGGTAGAGCTTCTGATGTCAGTAGCAGCTTGACACAATTAAGTGCTACTTCCTCAGAAATTTATTTTGTTTATGAACACATAATTTCAGACTACTTACATCATGTAGGTATTTGGAGAAATAAGAAATTAAGTTTTATTGAATATAATGCCTTTAATTGCATAATGGTGCTGACATTTACAATAGTTCAACTAAGCTAAAAATGCTTTCCTGCTGATTTTCATTTATACTCGGTGTCTGAGGCCTCTCGTTTAAGAGTCCAACAATAATCAGCCAGCATTGATGGATTTCAGTTGTCCTGATACAGTCATGGAGAAATGGTAATGTCCTGGAGAAACTTTTCACCGTGCTCGTCATTGACATCGCTAGGATTTGCAGGGAAGAAATCTAAATGTGAATGCAGAAAATGAATCTTTAGTGACATATGATGCACTTCATGGCTTTGAATGCTAGAAGCATGTTGTAAACCAGTTCCACGTAGTTTGATGCTCTGTCGTTGCCAAGAAAAATTTCAACAACATTCTTGAATGCCTTCCATGTGATTTTCTCCGGTCCCACTGGAAGTTCTTTGATTGCCTGTCATTGATGACCTGTTTGATTTGTGGACCAATAAAAATGCCTTCCTTGATCTTAGCATCAGTGATTCTGACTTGAATTATGAACTGAAAAACAAATATAGGCAATTTAAAAAAACTGATGTATGATAGGGAAGTTTCATGGTGATTTTCATGATCAGCAGCCCAAAATCCAGGAGATAGACCCAAAAGTATTCAGCAAGCAAAATCTCTTGTCCTGTGTTATTGGACTGTGCTAATGTGACCATGGTAGAACTTGAGCTAAATGGCACTGTGAGTCGAGACACTGACTCGTGTTCAGTTTTGACCTCCAGCACTCTGTGTGTGTCTGATTTGTACAGCATCCTTGTTGATCCCCCCCCCATCACCCCCTCTGAGTACTCCAGCTCCCTTCCACATTCCAATCATGTGTGGGGTCAGTGGGTTAATTGACCTCCATAAGTTGCCCCCTAGTTTGTAAGCGAGTGGAGGAATCATAGTATGGGGAGAGTAAACCGAGACCGCTGTAAATGTACAGTTGATGGTTGGTTGGTACTTAATGATTCAGTCTCTTACCTGCATTTGTGTTTGGTGGGGCTGATTCTACCTCAGGAGGGGTGAGGAGATCCCATCCACAAACCCAGGGATGACAGGGCTCTAGTCTCTCAGCTACAAAGTCCCACACCAAACTGGAAGCAGGCAGGAAGGGTGTCCAGAGGAAAGAGCAAATCAAATGTTGTCAAAGCAACAAAGCAACATACGGCCCAGCAAGTGTATCTGTAAATTTTGTGGGATTGTATAAGAGTAAGTTCAAGTAGAGGTCTGAGGTTCAAAGATTAGAGGCATAAATTTGGCAATGTGTTATTAGGACAAGTGAAAATTTCTTTTTCATCTCCCTGTGGTTAGTTCTGTAGGTGAACGTTCCAGGAAGAGGTGCTCCGAGTCTATGCAAATTACCAGACTCTCACAATCCCCCCTCAGCACAGAGGATTAACATAGTTTCTGTTCCGGGAAGGTGTTCGCTGTGGGTTTGTGGGTTTGTCCCACCCTGTCTCCACATCCCATAATACCCAATGCACCTAGTCCTACTGTTAATCCTCTCATGGCTGCGATCATTCTCAAATCTTCTCTGGACCAGCAAATCTTTCCTTAGAAACACACACAAAATGCAAGAGGAACTCAACCGGTCAGGCTGCATCTATGGAGAGAAATTTCAGGTCAACACCCTTCATTGTGTCTGTGAGCAATCATGGGCCCTGTATCTAATATAGATGCCATTCTACTCTCATGGTCCAAGGTCCACTGTCCTTTCCTATTGGATTCCTTTTCAGTCTTTTACCTTTTGCACCTATCACCTCCCCCATCCCACCTGCCACCTCACCCCTCACCCGGTCTCACCTATCACCTGCCAGCTTTAACTCCTTCTCCATCTTCTTATTCTGGCTTCTTCCCCCTTCCTTTGCAGTCCTGACTGTTTACTCCTCTCCACAGGAATGTGTGTCTGTACGGTTTGTACATTCTCCTACTGACCACGTGGGTTTCCGCCCGGTGCTCAGGATCCCTCCCACATCCCAATGACGTCTGGAGTCAGTGAATTAATCAGCCACCGTATATTAACCCCTTATGAATGTAGAGGGCTACAATTTCTGGGGAGCTACTGAGGAGAACCAGCAATTTGGATTCCCAGTGTCACAGTGGCATGGCACATAATGATGACATTGAGTGTCACAGTGAAATTCCTTGTTTTTCACACCGTGTGTACAGATAATCTAATTGAAGTATTAGGGGGGGGAAATAATAACAGTATGCTGATTACAGTTCAAAATAAATTTATTTTCACCATTATACAACCCTGAGATTTATTTTCATACAGAGATACTCAATAAATAACTATAGTAGAATCAATGATAGACCACATCAACTTGGCCATTCAACCAGTGTGCAAAAGCCAACAAAATGCACAAATATAGAAGGAAAGAAATAATAGTAATAAAAACATAAGCAATAAATACAATGGACAACTAAGATTTTGCTTCCTGAATACTTTTGGGTTTACCTTATGGATTTTGGGCTGTTGGTATTGAAAATTACCATGATATTTCCCTATCACGCACCATTTTTTTTTAATCACCTAAATTTGCTAGGTCAATTAAAATGTAAGCTGACAAGTTTTCCATCTTGTCCATGCACGCCTGGGCATATTTGGGCTGGGCTGATGCTGTACGGCAGGACAGGGTTTAGAAGGGCTACAGCAACATCACACATACACCAGTTCTATGTATTGCAAAAAGAAGAAACAATAATATAAATAAGTAAGCAGTAATTATCAAGAATGTGAGATGCCTTGAAAGTGAGTCCATTGGTTGTGGAAACATCTCAATGATGGAACAAGTAAAGCTGAGTGACCCCTTATCCCCTTTGTTTCTAGAGCAGGATAGTGGAGGGGTAGTAACTGTTCCTGAACCTGGTGGTGTGAGTCCTCGGGCTCCTATACCTCATTCCTGATGGTAGCAGTGAGAAGAGAATATGTCCTGGGTGGTGGGGCTTCCTGAAGATGGATGCTGATTTTGTGTAGATGTGCTCGATGGTGGGACAGCAGCAAGAAGAGAGTGCTAGTTACAGGAAAAGTGCAGTGCAGGTAGAACATAAGGTGAAAGGGCCTTGATGAGGTAGAGGTCAAGATCAAGTCTCCATCTTATTATCCATCATAACACAACCTACCCCACTGCTGGGGACATTTTTAAAAGCCCCAGTCTCAAGAAAATGATATCTTTCACTATGGACCTTCACCATATGGAACATGCTCTCTTCTGGATTGGGTGTTGTCCAATGAACCAGAGTTAATTAGAGAGCTTAAGGTAAAAGAACTGTGGATAAGAGAGCTTAAGGTAAAGGCACCCTTAGGGGCCATGTGATCATAATATGATAGAATACAGCTTGCAATTTGAGAAGGAGAAGCTAAAGTCATATGTATCAGTGTTATAGTGGAGTGAAGGGACTAGTATCGGGAGGTGGTATGGAAACCTGAAGGTACACTCAATAATTCATGAACAGCTACTTCCCCCCTGCCATCATATTTCTGCACAGTCCACAGATTATTAATGCTTTTTGTGCAATGTTTTTATTATAGAGTCATTCAAAGGCTCGAAGTACATTTATTATAAAAGTATGTACGCAATATACAACCTAGGAATTCATCTTCCCCTCAGACAACCATGAAACAAAAAAAGCCATGGAACCCATCCAAAGAAAGACATCACATGTGCAACAAAATCCCACAAAAACAACTTGTGTAAATGTCAAAAAAGTGTGAAAAACCACAGAATATAAAACACAAAATTGAAAGAGTTCAGGCATATTCAGTTCAGCACAGCTCATTTCAGTTCAGTCTCGTGCTGTGTTGTCCGCTAATTGCACGCAACCCTGATCAAAATCGCCCAAAATAGAACCAAAAAAAGAAGTGAGCAGCAACACCTCATAACTTGTTTTTAGTCCTGCAAAACAACAAATTGCACATCATATAAGACAGCGATAATAAATCTATTCTGATTGTACTATGCCTCCCAGTCTAATCCCATTTCTCACTTCCCCACCTATTAATACGCCATCCAGTTTAATCTCACTCTCACCCCACACCCTCTAATATCCTACTTACTCACTGACTACCAGGGTTCAGAACATCTGTATGTTTAGCTTGTTGTTGTGAAATCATTTAATGTGCTGAGCAGACAGGAACAAAATGTAACAAAAGGGGGTGCCATGGTAGCATAGTGGTTAGCATGGTGCTATTATAGTTTGGGGCATTCCGGAATTAAGAGTTCAATTCTGGCACTATCTACAAGGAGTTTATACATTCTTCCTGTGACAACATGGGTTTCCCCCGGAGCTCTGGTTTCTTCTCAAATTCCAAAGATGTAATGCTTAGTAGTCCTGATGAAGGGGCTCAGCTCAAAACATTGACTATTTACTGTTCACGTAGATGCTGCCTGACCTGCTGAGTTCTTCCAGCATTTTGTGGGTGTGTTGCTACCGTTTAGCAGGTTAATTGATGATTGTAAATTTTCCCATGAGAAGGCTAGTGCGTTGCTGCTCGATGCACCTCATTGGATCAGCAGTTCTGCACTATATCTATAAATAAGTAAATAACAAGAAAAACAAATTAAATTTAAAAAAAACTAAATCTGCAATAGTTCCAATAAATAATAAAAACAAATGTATCGTAATCCCACACAGAATTGATTAACACAGCCAACCTTACAAAATATTAGAATAACTACAAACTATCCATAAAAAATCTAAAAGCATTGATGGTCTCCAAAGTGCAGTAAGGTTTCCCTCTACTCCTAACATCCAGTAATATTTCTAAACACACCTTGTCTATTATAAGAAGTAATTAGTCCTATACAACTTTGAATGCACCAGGTCTTTTCATCCTGCTAGTTCTAGCTTGAATGTGATACTATAATTTTGTCTATGTATCTAGAAATTATTTTGGATTATATTTGATTATGATGTATTTCATAGATTGGGCATTGTGTTTCATGGAATTACAGATAATTACATAGAACTTTGTATACAGAGGAAGTGTCATTTGGCCAATCTGATTGAGTGTGCCCCACTCAAGCCTCCTCTGTAACCTCCCTATCCCTGTCCTTTCTCTCCCCTTCCAGTTTCCCCTTGCCTCCACCGAGTTGTGGGAGAGATGAGGACCAGAGGGCACAGCCTTAGAATAGTGGTTATCCCTTTAGAACAGGGCTGGGGAGGAATTTTGTTAGCCAGAGGGTGGTGAATCCGAATTATTCATTGCCACATACGGCTGTGGAGGCCAAGTCATTACACTTATTTAAAACTGAGGTTGATAGATTCTAGTAGTTCCGGGGGAGAACGCATGAGAATGGGATTGAGAGGGAAAATAAATCAGCCATGATGGAATGGCGGAGCAGACTCAATGGGCTGAATGGTCTCACTCTGCTCCTATATCCTATCATCTCGTGGTCACCCCTGCTGCTGTCTGTGACCACTCTTTGAGGGAGTGAGCTCCCCTCTCTGTTCTCTGATTAATTGCTTTTGGGTTTCCTTTAGATGATTACCTCACATGAACAGTCCCAGTTCTCCATTCATCTATCAGCAGAGGCAATAAAAAGATTCTTTTTAAAGATTAACTTTACTTGTCACATGTACACTGAAACATACAGTGAAATGTGTAATTTGTTTGCACTAACGGCCAACACAGTCCAAGGACTGTCCGGGGGGCAGCCCACAAGTGTCACCAGCTTAACATAGCCAGAACCCACTAGCCCCTAAGATGTATATCTTTGGAATGTGGAAGGTGATGACAGCACCTGAAGGAAGCCCACGTGATCATGGGAGAGCGTACAAGCTCCTTTCAGACAGTGGCGGGAATTGAACCCTGGTCTCTGGCACTGTCATAGTGTTGTGCTACCATAATTTTTCCCTCCTTATCCCCATCAAATTTGCTGTTGGCGTGTGACAGTGGCCACACCCACAGGTGGACTAAACCAGGTGAGAGTACCTTGGAGAGATAGGGACATGCCTGTCCTATCATATAAGGTCAGCTTTGGTGGACTGGGTGGATGAGATCTGCAGTGAGATCCAGCAGCCAGGAAGGTGGTACTGCAATGCTTCATGGAGAGTGAAGGGCATGCCATGGCACAGAAGACGTCACGGTCACTGCAACCAAGGAAGATCCCAATTTGTTGCGCTTGGTCAGACTTCTGAGGTTGAGAGAATAGAACAGCCCCACTGGCCTTTCCACTGGTTTCCTGACAGGTTTCCTGTCATCATCAGATACAATGGACAACCACCACATCCTTGTTAACCTCTGCCTGGTTGGGATGTCTGTGTATCCAGTCCCCCACAACTTGCGTGTTTCTGTAAAAACACCTCCTAGCTGAAGATCAAACGCAGGCTATTCTGATTCCTTTGTATAGATGAGAAAGTGTAGTCAATCAAGGAAAATATGCATCAATTAATGTGGCAATTCTATAGAACCCTAGTTAGATGACTCTTGGAATATTGTGCTCAGATCTCATTGCTTCATCATAGGAGGTGGAAGCTTCAGCAAAAGTGCAGAAGTGATTTGCAAGGATGCTGCCCAGACAAGAGAGCATGTCTAAGGTCAAGCAAGTTACGGCTTTCCTCTTTGGAGCGAAGGAGGATGGGGGGTGACTTGTTAGAAGTTTGCAGGATGATAAGAGCTATCTATTAAGTGGACAGCCAGAGACTTTTCCCAGGGCGGAAATGGGTAATGTAATGGGAGGCAACATTTTAAGGTGATTGGAGGTAGGTAGGTATAAGGGAATGTCAGACGTAAGTCTGATACACAAAGAGTGGTGGATGTGTGGAATGTGTTGCCAAGGGTAATGGTAGAGAGGGGCATTCAAGACTTTACAGAGAACGGAGAGAGGAAAAAAGCATCCAGGGAGCAGCAATTCTGTTGGTGAAAATGCTTTGTTAATGAGCGAGGTCAGGGGAGAATGTCCAGACTGGTTCAAGCTGACAGGAAGGCAACAGTAACGTGTCATGACAGTGGTGTGCAGACAGGCATCTCTGAACACACAACATGTTGAACCTTGGAGTGGATGGGCTACTGCAGTAGAAGATCACAAGCATACGCTCAGTGGCCGCTTTATCAGGTATCAGCAGGTTGAGCAGCACCTGTGGTGGGGAACGAGATGTTGGCATTTTGAGTTGAATCTCTGCATGAGCAGTCCTGAAGACCGTGCAGGAATTCCAGCATCCACAGTCTCTCGTGTCCCAGTGGATGTTGGGAAATCTTTGGAAGAAGTTTCACTGTCGACTTACGGGTGAACGTGTCAGAAAGGACACTAAGCTGGCTTTGAAGCAATGCAGAGGAAAAGTTTGAAGTATGGAAGAGGAGCGGGTTAAGGCCATTCAGCCCCTCAAAACAACCTCTCAGATGACCAGACTGAAACCTCAGCTCTGCCCTCCGCTCACCACACCCTCACTGCCTTTTCTCCTCTTTGATTATCAGGAATCAACCTCCTCCTGCCTTCGAAATATTTCCAAAGACACTGCTCTAGCTACCGTTCTGAGGACAGAGTTCTGAATCAGAAACAGGCAACTCTTCCCTCCCCACCACCCCTCCCAGTGACACCTCGTTTTAAATTTATCCACAGGAGGAAACCTCCTCCCCACATCCGCCCTGGGCGTTTGCGATCAGGAGTCCTATCTCAGTGCTCAAACCAACAACTCCTGCTCAAACCTTCCTTGTTAAGTTACTGCACCTGCCCATTCCAGTAATAAACAAAGAAATCTTCTCTGCATTGTTTTTCCTTGAAGAACAAAACCAATGCTGTGCAGTGCTCTGGTTTCACCCTCCCCAACTAAATGTAAACAAAACCACCCTCCTTTTCTATTCAGCGGTATTTTTAACTTTTTTTTCTGAATTACTTCCTGCGCAACCTGGGGGCTCAGTGGGTAGAGGTTGCTGCCCCAGAGATCTAGAGGCCTGAGTTCAATCCCAACGTTTGGCACGGTACATGCGTGTGTGATGAGGCCACACTCAGACAGGCAGAATAACTCCTTATGCAGTATAATGTGTTTAATTTCATTACAGTGCTGAAGCTTTGCAATAGTTCAACTAGGCTAAAAATATTTTGTTGATGATTTTCATTTGCACTCTGTGTCTGAGGCTTCTCACTTAAGTGTCCAACAGTAATCAGCCAGCATTGATGGATTCTGGTTGCCCTGATACTGTTTCTCCGTGACTGCAAAGCCCTGATGAACCCTTTCACCATGCTCGTCACTGACAGCACCAAGATTTTCAGGAAAATGCAGAAAACGAATCTTTAGTGGCATGTTGCACTTCATGGTTTTGTATGCTTGAAGCAGGTTGTCAACAAATTGCAGATATTTGGTGCTCTGTAGCTGCCAAGAAAATTTTCATCAACATCCTAGAATGCTTTCCATGCAATTTTCTCCGGTCCCACTAGAAGTTCTTCAAATTGCCTGTCATTGATGACCTGTTTGATTTGTGGACCAACAAAAATGCCTTCCTTAATCTTGGCATCAGTTATTCTGGGAAACATCTGTCTCAAATATCAAATTCCTTCGAGGAAATTTATAGCCTTTCTAGAATCTGTCCTGCCATGCAGCATTTGCTCTGCCTAAGCATTCCCAGGCACATATGGACAAGATAGAAAACTTTTCCACTTAAATTGTGCACAGCATTTTAATTAACTTGAATTATGAATTGAAATGATAAATGTAGCTAATTGTTAAAAAGTAGCTTGATAGGGAAATGTCATGGTGATTCTCATCATCAGCAATCCAAAATCCATAAGATGCACCCAAAAGTATTTTCAGAAAGCAAAATCTTTGTGGTCCAGTGTAAAGGAGTAATGATGTAATATTCATGGACCATTCAGAAATTCGATGGCAGAGGGGAGAAGCTGTTCCTGAACCATCAATTGTGGGTCTTCATGCTCCTGTACATCCTCCCCAGTGGTAGCTACAAGAATGGGCATGTCCTGGAGAGTGAGGAGTCCTTAATGATGGACGCTGCCTTCTGGAGGCTCCGACTCCTGAAGATGTCCTCGACAGCAGGGAAGGTTGTGCCCGAGATGGGGCTGGCTGAGTCGGCAACTTTCTTTAGCCTCTTTCGATCCTTTGCGTTAGAGGTTCCACACCGGGTAGTGCAGACTTTTTAGAAGGGAAATAAACCAGCCTTGAGCGAGTCACTTCTCACCACGACCATTTCCCAATTTCCTCTGGAACCAAGTTTGTTCATTGAGCGGTTATTTGTTGGTAGGAAAGGCCCCTCCCTGTTCTGGAAATACTTTGAACCGAGCTCTATTATTTCTGTTCTCAACGCATCAGGCAGAATTGCTTTTCCAGTATCCTTGTCGGACTTCAGAAGTCCAAAGTCATGCTGTTCAATCACTTCTGGTATGACAGTTCGAGGCTCTTTGACACCATCCAGTTCACTAGGTTCAGTGTTGTCAGGTTCAATCTCGTCAGGTAAAATCTCGTCAATAAACTCAACATCACCACCACCACCACCATCGTCTTCCCCTCCTGTCATGTCCACGTTCTCTGCGGCAGCCTCACTCTTAATCTCGTCATACTCGGATTTATCTGCTTGAATTGTAGCAAGTACAGGTGACTCCGTGGTACATGTCAAACTGCTTGTTCCGGTCTTTTCAAAGAAGGGCATGAAGAACTTGCTCGACTTCTTGGCTTCCGCCACCTCCAACTTTCGTCTCTCCCGTCCTTCAGCTCCATCTTCTTTCTTCTTCGTGAAGAAACATTTCATGGTCTTCTCACACAATGCTCTGAAATAAGGCCATCCTAGTGCTTCTCAACCCATGATAATCAAAGACAGATCATACATCTGAAAAAAATTCTTTTTTCACTATCCGAGGATGGCTTGTCTGACTTTAATAGAAACTGCTCAGTGGTGCCCCCCCTTCAAGTGGCGCCCATGAACCTGCCATTCCTTAGATTTGCCACTGGTCCCCCTGTAGTTGAATGTCTCTGTCTCTGATTCCTGCGATTATTCTCCTGAACGTCCTCAGAGCCCTCTCCAAATCTAGTACATCCTTTCTTAGATAAGGGGTCTCACTCTCACTCACTGCTGCAGGAAGAAGGTGCCCGAGTCTTTTGAGCAAGATTTGATTGGTGCAGTTTGTGGGTTGGACTTGTTTAGAGGCTCTGCAGTTCATGTGATGTTTCTCCTTTCTGGTTCATCTTTTCTCCATTGCTATTTTGTGTGATTTTGATCAGGGCAGACTGTCGCTGTGGCCTGAAGTCAACGAATGGCAAATGCTAAATTGATCTGATCTGAGCTAAACTGAACAGTCCTAGACTGTTTCAAGGGCTCTGTGGTTTGTTGTTAGTTTGTGTTATTCGCTCGTTTTCTGCTCGGGTTTTATTTTTGCACTTTGGCTGTTTGATGTCTTATTGAACGAGTTCCGTGGTGCTCCTTTGCTTTGTGTCTCACTGTGGGAAGACAAGTCTCAGGGCTGTATACTGCATACATAATTTGATAATAAATGTACTTTGAATCATTGACCTTGAAGACTGCTTGTATTCCAAGTGCAGTCTGACCAATGCCTTGTACAACCTCAGCTTCTGGTCCACTTCAGAGCCTACTTCCCTCCCTACCTATCTGCCACCTGCCAACCTACCCCCTGAGTGCCTTTACTTAGATCACACACGTGGTAAAATAATGGTCTGATCTCTACAGCAACTGCTCATTATAACTCAGAAAGTTGCCATTTTTGCTGACTAACTACCCAATCTATCCTTGCTAATATATGATACACCAAGCAGCTATTGTTGACTCTTTAATCTCCTGATAATCTAGTACAATACACTCACCAGTTTTTCATGATCATGTTACCTCTTTACAGAACCCTGATGAATTAACCTGACAAACATTGATTTTTTTTCCCTGTTTATTTTGTTTGGAGGCCTTCGTTGCTCAGGGAGATCCAGCTGTCTAGAAACACAAGCCAGTGCGATCCGTTGCCCACGTAGCAGGCTGCCCTCTCTCCATGCATTAGTTGAACACAGAGGATTGGCAGAGACCGATACAGCTTGGCACCGGCAGCGTCGCAGGAGTTGCCAGTCAGCATGGAACTCAACGTAGGACTGCCTTAGGGACTCCAGCTCTAGACTTTTTCCTTCGGGTTTACTCCCAGAAAACTCCCGTGTGTGGGTACAGCCTCAGGGCAAAAGCGGTTTGAGATCAGAGTCTTCCTTCTCCTAGATGAGCTGCCAACCGCAGCTGATGAGCCCCATCTGCCCGGTGAAAAGGCACCAGTAACCTGCCTTTGCCCCTTCTCCTGACAATAGAAATGATTCTGCTGGGCTTGGTAGCTAAGTCACAAGTGACGGCCAGGAGCTGGACTTGGTTATCAGAGGCTATTTGAGTCGCCATTGTGAGCATTTATATGTAGTGGGAACTTGTCCTCGTTACCACCCCGGCTATACAGCCTTAAAGAATTTGCTTATTTATTGAGATACAGTGCAGAATATGCCCTTCTGACCCTTGAAACCACTTTGCTCAGCACCCACCTATTTAACCGTAGCCTAATCAGGGGACAATTTAAAACGAACACTCAGTCTACTAAACCATATGCCATTGGACTGTGGGAGGAAGCCGGAGCACATCAAGGAAGACGTACAAACTCCTTACAGGCAACGGTGGAAATTGAACCTGGTGTGCTGTTACCATTGTGTTAACCACTAGGCTACCATGCTTTGATCCCCTCAAATTTCCACTGTTTTGCAATGAAAAGCTGCCTGGATGGATTGTCACACCATTGGGCCATTGCTATTCTGAACATTAAAAGATCAGTACAGTGTGGAGATTGCAGGATCTCAGGGTGAAGCCTCAGAATTGAGATGAAGAGGAATTTCTTCAGCCTGAGGGGGAGATGTGTGGCCATGGAGAGCTACGGAGGACAAGGCATTAGGCAGAGGTTTCTAGGTTCTTGACTGGTAAGGCAGTTAAGGGGACAAGGCGGAATGATGGGGTTCAGAAAAACATATTATTTATCACACCATTCTCTGCAAACACTAGAGGCTGCTGTGCACATAAATTCCAGTAGATCAGCAATTTCTGAGATACTCAAACCTCCCCATCTGGCACCAACAATCATTCCACGGTCAAGGTCACTTAGATCACATTTCTTTCCCATTTGGTCTGAACAGCTACTCAACCTCTTGGCCATGTCTACATGCTTTTATGCATTGAGTTGCTGCCATGCTTGGCTGATTAGATACTTTGCAAAACCAAGGTGTGGGTGTATCTAGTAAAGTACCTACTGGGCATATGGAAGTGTGGGTGGGTGTGTGCGACCATGCCCTTCATTCAATGTGATCATGGCTGATGCCCCATCAGATGCCGATGAGTCTATCAAATACTTATCAAACTCCACCACAACCTGCTCAATGACGGCGAATGCTGGAGATGTACAGCCTGCTGAGAGAAGGAAGTTCTACACACCCTAGTTTGAAATGACGGACACATTCTTTTGATTTTTGCAACTGAATGCACCTGTTCAACTTCATAACAGGAAATTCAACAAAGAAAATTTCTGAGTTCCAGAACCACAGAAATGAAACTGAAACACAGAGACGTTGCTCTAAATTTGAACAGGCTAGTTCATTCGACCGTATTTGAAGAACTGAAAATCAGAATTAGATTTATCTCTTTTGTTAATGTATGACACACAAAACACTGGAGGAACTCAGCAGGTCAGGCAATAATGATGGAAATCAGAATCGGGTTAAATATGTCATGAAATTTGTTAACATTGTGGCAACAGTCCAATGCAATACATGATAAATATAGAAAAAAAGTACTGAAGTACGATAAATATATACCTTCAGGCTTCAGTACCTCCTTCCTGATGGTAACAATGAGAACAAGGTCTGGCCTGAGTGATGGAGGTCCTCAATGATGGATGCCGCCTTTCTGAGGCATCGCTCCTTGAAGATGTCCTGGATACTACGGAGACTAGTGCCCATGATGGAGCTGACTAATTTTACAACTCTGAGCAGCTTCCTTCGATCCTGTTCAGTAGCCCCCCTCCTCTTCATACCAGATGGTGACGCAGCCAGTCAGAATGGTCCCCATGGTACATCTGTAGAAAATTTTGAGTGTCTTAGGTGACATACGAAATCTCCTCTAACTCCTAATGAAACAAATAGCCAATGTTTTGGGCCAAGACCCTTCTTCAGGACTGAAAATAAAGTGGGAAGATGCCAAAATAAATGGGGGGGGGGTGTTAAGGGGAAGAAGGATTGGTGAGCTCATGGAACATTGAAGATTAAGAGGAGATTTGATGGAGGTTTACAATATTATGAAGGGTATCGATAGGGTAAAGGCAATCTACCTTTTGTCTACTAAAATATGGGACTACAACGAGAGGTCATGGGTTAATGGTGAAAGATGAAAAGTTTCACAGGAACTTGAGGGGAAACTTCTTCACTCTGAGAGGCATGAGGGGGTTGAATGAGCTGCCAGCATAAGTGGTGCATGCGAGCTTGATTTCAATATTTAAGGGATAGGTACACGGATGGTAGTGTTCTGGAGGGCTAGGGCCCCGGTGGTGGTTGATGGGAGTAGGTAGTTTAAATGGTTCAGCACAAACTAGATGGGTCAAAGGGCCTGTTTCTGTGCTGCACTTTTCTACGACTCTATGACTATGGTTGAAGAGTCAGAGGGTAGCAGAGATCACAGAGGGGGAGCAGATTTCCAAATAGTCCATGAACCGATAAACTCTGCCTTGCTTTTCTTTCTGATATCAACAGTTATTTTAAATTTGTAACTCTGTGTCTTTGGACTGTACTGCTGCAGCAAAACTGTACATTTCGGATCATATAGTAGTCATGAACATAGAGCACTACAGCACAGAAACAGGCCCTTCAGCCCATCTAGTCCATGTGAACTATTAATCTGCCTAGTCCCATCGACCTCCACCTGCTCTATACCCCTCCATGTCGCTCCCATTCAGGTACCTATCCAAATTTCTCTTAAAGTCTGAAATCGAAACTGCATCGACCACTTGCACTGGCAGCTCGTTCCACACTCACACCACTCTCTGAGTGAAGGAGTTCCCCTTAAACATTTTACCTTTCACCTTTAACCTATGGCCTTTAGTTGTAGTTTCACTCAACCTTGGTGAACGAATAAGACTAGTTATGGCATAGGAGCAGAATTAGGTCATTCAGCCCTTTGAGTCCACTCTGCCATTCTAACATATCAGATATATTATCCCTCCCAACCCCACTTTCCTGTTTTCTCCCATAACCTGTGACACTCTTTTTAATAAAGAACCTATCAACATCTGTTTTAAATATTCCCAATGACTTGGCCTCCACCTCTGGTAATAAACTCCACAGATTCACCATGAACCCTCACCTTTGTTCTCAGGAGACATCCCTCTATTCTGCGGCTGCAGCCTTAGGTCCAAGACTCCCTCACTATAGGAAACATCCTCTCCATATCCACTCCACCTAGAATTTCAATATTCAATAGGTTTCAAGGAGATCTCCCCTCATTCTTTGAAACTTTGAGGCCCAGAGCCATCGAACACTCCTCTTACGTTAAAATGAGACAGTCTGAAGATTCTGTTATTCCAGCATTGTGAAGTCTTTTCGAGGTATCCCTACCCTAAAGTTTCTTCAACAGGAATTCAGTGAGACCCTCTCTCACTGCTCCCCTCTGTGACTTCTGCTAACCTCTGACTCTTCAACCATAGTCATAGAGTCGTAGAAAAGTGCAGCGCAGGAACAGGCCCTTTGACCCATCTAGTTTGTGCTGAACCATTTAAACTACCTACTCCCATCGACCACCACCAGAGACCATAGCCCTTCATAACTCTTACCATCTGTGTACCTATCCAAACTTCCCTTAAATTGAACCCAGGAAGCTGTTCTTGAATTGTTGAGTGTGGTTCTTCAGTCTCCTGTAGTTCCTTCACAATGTTTGTTTATTTATTTGCGATACAGTGTGGAATAGGCCCTTCCGGCCCTTTGAGCTGTGACACCTAGCATTCCCCCCCCCCACTCCAGATTTAACCCTGGCCTAATCACGGGACAATTTACAATGACCAGTTAACCAACCAGCTGGTATGTCTTTGGACCGTGGGAGGAAACCAGATCACCTGGGGGAAACCCAGGCGGTCACAGGGGAGAACGTTCGAACTCCTTACAGGCAGCGGTAAGAATTGAACCCCGGTTGCTGCTGCCCCAGTGGTAGTAACGAGAAGACGGCGTGCCGCAGGTTTTGACAGATTTTAACCTGTACGTTCTGGAGAGAGAGACAGACACAGTGCCTCTGTTGATTAGAACAATGCGGGTTTCACTGGGGTTGTGTTCCTGAGTACTATCTGTAACCTCTGTTATCCATCATCTATAAATTAACAACAGTCTGTGGAAAGGACTCAGGAGCTCAGGCAGCATCTAAGTTGGGGAATAAATAGTCAACGTTACAGTCGCTACATTTCCTACACCAACATAGCGCGCCCACAACTCACTAACCCCAGCCCATGAACCTTTGGGATGTGGGAGGAAACCGGAGCACCCAGAGGAAACCACACAGTCACGGGGAGAATGTACAGACTCCTTACGGGCAGCGGCGGGAATTGAATCATGATCTTACGGCTGACCCTATAAAACAATCGCGCTAACCGTAATACAACGTAACACCAACCTGGATCTCCTCTGGTAGCATTTGGTGTTGGAGTCCATGTCCAGTGTCCCTGTGAGTTTTTATTTCCCATCTCTAATCCTAATCACCCCCAGGGAGGGGACGAGCTCGCGTCTGGAACTGGCGTTAGTTGAAGGAGATGCCTCATTTGCAAGGGGCTCCAGGATTCTGAAGCAGCAGTTGAGAATCGGTCAAACATTTGGACGATACCTTCAGTTGTGAACTCCATGGACTGCAGGCCCTGAGAATCAGAATCAAGTTTAATATCATTGACATTGTCGTGAAATTTGTTATTATGTGGAATAGTAAAATAAATTCCAGAAGGTTGGCGCTTGGCATAAGGTGCATTTACAACACAAGTTTAAAAAGTAAACAGAACAACACTAGACCCTTCCTGCTGAAAGGTCTCAGCCCGTAACATCGACTGTACTCTTTTCCATTGATGCTGAGTTCCTCCGGCATTTTGTGTGTATTACTTGGACTTCCAGCACCTGCAGATTCTTTCTTGTTTGTGATTTGAGTACAACACTACTGGTGCTTCATACATGATGAGACCTGGGTGTGGCAGGGAGTTCAGTCGTCTCATGATATGGGGGAAGAAGCTGTTTCCATTCCTAACAGTTTGTCATAATGCTTCGGTACCTCCTGCCTGACGGTGGGTGGTGGGGGCAAAAAGATTATGGGATGAATGGGAGGAATTCTTGACAATGCTAGGGCCCTGTATACACAGCACTCCTGATAAATATCTTGGATGTGTGGAAGAGAGACCCTGAGGACCCTCTCTGCTGTCCTCACAATCCTATGTAGGGTAGTCTTCATTGGTGATTGGATTACCTCAGCACGTGGGACCATTTGCTAACGGGAGGGGTTGGAGGGGATCCGAAGGAGGTGGGGAATGGTCCCGATGTTTCCAGCTTTGAACTGACCTCTTGCCTCTCTCTCCTTCTAGTGATTGGCCATGGCAGCTCCCGTCGTGGTAGTTTCCCAACCGCAGATGAGCACCACAACCACCACGGTGGTCACGAATTCAAGACAAGGCTGGAGCACCGGCATCTGTGACTGTTGCGACGACTGTGGCATCTGTACGTACCTGCGCTCCCCCACCCTGTGTGCCCGCGTTCACCTGCGCACTGTGAGCCCCCCCCCCCCATCTCCGAAAAACAATGGGAAGCTGGAGACAGAGACAGTTGAAGGGCAGTTTCAACAGGAGAGTTCATTGTAGGGATGTCCATGGACACGTGCCACTGACACACTCACAAACACACACACCAGAACACCACTCACTTATTTACACACTCGGGTATCTCCCCATGCAGGATGTCGCACAGGCTGATGCACATATCCATGGTACCACCCAGTGTCTGCCAAAGGCTTGTGTGGGGAATACCATGTTGGGAAGTGTATGATCATGCACTTTGGCTGAAGGAATGAAGCCATGGACTATTTTCTAAATGGGGAGCAAATTCAGAAATCACAGGTGCAAAGGGACTTGACAGTCTTCGTGCATTATTCCCCAAAAGTTAACTTGCAGGTGAGGAAGGCAAATGCAATGTTTACTTTTGTCTCAAAAGGACCAGAATATAAGATCAAGGACGTATTGCTGAGGCTTTATAAGTCATTGGTTGTCGTGGTTTCTCGTGCCCCACAAATGACCAGGAGACGCAGAAGATTCTTCAAGAAGGGTTAAACTTTAATTTGCAAATCAAAGACAGTCATTGAGCTAGTCGCCGATTGCCCCCCCCACCCCCCGATCCTTGGACACAGCATTTTTTATAGCAATCTCCTGGTTTAGTTGCATTAGCATATGCAATCGGTCTATAGTTTCACACCATATAGCGTATCACACCATCCGCCACTATTGTTTCTACCCATTGACTTAATCATGTTCTAATCTACATCTCTTAGCTACCTCCCATTAACACACCATTGTCTTTTACATTCTTAAGATTTCGTTCTCCTACAGAATTGGATACATGCATAGCAAATAGCAAGTTTCAAAACTGACTTACATAGTTTTGGTTATACAGCAAAATTTCAACTTTTATACTCCAATATATCCCCACTTTGAGACCCAGATCTCACACAGAGAAAAGACTAAGAGTCTGTGCACAAAAGCCCCAATAAACTCAAGCACTTATTCCCAAATCTCAGGTTAAACTATAATTTTCTGTGCCAAGACGTCAAAGTATTCTCTCCCTGTTACCCTGGACCGCTGAGCCAAAAACCTGTCCCTCTGTACCTGAGACAGGAAAAAAGACTCAGAAGCCCTTACAATCTACTCCCACATTGTCGTTTTGCTCTTGTTCATCCTGCAGGTGTTGTAGGCTGTAACGATACATTTTCGGTGTTTCTTTCTCCACTAAGCTTGCTTCAGTAATTGCCACGAGCATTGGAAACTGTTTGGTTGCAGCACGCACTACAAGAGATTTGAGACAAGGAAGAAAACAGCACAGCACAAGCGCACAGCTCAACAATATAATACTGACAGTTACTGCTATTTTAGTCAGCCATGCTCCCCATCCTCCGAATCTACTTTCCAACCAATCAAAGAACTGATGTTCAAATCCTGCATTCTGTTTAACCTCCATCCGCAGATTCTTTAATTTATTCATTGCTCTGGTGAAAGACCCTTCTGGGCTAGTATTGTTCGGTATGAAAGTGCAGCATTGTTCTCCAAACATTACACACACACACCCCTTTTCTGCCAAAAGCCAATCCAGTACCTGTCTGTGTTGCCACGCCACCCTGCTAGTTGTATCCAGCTGTTGCCCTAAGGCCTCCAGTGCATCGTCGGTGTAGTTGATGAATCTCTGTTGATTGTAGTATATATAGTTTATCCATTCAACATTTTTGCTTACCCCTATCACAGGTATGATAGCTTCCCAGTGAGCATCTCATGCGGTGTCAGGCATGTCACTCGATTAGTTTGCATGCGGTAACTCATCAATGCTAACGGTAAAGCATCGACCCAATTAAGTTTAGTGTCTGCACAAATTTTGTTTAGTTTGGCTTTCAGGGTTCCATTAATTCTCTCTATCATGCCCTGCGACTGAGGGTGGTATACACATCCAAATCTTTGCTTTATCCTCAGCGCCTGTAGTACCAATTTGACCACTTTCTGGATAAAAGCTGAACCATTGTCTGAGCTAACTTCTGTAGGTATTCCAAACCTTGGGATCACTTCATTTGTCAGAAATTTTACCACTGTCTTAGCCCCTTGATCTCTTGAAGGTACAGCCTCCACCCATCTGCTAAATCGATCAATTACTACCAGCATGTATCTTTTCCCTCTCACTGTCTTTATCATGTCTACGTAATCGATCACTAGATGTTTAAATGGTCCTTCGGGTACAGGAATGTGACCTATTGGGGTTGTAATTCCCTTCCGAACATTATTCTGTGTGCATACCTCACACTGTGACAAGACAAAGTCCACTGAAGCCTGTAAATAAGGTGACCAAAAACCATCCTTCTTTATTTTCTTTAGCACTTCCCCCCTTGCACAATGGTCAATCCCATGCGCTTCTGAAATCAGAATCGTCAGTAGAGGGGTGGGCGCTACCAACAAACCGTCTTCCGTGCTCCACAAGCCTTCCAAGTTCTGCTTGGCCCCCCTTCGTCGCCACATTGTCTGTTCTGCCAAAGTTGCCTTACCTTGTATTTCAATTAGGTCCTCTACCACAGGTTCTGGAGGTAGGTTTACCTGGGGGGCAATGACAGCTGATGTACATCCAGACACTTTTCTGGCTGCCTCGTCCGCAGCTTGATTTCCCTTTGTTATTACATCATTTCCCTTTTTATGTGCCCGGCATTTTACTATAGCCAATGCTTTAGGTTTCATTATGGCTTTTATTAAGTCTAGAATTTGCTGACAATGTTGTATGGGATCTCTGCTACTTTTTTTTAAAACCTCTCTGCTTCCACACTGCCCCGAACAAATGGCATACTCCATGAGCATATGCCGAATCAGTATAGATGTCTACTTTCTCACCTTCCATCATTTCACACGCAGCTGTCAGGGCTTTGATTTCTGCTAGTTGGGCGGAACACGGTTGGGGACAGGACTCCATCCTAATAATCTTATAGCTCGACTCACCCTGCTGCACTACTGAGAACCCTGCATGATTTCCATCATAATCCCTATAACAAGAGCCATCTACGAACAGAACCTTTTTATCTGCATCCTCTAGTGGTTCTGACCGTAAATCTGCTCTCAATTTGGCAAATGCCATCGTCTTCCCTACACAATCATGGGGTTCTCCTTCATAGTCCAAAGGGACAAAATTGGCTATATTACTGGTAGTGCATCTCTGTATAGTTATGTCTGGAAATGTCAATAGCATCTGCTACGCTGCTATCCTGGCTGGCATCAGCACAAATTTCCCTCTTTCCAGCAATTCTGCTACTTTGTGGTGTGTGTACAGAGTCACAGGATAGCCCAGGGTTACCGATGATGCCTTTCCATATGCATAGTACAGCGCCGCCAATCCCTGATAACAGGGTGGATACCCCTGAGCCACCTCATCTAGTCTCGTACTGTAGTATGCTATCGGCTGCTTTGCTTTTCCTGTGCCTGTCTCCTGTGTTAGAACCGCTGTGACATAACCCTCCTGTCGGTTGGATACATAAAAACCTTCTCGTAGTCAGGCAAAGCTAATGCTGGTGCTGACTGCAATTCCTGCTTAATAGTATTGAAAGCTATCTCTGCCTCTCCATTCCACTGTAAGCCGTTCTTCAAATTTGTATGTCCTGCTTCTTTCATTATCTTTCTCAAAGGTGCCACAATCTCAGCATATTCTCCTATCCAATCTGAGCTGTACCCTGCCATTCCCAAAAACGTCATCATCTGCCCTACAGTCTGGGGTTTGGGGGCCTTAGTTATTGCCTCAATCTGATCTGGTGCTATCGCCTTCACTCCCTTGGATATTACCCTGCCTAAGTATTCCACTTGCTGCGTGCAAAATTGCAGTTTCTTTTTGGATACTTTATGTCCTCCGTGCGCCAGCTTCTCTAACAGAGTTATAGTGTCCTGCTCACACTGTTCCTCGCTGTGGGAGCAAATCAACAGGTCATCCACATACTGTAACAATGTACTTTCCAATGGTATGCCCTCTAGGTCTGCCTTCAACACCTGATTAAAAACATGTGGTGAATGTTTAAACCCTTGAGGCATTCTGGTATAGGTATACTGAGCACCTCTGTAAGTAAATGCAAACAAATACTGACACTGGTCGGCTAGAGGAATGCTGAAGAAAGCCGAACACAAATCAATCACTGAAAAGTAACTTGCTTCTGGTGGAACATTAGTCAAAAGCGTGTGTGGGTTGGGGACTACCGCTGGCCAGTCCTCTACCACATCATTTACCGCTCGCAAATCATGCACCAATCTCCACTTAGATTTATCTGCTTTTAAGACCAGCAGCAACGGGGTATTGCAATGGACTGTTTGTTCTTTTAAGCACTCCTATTTCAAGCAACCCCTGCACTGTCGATGCTATTCCCTCTTCTGCTTCTGGTCTTAGAGGGTATTGTGGTCTCCTGGGTGGAATTGCTCCCCTTTTCAGCCTTATTTCCACCGGACTAGCTGTTTTTATTTTCCCTACGTTCGTGTCATGCTGTGACCACAGAATAGACGGCAACTCATCTAACCTTTTATCTTTCTGCTGGTCTCTTTCCTTTCCCAGCAAGAGCAGGTGTGGTTGGGGAGTTATTTCGACCTCTCTCACTGTCCCTACCATATCTACACTTACCATTATTTTAATGCAATTGTTGTCTTCTGATATCTACACCTCTGGCGTGATTTTCCTCCACACTGTTACGGTTTCAGCACTCTTAACTAAAGGTCCTAAGTCTTTAGACTGATATCCCTTGTTTACCAACAATGTTACATGGGGCGCAGCCTCCGGTATCCTGTACCATTTTTCTAAAAAGGTGTTCCACTTAACTTGTAAAGCTGCCCCTTGCTTTCCAATTATCATAGCCTCCCCTTCCAGGTGCTGTTGGGTACATGTCTCCAGGTGCCTTCTCTCCTCTAACTCCCTGTTCTGAGTCTCGTCAAAAATCACTGTACAATGTAGCTCAGATTTGGGCATTACAGCCCTGGGTAATATAGCCTGCACGCCCTTTTTCCATTTTTCCCAGGTTTCCTGAATCTGATCTGCTATGTCTCCTATCCAAAAGACTTTAGCCTTCTTGTCTTCTCGCAATATCAATTGAGCCCCTGCTCTTTCCACACTCAGCCCATTTCTGGTGCGTTCTAATTTTAATTCCAGTTTCAATAAGGCATCTCTGCCTAACAAATTAATCGGAGTTCCTTTAAATACTAGCACCGGCAAAACAATTCCTTTATTTCCCATTCTCAACTGCACTGGAGCCGTGTACTGTGTCAACTGCGTTTTCCCCGAGAACCCTACCGTCTTAATAAACTTTCCTGACGTGGGAAGGTGAAGGGCATACTGTGGCTGTACACAAGTGTACGTGGCTCCAGTGTCTATCATCATTGGTGTCAGTTGCCCTTCTAACATAACCTGAACCATAGGTTCCTCCTCTGCCTCCCTCATTATCATTGGGTAATGTCCCTTCCCACTCGAGTTCTCGGGGCACCCCTAATACCTCGCATAGGGGTTCACAGGTCCGCTTGGGCCTGTGGGGGCTGGTCCTTGGCTAAACTTTAGTTCCCTTCTTATCGGTTCCTGCTGGTGTGTGACAGGCCATGGTGTAAACGGACAATCTCTTCTTATGTGACCTGGCTGATTACATCCCCAGCACAATCTCTCTACCTCTCTTTCCCCCTGTTTCCTCACTGGTCCCCTCTGCCCATAGCTCCTCTGTCCCCCTCCTTGGGACTTCCAGTCCTGTCTGGGCTGTTTGAATTTACTCTGTTCCTGATAGGGCATTTGTGGGAATGTTCCCCCAAAGACGATTATTGGCATGGGGTTTTCCAGCCCTTGTCTTACAGTATGATTAGTCCCTCCATATAGCAGTGCTTTGTCCAGTTCGATGGCTGTACTGAACTGGTGGTTGCTGGCAGCATCTTTTTGTTTTTCTTTTTTTCCTTCTTTTTGAGTTCTTTGAGCTGCATTTGTATTAACTTTCTTTGCACCTCTTCCTGCTGCTCAGCCAACCTTCGTTTGTCTTTCTGGTATTTCTCAGCCGCATGGACTATGTGGTCTCTAAATTCTTGTGGGGTCATTGACGTCAGCCCAACCACTTCCTCCAGTTTGGATTTTACTTGCGGAGGCATTGCATCCAAAATGCTATGTCGGAACAGTGTGGTGATAAATAAGCTATTTTCCACCTCTTGCTCAGTCTCCAGTCTCCACCTTTTCAACTGGTTTTCTACATAGGCTGCTGGGTTTTCAGTGTCTCCCAGTGGATCCCCCTTTAAGGCTTTGGGGTCCACTTTGGGTGGATAAAGCTTAATGAACCTCCAAATTTAATGAACTAATGGAAATGCCTGCCATACCCTCTGCCTCACTCTGTCAAACCCATCTCCATCAGTTCTCGGGTCGTTCGAGTTTACTATGCCAGCCATTTCCATTAGTTCGTTAAATTTGGAGGTTCCCATCAACCTTATCAATAGTGCCTTCAAATCTCCCATAGCCAATAATCGTCCCACCGTTTCTTCTTCAAAGGCTCTAATCCATTTCCCTGCTCCTTCATGTAGATTGGGCAGAGTGTTTTTCAGCCCTTCTAGGTCCTGGGATCCCCAAGGGATATACTGCACTTGTCCTGATCCTTTAACTAACAATGGCATCATTCTTCCTCCTTCTTCCCACCTGCCCTGGCTCTCCTCCTCACCTGACTTCCCATCTGTCTCAGGGTATGTCTTTACTGCCTCCCACACAAATGTCTCCGGGGTCCTCTTCTTCCCTCGGTCTTCCTGTGGAGTCCTTCCTTTCTGTCTTGATTCAATACTTGGTTGGCCCCTGGAGTATTTTTCGCATCTCCTCTGGCAATCCCCTCTCAGTAACTTATCTGGCTCTCTCTCTACTTCCGCAAGTCGCTCCCCGACCGCCTGCTTCTGCTCTTCTAGGCTTCCACCTCCTACCTCTTCCCCACAAATTCTCACATCCTCTCTCTCTCCACTTAACTCTTGCTCCTCCAATGAGTCACCTTCTCTTTCTTCCTGTCCGTGTCTGTACACCTGTGGCAGGGACTCCTCATGATCCTTACTCGTGCTTGATTCCCTTCTCTCTTGTGTTTCTCCAAGACTCTCATCTCCTATCTTTTTTCCACTTCTTCTTGAATGCCTCATCTATTCCTGCCCTGATGAGCCACTTTCTTTTCTAGTCTGTTTATTTCTATAGTATAACCGATACTCCTCATACTCCTTTTCCTCTCTCAAGTATTTCATCCGTTCAATCTCTTCTTTCATTTCCCTCTTTGCCTGTTCCACCTTTATCCTTTCTGCCTGTATCTCCTTCCATATCGCCGCTTTTTCCTTCTTGTATTGTCTTTTTTCCTCCTTATTATCCCAAACTTGTACTTCTCCCTGCATGTTTACTGTTCCCGTCAGCAGGGGGCACTGCTTAGGGGTTCCTTCCTCATTATAGGGAGGGGGTTTTTCTGTTTCTATCACTTCCGGGGACGGATCTGAA
This sequence comes from Hemitrygon akajei, assembly GCF_048418815.1. Taxonomy (NCBI): domain Eukaryota; kingdom Metazoa; phylum Chordata; class Chondrichthyes; order Myliobatiformes; family Dasyatidae; genus Hemitrygon; species Hemitrygon akajei. Next base: position 94,553,693 of record NC_133129.1, on the reverse strand, counting down.
GCCAGCTTCTCACTGTACCTTCCTCTCTCTCTAACAGGCTGTTTCTCCAGCACCTTAGTGTCTTCCTCGCTTGTAATCAATATTCTACCTTTGCTCCTCAGCCTTTCTCCCTCCGTTCTGAAGAGTTTTAGCACTTCCATTTCTCGTTCTTTTTTTTTGCCCTCTTCTTAGATTTATCTTTTGGTTTGTAATTTTTAATTAGTCCCTCCATTTCTTCGCACAAACTTACATCAAACGTTCCTTCTCTTGGCCACTTTGTGACCAGGTTTTTGGTTCTTTTTTCCCATTTTTCTGAAGTTTTTGTGATCTCATATTTATTTACCGGATTTTTTTTTGCTCAGAATCTCTACTGCCATTCCTTTACCTGTCATGTTGTTCTCTCTTTTTAAGGTATTTCAGAGATTCACAATTCGTTTACTGGATAATATTATTTACTCTAATTCTATGCCTAGTCTATCATCTATCTACCAGCGCTTTAAACTATATATTGGACTGTCCTTGTTTCCTATTCTGTTCTGCCCATACAGACCTCTATTCAGAGCGGTATCCACAGAACTTTTCTCTTTGCACCTCGTCTATTCAGACCCAGGGATTTTCTCTATTTTTCCTTTCCCTGCCCGTTCAGCCCTTCGTTTCATACGAAGCGGTATCCACAGGGATTTACCAACACCACGTGGAATTTTTCTTAACTTTTTATTAACTTATTTGTACTTACCCTCACTGCAGTGTTCTTGATCAATCCTCTGAGCCTCCTGTTAACCCCCAATTCTGCCAGATTCTTTGGACCGGACAGACACTTCGGCAGTGGTTCCATACTTCTGAGACTCCAAGACCTCCCCAAAGCCAACAGAATTCTTAGTCTAAATTGTCGCAAAAAGCGCTTACCTTTTGTTTGGGTGCACCCTTAATTCTGTTAGCCTTGTGGGGGTCCCTAGAGGACTGGGAAGCGTCCCCAATCTGCCGTTTCCTTTCCACGGGTCTCTTTCCGGTCCTGCCGCGATCACCAATTTTTTCGTGGTTTCTCGTGCCCCACAAATGACCAGGAGACGCAGAAGATTCTTCAAGAAGGGTTAAACTTTAATTTGCAATCAAAGCTGAGACAGTCATTGAGCTAGTCGCTGATTGCACCCCCCCCCCCCCCCCCCCCCCCCCCCCGATCCTTTGGACACAGCATTTTTTATAGCAATCTCCTGGTCCAGGTTGTATTAGCATATCCAATCGGTCTATAGTTGCGTATCACACGTACATCCGCCACTATTGTTTCTACCCATTGACTTAATCATGTTCTAATCTACATCTCTTAGCTACCTTCCATTAACACACCATTGTCTTCTACATTCTTAAGATTTCGTTCTCCTACAGAATTGGATACATGCATAGCAAATAGCAAGTTTCAAAACTGACTACATAGTTTTGGTTACACAGCAAAATTTCAACTTTTATACTCCAATATGGTCAGAGCTGCATTTGGAGTAACGTGAGCAGTTTTAGGCCTCTTAATTAAGAAAAGAAATTGGAGAGCCTCTGGAAGAGGCTCACGAGAATGATCCCAGGAATGAAAATGTTAATGTATGGGGGTGTTTGATGGCTCTGGACCTGTACTTGCCAGAATTTAGAAAAATGAGGAGGATCTCATTGAAACCTACTAAATATTGAAAGGCCTAGATAGAGTCAATGTTTCCTATAGTGGGGGAGTCAAGGGCCAGAGGGCACACCTCAGAAAAGAGAGATTGTAGTGGTGTGCTACACGCAGCACTAAGATAACGACACTGAAGTCGGTAAACTGCAGTCCAAAGATAAAGTTTATTTCAACTTCACAGTCTTGCTTTAAACTCTCCCCTCTCCCGCCGGATGCCTCGAGAGGCACGTACTGACACCGCCTCAGACTTTCTCCCTTTGTGCGGACCTAGCCTTTGTGCCTGCACGCTGGCTAATTGTCAGCCGGTTCGAGTGTGCTAGTAATTGGGTCGCCACATAACCCCCCCCCCCCCCCAGAACCGGCGATACAACCCCCAATGTCCACAGTTTGGGCCGGACCCTGTTTGGGAGGTCGGCCTCTGCACCGCGGTGCCGGAAACTCGACCGGTTGCGCCAAGTCCACGTGGGCCGGTTTGAGTCGGTCCACTATGAAAACCTCCTCTCTCCCCCCAACGTCCAGCACGAACGTGGACCCGTTGTTCCTGAGCACCGTAAACAGCCCCTCGTAGGGCCGTTGCCAGCGGTGGCCAATGCCCACCCCCTCCGTACAAACACAAACTTACAGTTCTGCAGGTCTTTGGGTACGCAGGTCGGGTGCTGCCCATGCTGCGAAGTGGGTATGGGGGCCAGGGCACCGAGCCTCTTGCGCAGTCTGCCCAGGACTGCTGCGGGTTCGTCCTCTTGCCCCCTTGGGGCTGGTATGAACTCCCCGGGATGACCACGGGTGTGCTGTACAGCAACTCGGCCGACGAGGTGTGCAGATCCTCTTTGGGCGCCGTGCGGATGCCGAGTAGGACCCAGAGAAGCTCGTCCGCCCAGTTAGCTCCTCGCAGGCGGGCCATGAGAGCCGACTTCAGGTGGCGGTGGAAACGCTCCACCAGTCCGTTCGACTGTGGGTGGTAGGCAGTGGTGTGGTGCAGCTGAGTCCCCAACAGGCTGGCCATCGCTAACCACAGGCTGGAGGTGAACTGGGCGCCTCTGTCGGAGGTAATGTGGGCCAGTAACACCAAAGCGGGACACCCAGTTGGCGATCAGTGCCCGGAGCGCAAGATTCAGAGGTGGTGTCGGTGAGCGGGACCACCTCTGGCCATCTTGTGAACCGGTCTACGATAGTCAGGAGGTGCGCGCTCCTCGCGACACTAGCAGGGGGCCCACGATATCCACATGAATGTGGTCGAAACGCCGGTGGGTGGGGTGGAACTGCTGCGCAGGGCCTTGGTGTGTCGCTGCACCTTGGCCGTCTGGCAGTGCATACACGTTCTGGCCCAGTCACGGACCTGCTTGCGGAGTCCGTGCCAAACGAACCTGCTGGAGACCATCCGGACGGTAGTGCGGATGGAGGGGGTGCGCCAAGTTATGAATGGAGTCGAAAACACGTCGCCGCCAAGGTGGTGGGACGACGGGACGGGGCTGGCCGGTGGCGACGTCACAGAGTAGGGTCCTCTCACCTGGGCCTACGGGGAGGTCCTGGAGCTGCAAACCGGAGACTGCGACCCCGACGTGATGCCTCGAGAGGCACGTACTGACACCCGCCTCAGGCTTTCTCCCTTTGTTGCGGACCTAGCCTTTGTGCCTGCACGCTGGCTAATTGTCAGCCGGTTCGAGTGTGCTAGTAATTGGGTCGCCACAAGATGTCCATTTAGGACAGAGATGAGAAAGCAGTTGGTAGTGAATCTGTTATTAAATACAGTACAAACAATGCTTTTCACTGTGATAAATAAGTTAATCTGAATTAAGCTATGCACGCAGACACACTGTAACCATGTCTTTCAAGTATAAATAAAAAGCACTCACACTCACTCACACACACGCACTCGCACTCGCACTCGCACTCGCACTCGCACTCGCACACGCACACGCACACGCACACGCACACGCACACGTCAGGACAGGAGCAGGAAGATCTGCATCAAGCCCAGTGTCAAATTCAACTAAACTTTACTAAATGCACAGCCAGTGAACAACCAATCCCCTCCTCTCTCCAGTTGCCTCATGTCAACCCCTCCCACTGGGATCAGATCCAGTTGCCGCAGAACAGAGAGAGCTTCCTAGTTTAACCCTTTTAATTTGTGGCAGAGCCATGTGACAAGGTTCAGATGGGTGGGCCACAGACACATGAGAAGTGTGTTAGGGAGCGTCATCTGACGGAGACACAAAAATATTTCGCATCAGATTTATGGCTGTTTTTTTAATGTATTTATAGAACTATGAGAGGAATGTAATAAAACCAGAAAACAAGTGTTAAGGAAAAACTTCTTCTCCCAGAGAGTTGTGGGGGTGTGGAATGCACTGCCTCGGAAGGTAGTGGAGGCCAATTCTCTGGATGCTTTCAAGAAGGAGCTAGATAGGTATGGGGGGAATCAAGGGATATGGGGACAAGGCAGGAACCGGGTATTGATAGGAATTGATCAGCCATGATCTCAAAATGGCGGTGCAGGCTCGAAGGGCCGAATGGTCTACTTCTGCACCTATTGTCTATTGTCTATTGTCTGTTGTAAAACAGTCCCTCCACCTCTAAGTTCACCTTGTCAGGCTTGATTACCTTGTCAACAGACAGAGCCTACACGTCACCAACTTACACCTGACGTCTGATGTCGGGCTTGATCCTGACATCAGCACTGTGTGTGTGTGTCCCTTCTCCCTGTGACCGCATAGGTTTCCCACGGGTGCTCCCAGTTCCCTCCCACATCCCAACGATGTTCAAATTTCAAAGAAAATGTATTATCAAAGTGTATGTACCACCTTGTCATCATATACCTTAAGATTGATTTTCTTGTAGACATTTACTGGAAAATAAAGAAATACGATAGGATTTGTGTAAAGCTACACAGTACATAAACAAAGACTGACAAACAACAATGAGAAAAAGACATGAGTTAGAGACAGAGAGTTATAGAAACAGGCCATTTGGGCCATCAAGTCTATGCCAAACAATTTAAGTTACCTACTCCCATCAACCTGCACCCAAAACATGAATCTGGACTAGCGTGTCTATATTAAGGTGAAGTTTAATGTTTGGTGCACAAGTGCAGGAATCCTAAAAGTTAATTTTCAGGTTGAGTCTGTGGTGAGGAAGACAAATGCAATGTTAGCATTCATTTCAAGAGGGCTAGAATATAAGAGCAAGGATGTAATGTTGAGGGTTTATAAAGCACTGGTGAGGCCTCACTCGGAGTATTGTGAGCAGTTTTGGGCCCCTTATCTAAGAAAGGATGTGCTAACAAAGGAGAGGTTTCAAAGGAGGTTCATGAAAATGATTCCGGGATTGAAAGCTTGTCATATCAGGGGCGTTTAATGGCCCTGCGCCTTTACTCACCGCAATTCTAAAGAATGAGGGCTGGCCTCATTGAAAACCTATCAAATGGTGAAAGACCTTGATAGAGTGGATGTGGAGAGAATGTTTCCTATGATGGGAGAGTCTGACCAGAGGACACAGCCTCAGAATAGAGGGGTGTCCTTTTATAATGATGAAGAGGAACTTCTTTAGCCGGGGGGGGGGGGGGGTGAATTTGTGGAATTCGTGACGCAGGCGGCTGTGGAAGCTAAGTCACTGGGTACATTTAAGGCAGAGTTTGATAGACTCTTGATTAGTCAGGGAATGAAGGGATACGGGAAAAAGGCAGGAGATTGGGGCTGAGAGGGAAGTGCAGTAATCATGATGCTAATGGCAGAGCAGATTGGATGGGCTGAATGGCTTATTGTTAAATTTATTGAAAGGCTTAGACACAGTGGACATGGGGGAGTCTAGCACCAGGGAGCACAGCTTCCGAATAAAAGGATCTACCTTTAGAACAGGGATGAGTAGCAACTTCTTTAGCAGAGGGGGGTGAACCTGTGGAACTCATTACCACAGATTCCTACGGAGGTGAAATCTTTGAGTATACTTAAAGCGGAGGTTGATAGGTTGTCGTTAATAAGAGCATCAAAGGTTATGGGGAGAAGGCAGGAGGGTGGAGTAATCTCGATGGGCAGAATGGCCTAACTCTGCTCCTATGTCTTGTGGCCTTCAGTTAAGTGTTCTTCATTAACATTCAGGAGCTCCGTCAGTTGATTTATAACTGTGGGATAGAAGCCGCCTTGGAGCCTGGAGGGTGGTATGTTCTTTCGAGTGTTTCTACGCACCTTCTGCCCAATGGGAGGGGGTGGAGAGAGAATGTCCTGGGTGGTGGGGTGGGGGGGTCTTCATTATGCCGGCAGTGAGGAGTGCAGACAGAATCCCTGGAGGTGAGGTTGGTTTCCATGTTGGCTAGACTCTCAATTCAGCTCACGACCTGAATGCAAAAGAAACAGCCACAATCAGAGACAAGTCCTCGAGTCACAGAGGACTACAGCATCACGCTAATGTGCTCTCCAGTTATTCCCGATGTTCGGCCCATATCGTTCCGTGCGTGCGCGTGCTTGTGTGACCTCTGACCTTTAGGCCCTGCTCTCCCCAGGTTGCCTTGCCGCCTGGTGCTTTCCTTGCTTCATGTGTAAGACGGCTGACGAATTTGGAGAGTGCCTCTGCCTCCCACTGCTGGAGCTGTGCTGTAACGGCTTTGGCTACGTCTCGACTGCAATTCCTCCGATCTCCCTCGTCATGCGATCGGCCACCCATGAGCGCTACAACATCCAGGTAAGATCGAAGGTCCTGGCAAGGCACGATCCCAGGCCAAATTTTCAGAGTTGGGATAACCCCACCCATACCATCACCACTTTCCTGTCACTCATGGCCACGTTTCACCCTGTGTTCAGTTGTTCTCTCTCTGTCTGTCACTCTCTCTTTTGCTCACGCCCTCTCTCCCTCGCTCTCTCTCTCTCTCTCTCTCTCTCTCTCTCTCTCTCTCTCTCTCTCTCTCTCTCTCTGTCTCCCCCCCTTTTCCAACCCCCATCTCTGTCCCCTTTCTCTCTCTCTCTCTCTGCCTGTATCACATTCTGTCTGTCTTTCTCTGCCTGTGTGTCTCTCTCCTGTTCTGTACCACCAAATGCAGTTCTGGCTGCAGCACTACAGGAAGGAAGTGATAGAAACAGAGAGAACACAGAGGAGACTCACTCAATCTGTACGGAGGACCGTAGTTATAAGGAGAGATTGGATTTCCTGGAGAGTTTGGCTACAATTGTGTTTTTCTCCCTGAGGGGTGAATTTGTAGAGCTTTCTGAAATTGGGAGGGACCTAGATAGGATAGATAGTCAAAGTCTTTTTGATCTAGGACACAGAGTCTAGAACTAGAATACACAGCGTAAGGAAATGTAGAGAAGGTTTGACTCAAACACAGAGCAGCAGAGGTGATTTAGTGGTGAGTGATGAAGTTAATAATAAACAGCAAAGTAACAAGCAATGAGGGGACACAAAACAAGATAGAACAGATACTTTCTTTTTACAATATTTTTATTCAGAAGAAAAAACAAGATTTACAGAGTGCAACACATAGATACATCTCAACATAAATTATGTACATTCATATATTGTAATAAAATTGATCAAAATGTTATAGCATATCACATAAAGGTATACCGCTCTGTAATCAAAAATTTAAAGATAGGTCATACATCATAAAAGAAGTTTTTTATATAAAAAAGTCAACCCCCTACCAACTACCAAAGAAAAAAGCTGATGGATGATAATGGGTAATTAGAAAAAAAACATATTCGCTTAAGAAGAGAAGATAGAAATATACATAAAAGTCTGTGCACTGTTAAACTTTATAAATTGGAAAAGTAATTTAGGAAAGGTCCCCAGATATCATAAAAAGATTGTTTCGAATTTAAGACTGAGCAGCGGATCTTTTCTAAATTTAAATAAGACATAATATCACGTAGCCATTGAAGATGTGTAGGAGGGGTAGACTCCTTCCACTTAAGCAAGATTGCTCTCCTTGCTAAAAGAGAGGTAAAAACTAAAACCTGTAGGTTAGGAGTATTTAAAGTTATATCTTCATTTGCAATAATACCAAACAAGGCAGTAAAGGGGATTTGGGTCAAATTGGACCCTAAAAAGTTGTGAAAAGGTATGGAATACTTCCCGCCAAAACTTTTCAATTTTAGGGCAAAACCAAAACATATGAATTAAAGAGGCATCAGCAGAGTTGCATTTATTACAAAGAGGAGAAACGTTCAGATAAAAACTGGACAGCTCCAGTTTAGAAATGTAAGCTCTATGAACCACTTTAAATTGTAGAAGAGAATGACGAGCACAGAAAGATGATTTATTAACCCATTTAAGAATTTTATTCCATCTTTCATCAGAAATCTGACAATTTAGGTCATTCTCCCAAGCTCTTTTTATTTTATCTAAAAAGTCTTGTCTAGAATCAATCAACAAGTTATAGATACCGGTAATAGAACCATTAACAAAAAGTTTTAAATTTAAAAGATCGTCCAGTAAATTTTTATCAGGACCTATAAGAAAAGTAGTTAATTGGAAATGTAAGAAATCTCTAATTTGAAGGTATCTGTAAAAATATGTTTTTGGCAGTGCAAATTTAATTGACAATTAGTCAAATGAAGCAAGAGTTCCTGAGATAAACAGGTCCCAAAAACACTTAATACCTAGTTCATCCCAATCCTTAAAGACATTGTCAGTCATGGAAGGAATAAAAAAATAATTAAGGAGAATGGGAGATGATAATGAAAAATTCACTAAACCAAAAAATTTTCTAAATTGAGACCAGATCCTTAAAGTTTGCTTAGCAATTATGTTATGTTGTTTTATTTGCTGAAAAAGAAGAGTATGATCCAAGAAGAGAGACAATAGAGGAATTTTTTACAGAATTAACTTCTAAGGAGACCCATGATGGGCAATCTTTATGATAAATGTAATAGGACCAAAAAGTAATATTCCTTATATTGGCAGCCCAATAATAAAACCTAAAATTGGGTAGGGCTAATCCACCAATCTCTTTATTTCTTTGTAGGTAAACTTTACTTAAAAGAGCTTGTTTATTATTCCAAATATAAGATTCATTGGGTTAAATTAATTTACATGTCTCCTACCGCTCAGGTTATTACTAACTCTCAAATTTCTAAGCCCTTTAAATTACAGCGGGGAACTAGACAAGGTTGCCCTCTTAGTCCTTTACTTTTTGCTTTAGCTATAGAACCCTTAGCAAAAGCATTTCGAGAATCTAAGGACATTTCTGGTATACTAAGGGAAGGTATGACTCATAAGATTTCGTTACATGCTGATGATATTTTACTTTTTATCTCTAACACTGAAACTTCTTTACCTTTAGTTCTTTCTTTAATTTCCCAGTTTAGTTTTTTTTCAGGATATAAGCTGAACTTACATAAAAGTGAGCTATTTCCTTTAAATGACCTAATGTCATCAAATGCCAAATTTACGTTCCATGTTGTTACAAGTCAATTTACATATCTAGGTGTAACAATTACTAAAAACTTCAAGAATTTATTTAAAGATAACTTAAAACCCTTATTGAATTATGTGAAAAAGACACTTTTTAAATGGTCTCCTCTTTCTTTATCCCTAATTGGCTGAATTAATTTGATTAAAATGAAGATTCTTCCTAAATTTTTATATCTTTTTCAGGCTTTACCTATTTTTATTCCTAAGACCTACTTTGATTCTTTAGATTCAATTTTAACATCTTATATTTGGAATAATAAACAAGCTTGTTTAAGTAAAGTTTACCTACAAAGAGAGAACAGATACTTAACATGATGAGGCAACAAGGTAACAGAAAGCTAGTAGCAACTGGCTGGTTCAATGGGTGAAGAAGGGCTGTGAATGAGAGCTGGGTTTAAATAGGCTGCAGGTGACGAGTTAGAAATGAGTGGCAGGTGATCCCTGTTAGCTGTGTGGAGACTGGAAGGTGCCTGGTTGTGCAGGCCTGGGTTCATTGTCAAAGTGAAGACATTTAAGTGAAGACAATAAGTGTACCATTTTGGATACTGTTGGTGGGGACGACCTACCAGGGATAAGTTGCAGTGGTTGTGTCTCTGGCACCGAGACTGGACCCTCAGCTCAGAAGGGAAGGAGGGAAAAGAGGAGAGCAGTAGTGATAGGGGATTCAGTAATTAGGGGGACAGATAGGAGGTTCTGTGGAAGAGATCGAGAAACCCAAATGGTCTGTTGCCTCCCTGGTGCCAGGGTCCGCGATATCTCGGATCAAGTTCTCAGTATTCTCAAGAGGGAGGGTGAGCAGCCAGATGTCGTGGTCCATGTAGGGACCAATGATGTGGGTAGGAAGAGTGAGGAGGTACTGAAAGGTGAGTTTAGGGAGCTAGGTGCCAAGTTAAAGGACAGGACCTCCAGGATAGCAATCTCAGGATTACTACCAGTGCCACATGCAGGTGGGTTTAGAAATAGTAAGATAGTGCAGATCAACACGTGGCTGAAGACATGGTGCAGGAGGGAGGGCTTCAGATTTATAGATAATTGGGCAGTTTTCCAGGGAAGGTGGGACCTGTTCCTGTTAGGTTGAAAGGAAAGGTTAGAAGTTTGAGAGAGCCATGATATTCAAGGGATATTGGAAACTTGGTTAGGAAAAAGACAGATATCTACAATAAATATAGGCAGCATGGAGTAAATGAGGTGCTCGAGGAATATAAAGAATGTAAGAAGAATCTTAAGAAATAAATTAGAAAAGCTAAAAGAAGATACGAGGTTGCTTTGGCAAGTGAGGTGTCTATATGGACGTCAGTAAAGAAGTTGGCAAGGTTCCGCATGGAAGGTTAGTTAGGAAGGTTCAGTCGTTAGGTATTAATATTGAAGTAGTAAAATGGATTCAACAGTGGCTGGATGGGAGATGCCAGAGAGTAGTGGTGGATAACTTTGTCAAGTTGGAGGCTGGTGACTAGTGGTGTGCCTCAGGGAATAGTACTGGGTCCAATGTTGTTTGTCATATACATTAATGATCTGGATGATGGGGTGGTAAATTGGATTAGTAAGTATGCAGATGATACTAAGGTAGGTGGCATTGTGGATAATGAAGTAGATTTTCAAAGTTTGCAGAGAGATTTAGGCCAGTTAGAAGAGTGGGCTGAACGATGGCAGATGGAGTTTAATGCTGATAAGTGTGAGGTGCTACATTTTGGTAGGAATAATCCAAAAAGGACATACATGGTAAATGGTAGGGCATTGAAGAATGCAGTAGAACAGAGTGATCTAGGAATAATGGTGCATAGTTCCCTGAAGGTGGAATCTCATGTGGACAGGGTGGTGAAGAAAGCTTTTGGTATACTGGCCTTTATAAATCAGAGCATTGAGTATAAGAGTTGGGATGTAATGTTAAAATTGTACAAGGCATTGGTTAGGCCAAATTTCGAGTATTGTGTACAGTTCTGGTCACAATTATAGGAAAGATGTCAACAAAATAGAGTACAGAGAAGATTTATCAGAATGTTACCTGGGTTTCAGCACTTAAGTTACAGAGAAAGGTTGAATAGGTTAGGTCTTTATTCTTTGGAGCGTAGAAAATTGAGAGGGTCTTGATAGAGGTATTTAAAATAATGAGGGGGATAGATCGAGTTGACATGGATAGGCTTTTTCCATTGAGGGTAGGGAAGATTCAAACAAGAGGATATGAGTTGAGAGTTAGGGGGCAAAAGTTTAAGGGTAACATGAGGGGGGATTTCTTTACTCAGAGAGTGGTAGCTGTGTGGAAGAAGCTTCCAGTAGAAGTGGTAGAGGCAGGTTCGGTATTGTCATTTAAAGTAAAATATGGACAGGAAAGGAATGGAGGGTTATGGACTGAGTGCGGGTCAGTGGGACTAGGTGAGAGTAAGCGTCAGCATGGACTAGAAGGGCCGAGATGGCCTGTTTCCGTGCTGTAATTGTTATATGGTTATTTAAAGGAGATCTGAGGGGTAAATTTTCCATACCGAGGTCGGTGAATATCTGGAACGAAAAGTGAGGACAGAAACAATGGTAGTGTTTTAAAGGTGAACACAAGAGATTCTACAGATGCTGCTAATCCTGATTGAAATCCAGAAGGCTGGAAATCCAGTCCTGAGAAAGGGTCTGGGCCATATCCACTACTACTTGTAGGATTTTCCATTCAAGGGGGTTGGTGTTTCCATACAAAGCTGTATTGGTTTCACTACACATCTATAGAAGTTCGTCAAAGTTTAAGATGTCATGCCGAAACTTCTCAAACGTCTGTCATTTATCTGGTGGCTTTTAAAGCTGCAGCTAACATCCTAACTTTTACCCTCATCGACACTTTATTAAGTTGCTTCTGTCCCTAATGAAGTGGCCACTGAGTGTACGTTCATGTTCTTTTGTAGCTGCAGCCCATCCACTTCAAGGTTCCAATGTTGTGCATCCAAAGATTTTCTTCTGCACACCACTGTTGTAACTCAAGATTCAAGTTTGTTTAATGTCACTTCCAGTATACAAGTGTAAAGGAGAACAAAACAACTGTCCAGATCTGATGACACTCAAAAGAAATTACACATGAATAAAAAATTGCAATAAATATAAATATATAAGATAGCTTATATACATTGATTGGATGTCCATAAAGTGATAATAGGTGCAGGAGAATCTATATAAAAACAATATAGTGTGGTGGGGTGGGTTGGTGAGTGGAGGTGTTGATCACTTGCTGCTTGGGGGTAGTAACCACCTTTGAGTCCAATGGTCCCAGTGTGGCTGCCACATAGGGATTGGGACAAATAGTCCATGAGCAGGTGGGTGGGATCCTTCACATTGTCACTGGCCCTTTACTGGCACCTTTCTGTAAATAGATATACATCTTTGATAGTGGGCAGGCTGGTGATGCGTTGGGCAGTTTTGACTACCTGTTGGAGGCCACAGTGTGGTTTCCATACCAGGCACAGATTATGCACCCTGCTGAGCATCTGCAGAACGGCGTGGGTATGGATGTGCAAAGTCCAGCTCCCTTCAGCCTCCCCAGAATGTAGAGGTATTGAGCTTTTCCTGATTGTGTTCTGGGACTATGAGAGGTCATCTGAGTTCCTGTCACCTTCCCGTCAGCTTGAACCAGTCTGGCCATTCTCCTCTGACCTCGCTCATTAACAAGCTGTTTTCACCCACAAAACTGCCGCTCACTGGGTGCTCTTATTTTTTTGTTTTTCACACCATTCTCTGTTGTGTGTGAAAATTCCCTGGAGATCAGCAGTTTCTGAAGACTCAAACCACCCTGTACGACACCAGCAATCATCCTACAGTCAAAGTCACTTAGATCACACTTCTGATGTTTGGTCTGAACAAAGCTGAATCTCTTGACCCTGTCCGCATGCTTTTATGCATTAAGTTGCTGTCGCATGATTGGTAGATTGGATATTTGCATTATCTGCAGGTGTACCTCATAAGGTAGCCACTGGGTGTATATTTAATATCCCAGCCTATGAAGGTGACAATGTCATACAGTATACTTCCTTCAACACCCCCATACAGCTGCTTCGCAGACAAGAATGTGGGGAGAACGGCTGGTGGTGGGTTTGGACTGAAGGGCCAGCTGAAAGGGGTGATACCATTCAATGTGGGCAACTTGCCAAAGGTCAGACACTGACGAATCGTTCTGTCTCTTCACTCAGGGATCCATCTGCAATGACTGCTGCATTATGTACTGGTGCCTCTCGTGCGGCTGGTGTCAAATCGCCAGGGAGATAAAGCAACGCAAGCAGCAAGTGACCGTAATCAACGCCACCACCTCCATGTTGCCTCACCCGACCTACGTGCCCCAGCCTATGTACGCAGCCCAGCCTTCCAATCAGGTGGCCCCTCAGTACCCACAGTAAAGCTGCGTGTTTGGGCTGAGAAAATGATCTATGCAGAGCAATAGAAGTTTGAAATAATGTTTATTGGATTGCACTCTCCCTGTCAGACACTGACCAGTGTCTCTCAGGAGATATCTGTACACTGACCGTTGTCTCTCAGTCCCTCTCTCTCAGGGGATATCTGTACACTGACCGGTGTCTCTCAGTCCCTCTCTCTCAGGGGATATCTGTACACTGACTGGTGTCTCTCAGTCCCTCTCTCTCAGGATATATGTACACTGACTGTTGTCTCTCAGTCCCTCTCTCTCAGGGAGATATCTGTACACTGACCATTGTCTCTCAGTCCCTCTCTCTCAGGATATCTGTTCACTGACTGTTGTGTCTCAGTCCCTCTCTCTCAGGAGATATCTGTACACTGACCGGTGTCTCTCAGTCCCTCTCTCTCAGGAGATATCGATACACTGACCGTTGTCTCTCAGTCCCTCTCTCTCAGGGGGATATCTGTACACTGACCGGTGTCTCTCAGTCCCTCTCTCTCAGGATATCTGTACACTGACCATTGTCTCTCAGTCCCTCTCTCTCAGGATATCTATACACTGACCGGTGTCTCTCAGTCCCTCTCTCTCTCGGGGAGATCTGTTCACTGACTGTTGTGTCTCAGTCCCTCTCTCTCAGGAGATATCTGTACACTGACCGGTGTCTCTCAGTCCCTCTCTCTCAGGATATATGTACACTGACCATTGTCTCTCAGTCCCTCTCTCTCAGGGGGATATCTGTACACTGACCGGTGTCTCTCAGTCCCTCTCTCTCTCGGGGAGATCTGTTCACTGACAGTTGTGTCTCAGTCCCTCTCTCTCAGGAGATATCTGTACACTGACCGGTGTCTCTCAGTCCCTCTCTCTCAGGATATATGTACACTGACCATTGTCTCTCAGTCCCTCTCTCTCAGGGGGATATCTGTACACTGACCATTGTCTCTCAGTCCCTCTCTCTCAGGATATCTGTTCACTGACTGTTGTGTCTCAGTCCCTCTCTCTCAGGAGATATCTGTACACTGACCGGCGTCTCTCAGTCCCTCTCTCTCAGGGGATATCTGTACACTGACCGGTGTCTCTCAGTCCCTCTCTCTCAGGGAGATATCTGTACACTGACTGGTGTCTCTCAGTCCCTCTCTCTCAGGGGATATCTGTACACTGACTGGTGTCTCTCAGTCCCTCTCTCTCAGGGGGATATCTGTACACTGACCGGTGTCTCTCAGTCCCTCTCTCTCTCGGGGAGATCTGTATTTGTGTATTTGATTGTAAAAGTGAACTCTGATTAGTTAGAGTCCGCTGTATTGCAAAGAACTCTCCCAGCTTCAAATTGGCTATCTACGTGAATCCTCTACCCCAACGTGCGTTGGGCAGAACAAAATCTCGATCTCGCTGCAGGAGAGTCCGAAACATTTGGAGGGTAGAACCCACACACACAGGCACTTGATCACTCCCATACAGTCACCCAGACACACAGAGACGCAGATGACACACACATAGTGCATATACATACATATATATTCTCCTCCATTACGTCATGTTTAAGTTTGGAGAAAATTAGAAGTCGGACATTTGATACATCTTTTAAATTTGAGCAAACGTGGCAACCTTTTATTCAATATTTTCATATGATCTAATTCTTTTTACTTTCTCGGTTAATCTTTTTTTACTTCACCGCAAAGTTTTAGATTTGACCAGAAGGATTTTTCCATTTTTTAAAATTATATCCTCAAAATGGACCGCCCAGTTCCTTTTTCTTTGTTTTAGGTTAGTTTAGTGGGTTTTTTCTCTCTCTCATAATAGAAGTTTTTGAGTCTTTTTTTCTATAAGTTGTTAAGAGGAGTTGTGGTACTTTTTTTTCTTTATATTAGCTTATTACTATACTATATATGATTGTGACAGTGTATATTTCTTGTACTATTTTTGAAATATGTATTTGAGATAACTTCTCCTCTGACTTGTATTTATCCTTATTCTTTTAAATCAATAAAAAAAGATTGAAAATAAACACTGCATCTTATTGGACTAGGGAACCACTCAGTCGTCTTATAACAGAATCAGAATCAGGCTGAAATTTTCCTGACATACATTGTGAAATTTGTTGTTTTGCGGCAGCAGTACAGTGCAATGCATAAAATACACTACAAATTACAATAAAAATATATATTGAAAAAATAGTAGTGCAAAAAGAGAACAAAAATACTGAGGTAGTACTCCTGGGTTCATTGCTCGGAAATTTGATGGCCGAGGGGAAGAAGCTGTGACGAACTTTTTTTCCTCACAGTTAGAGTCTGCGAGCAATGACCTTGAGCCTGGTGGTATGTGCTTTCAGGTTTTTGTATCTTCTATGGGATGGGAAGGGGGGAAAAGTGAAAAGAGACAAGAAAATAATTCCTTGCATAACAATGACAGCCCCTGTGCCGTTATAAACTCACACCCCTGCAGTCTTTGGGATCTTGGCGTTGTGTCTGAGATAGGAGAGTGGTGGAAGGTGTAACACCGAACATTAGTATCTGTGGTTTCATAAGGGAAGATGTGGTTGAAAAGTGAGGAACTGAGATAGATGTCTTCTATATTCGAAAGTCTGTGCGCTTGCAATTCTACAACCAGCGCCTGGAGAAGGCCTCATTCTGGAATTGGTTCCACTAGTTCTGCACTACTTGCAAAGGGAGTGTGAGAGCTTCCATTTCCTGAGACCATGACGGGATGGTAGATAGGCTCGCGACTGGAAGGTTATGCACATTGTGTAGGCAGAAGGAACTGGTCTGGTGGAGCGTTTTAATTTACTCGTTTAACTACTAATTTCATTCCGTCAGCCGTTCATGAAAGAGTCAAACGAGAGTTTGAGAGGGAGATTCTCAACTTGGAGTTTTGCCTGAGCTGTGTCATGAAGGATATGCCCCAGAGACAGACAGAACATAGAACACGACAGCATGGTAGTGGGCTTTTTGGCCCATTATTGATCGATTGATTTAGAGATACAACGTGGAACAGGCCCCTTCCAGCCCAGCAACCCCTGATTTAACCCTTGACTAATCACAGGACAACTTACAATGACCAATAAACTTACTAACCGGTACGTATTTGAACTGCGGGAGGAAACCCATGCATTCGATGTGGAGAAAGTACAAACTCCTTACAGAGGATGCTGGGATTGAATTCTGAACTCTGAAACACTGAGATAAAATTATTAGCACGCTAACCGCTATGCTCGCGTAGCACCCACGATATAGTGCCAAGCAAGTTAAACTAGTAATTAAGTCCTCAACTAAACGAATCCCTTCTGCCCTATACAATATCCACATCCCCCCATTTCTCTGCACGTTCATGTGCCTATCTAAACAACCCTTAAATGCCTCTAGTGGAGGGCCTCCCAATCTGGGGTTCACGGACCCCTTGGTTGACAGCAGGGAGCCATGGCATGAAAAATGTTGGGAACCGCTACTCTAGCGTATTTGCCTACAGCACCAACCCTTCCAATGCATTCCAGGCAACCACCTCTCTAAAGTACTTGCCCCATTCATCGTCCTGTGAACTTACCCCCACCCGCTTAAGTGCATACCCTCTAGTGTGAGACGTTTCAACTCTGCGGAAAAGATACCAGCTCTCTTCTCTATCTCTGCCTCTCATAACCTTATGAGACTTTATCACGTCCCCCCTTAGTCTCTAACGTTCCGAAGAAAACAATCTTATTTGTCTAAGCTCTCTTTATAGCATGTGCCCTCAAATCCAGGCAGCATCTTATGAGCCTCCTCTGCACCCCCCTCCAAAGCCTCCACATCCTGTATTGGGGGAGACCAGAAGTGTACACAATATGTGGCCTAAGTAGAGCTGTATAAAGCCAAGAGTAGAAAGGTGCACTGAGGGACCTCCAGTTGCATTTGTGAAGTGTTGGACTCATGGTAACACAGCACAAAAAAATTCCCTTCAGCCCGACTAGTCCATGCTAACCCAGGTGCTTCCTTGTTGCCTGAATTTCGCACATGTCACTCTAAGCTTTTCCTATATCCATATCCATTCAAATATCGGAACCAGAATCAGATTTATTATCGCTGATATATATCGTGACATCTGGTTTTGCAGCGGCAGTACAGTGCAAAGCATAAAAATTTAAATAAGAAAAATATATTCTTACAATAAGAACATATAAAAAATAATGGTGCAAAAACAAAGCAAAAGTAGTGAGGTAGTGTTCATGGGTTGAGGGACTGTTCAGAAATCTGGTGGCAGAGGAGAAGAAGCTGTTCCTAAAATGTTAAATGTGGGTCTTCAGGCTCCTGCATCTCTTCTCTGATGGTAGTAATTAGAAAAGGGTATGTCTGGGACTGTGAGGGTCCTTCATGATGAATACCACCTTCTTGAGGCATGGCCTATTGAAGTTGTCCTCAGTGAGAGGAAGGCTCGTGCACTCAATGGAGCTGGCAGGGTCTGCAACCCTCCGGCCATTTCTGATCCTGTGCTTCGGTGCCTCCATACCAGATGATTAACACAACCAACACACACAAAATCCTGCAGGAACTCAGCAAGCCAGACAGCATCTATGGATAAGAGAACAGTCCACGTTTCAGGCCGAGACCCTTCTGCAGGGCTGGAGCAAAAAAAGATGAGTAGAGTTAAAAGGTGGGGGGAGGGGAGGGAGAAACACAAGGGGATAGGTGAAACCCAGATGGGTGAGGTAAAGAGCTGGGAAATTGATAGGTGAAAGAGATACAGGGCTGGAGAAGGGGGGAGTCTGATAGGAGTTAAATGAAGGCCATGGAAGACAGAAAAGGGGGGAGGAGAACACCAGATAAGGAGATAAGTTGAGAGAGGGAAAAGGGGATGGGAAATGGTGAAGGGGGAGGGGAAATTACTGGAAGTTTGAGAAATCAATGTTCATACTATCAACTTGGAGGCTACCCAGATGGAACATAAGGTGTTGTTCCTCGAACCTGAGTGTGGCCTCATTGCAACAGTAGAGGAGGTCATGGACTGACATGGCGAAATGGGAATGGGAAGTGGAATTAAAATGGGTGGCCACTGGGGACGCTGTTTCTGGCGGACGGAGCGTGGGTGCTTGGCGAAGCGGTCTCCCAATCTATGTCGGGTCTCACCAATATACATGAGATCACTCTGGGAGCACAGACACAGTAGGATGACCCCAATCTTCTCACAGGTGATCAAGAGCAGATGTACGTGAAATGGAAGACATACGGTTGAGGGCAGCTTTGATGGTGGAGGAAGGGAAGCCCCTTTCTTTGAAAAAAGAGGACATCTCTCCCATTCTGGAATGAAAAGCCTCCTCCTAAGAGCAGTTGTGGTGGAGACAGAGGAATTGGGAGAAAGGCATGGTGTTTTTACAAGTAACAGGGTGGGAAGAGGTCTAGTTCAGGTACCTGTGAGAGTCTGTGGGCTTATAATAGATGTCAGTAAATAAGCTGTCTCCAGAGATAGAGACAGAGAGATCAAGAAAGAGGAGGGAGGTGTCAGACATGGACCAGATAAATTTGAGGAAGGGCGGAAGTTGGAGGCAAAGTTGATGAAGTCAACAAACTCCAAATGGGTGCAGGAAGCAGCACCAATGCAGTCGTCGATGTAGTGTAGGAAAAGTAGAGGATTGACACCAGTGTAGGCTTGGTACATAGACTGTTCCAAGGAGCTGACAAAAGGCAGGCATAGTTGGGACCCATGTGAGTGCCCATGGCTGCACTATCTGTTTGAAGGAAGTGGGAGGAACCAAAGGAGAAATTATTAAGAGTGAGGACAAGTTCTGCTAGACGGAAGAGTATGGTGGTGGAGAGGAACTGGTTGGGTCATCTACTGTTGCGATGAGGCCACACTCAAGTTAGAGAAACAACACCTTCCTGGGTAGCTTCCAACCTGATGGCATGAACATCGATTCCTTGAACCTCCAGTAATGCTCCCATTGCACCCCCCCCCCCATCTGTCCTTCACCATTCCCCATCTCACCCTGTTTCCTTGCTTGACCATCACCTCCTTCTGGTAATCTTTTCCATGGATGCTGGCTGGCCTGCTGAGTTCTTCCAGCATTTTGTGAGATTTCCAGATTTTCTCTGATTAATGCAACCAGTCAGAATGCTCTCAACCATACATCTGTAGAAGCATCTTTTAATTGCTCCAAACACAAAGTACACAGCAGATGCTGTGGTCAAATCAACACATACAAACAAGCTGGATGAACTCAGCAGGTCGGGCAGCATCATTGAAAGGAGCAGTCAACGTTTCGGGCCGAGACCCTTCATCAGGACATTTGACAGACCCTTTGTCCTGACGAAGGGTCTCGGCCCGAAACATTGACTGCTCCTTTCAACGGATGCTGCCCAACCCGCTGAGTTCATCCAGCTTGTTTGTACATTTTAATTGCATCCACCTCTAAAACTTCATGGTCATTTACTGGAGGAGAACTTGCCCCTGCCTGTATCAGAGGTACTGAGGTCAAAATGATTCAGATCTTCAAGTTCCAAGATATAAGTATTAGCAACAAATTGTGTTGATCCAGCCACGTACACTCAGTAGTCACGTTATTAGATACCTCCTGTACCTCCTGTAAAGTAGCCATCAACTGTATGTTCATGGTCTTCTGCTGCTGTAGCCCATCCACTTCAAGGTTCGATGTGTTGTACATTCAGAGATGCTCTTCTGCACACCACTGTTGTAACGTGTGGTTATTTGAGTTACAGTCAGCTTCCTGTCAGTTTAACCACTCTGGCCATTCTCCTCAGACCTCTCTCAATAAAAAGAGATTTATGCCCACAGAACTGCTGCTCACTGGATATTTTTGTTTTTCACACCATTCTCTGTAAACTCTAGAGACTGGTGTGCATGAACGGTTTCTGAGATATTCAAACCACCCCGTCTGGCATGGTCAAAGTCATTTAGATCACATTTCTTCACTATGCTGATATTTGGTCTGGACTTCTTGACCATATCTGCATGTTTTTATGCATTCAGTTGCTACAATATGATTAGACCTTTGCATTAAGAAGTAGGTATATCTAATAAAGTAGCCACCGAGTGCCGATGCTATGGCAGAAAATTCCACAAAACACTGAAGAAATCCCAACGACAGTCATCAGTTTTTACAGGTACAGTATAGAGATGGATGCATCACAGATTGTCTATTTTGTCTACATACCAAAGGAGGTTCACAAAAATGATTCTGGGAGTGAGAGGCTTATCACCTAAGGAGCAGATGGTAGTGAACTTTGATGGATGTTGTTTTCTTGAATGAGTGCCTTCTCTAGATACTACCATAAGTGGGGAGGGATGTCCCTGTGATGTTTTGGTCATAGGATGATGTATCTCCATGTTTGGACCACCTCTCACTTTTCTTTCACTTTCTGGAATATTCCCAATCTACGTTGGGTCTCACCGATATACAAGAGGTCACACTGGGGGCACCAGACACAGCAGATGACCCCAACCTTCTCGCAGGTGAGCAAGAGCAGACATGAATGAAACTGAAGAGATGTGGTTGAGGGCAGCTTTGATGGTGGAGGAAGGGAAGACCCTTTCCTTGAAAAAGGAGGACATCTCTTTCATTCTGGAATGAAAAACATCTTCCTAAAAACAGAGGAATTGAGAGAAGGGGATGGCATTTTCACAAGTAACAGGGTGGGAAGAGGTATTGTCCAGGTAGCTATGAGAGTCTGTGGGTTCATAATAGACGTCAGTAGATAAGCTGTCTCCAGAGATATACACAGAGAGATCGAGAAAGAGGAGGGAGGTGTCAGACATGGACCAGATAAATTTGAGGGCAGGGTGGAAGTTGGAGGCAAGGTTGATGAAGGGGAGGTTATCTGTAAGCAGTCTGCTTCTCGGCCTGGCGAAGATGGGCAGTCACAGCTCTCAGCAATGCCATGCCATGGAATTGGTCCCAGCAGGCTGCCTGATCCTTTGCCAAAGTGGGGGCCCTTATGTAAGAAAGGATGGTCCCCTTATCTATGAAAGGACATGCTGGCATTGGAGAGGATCCAGAGGAGGTTCTCGAGAATAATCATAGAAATGGACGGGTTAATGTATGAGG